>NC_086112.1:54518620-55243620 GCF_963921235.1 Mobula hypostoma
ATTATATGCCTTTTCTTTTGCTTTTATGCTTTGACTTCTCTTGCCAGCCATGGGTGCACCATCCTCTCTTTAGAATACTTCTTCATTTTTGGGATGTATCTTTCCTGCACCTTCCGCATTTCCTCCATAAACACCAGCCACTGCTGTTCTGCCGTCATCCCTGCTAGTGTTCCCATCCATTCTGCTTTGGCCAGGTCCTCTCTCGTGCCTCTGAAATTCTTTTACTCCACTGTAATACTGATAAATTCGATTTAACAACTCCTTCTCAAACTACAGGGTGAATTCTTTCATATTATGATCACTGCCTCCTGAGAGTTAATTTACCTTAAGCTTCCTCATCAAATCTAGGTCATTAAATGACACCTAACCCAGAATTGCCACTCCCCTAGTGGACTTAACCAGAAGCTGCCCTAAAAAGCCATCTCATAGGAAATCTATAAGTTCCTCTCTTGGGATCCAGTACCAACCGGATTTTCCCAATCTACCTGCATATGAAAATCGCCCTTGATTATCACATTTCTCTTTGTGCACTCCTTTCCTACCTCCCACGGTAATTTGTAGCCCACATCCTGGCTAATGTTCAGAGACCTGAATATAACCCCCATCAGGGTCTTTTTACCCTTGCAGCTTCTTAACTCTACCCACAAGGATTCTATATCTTCTCTTCCTTGGGCAGCTACTCCTAAGAATTTGATTTCATTTTTCACCAATAAAGCCACCCCACCCCCTTTGCCTACCTGTCTGTCCTTTTGATACAATGTGTATCCTTGGATGTTAAGCTTCCAACTATGATATTCTTTCAGCCATGACTCAGAGATGCCCACATCATACCTGCCAGTTTCTAACTCCACCATAAGATCATCTATCTATTTGTATACTACATGCATTCAAGTTAGTTTAAACACTCCCCAACAGCTCTAGCAAATGTGCCCACAGGGATATTGATATACCCCCAATTTCAGATGTAACCTGTTCTTTTTGTACAAGTCATAATTCCCTAGAAGTGATCCCAATGATCCAGAAATCTTAAATGCTGGCCCCACACCAATTCCACAGTCAAGCATTCATCTGCCAAATCACCCTATTCTTACAATCACTGGCATGTGGCACAGGCAGTAATCCCGAGATGTCCTGCTTTTCAGCTTACTGCCTAACTCCCTATATTCTCTCTTAAGGACCTCCTCATTGTTACTGGTACCAATCTGTACCACGACTTCCGGCTGTTCACCCTCCCCCTTTGGAATGTTGTAGACTCAATCCAAGGCGTCCCTGACCCTGGCACCTGGGAGGCAAAGTGTCTCTTTCACGTGCACAGAATCTGCTTTCTGTTCCTCTAATTATGGAATCCACTCTCACTACTACAGTCATCTTCTCCCCCTTCCCATCTGAGCCACGGAGCCAGACTGTGCCAAAGACCTGGTTGCTGTGGTAGTCATTCCCTCCTTAAAACAGCATGCAAAGTGGTATACTTATTATTGAGGGTAATGGCCACAGGGATACTTCGCACTGGCTGCTTATTACTTACAGTGACCCAGGGACCTGCCTTCTGCAACTGAAGGGTGACTACCTCCCTGTAGCTCCTATCACCTCCTCATACTCTGCTATGGCCAAAGGTCATCAAGCTGCAGATCCAGTTCCTTAACATGGTCTCTAAGGAGCTGCAGCTAGGTGCGCTTTGTGCTAATGTGGTTATCGGGGAGATGAGGTCTCCCAAATTTCCCACATCTCACACAAGGAACATGCAATTACCTCTAGATCAATTCTCAGTGCATTTGCGTTGTACTGCTTGAAAAAAAGATTTACTAGAAACTTTCTTACTTACTTACTTAGAACCTCCACCTGTGCTTGCCCAAACCTGTTGAGCCAAAGCCAGACCGCTCTAACACTGGCCCAGTCCAGCAATGGCCGTTCTGTTAACATGTCCTTCCTTTTTATTGGCCCTGTGATGATTTCACACTGCATACTGGCAAATGACCTCCGGTGCTGATTTCAGCCCACCCAAAGAAAGGTGTAAGCTCCCAAACTCTTTTCCAACTTTGCGCTGTGTCACCAACAAAGTTTGTAGCAAATGCAGCAGAATGTCTGAAATTAACAAACTGAAAAGTTCTGTAGTTAAGAATTATGATAATGCATGGATAGCCAGGGTATAATGTAAAGTTTAAAGTCTTGGAGCAGCTTAGTCAGTCACAAGCAGTGAAAGATAAATACATCCTTCAGACATAACATTTCAACTGCAGCTTGTACTTGTTGTGCTGTGCGTGACTGTTGGGACTGTGTTTTGCACCTTAGCCCCAAAGTAACCCTGCTTTGTTTGGCTGTATTCATGGGTATTAGCGAATGGTGGAATGACATTTAAACTCGAACTTGAACAAACTGCCTTGGAGTAACTCAGTAAAAATGTTGAATCCATTGTAACTCATTGTACATCCTCTGTTTTAATCTGGCACACCAAACGTGGAAATTTGGCTGGGTGTTTCCCGCAGGAAGTTTGCCAAAATTGAAAAACAACCTGTTACCCATCCATTTCCCAATTCTCCCAATGTAAATGTGTGAAAGTGTCCATTTCCACCATTTCTTCTGGGTCCCTCTCAGATCCCAATGTTATGGCAGGCAATCAGAAGGACTTCCAGAATTTCTCCGCCACAATGTTTGCAAATTTGTATTTGTCCTTGACTACTGCATAAGAATCATGAGTTCACTATATTGAAACATCATATGGCAAACTCCGTACACTTGATTAAGCTGCAATTAAAGATTTTTTTAAGGTCTTAAAGATTAGTCTTATTTGTCACATGTACATTGAAACATACAGTGAAATGTATCATTTGCGTCAAATCAGATCAGTAAGGATTGTGCCGGGGGCAGCCTGCAAGTGTCACAGTAATACAGGCACCAACATAATATGCCCACATCTCACTAACCCTACCTGTGAATCCTTGGAATGTGGGAGGAAATGAAAGCACCTGGAGGAAACTTGCATGGTCCAAGGAAGAACGTAGAAACTCTTTACAGACAGAAATGAGACCCCATTGATTGATCACAGGCACTGTAATGTGTTTGTGCTAACCACTACACTACCATGTCATCCCTGGAATTGGTTAAGCAACTGGATACCTTAAATCCAGCTATTTTAGATGAATAGGATGGAGTCAGATGGAACATCAAAAACCAAGCTTCACCTGTTTTATATGAAAAATAAAAGTATGAACAATGAAATTAGGGTTTTGCATGATTATTGAAGGTTTAATTTTATTTCTCTGCAGCCAAGCAAACAGATTAACCCATTGGCTAGTGATGCAAGTCGGACATTGCTGATTTGCTTTTTATGGATCCTAAAGAACGCTGATGAAACTCTAATGACAAAATGGGCTTCAGATCTTCCTGTGTCTCAACTCAACAAGATCTTAGACTTGCTGTACCTATGTGTTTCCTGCTTTGAGTACAGGGTAAGAACCTAGCTTAATTACTGCATGAATTGTAGAGAGTACCTTCTTATATTTAACACTGCATCTAGGTACAGATGAAAGTTCAACAGATGTCAACTCTTTCAACTGGGAATCTTCATCAATGTTGAATCTTGTGCATTTTTTGGTATTAATTTAAATTTCTAACATTTTATTTCTATTTAAACCTCTCTGGAAAAAGTTACTGTTCCATGCTAATGTTTTTATAAATGGGTCATAGTTGCTGCTATTTTCAGAAAATGCATCTGCCATGAGAGCATGCACAAACTGAAATAATGTAAGACAATCAACAGTTTGTACAGTGGTCTATTAGAGCACACACCTGTACTGAAAAGTGCCTGACACCTACATGCCCTCATTGATATCATGGATACTTAGTCCGGCCTCCTGCAGACTTAAAATAGTAACGACTCACTTTGCGGTTTGTCCATTTTTACATATGTCTGTCTCGTGTCAATGGTCACAATTATCAAGATTAGTGTCAACCTCCAAATACACCTTGAATGCTTACATGTCCTTCATCCACTTTTCTTTCTGCAGTAACCATGGTTACTTTGTCATTTGTTGGATAGCAGAACTGGCATGATATCACCTCTATTAGTGGCTTCAGGTGAAATCAATGCACAAGTCCTCCAATAAAATTGGACATATTGAACCAGAGTATTATATTTTATAGGAACTGTTGATGCACGTCACACTGAACTAACCTCCACTCTATACATCAGTCCCTTTTTGCAGCGGTGTAAAAGCCATGCTGGGAACTCTTCAATGCTGGACTATGATCCAATAGACCTTCATGGGGAAGTTTACAAGGAATTTCATATCCATTGTATTTATTCTCTCAACAGCAGTCCACAAACATAAAATAATATATGCAAAACAACAATAATAATTCCAGTGATTGACTTGATCTCTGGACTACCAATTGCTGGTATAATATAGGTTTGGTACAGAGAGATATTTTAGCACTGAGACAAAGCGGTATCCTGGTTCTGTTTGTTTCAGGGCAAAGGAACTTCAGATAAAGTTAGCACACAAGCTCTGCAAAAAAGCAAACATACGAAGGCACGTCTAGAAGAGGTGCTTCTAGGGAATGCAGGAGCTCGTGGAGAAATGATGAAGCGATGTCGTGGACCAGGTAAGCCACTCATCTTCTTTTTGCTACCCGTAATTAAAACCAGTCATTTTAACTCAGAATATTCGCTAACACCATGAGAATAATGGCAATGAAAATAAGTGGGAGAATGGGATTCACGAGATTGATCTGAAATCTGGCTTAGGTTCAATGGGCTGAATGGCCTCATTCTCTGGCAGTAGAAAAGATACTTGAATAAAGGCTCTGTCTGACTATTGAATCCTTTCTTCCTTCTTGAATTTGTACCAATTAAATCTTATTCAAGTACAGTTTCTAAATCTATGTATTTTGTGAGATGCTATTATTAATTACAAGTGATGTCTTGCATGAATGCTCGCACTGATGAGGAAACTATTCATGTGCAACAGCTCCTGTTGTTATATGTTTGTCATCCAAGTTGCTTATATTGCAGTATCCTCCAAATAGCTCAGTGCTGTGAAAACAAAATAAAAACACAAATGATGGAAATCGGTAGTTGAAAACAGTAAATATTGGAAATAGTCAGGTTAACAGAGGATTCCAGACTGAAATGTTAACCATCTCTCTTCAATGGATGCTGACTGACCAGCTGAATATCTGCTACATTTTCTGTCTTTATCTTCAAAGCTATACTTTAGTTGTTTTGATTGATAAGTTATACAAACCTTCCAATTTTTAATAAGGCGATAATCTAACAAGCTTCTGTTTGTAACTTTGTAACTCAATGGTTTCTTGAAAATCTCGGTGATTACCTACATTTCTACTTTCCATCTTCCTCCATGCTACAGATTTTCATTGATTGGAAATCCATGTTGTTGAATGTCAGACAAACAGAAGCAAGAAAAACTAAGGCTTCTGAAAAATTTGCAGTATGCCTAGTATTATTGCCTTTAAAAGTCCAAGGGGAAAGTAGCTTCATCTGAGTGCCTGAGTAGAGGGAAGATTTGCTTTGTAGCATAGTTACATTATTCTGATTCTGTTTGCAACACTGTCATCATGTGCATGGAAGTGACATTACAAATGTCAACACTCAGGTGACAACATAATCTACAAAAATGATCAAATTAACAGTCATCTAATCCCTTATATTGAAGAGTAATTCTATAGTCCTAGCAAAGAGCACAGGTCAAGATAGGTCCATAATATTGTATCCTAGTACAAGATTACAGAATTTCCATCTTCTATTAGATCATAAAATCTTAAGTTATAGGAGCAGAATTATGCCATTCTGCTCCATTTCATCATGGCTGATCCATTTTTCCTCTCAGCCCCAATTTCCTGCCTTCATGCCCTGAGTGATCAAAAATCTATCAACCGTTCAACTACTCGTGACTTTAAACAAAAACCCAATTTGAGTTTACTTTAATTGAGAATTAGACATCACATTGATATCCATAAAGTTAGCAAAGAAATATTTCCAAATGTTTGCTTATTTGTTAATTATATTTTTGTTTTAGGGAATGAAAGAAACTTTGGCATAAATGAAAACCTGCGATGGAGGAAAGATCAAACACAATGGCGGCAGGGCAATGAGAAGCAAGAAAAGTATGCAGGCCTTATGAAGGATTTTTCAATATAGAAACACTGGGCAAAAGGATTCCATTTGACTCGATCAGACCCGTGGCCCTACTCTTTCTTCACAATCCTTTTCTTCAATTTTTTTTCAACTGCCTGTTAAATTTTATAATTGAATCTCCTTTCAATATCCTATCATCACATTCCAGATAACAAGTCACTGGGTAGAAAATAAAGTTTTCTTGTATCGTATCTAGGTCCTGTGCCAATGACTTTAAATTTGTGCCATCTTGTCACTGGAAACAGTTAGTCCAAACTTTCAACAAATAATTAATGGCTTTAGACATCACTCCTCTTCATTTTTTTCCTCATCAAAAGAGAACAATTGCAGCTTCATCAGTATATCCACATAATTGATGTCTCTCATCCTCATTCATTCTCAAAAGGTATACTCTGCCGTCTTTTCAAAGCCTAGAGATCCTTTCCAAAGGGCAGGGCTCAGAATGGAGTACAAGAAATGAAAGGTGCTTGCTAAATAGGTGATTATCCAGTTACACAGATTGTGCTGGAGTTTCTATAGGGAACAGGAATTGCAGGCAATTGAAATGAGCTGAACGTTATTTTTGTTATATATAAAATAGTGAGTGTGAGTTTCTAGTTTCATATTCCCTTATTTACTGTATGTCAATGAAGTTTTTACTTTAATATAATTTATACCTATTTAGTACTGTTGTTATCGCCAGCCATCTGCATAAACTGTACATGCTCACTTTTGATCCCACCACCTTCTTCCTCCAGCTAGCTTTCATGCCAAAGACAATTCTTCCCAACTGTTCTGGCCTGACAATACACACAAAATGTTGGAGGAACTAAGCAGGTCAGACAGCATCTATGGAAAAAAATACAGTTGATGTTTCGGGCCGAGACCCTTCGGCAGGACACTGTACTTTTTGACTCGATCAATACATCGACTGTGCTTTTTTCCATAGATGCTGCCCCTGGCCTGCTGAACTCCTCCAGTATTTTGCGTGCGTTACTCAGATTTTCAGCATCTGCAGATTATCTCTTGTCCTGTCCTGAGCTGTGTTTCAGAACATCTTCACAGCTTACTGAATACCTCCTCCAACTACTTGCCACTTAAACTCCAATAGCTTTAGGTTACACTATTTCAACAATCACTTTGTTAGTCACCTGCACAAACTTCAATTGCGCTAAAATTCCTCTGTGTATATTCTGTCTTCCCACAAACCCAGTTAAAATTTCGGTGCAGTTCCTTCCAGATCTAATTGGATACTTAGACTTGAAGAAAATTAAAATTCTCATGTTAGTCTTTACTTTTTTTTCATGCCCTCACTTGATATTGCTCTTTAGTCTTTAAAAATGATTTCCTGCCCTTTCTCAAACATTCCATCCATTTTACTTTCTGGCCCTGTGCAAATCCCACCACCTTTACCATTTGTGTAAAAGCTTTGAGCTGCCTGAACCTCCCACTATGCAGTTCTTTCCTCAAAGCCTCCATCTCCCCTTCTGCAAAATAAATGGAAGCATTAACAATCCTTCTGATCAGTCTTCTGTTGTCTTCATCCATCTTGCATGTTTATTGTAACTAGTTTGAATTTTTTTTGTATATCCAAAGCAACATGTCAACTGAACGTGTTTGCAGTAATGATTAATAATTATATTGATTCAATATCCAATCGTTCTGTCACAAAGCCTCATTCTTACTATTAATTTTAACAACATATTATAAAGTTATTATTCTAAAAATGCAATCTAATTTCATTGCTGGTTCATTTGCTTTTATTCCAGAACCAAGGCAGACCTGGATCAGGAAGCTCTGATTTCAGGGAATTTTGTTACAGAGGCTAATCTGATTATTTTAGATACCTTGGAAATAATTATACAGGTAACATTAGTATAAGTACATTACATTTGCATCCACAGAATGAATCACACCATTTTCTTTCAGCCTGGAAGTTATGTTTAAGTTATGTCTGAGTGTCTCAACCAAAAGTTTGGAGATATCCTTCACCAGGATTTAAGCTGTGCTGTTAAATAGTGCTGAGGCTGATAACTATATCTGTCTAGGTACCATATCCGCTGCGTACTTTGGTCACCATGGTTTTCCATACAGATCTATCAAATATATCAAATACTGATAAATATAGTTTACCAAAATAGCGTGTGCATGCAGAATTGTCAACTCCAAAACAAAGAATGTTTATGCGACCACGCTGCTCCGAAAATGCTCTGGTTATTTTCATTTATCACCAAATTCACATATTCGTTTAATGCACTGTTACCTTTTCATGGCTGATTATTTTATTAGGGTGAGAGGGTGGATAAAAGAGGGTCACGTTTTCCCTAATGTAGCTAAAAAGTAAAACTGATGGCAAATTGACCAATTCCTTCCAAATGAGCTTCCCATTTTAGGTGTAGCTTCATTGCAGATCAGTATTAACATCTCTTCTTCAACGCAGACACACATTCAGGATGCATGCTTAGCCCATTGCTCTACTCTCTCTACACTCATGACTGCCATCTGTAAAGTCGCCAATGATACCACTGTTGTTGGCAGATTCTCAAATGGCGTTGAGGGGGCGTATGGGAGTGAGATAATTCAGTTGGTTGAGTGGTGTTGCAACAATGACCTCACATTCAATGTCTACAAGACCAAGGAGTTGATTGGTTATGGACTTCATGGAGGGGAAGCCAGCAGCACATGCACCAGTCCTCATTGATAGGTCAGCAGAGAAAAGAGTCAGCGACTTCAAGTCCCTGGGTATTAACATCTCACAGGATCTATCCTAGGCCCATTACTTTGATACAGTCACAGAGATCACATCAACAGCTCTAATTCTTCAGGAGTTTGAAGAAATTTGGAATGCCACCAAAGACTCTAGCAAATTTCTATGCTCTGATGGAGAACATTCTCACTAGCTGTAACACAGCCTGGTACAGAGGATTCAATGCACGGGATTGCAAGAGACTGCAGAAATTCAGTCAGATCCATCGTGTATACAACCCTCCCCACCGCTGAGGGTATCTTCCAGGGGTGTTGCCTGAAGAAGGCAGCATCCATCATTAAGGACCCTTGGCATCTATGATATGTCCCCTTTTTACTACTACCATTGAGGAGGAGGTACCAGAGCCTGAAGACCCACACTCAGCAATTTAGGAACAGCTTCCGCTCGCCGTAAGATTTCTGAACAGTCCATGAATCAATGAACAACACATAGTTACTCCTTTTACTATACTGTTTATTTATTTTGTAATTTATAGTAAGTTTTATGACTTTGCACAGCTCCTACAAAGCAATAAGTCATAATAAACCTGATTCCAATCCTGATGAAAGAATGAATATAAAAAGCAGAAATCTCTCTAAGTTGATTTCTAGGAATATATAACAATCACGATGAAATGTCATCATCCTAAAACATTAGTTTACATACCACCAGGGGCCAATTATAAGCAAGCACTCGCAAAACCGCACGATGCTCTCGGTAAACAAGAAATGGCCCAGCCCAACTCATTTCAAATTATCGCTGGCACCTTAACCAAGCCTGTTGGAAGAAAATCCTGCCCAGTTATCACCAGCACATAACCTGTTGCACCAGAGGTCCTAACACACTAGACCACTGTTACACTACAATACAGAATGCCTATCATTCCTTCCCGAGACCGCATTTTGGCAAGTGGGATCATTTGGCTGTAATCCTACTACCTGCATACAGACAGAGCCTAAAGAGCAGTCTCCAGGGATCAAGACAACCAAGTGGTGGTTGCAGGAGGCAGAGGAATGGTTACTGGATTGCCTTTGGTCAGTGGACTGGGCCTTGTTCAAGAACTTACCTGAGGTCGTGAATGACTACACCAGGGTCATTACAGAGCTTATTAAAACAGCTGTGGGTAAGTGTGACCCCATGAAATCGTTTAGGGTTTTTCCCCAATCAGAAACTCTGGATTAACAATGAAATCTGAAACCTGCTGAGAGCCAGATCAGAGGCATTCAAGTTTGGAGATCAAGAAAACTACAAGAAGTGCAGGTATGATTTCTGGAAAGCCATCTTTCGGGTGAAGTGGAGATTCCGAATTAGCCAGAATCAACAAGTGATGCTCGACAGCTGTGGCAGGATTTGAATGCCGTAACCTCCTACAAAGTTAAATCTTACGACATGGGGGACAGCAGAGGTTTGCTTCCAGACGAGCTCAGTGCCTTCTATGCTCACTTCGACCGCCACGTTTCCCAAAGATCCTTTGGTCTCGGTACCTGAAGATGATGTGTGGGCTGCCCTCAAGAGAGTGAATCCAAGGAAAGCATCCGGTCCGGATGGAGTACCTGGCTGAGTATTGAAGACCTGTGCTGACCAACTGGCTGTGTATTCATGGATATCTTCAATCTCTCACTCCGCCAATGTGTGATACCCACCTGCTTCAAGCAGGCTTCAATCATATTGGTGCCCAAGAAGAGCATGGTAACCTGTCTAAATAACTATTGCCCAGTGGCACTTACATCCACAGCAATGAAGTGTTTTGAGAGTCTGGTGTTGAAGCATATCAGCTCCTGTCTGAGTGGTGACTTTGATCTGCTCCAATTCACCTACCAAAGCAACAGATCTACAGCAGATGCTGTCTTGCTGGTTTGTCACACAAGCCTGGAACATCTGGACAGAAAAAATGCATACATCAGGATTCTGTTTATCGATTACAACTCAGCATTTAACCCCATCATCACCTATCATCACCTCAAAACTAATCAGTAAACTCTTAAGACCTGGGCCTCAATAGCCCCTTATGCAATTGGATCCTGGATTTTGTCACTTGTGTACCCCAGTCAGTTTAGATTTGGAAAAAATCATCTCCTCCACAATCTCCATCAACACAGGAGCACCACAGGGATGTGTACTTAGCCCCCTGCTCTACTCACTTTACACCAATGACTGGGTGGCTAAGTACAGCTCCAACACTATATACAAGTTTGCTGACAACACCACTGCTGTGGGCTATATCAAAGGTGGTGATGAATCAGCACACAGGAGGGAGATTGAAAACTTGGCTGAGTGGTGTAATAACAACAACCTCTCACTCAATGTCAATAAGACCAAGGAACTGGTTGTAGACTTCAGGAGGGGAAAACAGAGAGAGTAACCATCAGAGGATCAGAGTTGGAGACGATCAGTAACTTTAAATTCCTGGGTGTCACCATCTCAGAAGACCTGCCCTGGACTCATCATATAAATATAATTGTGAAGAAAGCATGACAGCACCTCTATTTCCTCAGGAGTCTGCGGAGGTTTGGCAAGTCATCAACCCTTGGCAAACTTCTAAAGGGGTGTGGTGGAAAGTGTGCTGACTGGCTGCAATATGGCTTTGAGTGGAAATCCTACAAACAGTAGCGGATTTGGCCCAGTGCCTTTCCCTCCCAACCATTAAGCACATCTGCATGAAACGTTGCCGTAGAAAAGCAGCATCCATCGTCAAAGATCCTCACCACACAGACTATGTTCTTTTCTCACTGCTGCCATTGGGTAGAAAGTATAGGAGCCTCAGGATTCACACAACCGGGTTCAAAAATAGTTACTACCCCTCAGCCATCAGGCTCTTGAACAAAAGGGGATAGCTACACTCATTTAAGGACTCTGTCATACTGTTAGTTCATGCTTGTTATTTATTGCTATTTATTTATATCTGCATTTGACAGTTTGTTTTCAGTTTACAGTTACTGTTCTATAGATTTGCTAAGTATGCCTGCAGAAAAAGAACATAGGTGACATGTATGTACTCTGATAATGTTTTATTTTCAACTTTGAACTTTATCTTTACTCTCTTCAACTCCTGCTTAAATAAAACAGAAATTACATTTCCAGCAATGTATATTTCATTTCTTAACATATTTCTTATCTACATGACTTACATTTTCGCTACACCTGATCAATGCTGGCTACGATTTCTTAACAGAAACTCCATGTGTAGGTTCAGCAAAAATCAGATATATTTCCGAACTTTACAAGACGCCAGATGAATAATTGTAACTTTCTTTTCCTGAAGGGAGTAAAAATGTAATATACTTTTGGTTCTGTGATTTACTTCTTGGTGGGATTGTTAAAGATCCATCTAAGGAAGATACTGATGGGTCAGTAACTTGATATTGAAAGTGCATATTTTTCATATATAGTTAAAAAAATTAAGAGTATTTATATTATTATGTTGTGAATAATATTCAATGAATTGAGTAAGCTAAGTCTTATTTCTTCCCATTCTGTAGGCAATTTCAATGTCTGACTGTAAGGACAGTGTCTTAGGAAGTGTTCTCCGGGTTCTTCTTCACAGTCTGGGCTGTAATCAGAGCTCTTACTACCTTATACATTGCTTCAGCACACTGCGAGCTCTCATAAGCAAGGTAAACGAAAAACTTTATTAATCTTCTCGAAGCACAGCACATAAATGCTTCATACAGATTAGTCTTGAGTGTTTATGATGGGGTGATACATTGAACCATCATCCCTGATTTCGGAGTTCAGATCCTTTTGACTCATTTGCTCCTTGCTGCACCACTAACTCGGAACTGTGAAGATTTTTCTCAGATGAGCGCAATGTATATTGCCAGTATTCTTCAAGAATTGAGGATGTAAGTAGATGTCAGGCTGACTTTGAAACATTTTTATGTTAAAATCCTTTGTGTTGTTTTATTATATTTACACCTAGAGGGGAACCTGCAGGTGGCGGTGTTCCCAAGAACCTTTTGCCTGTGTTAAAGGTCATGGGTTTGAAGGATGCTGGCTGAGTAGCCTGGTCAAGTAACTGTAGTGCATTTTTTAGATTGCACACACTGTAGACACCATGCACAGAAAACATGGAGTTCCACAGAGACTCAGATAAGAAAAGTACCCTAATGTGAAAAACCTAAGTTAAATTTGTAAGGCGTAAAACCACCATCTGTACAGCTAGACAGAAGGACTATCAACGAAGATGGAGTGTCAGTAAGGGTGAAGAATCACAATATTTGAAATTCTCATTTCTCCTTAAGGGATCTGGCAATGATGAGGTACCTGTCTTATTAAATAAGATATGACACACTAGCCGCTACAACACCAATTTTAACGAGGGAGAGGAGCTGAGTGAATTCTTTGACAGAGGGGCCAAAGTATTAAATGCATCCTTGGTGAGGGGGATGGGTAGAGGGAAGGCTTATAGTCGCAATTATTGCTAATTGCCTGCAGATTTTGGACCTTTGTTTTATGTCATATCGAGGTAAACAAGAACTGAAGTCTTTTTTGATCATGATGGTCACTTGTGTAAATAATCTAGTAATGTGTTCCAAGCAAAGTCAGTGAGTTTGAATATTTTGGTGGATTAATCAGTACATACCCACCTGACAATCAGACATGTGTGAGGTGATCTGAGACTTTTTTTATGCATTCAAGGCAATCTACAAATTCAATATGAATTTAAATTTGTATGACACAGTGGTGCAGTGATTAAAGTCAATGCCTCATAATGCTAGACTCTTAGATTCAATCCTGAACTTGGGTGGTGTCTATATGGAGTTTACACATTTTTCATGTGACCTCAACGTTTTCCTACGGATATTCCTATTTGTACCCACAACCCGAAGGTGTATAGATTGGCCACTGTGAATCACCCCTCATGTGTAGGTGCGTGGTAGAATCTCCAGGGACTTGACAAGAATATGGGTGAAAACATGGGTGGTTACTGGTCAGAGTGGCCGGTTTCTGTGCTGTGTATCTATTCAGCTCTACGGTAATTCAATTGTTTCCTTGTTTCACCAGTATGCAGACCTGTTGTTTGAGGAGGAGGCAGAGCAGTGTTCTGACATGTGTCAAAGAGTTTTACATCACTGCAGCAGCAGTATCGACAGCACCCGTACTCAAGCCTGTGCCACACTCTACCTTATCATGAGGCAGAGCTTTAACGTAATCAGCGTAAGTTTCTTTATTTCTAGTCAGGAACAACTACAGTATCAACTATAGTTTGATTGTAAGTAAAAAGAAATCAAATTCTGTTGTGGAATACCACAGCATTTTTATTAGACACAAAAAATTATTGCCATCTTTATAAGGATGAGCCATTACCTTTGGAGATGATAGGAAAATTGATCTCCCCAAATTAAATAAAACTGCCACATTATTTTACAGTGCTGGCAGCAATGAAAGGCTATTGGTAACAGGTAAATGCAATATTATATCTCATTTTCTTCTTCCTCGGATGCTACCTCACTATACGTTTGCCCTCTTTTTGTAGTGTTGTTATATATATACTGTATGTATGCGCGTACATGTGTGTGTATATATATATTTTACATGATTTGTATGTAATTCATATTGAAGTGAAAATAATAGTTTTTTGATAAAATATACCACTCTGATATCGAGCTTTTTACAATCAATAATCAACTTTTTCCACATTGTAATGCACAGAAAAATGACCAAAGCATTAAAATGCTGTATATTCAAATACTCCACTCAAGGACCTGGTTCCTTATGTTAATAAACAATGCAATTCACATATAATGTTTGTTAAAATATATTATTTCCTCATAAAATTATCTATCAGTCTCACTAAAAGCATTCAAGGAATTCCCATCCTAAACTAGGTGCAATTTCAGGCAATGTGCATCTACAGACTGACAGCTGTCACTGCTGGGTACGTCACAGAACTTCACTGTTAAATTCACAGAGGCATATGTTATATAGGTGTGATACCTCCTAGTTACAAAATTGTCATTATCCTCAACAGGTATATGTAAATTATAAGTGCACTAATATATCAGTTGATC
Organism: Mobula hypostoma; assembly: GCF_963921235.1. Classification (NCBI taxonomy): domain Eukaryota; kingdom Metazoa; phylum Chordata; class Chondrichthyes; order Myliobatiformes; family Myliobatidae; genus Mobula; species Mobula hypostoma. Next base: position 54,533,511 of record NC_086112.1, read on the forward strand.
CAATCACAGTTTCCTTGTAATGCCAAAATACCAACAGTTTACCAGATCAATACACAAAACAATCAATAATCTAATTTGCTAGGAATCTTGAATAATACATAGAACTTGTACATAAAGTAACTCTCGTGGTCTATTACCAAAATAATTGAAAATGAGTATGGGGTTGTGTTGCTAATACATAAATTTGGTATTTTATGCTTACAGAATTTTGCTAGGGTTAAAATGCAGGTCACCATGTCCTTAGCGTCGCTGGTTGGTAAATCATCTGATTTTAATGAAGAATACTTGAGGCGATCATTGCGAACTGTCTTGGCTTATGCAGAGGAAGATGAGGAAATGCAGCAAACAATGTTTCCATTTCAGGTAGGGTGCCCTTGCAGCAAGTATAAGTACCAACATGAAATATTGAGATAATTAGCCTTCGTATATTTTTGTAACATACGTAACTTTGCTTGGTTCCATATGCCTCCGGCAGGTTTGAAATACTGTACCTAGCCATACCAAAAGCCCTCATACATGTTCCCTCTTGTCTATTCAGAGGTAATATTGAAAAGTTTGATGGGATCTTGTTTGTATGTAAAATGATCCCCAGGATATATGTGTGGAGATGGAATTTCTCTCACTTCTTTTATACGGTGTTCTGTAGCTTTGTGGGTCTGTTGATACTTGATGTGCAAATTTCTTTCAGATTTATCAAATCCAGCAATTTTTCTTTGAAATGCCGCCCAGGAGTACTGTTCCCACAAAGCAGATTTAGCATCTTTCTCATCTCAAAAGAAAGACAATGTAATCTATAATTAAGTCTGCCACTTCAGGTTTCAGATTTGTTCATTATCATATACACCAGGATGCATTGAAATTTCTTGCTGGCATGAAATTCATAGAGGAAATAGCATAGCTGGTAGTAACAAGTACAACAATAAAAAGAGTGACAGGTGCAAAACAACTGAATCCAGTGTCCATTATCAATAGGGAAGTAGTGGTTGGACTGCAAATCTAGATGCCTTCTCAAACCAGGTCATGTACTGTGTAACATTATAAAGCATGGATCCCCTAGCAGTCATGTAGGAGGCCAGGAATATAGGTAAGGACGAGACAAAGTTTCCCAATGTTCGCCCAAAACACAAACAGTAGCTTTATAGAGATTTACTAAGCCACGCATATGTAGTTATAGAGTCCACATTTGGGAGGTTTCTTCAATAAAGTTGGAGCAAGTATACACTCAGCCACTTAAGTTAGCTACATCTGTATACCTGCACATTAATGCAACTACCTAATGAATCAATCTTGTGGCAGCGACTCAATGCATACAAGCATGCAGACATGGTCAGGAGGTTCAGTTGTTCAGACCAAACATTAGGATAGGGAAGAAATGTGATCTAAGTGACTTTGACTGTGGAATGATTGTTGGTGCCAGACAGGATTGTTTGAGTATCTCAGAAACTGCTGATCCCCTGGGATTTTCATGCAAATCTGTAGAGTTTACAGAGAATAGTGTGGAAAAACAAAAAAAAATCCTGTGAGCAGCAGTTCTGTGAGCGAAGATATTTTGTTAATGAGAGAGGTCAGAGGAGAATTGTCAGATTGGTTCAAGCTGACAGGAAGGTGACAGTAGCTCAAATGAACATGCATTATAACTGGTGTGTAGAAGAGCGTCGTTGAATGCACAATATATTGAACCTTGAAGTGGATGGACTAAAGCCGTAGAAAACCAGAACATACGGTTAGGGGCCACTTTGTTAGATAAAGGTGGTACCTAACAGAGTGACCACTGAGTGTGTTATATTTGGCCTTCTAACAAATCATCACTTGACTTTTCCTGGAGGTAAATCTCAGCCATTCTCCAAGACTGTAGTTTTACTGAACCCTTCAGCTATTGGAACTTTACACGCACCTCATCCATCTTAATTCACTTGTCCCTACTTGCCCCGTACTTTGACAGGGGTTGCTCTCCTAGTTGCAAAACACATTCAAGAAGTGTCCTCCCTACTGAGACTTTTCCCAGTCTTTTGTATTTATGCTAATTAACACAAAGTGAATGTATTCAAACTTTAGTAGTGCCACATTATACAGTGAAAAGTTCCAACTTGGTTTCACTAGTGGCAGGATGGAGGCTTGGATATGCTGTTCCAGTCAGTAGTTTTAAATGATATTTATTACATTTATCTGGCAAGTCCCTGCATCGTACAGACTAAGTGATGATCCAGTCTGATCGCTTACAACCAAGGCCGACAGCAATATCCCAGGTAGTAGAGGATAAACCAGCCAGTATTCTGACTCCTGATCATCAGGCTTGCAGTGTATGGATATGGGTTTCAACTGAGCTCGGAATAATCAGCTATCTTTCAGTGTAGGTGTTACATGTAAGCACTGGTCAAGATGTGCTTGTGGAAAGTGGTAAGTAGAAAATTGGTGAGGAAATTCTTTTAGAATGATACTCTATAAATCAGAATCAGATTCGGTTTTAATATCACTGGCATATGTCATGAAATTTGTTGTTTTGCAGCAGTGGTGCAGTGCCATACATATTTTAAAAAATAACTACAAATTACATGTCCTGGGTGATGGGGGCCCTTTATGATGGGTGATAGCTTTTTGAGGCATTGCCTATGGAAGATTTCCTCAACACTGGGGAGGCTAGTGCCCATGATGGAGCTGTCTGAGCCTGCAGCTTTCTGCAGCTTTTTCCAGTCCTGTGCAGTGACCCCTGAATACCAGATGGTGATGCAACCAGTTAGAAAGCTCTCTGCAGTACATCTGTAGAAATTTGCAAGAGACTTTGGTCACGTACTGAATCTCCTCAAACTCCTAATGAAATATAGCTGCTGTTGTGCCTTCTTTGTAATTGTATCGATATGTTGGGCCCAGGGCAGATCTTCAGAGATGTTGACACCCAGATACTTGAACCTGCTCACCCTTTGCACTTCTGATCCATTGATGAGGACTGGTGCATGTTCCCTCGACTTACCCTTTCTAAAGTCCACTATCAATTCCTTGGTCTGACTGACATTGTACTACGACACCACTCAGCCAGCTAATCTCTCTCACTCCTTACGCCTCCTTGTCACTATCTGAAATTCTGCCGACAATAGTTGTGTCACTGGCAGATTTATAGATGGCGTTTCCGCTGTGCCTTAGCCACACGTTCATGGGTGTAGAGAGAGTAGAACAGTGGGCCAAGTGTGCAGAGTTTGAGGTACACCGATGCTGACTGTGGTCTCCTGATGAGGTAGTCCAAAGGTACAATTTAACGTCAGAGGAATGTATACAATATACACCCTGAAATGCTTTTTCTTCGCAACCATCCACGAAAACAGAGGAGTGCCCCAAAGAATGAATGACAGTTGAACATTGGAACCCCAAAGTCCCCGCCCCCAGCTCCCCTCCTCCTGCACGGAAGTGGCAGTGAGCAACATTCCCCCTCCCCCCCCATCGGCAAAAATAAAGTGCACCCACTACCAGCACTCAAGCGTGAGCAAAGCAATAGCAAAGACACAGGCTTGCAGTTATCCCAAAGGCTGCATTGTTCACCCGAATCCAGTTGCAGAGAAAAGTACAGAGGCCCGGGTTTTGGAGCTTGTTGATTCGTACTGAGGGTATGATGGCGTTGAACACTGAGTTCTAATCAATAAGCAGCAGACTGCCATAAGCAGTAGTATTGTCCAGGTAGCCCAAGACTGAGTGGAGAGCCAGTGAGATCGCATCCACTGTCGACATATTGTGGTGATAGACAATTTGCAGCTGGTCCAGGTCCTTGCTTAGGCAGGAGTTGATTCCAACCTCTCGAATTGCTTCATCACAGTAGATGTCAGTGCAACTGGGTGACGGCCATTAAGGCAGCTCACCCTGCACTTGGGTTCTGTTATGATCGCCCCCCCTTTTGAAGCAGGTAAGAGCCTCCGACTGCAGCAGTGAGAGATTGATGATGTCCTTGAACAATCCCGCCGATTGGTTGGCACAGATTTTCAGTGCCCTACCAAGTACACCATTGGGGCCTGGCGCCTTCAAGGGTTCACCCTCTTGAAAAATGTTCACAGGGTCACCAGATGCATAAAAGGAATTGAGCTCATCTGGGAGTGAACCATCACAGCCAGTTATGATGCTACATTATGCAGAATATGACTGGGAAAGCCCACGCAAACTTTGCATATTGTGTTGATGTAAGTAAACTTAAGTCTTACTGGTAAAATAACTATGAATATTTTATTGCTTTTCAGGTGGAGGAACTACTGAGTAACCTCAACAGCATCTTGTCTGATACGGTAAAAATGAGAGAGTTCCAAAAGGATCCTGAGATGCTTATGGACCTGATGTACAGGTATTTAAATGAAATCACTATGTTTCTTTTTATTCTGAATATCCCCCACTTGTAATGAATATCAATATACTGCAGATGCTGCCGATCTGAATCAGAGTTGTGAAGCGAGAAACAAGAGTTAACGTTCTAAGATGAAGGCCTTTCATCAGAACAGTTCTAAGCTCCACTGGAAGGTCAATAACTCAAAATATGAACTCTATTTTTCTCCCGCCATATGCAGTTTTTCCTATGAATATTTCCTCTTACACAGACAATTCAATATACCCACTGCTTCTGGCAGGCTTGGTGCACCTCTCAGGAAGTTGCCATAGCAGTAGCATACCTTAGCTCTTCTCATACCCACTTCCACAGCCATCTAAACAGGATCTCTGCTCTTTATTATCATAAAGCCAAAATTAGTATTTAAACATACTCCACCATTTACTTACAAATTAGGTAAATGCCAGTTAGGTTTGAGCTCGTAGACAGATTTTCCATATCCTCCAGCTTTTTAAACTTTTCGCACAAGGCCAAAGCTGTGCTGAGAGCCTATATTGACTATTTAAATGAGTTGACCCTGACAACTGCAGCTGGTCAAGCTCTTAGCCAGCTTTGCACCAGCTGTACTAACTCAAGGTTGCAAAATCTGCCTTCTAAACATTACAAATGGAAGCTTCTCTGCTGTCTGTGAGAAATCTTTACTCTGATTGGCTACTCAGCAAGTTTGATGACATCATTGTCCCATTGAACTGACATCGAACAGCAGTCAATTTGGAAAAGGTAAGATTAAAACTACTGAGATCTTTCTGGTGAATGTTTCTGCAAGGCCAGTGCCATATATCATCACTGTACAGAATATCTGACTACAAAACTGAAGTTAATTTTCTTAGAAAAGCCATAATTCACTGTGCCATCTGTCAACATTACTGAAAATCTGTTTGGTAGCAAAGGAACTAAAAGCTTTCAGATTTCTGGTGATATTCAATTGCCATGAACAATAATGAGAAAACGTTTATAATTGATTTAGCAAGGCATCAAAAAGGGAGTTTTGTTTTGATAACTACATTTAAATCTTAACAAATTCCAACCAGCCCAGACAAAAACAAAATCACTGGCTTATTAAAACGAAACAAATCAGGAATGCTCAACATTTGAAAAGACAGGAAAAGGTTAGAAGGGGGTTGCCGGTGTGACCTAATTTCAGTATTTAATGAAATCAACATTGAGATGCCTTTTATCAATACATGAGACTACCCTTTAATGTACATATTGAAGAGTTCGCTAAGGCTGTCTGTCTCATATCTCTAAAAGACCAAGTTTGCCAGTCTTGGGTTCAGTCAATGAAGAACAAATATTGGACATTAATATTCCTATTTAATTTTGGTGCATTCCCTTGTTTTATCACACATTTCAGACTAGCAAAAGGATATCAGACTTCGCCTGACCTAAGGCTGACCTGGCTTCAAAACATGGCAGAAAAGCACACAAAGCGCAACTGTAACACGGAGGCTGCTATGTGCTTGGTCCACGCGGCAGCGCTTGTAGCAGAGTACCTGAGCATGCTGGAGGATCACAGTTACCTTCCAATAGGGTGTGTTAGTTTTCAGGTATGTCTATTCACTCAACATCCTTGTGGCCACTTAAGTATCACTGTACATAATAAGCATCAGTATGCCTAATTCATTTGCCTGTCCTGGTCTCCAGAATATATCACCCAATGTTCTGGAAGAATCTGCTGTCTCCGATGACATTTTGTCCCCCGATGAGGATGGGATCTGCAGTGGAAGATACTTCAGTGAAAATGGTCTTATGGGTTTACTTGAACAAGCTGCCGAGCTCTTCAATTCAGTAAGCAAATTTCCAATAATCACTTACCTGTCTATTCCTCAGGTACTCCTCCACCATGTTGGTAATGTGACCTTATCAGTAGATCTAAAAGCGTGCTGAGGAGATGCTGAAAGGAATCAAAAAGAATGGCACACCGCAGCTTCTGTCTTTGGCTTAAGCAGGTTGTACTTGGCAAAGATTAGAGCTCTTCATCCCTAGACAAAATCCTGGACTCCCGACCCATCACCACTGTTCAAATATGACTTCAGTACAAGGAGCTACTTGTGATCCTTCACACTAGTGTGTCACAAATATAACTCATCGCCACAATCTCAAGAAAGAGATGATCTTGCAACCTGTGTCACAATCCACGTATGAATAAAAAAAAAATCTAAGTTTCATTTTGCCAATGTTTTCAAACAATATGGCCACTGGCAGCTTAAAATTGTTGCTTTTGTGTTGGAGATTCAAAGATTATTTTCAAAAGTGTATTGATAGGACTCTCACAATATAGGGAATTTGAACTTCCAAAGAATGCGTACGTTTGGATCAGGTGTGATACTAAAATGTTAGAATCCTCGCGGCTGACTCAAACTCATTTCAAACCCATCGGGTTTTCACAGAAGTTGACGATAACACTTGACTGGTGCATTCCCAGGAAACAGGTAGTTTATTCAAATAATAAAATACAGCTATAAATGTGAACGTTTACTTCCGTTTTAAATTTAACACTGTCTATCGAGCAGGTGGGAAGAGATATTTCCAGAAGCAGTATTTGTGGGACAGAGAAGAACTAAGATCAAACCACGATTCTTTCTGGCATTTTTCAACATAAGGATAGTTAACTTTACAATTTAATTACAACTATATTTTTTCTCAATTCATCTTTTACCAAAATATCTGTTCCATAACTGAGTTGGATTGACAGAGTGAGACTCATGTGGTTCCTCCACAGAAGACCAAACTTTTGGAAAGATGCAATTGAAGTGAATTGTTCAAATGAATCATTGGTTTATGAAAGTAGAAAAAAATCGCTAATTTATAAAACTTAAGGATAATAAATAAATTAGTAATTAGTTGAAACGAATACATATAATGTCAGTAACACACACAAAATGCTGGAGGATCTCAGCAGGCCAGGCAGCATCTATGGAAAAGAATAAACAGTCGACATTTCGGACCAAGACCCTTCATCAAGAAGGGTCTCAACCTGAAATGTCAACTGTTTCCTCTTTTCCATAGATGTTGCCTGGCCTGCTGAGTTCCTCCAGCATGTTGTATGTGTTGCTTGGGATTTCCAGCATCTGCAGATTTTCTTCAGTTAATAATTAGCTGTGAAACGGGGACACCTCTTTTTCTCTTATTAGGGAGAGTGAGAGCCTGTGGTATGTCGAATTACTGGGTGAATGAGTAGTCTTTGGTTTACTGCAAGTCTGTGTCTTTATTGATGCTTTACTGCACGCTTGAGTGTTCGGTGGGGGGGGGCGATGCTTTTTTTGCTGGTGGAGGAGGGTGGGGATCGTTGCTTTGCTGCTGCTTATATGCGGGAGGGGGAGTTGGGGGGGCTTTGGGGTTCTAACATTTAACTGTCATTCATCCTTTGGGGCACTCCTCTGTTTTCATGGACATTTGCAAAGAAAAAGAATTTCAGGATGTATATTGTACACATTTCTCGGACATTAAATGTACCTATTGAAACTTATTATGTAACATCATTATTCTGATAGTATATATTGCTTTTTTTAGGCTCAAATGTTTGAAACCGTGAACGAAGTTTACAAAGTTGTCGTACCAATCCAAGAAGCCCATAGAGATGTGAACAAACTGGCTTATATACATGAGAAGCTGAAGAAAGCATTTGATAGCATTATAGCAAAGGTAAATGATCATACTGCTGGCAACATGAATTTTTACACTGTAATATTTTCTTCAATGTTTGTTCAATGAGTTGAGTAATATATAAATAAAATCAGAGTTGTTAATGGCACAGACTCCTCAAGCCTCCCCCTCTCTTGCATGTGCAGATACAGACACACACAATCACATTGCTGGCCATAGATGGGAAAACGGTTCCTTAATTTAAGTACTTCCATCTAACACAAAATCCTCTTAACATGAAAACTATATATAAGAATGGGCACATTGTCTTTTTCATGAATTTGATTGATCCAAATCTTTCCTCCTTTTTTACCAGAGTAATACTATCTAATATATTGTATAATCAAAATATTCCTAGTTAACTATTATGTTGCAAAGTAGCCGTTACGTCTGTATGACCATCATTTCAATATACTCGTTGTTATAAATAGGACTGTAAAGTTTGGTGAACTAAACATTTCATGCCTGTTGCTGCAATGATTTAACAGCTCATTTGTGGTTATCTACATTGAACATATTTTTATTTTACAAGGGTTCCAAACGAATGTTTGGTACATACTTTCGTGTTGCATTTTATGGAGCTAAGTTTGGGGATTTGGATGAACAGGAATTTATTTACAAGGAACCTGCCATCACAAAGCTGCCAGAAATTTCCCATCGACTGGAGGTAAATAAACCTCTCATTGCTTTATTCAGCTGCCAGCTACTTTAAATAGCATTAAAGTTGGCATCTGGAAAACACCATGCCCCTGAGGGGTGTTTTCATTTGTAACGTAACACCCAGCAATTATAGCAACAGTGAGCATGTACATTGGGCTGATACTCCCGTGCATTGCTGAGGGAGTACTAGTCAAAGGTGCTGTGTTTTGGATGAAACATTGAACTGGGATTCTTAACGTATTTCAGCAAAGGTCAGGGGAGTTCTCCTCCAGAGTATTATGGTGTTTCTTTATCTTCATGTTAAGCTGGATTTTCTATCATAATCATGTCACTATCTGTGGAGTATTAGGAAACTGAGAAACTGCAGTGGGAGTAGGAGCAGTCATATGACCCTTGAGCCAGCTCTGCCATTCATCAAGACTTTGGCCTGGTCTTGATCTCAACACCATTCTGTATATTCATCATAACATTTGGCTCTTTATAATCCAAAAACCTCTGACTCTTAGCCTTGCATGGCTTTAAAGACATTGGTTTTCACATCACTCTAGGAGAGAGATTTCAAGAGAATCACAGCCTTGAAAGGAGAAATTTCTCCTGAATTCCATCTACAAAACCTTGCTACTTAAATTATGCCTCCTAATTCTAGATTCCACCCCTCCCTAGCACCAGAATCTAATACATTTTAACAAACACCATCTCTCATTCTTCTCAACTCCCATGAGAATGGCCTCAGCCTTTCCTCACATGAATATCTTCAGTGCAAGTATGCCTCTGCTTTACACAGACAAAAACTATGTTACGACTCCAGCTGTGATTGTATCAATGTCACGTACAGCTTGTTGCTCCTACATTTCCTTGGCACCTTGACCAATATCTCTTTATGTTTGTGATTATGCAGGTACATTATACTTATGATGGTCGGATCCCATCGGAAGCATGGCTTTATTGAGAGAGAGATATATACAAACACACAGTTTTCTGGTATTTCTCTTACCCTAGGCCAATGCCTGTGTTAAATACTCAGTCGCTTATCAATAGACATGTGGTTGTAGTATCATGGTATCATTATCCTGTGAGCACAGACTGAATGCCAGGTCTAGCTCGTTTTGTGGATTTGGATTCCACACCAGTTCAAGGTCAGCTTGGTTAATTTTCCCCTGATTCCCACTCCTACTTTGAGGAGTAGCTTAGCTACAAGTTCATGGAGTAATAGAGTCATACAGCTCAGAAACAGGCATCCAACCATGTCCATGCCTATCATCAGGTACTCATTTATAACTAATCCCATTACCAGCTTTCTATGCCTAATATTGCTTTATGGACAACAAGATGGTTTGTCAGGTCAGAATTTTCAAAGGTTTGTTTATTGACTTGGTGGTCAAAGCAAGACTTCCTACCGTTCCTTTTTACAATAGTGAAGCAATTACATATATGCTATTGTATTGGTACCAGAATGATTAACCCCACACTTCCCCATGTTATACAGCTTCTGCCAAACATTTGCCCATTCGCTTATTCCTTTGTAAATCAGGTTGATTCCAGAAATGAGGGGGTTAGACGATGAGGAGAGATTGAGTCGTCTGGGACTGTACTCCCTGGAATTCAGAAGGATGAGAGGAGATCTTATAGAAACATATAAAATTATGAAAGGAATAGATAAGATAGAGGCAGGAATGTTGTTTCCACTGGTAGGAGAGACTATAACTAGGGGACATAACCTCAAGATTCATGGGAGTATATTTAGGATGAAGATGAGGAGGAACTGCTTTGCCCAAAGAGTGGTGAATCTGTGGAATTCTCTGCCCAATGAAGCAGTGGAGGCTACCTCAGTAAACAGATCTAGGATGAGGCTGGATAGACTTGTGCATCGTTGGGGAATTACGAGTTATGGGGAAAAGGAAGTAGGTGGAGGTGAGTCCATGGTCAGATCAGCCATGATCTTATTGAATAACGGAGCAGGCTCGATAGGCCAGATGGCCTACTCCTGCTCCTATTTCTTATGTTGTGTTTTTTAAATTGAAGCTGTGCATACCTCTCGTGTTTAAATCATACATGAAGTCACTTCTGCACATATTTCAATACATTTGCACCTGCTGTGGTTATACTCCCACATTTCTGGAAATTGGACCAGGTTTATTCACCCGATGATGCTAATCGTCTTTTTGGAAGTATTCACAAATATTGTTATCTCATCACTGTATGCTAGGCTCAGATCTGGCTTACTGGCAGAAGTAGGGCCAATAATATATAACCTATGGCCTACACTTGTGATTTAGTCAAGTGAAGAGCAAGCCAGGGAACAAGTTATCAAATTGAGTTGACCTATTTTTTCCTCTTGTGAAATCAAGGTTTTCCTCGCTAAAAACTTCTACTTCTCTATACCAAGCACTCGTTGTTGACTTTCAAAGCATTTAAAGAATATTATTTCAGTGTGCATATATTATTGCAGTCTCTGAAGGCTTAAGGAACTATGCCTAGCATTGGTGTAAGTCTACCTACGATGTAGTGTTTGACAGTGCCAGCAATCGTAGTGGGAGGGACAGGGAGGAGGTAAAGCCACAGATATTCAAGATATATTATACTCTCACTCAGTAACCCTTTCCCCAGTTTATGCTCACTTCTAGTGTACCCAGAAGACTGCACGGAAACATTTGGTGTTAGTCAGCATAAGAGAATCTACCTTTGAGGGACATTTGTGACTGTCTGTTTAAAAATTAATCTGTCATATCATTCTGATCCCTTTCATTTTCTTTTCTGGGAAGTAACTAGATGCTATTCTTCTCCAATTTTACCCCATCCACCGATACAAAGGATAAAATTATGGTGGCTGAGTAAGTTTGGTGTCATTTTTTCTAGAGGAATGCCAATGCTGCATGGGTGATGGACTGTAATATTTTGCATGGGAGTGTTTTGTTGGTGCATCTTACGGTGTTGGATTGATCTTATTGCATGACTTCGAACTGCTTTGTCCTGCTTTCTCTCTTCGTTTGCATTCTGTCCATCCTCATTGTACTTGTTTAAAAGTGAAATCATAAAATACTAAAAATGAAGATAGGTACTTTTGAGCCAACCTGTCTCTGTCATAATTTCTGTCACATCATGTTTCTTCTGAAAATTTACCTTTCACCATGTTTCCTCCCTTGCCTTCCCAAAGTGTTGCCCTGGTGAAGTCTCCCAGTCAAAGTGCAGTTTCTACAGGTGACTCTGAAAAGTAATTGATGTACATTTTAACCTAAGGTTTTGATATACTTCAAAAATGTAATCAGCGATTAAAATCCGTTTAGAAACTAACCGAACTATGTCTATTTTGAAAAGTATATCTATTTAACAAGCTCAGTTGAAACTAGGGAACCTATGTTATTGTTCAAACAGGCATTTTACAGCCAATGTTTTGGTGAAGGTAAGATGGAAGTAATCAAAGACTCCAGTCCTGTCGAAAAGGCAAAGTTGGATCCTAACAAGGTCAGTTGAAAATGACATTGAGGATCAAATCCTCATGTACGTTTTTATTTCTATTTTGAACTCTTCAAAAATGTTACTTTGCAGTATATTCCTTTGTGAATGTTGCATCCTGCATGAAGGTGACACTAATAAGCATGGTAGTATAGCGGTTAAATTTCTGAACTTGTACCTAGAAACCAAAATAATAGTTGGAGATTTCAAATTCAAGAAATTAAACAAATATAGAATGAAATATTAAAATCAGTAATGGGAAATTTGAAACTGTTGGACATAAAATACACTAATCCATTATATCTGCTGCACCTGCTATATAATTAACTTTAGACCCACCAGTCGGGTTGGCTCAGATCTGCTCTCTATATGGACAAATAAGCCATTATTTTGGGGAAAATACAGATGGGCCAGCTAGCGCTTTGATTGAATTATCAATGAAAAACGTAGTATAATGTATTGCAAATGAGAACCAAACTTAGCAGAAGCATAATAAATAGTCTCTGAGGGGCAGGTTCTATTTTTCTCCGAAGCAGAATAAAATTGTTATGGGTAAAATCCATTTGGATGTTCTTGGATATATCCCTGCAATTGTTGGAACGTCTTTGGCATTTGCCAAGAATCCATGCCCAATGACATAGGTTTTTGCACCTCAGCACGGAGGAAGGAAAGAACCTTTACTAAAGGAAATTTAACAACAAATTTAAAAATTCCCTTATATTTTTACATTTGTGTTTCCAGGCCTATATACAAATAACCTTTGTTGAGCCGTTCTTTGATGATTATGAAATGAAAGACAGAATCACCCATTTTGAAAAGAACTTCAACCTTCGGCGCTTCATGTACACCACTCCATTTACAAAGGATGGACGCCCACGAGGAGACCTCAGTGAGCAGTACAAGAGAAAGACCATCCTGACAACTCAACATGCATTCCCTTACGTCAAAACCAGAATTAATGTCATTCAGAAAGAAGAGGTAAAATAAAATAAAGGATGTAAGAATGAAATGAAAGATGCTTAGCATTGCAAACTTGCCAATTTCATCAAATTTGCCTCCAACTTCCAAACTGCTCACAAATTTATTTGGTCTATCTTTGACACCTCTCTCCCCTTTCTTGAACTTCCTGTCTCCATCTCTGGAGATAGGTTGTCTACTCTTATAAACCCACTCACTCTCAGAACCTCTTTCCACCCTGTCACTTCTAAAAATGCTATTCCCTTTTCTTAGTTTCTACTTCTCTGCCACGTCTGTTCTCAGGATGAGGCTTTCCATTCCAGAACATCTGAGATGTTCTCCTTCTTTAGTAGTAGTCGTCACACTTTATTGATCCCAAGGGAAATTGGTTTTTGTTACAGTTGCACCATAAATAATAAAATAGTAATATGTAAATTATGCCAGGAAATAAGTCCAGGACCAGCCTATTGGCTCGGGGTGTCTGACCCTCCAAGGGAGGAGTTGTAAAGTTTGATGGCCACAGGCAGGAATGACTTCCTATGACGCTCAGTGTTGCATCTTGGTGGAATGAGTCTCTGGCTGAATGTACTCCTGTGCCCACCCAGTACATTATGTAGTGGATGGGAGACATTGTCCAAGATGGCATACAACTTGGACAGCATCCTCTTTTCAGACACCACCATCAGAGAGTCCAGTTCTATCCCCACAACATCACTGACCTTACGAATGAGTTTGTTGATTCTGTTGGTGTCTGCTACCCTCAGCCTGCTGCCCCAGCACATAACAGCAAACATGATAGAACATGTTTCCCCTTCCTCTGTCATCTATGCTACCCACACCTGTACTTCCTCCATTTCCCAAATATCTACCCTTACCCCATCTTCTCGTCACCAAAACAAGGATAAAATTCGCTTTGTCCTTACCTACCACCCTACAAGCCTCCACATCCAGCATTCATTATCTGCAATTTCTGCCATCTTCAACAGTATCCTACCACTAAATGCATCTTTCTCTCCCTCCCACTCTCCACTTTCCACAGTGAACGCACTCTCCGTGACTCCCTTATCCATGCGTCCCTCCCCACTGATCTCCCATAAAGACACTTAACCCTGTAAGTGGGTCACGTGCTACACCAGCCCCTACACCTCTTCCCTCACCACCATTCAGGGCCCCAAACAATCCTCCCAGGTGAGGCAACACTTCACCTGTGAGTCTGTTTGGGTAGCCTCCAACCTGACAGCATGAACATTGATTTTTCTAACTTCTGGTAATTTCTTCCCCCTCCCCTCCCATTCTGGCTCCCCTTTACCTCTTTTTCTCACTTGTTCATCACTTCCCTCTGGTATCATTCCTCCTTCCATTTCTCCCATGGTCCACTCCTATCAGAATCCTTCTCCTTCAGCCCTTTACCTTTTACACCTCTCACCTCCCAGCTTCCACTTCATCCTCCCTCCCCCACCACCCATATACCTTCTCACCTGGCTTCACCTCTCATCTCCTAGCTTCTGCTTCATCCTGCCTCCCCCACCCACCCATATACCTTCTCACCTGGCTTCACCTTTCACCTGCCAGCTTCTACTTCTTTCTGTCCCCTTACATCTTTATTCCAGCTTCTTCCCCTTTCCTTTCCAGTCCTGATGAAGGGTCTCAGACCAAAATTCCTCTGCATAGATGCTGCCTGGCCTGCCGAGTTCCAGCATCTGCAAAATCTCTTATGTGTATGATAAAAAGTGCAATACTATAATGATGGGAAAGTAGGCAACTATCCCTTTCTTGAGCAATCTGTCTGATTTGTTACATTCTTCATCATATATACTGTACAAAATTGTATGAATGTGAAAGTGTGTCCCGTTCAAATATACGTAATGGGGCTGCTCATCAGAAATAGTTTAATGAAAGAGGGGAAAATGAAAGATTAAAAGCAAGACCAGGAGGATGGTTGAGGCTAAAATTTCTATCCCAAAGTGTTTTTCTTTTCATTTACAAAAGTTAATTGTGATATTTTTGACAGTTGAACATAAGTAAAACCTAGATTTCACAATCGTATTTTGGGAAATACCAGGTGTCCCCCGCTTTTCGAACGTTCGCTTTATGAAACCTCACTATTACGAAAGACCTACATTAGTACCCTGATTTTGCTTTCAGAAGGTGTTTTCACTGTTATGAAAGAAATTCAGCGCGCGATAAAAAGCAGCGTGCGCCCCGAGCAGCTACTCTCCCCGGATTCGGAACGTCATTCTCGCCAGCATTGCTTTAACACGAGCCTGTGAGCCTCCCCTACTGTAAAGATGAAGCCACACTCAGGTTGGAGGAACAACACCTTATATTCCATCTGGGTAGCCTCCAACCTGATGGCATGAACATTGACTTCTCTAACTTCCGCTAATGCCCCACCTCCCCCTCGTACCCCATCCGTTATTTATTTTTATACACACATTCTTTCTCTCACTGTCCTTTTACTCCCTCTGTCCCTCTGACTATACCCGTTGCCCATCCTCTGGGTTCCCCCCGCCCCTTGTCTTTCTCCCTGGGCCTCCTGTCCCATGATCCTCTCATATTCCCTTTGCCGATCACCTGTCCAGCTCTTGGCTCCATCTCTCCCCCTCCTGTCTTCTCCTATTATTTTGAATCTCCCCCTCCTCCTCCCACTTTCAAATCTCTTACTAACTCTTCCTTCAGTTAGTCTTGACGAAGGGTCTCGGCCTGAAATGTCGACTGTACCTCTTCCTAGAGATGCTGCCTCTACTTTATATAGGCTGTGTATTTATCATATCATTCCTGCTTTTACTATATGTTACTGTTATTTTAGGTTTTATGTGTTATTTGGTAGGTTATTTTTGGGTCTGCGAACGCTCACAAAATTTTCCTATATAAATAAATGGTAATTGTTCTTCGCTTTACGACATTCCGGCTTACGAACCGTTTCATAGGAACGCTGTACCTTCGGATGGCGGGGGAAACCTGGTGCTGTAGCATGGATGGAAAGTCAGCAATCAGAAGGGCACCCTCTGTCCTTGAAGTGCAAATACTGTCTGTAATTTATGTATGAGCAACACAGTATCTTTTACTGGTTGGATCTAAATGGCCAATGTTGCAAGGCTTTCATAATCTGGAAGGATTGGCTGAGTCAGGGAAGTAGAAGATAAAAGCTGAGAAGCAGCCAAGGGAGATTTCAACAGTGGAATAGAGTTCAATTACAAATTGTTCTGCCAGATTCCCTTCTGTCTCAGCTCCCTACTTATTATTTCTATTTTAATGCGGGGAGGGGGCATAAGGTCATACACTTCCATCTAGTTTCTCATTGAAATGCCTAAAAGACTTGGTCCCAAGGGCTGCTTTACATTTAAGATGGGGTGTGTCATTACTGAGGTATAGTTTCACTGGGCAAATCTGAAAGCTTTTCATGGTGCTCAAACAACAGGAACAATGAGCAGCAAGTTTCACTATCTTTAGGATTTTAATTGCTGATATGTGATACATCCAGTTTCATAAATACAAACCAAGGGTATTTCTAGTCGGAATTGAGTTCAAATTTGTCTACAATTATAACAGGTGGGAAAGGAGTAATTTTGCTGTTTTGTTTTACAGTTTATCCTGACGCCTATTGAAGTAGCTATTGAAGACATGCAGAAGAAAACGCTTGAATTGGCAGTTGCAACTCACCAGGAGCCTCCGGATGCCAAGATGCTTCAGATGGTCCTGCAAGGCTCTGTGGGAACTACAGTAAACCAGGTATCGCATCAACAATTCTGAGTCATATTTCTGTTAATTTGTATATTTTAGCCTGGTTGCCTTTGTACTTAAAGACCAAAATTATGCTAATTTTGATAAGCAGATATTCTTGCATTCACCATGTGAAGTGTCTACTTCTGGCTTACAGTGAATGCATGGAAACTAGTCTTAGGCATTTCTAATTAAGATGTCAATGACATATCAATAAAAGTAAATGTCATTAAAAATAGATGCAACAAAAAGAACTTATGGGAACAGTGCTCAGAGCACGGTGAAAGTGAATTTAAATAACCACTTCATCAATTTACAGTTGGATAGCTTAATAATAGTATTTTGAAAACAAATTAACAATAATAAAGGCATCCGTTAGTCTTGCGAGACCATGGATCTGCGCCTGGAAAGTCTTCACTCTCCAGGGCGCAGGCCTGGGTAAGGTTGTATGGAAGACCAGCAGTTGCCCATGCTGCAAGTCTCCCCTCTCCACGACATCAATGTTGTCCAAGGGAAGGGCATTAGGACCCATACAGCTTGGCACCAGTGTCATCGCAGAGCAATGTGTGATTAAGTGCCTTGCTCAAGGACACAACACGCTGCCTCGGCTGGGGCTCGAACTCACGACCTTCAGGTCACTAGTCAAATGCCTTAACCACTTGGCCACGTGCCCACAAATTAACAATATGTTCAATATAAAACATACATGATAAGGTGAAGGAACCATGGTTGACAAAAGATGTGCATCATCTGTGCAAAAGAAAGAAAGAAGCTTGTTTAAGGATTAGGAAGCAAGGATCAGACAGGGCTCTGCAGAGTTACAAGGTAGCAAGGAGGAGCTGAAGAATGGATTTAGGAGAGCTAGAAGGGTGTGTGAGAAGGCTTTGGCAAGTAGGATTAAGGAAAACCTCAAGGGATTCTACAATAATGTGATGAACAGGAGGATGACCTGAGTGAGGATAGAACTGAACAGCGATAGAAGAGGAACCATGTGCCTAGATTTGGAGGAGGGAGGGGAGGTCCTAAATGAATATTTTGCTTCCGTATTCACCATTGAGACAGACCTTGATGTTTGTGAGGACAGCGTAAACAAGATGATATGCTAGAACATTTCTATGTTAAGAAAAAGGATTTGCTGGAATTTTTGAAAAACATGAGGATGGATGCACCGCATTAACGATAGGAAGCAAGGGAAGAGATTGCCGTGCCTTTGGTGATGATTGGAGAGTGGAAAATGTTATTCCTTTGTTCAAGAAAGAGGGTAGAGATAACCCTGGGAATTATAGACCAGTAAGTCTTTCTTTAATGGTGGGCAAATTATTGGAGAAAATTCTTAGAGACAGGATTTATGGGCATTTGGAAAAGTACACTCTGATTCAGGATAGACAGCAAGGCTTTGTGAGGGGCAGGTCATGCCTCATGAGCCAGATTGAATTTTTTGAAATATGACAAAGCACATTGATGAAGTTAGAGCAGTGGATGTGGTGTATATGAATTTTAGTAAGGCACTTGATAAGGTTTCGCATGGTAGGTTCGTTTAGAAAGTCAGGGGGCATAGAATCTCGGGAAATTTGTCTGTATGAATTCAGAATTGGCTTGCCCCTAGAAGGTACAGGATGATATTAGATGAAGGTCCATGGCCTGTGGTGTTCCACAGGGATCTGTTCTGCTCTTGGTGATTTTTATAAAAGAGGAAGTGGAACGGTGGATTAGCAGGATTGGAGATCACATGAAGGATGGTGGTGTTGTGGATAGTGTAGAAGGTTGTCAAGGGTTACAATGGGACATTGACAGGATGCAGATCTGGGCTGAGGAGTAACACACGGAGATCAACCCAGAAAAATGTGAAGTGATTCACCTTGGAAGGTCGAATTTGAAGTCAGAATACAGGGTTAATGGCAGGATGCTCAGTAGTGTGGAGGAACAGAGGGATCTTGGGGTCCACATCCACAGATCCTTTAAAGTAGCTGTGTAAGTTCATAGTGTTGTGAAGAAGGTGTATGGTGTGTTGGCCTGCATTAGACAATAAGTGCAGGAGTAGGCCATTCAGCCCTTCGAGCCAGCACCGCCATTCACTGTGATCATGGCTGATCATCCACTATCAGTATCCAGTTCCTGCCCTATCCCCATAACCTTTGATTCCGCTATCTTTAAGAGCGCTATCCATCTCTTTTTTGAAAGCATCCAGAGACTTGGCCTCCACAGCCTTCTGGGGCAGAGCATTCCATACATCCATCATTCACTGGGTGAAAAAGTTTTTCCTCAACTCCGTTCTAAATGGCCTACCCCTAATTCTTAAACTGTGGCCTCTGGTTCTGGACTCACCCATCAGCGGGAACATGCTTCCTGCCTGCAGCGTGTCCAATCCCTTAATAATCTTATATGTTTCAATAAGATCCCCTCTCAGCCTTCTAAATTCCAGAGTATACAAGCCCAGTTGCTCCAATCTTTCGACATATGACAGTCCCGCCATCCCAGGAATTAACCTTGTGAAACTACGCTGCACTCCCTCAATAGCAAGAATGTCCTTCCTCAAATTTGGAGACCAAAACTGCACACAGTACTCCAGGTGTGGTCTCACAAGGGCCCTGTACAGCTGCAGAAGGACCTCTTTGCTCTTATACTCAATTCCCCTTGTTATGAAAGCCAGCATGCCATTAGCTTTCTTCACTGCCTGCTGTACTTGCATGCTTGTTTTCAGTGACCGATGTACAAGAACACCTAGATCTCGTTGAGCATCGCCTTTTCCTAACTTGACTCCATTTAGATAATAATCTGCCTTCCTGTTCTTACCAGCAAAGTGGATAACCTCACATTTATCCACATTAAACTGCATCTGCCATCTCACCCAGCCTGTCCAAGTCACCCTACATTCTCATAACATCCTCCTCATATTTCACACTGCCACCCAGCTTTGTGTCATCGGCAAATTTGCTAATGTTACTTTTAATTCCCTCATCTAAACCATTAATATATATTGTAAACAGCTACGGTCCCAGCACTGATCCCTGCAGTACCCCACTGGTCACCGCCTGCCATTCCGAAAGGGACCCGTTAATCGCTACTCTTTGTTTTCTGTCAGCCAGCCAATTTTCAATCCATATCAGTACTCTGCCCCCAATACCATGTGCCCTAATTTTGCCCACTAATCTCCTATGTGGGACTTTATCAAAGGCTTTCTGAAAGTCCAGGTACACTATATCCACTGGCTCTCCCTTGCCAATTTTCATAGTTACATCCTCAAAAAATCCCAGAAGATTAGTCAAGCACGATTTCCCCTTCATAAATCCATGCTGACTCAGACCAATCCTGTTACTACTATCCAGATGTGTCGTAATTTCATCTTTTATAATTGACTCCAGCATCTTTCCCACCACCAACGTCAGGCTAACCGGTCTATAAATCCCTGTTTTCTCTCTTCCTCCCTTCTTGAAGAGAGGGACAACATTAGCCACCCTCCAATCCACAGGAACTGATCCTAAATCTATAGAACATTGGAAAATGATTAGCAATGCGTCCACGATTTCTAAAGCCACCTCTTTAAGTACCCTGGGATGCAGACCATCAGGTCCCGGGGACTTATCAGCCTTCAGACCCAACAGTCTATCCAACACCATTTCCTGCCTAATATAAATTTCCTTCAATTCATCCATTACCCTAGGTCCTTTGGCCACTATTACATCTGGGAGATTGTTTGTGTCTTCCCTAGTGAAGACAGATCCAAAGTACCTGTTCAACTCATCTGCCATTTCCTTGTTCCCCATAATAAATTCACCCACTTCTGTCTTCAAGGGCCCAATTTTGGTCTTAACTGTTTTTTTTCCTTTTCACAGACCTAAAGAAGCTTTTACTATCCTCCTTTATATTCTTGGCTAGTTTACCTTCATACCTCATTTTTTCTCCATGTAGTGCCTTTTTAGTTTCCTTTTTGTTGCTCTTTAAAAGTTTCCCAATCCTCCAGCTTCCCACTCGTCTTTGCTATGTATACTTCTTCTCTTTTATTTTTATACTGTCCATTACTTCCCTTGTCAGCCGCAGCCTCCCCTTACTCCTCTTAGGATCTTTAGTCCTCTTTGGAATGAACTGATCCTACACCTTCCGCATTATTCCCAGAAACATTTGTCATTGCTGTTCCACTGTCATCCCTGCTAGGGTATTGTTCCATTGAACTTTGGCCAGCTCCTCCCTCATAGCACCATAGTTCCCTTTGTTCAACTGTAATACTGACACTTCTGTGTTTCCCTTTTCCCTCTCAAATTGTAGATTAAAACTTATCATATTATGGTCACTACCTCCCAATGGCTCCTTTACCTCGAGGTCCCTGATCAAATCCGGTTCATTGCACAACACTAAATCTAGAATTGCGTTCTCTCTGGTAGGCTCCAGTACAAGCTGTTCTAAGAATCCATCTCAGAGGGACTCCACAAACTCCCTTTCTTGGGGTCCAGTACCAACCTGATTCCTCCAGTCTACCTGGATGTTGAAGTCCCCCATAACAACTGTAGCATTACCTTTGCGACATGCCAATTTTAACTCTTGATTCAACTTACACCCTACATCCAGACTACTGTTTGGGGGCCTGTAGATAACTCCCATTAGGGTCTTTCTACACTCAGAATTTCTCAGTTCTATCCATACTGACTCTACGTCTCCTGATTCTATGTCCCCCCTCGCAAGGGACTGAATATCATTCCTCACCAACAGAGCCACCCCACCCCCTCTGCCCAGCAGTCTGTCCTTTAGTGAGGGGATTGAGTTCAAATGTCGTGAGGTAATGTTGCAGCACTATAAAACCTTGGTTAGTTTACAATTGGAATACTGTGTTCAGTTGTGATTGCTTTACTATAGGAAGAATGTGGAAGCTTTAAAGACAGTGCAGAGCAGGTTTACCAGGATGCTGCATGGATTAGAGAGCATGGCTTATGAAGATAATTTGAGTAAGCTAGGGTTTTTCTCTTTGGAGCCAAAGATGATGCAAGTGGACTTGACAGAGGTGTACAAGGTGATAAGAGGCATAGATTGAATGGATAGCTGGAGGCTTTTTCTCAGGGCGGATATGGCTAATACAAGAGAGCATAATTTTAAGATAACAGTTGGAAAGTATAGGGGAAATGTCACAAGTAAGTTGTTTACACAGAGTGGGGAGTGCATGGAATGACTTGCAAGGGTGGTGGAAGGGATAGCTACATTGGGGGCATTTAAGAAACTCTTGGACAGGCATATGGATGGCAGCAAAATGGAGGACTCCTTACTCTACAACTTACAGGCTCATCACTAACAACAATGAGGCTGCCTACAGAGAGGAGATGGAAGAGCTTGAGGCTTGGTGCTAGGCAGACAACCTCTCACTTAATGTCAACAAGACGAAGGACATTGGTGGCACAGCAGTGGAAACTATGAGCAGTTTCAAACTCCTGGGAGTGCACATCTCGCACAAACTTTCATGGTCACAGAACACATCCTACACATTCAGGAAGGCACACCAATGCCTCTACTTTCTAAGGAGGCTAAAGAGAGCTGGACTTTGCACATCGATACTCACATCATTGTACAGATGCACAGTTAGAGAGCATCCTAACAAGTTGCATCACTGTATGGTATGGAAACTGCTCTGTGGTGAACAGGAATGCTCTACAACAAGCGGTCAGAACTGCCCTATGCATCACCAGCACCAACCTTCCTGCCAACAGGGACGTATGTACATAAAGTTGCCGGAAAAGGGCCAGTAACATCATGAAGGATCCACCCCCCCCACCCTGTTCATGTACTGTTTCTCTCACTCCCATCAGGGAGGAGGCTATGTAGCATCCACGCCAGTACCACCAGACTCAAAAACAGTTAGTTCTCCAAGCAGTGAGGCTGATCAACACCTCTACCTGCTAACCCACCCCACCCACACCCTCAGCCACCACTACTTTATCATTTCCTGTCAGTCACCTTATGTCCAGACATTCCTGTGCCTAGCACCACTTTATGGATGTACAATCAATTTTCTATATAAGCTCTCTTACATATTGATATTTATTTTTTTTTCCATTACTGTTGTGTTCCTTACCTTTTTGTGCTGCACCAGATCCAGAGTAACAATTATTTTGTTCTCCTTTATACTTGTGAACTGGAAATGACATTAAACAATCTTGAATTTAAATGACATCCAGGCAACATCTCTAAATTCTGGATTTAGAGTTTTAGTGGATTGAAGCAGCCCTAGAATTGATTAGTATTTTGTTCCTTCTGGTCCAAAAAACAGATTGACAAATTGAATTTTACCTTTTCTCTGAATATTAACAAACAAAAGAAGATTCCAAGTGTTAAGTAACTAACAAGCAACCACACAGTAAAATAAAGTTTATGTGTACATTGTCCTCTTCGTAGCCTAAGACTAAAATTACTCAGCTTACAATGGTCTAGTAATCAATATTAAACAGTTGCCTGCATTAAGACCCATTTCTCACAATTTTTTTTTCTATAACTTATATTGTTAATGATTTTTATTCTTCCAAACAAATCAAAGCAGCGGCCTTCGCTCTAAATGGTCATACCTCACTTCATTTTGTTCTGTTTGTAACAGGGTCCTTTAGAAGTAGCTCAAGTGTTTCTGGCTGAAATTCCAGAGAATTCAAACCTATTCCGACATCACAATAAACTGAGATTATGCTTCAAAGAATTTGTTATGCGGTGAGTTGATTAAAATGCTTGATTAATTATTTGCTGAAACTACAGATAGAATGTGCAAATCCTTCACTAGTACCACAGATTATTCCAACTAGTAACAGTAATATAGGTGAGAAAAGTGTCATTATATAATATGAATCTTTTGTGTGCGCCATGCTCTGCTGGAGCCTCGGCGACCACTTTTTCAAGTGGTTGTCTTGGAGGAAAGATTCTCTGAGTGGTCCCCCACGTTCTTTTCACAGCGCAGTCTTTTTTTTTTACAATGCCGAGTTGCGAGCTTGATACTCAACCCAGCATGGATGGAAAGCGTGCCCAGGAGTGGCCCGACTGGGTTCGAACTGGGAACCTTCACTCCGGAGTCTGGCACTGATGTCACTGCACCACCAGCCGGCCTTAATATGAATTATACACTGCAATTTGCCTATAACCACAATAAGTCTACAGCAGATGTGATCTCAATGGCTCTCCATACGGCCTTGGATCACCTGGACAGTGCAAACGTTTATGGCAGGATGCTGTTTATTGACTATAGCTCAGCATTTAACACCATCATTCCTAAAGTCCTGATCAGAATGCTACAGAACCTAGGCTTCTGTATCTCCTTCTGCAACTGGATCCTCAACTTCCTAAACAGAAGACCACAATCAGTGCATTGGAAATAACATCTCCACCTCGCTGACTATCAATACCGGTGCACCACAGGGATGTGTGCTTAGCCCACCACTCTATTCTCTCTACACCCATGACTGTGTAGCTAGGCATTGCTCAAATGCCATCTATAAATTTGCCGATGATCACAACCATTGTTAGCAGAACAACACACACAAAATGCTGGAGGAACTCAGCAGGCCAGGCAGCATCTATGGAAAAAGTGCAGTCGACGTTGCAGGTCACCCCAGCATTCTGTGTGTGTTGCTCGTATTTCCAGCATCTGCAGATTTCCCCTTGGTTATTGTTAGCAGAATGTCAGGTGATGATGAAAGGGCAAGGTATACCAGGCAGCTGAGTGGTGCTGCAGCAACAATCTTGCACTCAGCATCAGCAACACTAAAGAGCTGATTGTGGACTTCAGAAAGAGTAAGATGAGGGAACACAAACCATTCCTCATAGAGGGATCAGACATGCAGAGAGTGAGCAATTTCAAGCTTCTGGGTGTCAATATCTCTGAGGACCTAACCTGGATGCAAAATATTGATGCAGCTGTAAAGAAGGCAAGGCAGCAGCTATATTTCATTTGGAGTTTGGACACTTGAAACACTCAAACTTCTACAAATGTACCATGGAGACCACTCTAACTGGCTGCATCACTGTCTGGGATGGGGGGTGGCGGGGGAGCAGTGTTTGCTACTACACAAGATCAAAGTAAGTTGCAGAAATTTGTAAAGTTAGCTCCATCATGGGTTCCACCCTCCGTAGTATCCAAGACATCTTTAAGGAGCAGTGCCTTCGGAAGGTGGCAAGCATCAATAAGGACATGCACCACCCAGGACATGCCCTCTTCTCACTGTTACCATCAGGTAGGAGGTACAGAAGCCTGAAGCCACACACTCAGCGATTCAGGAACTGCTTCTTTCCCTCTGCCATCTGATTTGTAAATGGATATTGAACACTACCTCACTACTGCTTTTATTTCTGGGGTTCTTTTTGCACTGCTTATTTTAACATAACTATTTAATAGCCATGTGTATACTTAATGTAAATCAGTTTCTTTCTCTCTATATTTATTTATCATGTATTGCATTGTACCGCTGCCGTAAAGTTAACAAATTTCACGACATATGTCGGTGATATTAAACCTGATTCTGACTCTGAAATTCATTCAAATCAGATGGGGTGATGATAGAAGTACAACAATTAGCCCATGTGGACTGTGGAAGACTAGATCCCCATTCATTATTGTTGTTAAGTAATTCCTGCAGGAAATGCTAATCTCAGACAGAAAAAAGTATGCAATTTGGAGCCTTGATGAAGAAATTGACAGACTAGTCTGCCAATAATGGATAAGGTTTTTAAAACAATTTTCTACCTATATCCTTGCAAAGAGTTCAGGAATGGAAAGAGAGAACATAAAACATAGAACATAGAATAGTACGGCACAGTACAGGCCCTTCGGCCCACATTTTGTGCTGACCGTTAAACCCTGCCTCCCATGTAACCTCTCACCTTAAATTCCTCCATATACCTGTCTCGTAGTCTCTTAAATTTCACTAGTGTACCTGCCTCCACCACTGAATCAGGCAGTGCATTCCACGCACCAACCACTCTCTGAGGGAAAAAAAAACCTTCCTCTAATATCCCCCTTGACCTTCCCACCCCTTACCTTAAAGTCATGTCCTCTTGTATTGAGCAGTGGTGCCCTGGGGAAGAGGCACTGGCCGTCCAATCTATCTATTCCTCTTACTATCTTGTATACCTCGATCATGTCTCCTCTCATCCTCCTCCTCCTCCTCTCCAAAGAGTAAAGCCCTAGCTCCCTTAATCTCTGATCATAATGCATACTCTCTAAACCAGGCAGCAAGAAAAAGGGATTATCACCAATGACTCCACTGTTAGAGGCCGGATCAACAATGAGATGAGGACAGGAAAGAGATCATAAACCTTGTGTCATGGTGTCAGAATAACAACACAGTCCTTAACATCAGGAGGAGCTGATTTTTGACAAAGGGTTAATTTAAACCCTTTGCATCCTTGGAATCAGAATTGGAAAAGGAAGCAGTAGGGTGAAGACAACCTGTCTAATCAATTAAGCTGCATGTCAAGATAGTTGGCAGCTTCTAGTTCCCAGGCACTCATATCATCGGCATCCTCTCCTGGTCTCCTCAGACTGAAGTTGTGATCCAAAAAGCACACCAACATACGTACTTTCTTAGGTATCTGAGAAATTCGGCTTGACCACGAGGATTCACTTGAACAATTGCAGATGCACTCCGGAAAGTATTCTGACAGGTTGCGTCTCAGCTTGGTAGGGCGACTGCTCTATTCTTGACTGACTGAACCTGCAGGGATTGGTAAATACCACCCAGACCATCACAGGCTTATCACTTCCTTCCATTCAGTCCAGCTTCACAGTTTGTTGCTTCAGGAAGCCTAACAGCATCATCAAGGATACCTGCCATCCTGGATATACCCTTTCTTCTCTTCTACCCTCTAGTACAGGGGTTCCCAACCTTTTTTACGCCAATGACTCTTACCATTAACTGAGGGGTCCATGGACCCTAGGTTGTGTACCCCTGCTCTAGGAGAAGACAATGGAGATTGAAAGTCTGGATGACCAAACTCAAGAATAGCTTCTTCCCCATTGCTGTCGGATTCCTGAACTTGTCAGCTCTTGTGCATCCTCTTCCTGATGCTGCCGCCATGTTTTTGTACTCTCGATTCTTCCTCTCCTGCTATTGCACTATTTCAGATTGTTCCACTATCTGCACCAACTATTGTTCTGAGCTTGTTACTGTACCACAAATACCGTTTACCCTGTGAGCTTCATTCGAACAAGCTGTTTCATTGCACCCTGGTGTATGTGATGATCAACTAATCTGAATCTGATCATTTGATAAGAACAAGGAATCAAATGAAGGCACAAAATTAATATCCTTTGGTTTAAGGCTTTGAATCAAAGTCTTCCTTCAAAAACGTTAAGGACCACTTGAGAAAATTAGCTTATTCACAAAATCCAATTTATTTTCCTCTGCATTGATGCTTCAATCGATGCATTTCTCTTTGAGCAAAATCTACTTTGAAATGAATAATTTTAAATTAGTGAAAAACACTTATTGAAAGTGTTGAAATTGAACTTGCCTTAATTTCTTGGGAATATATTAGCAGTGTGTTAATTTAGAATGAAAACCCTTTGCATCCTTGGAATTAGAATTGGAAATCAAATTGGTTTATTATTGTCAGATGTATTGAGGTACAGTGAAAAGGTTGTTCTGCCTACTGTTCATACAGATCAAATCATTATACGGTGTGTTGAGGTAGTACAAGGTAAAACAATAAAAGAATGCAGAATAAGATGCAACAATTATAAAGAAAGTGCAGTTCAGGTAGATATTTAGAAGCAAGTTCATAACAAGGTAGATTGTGAGGTCAAGAGCCCATCTTGTTGTACTAGGGAACAATATAGTCTTATACAGTGGGGTAGAAGGCATCCTTGAGCATGGTGGTAGGTGCATTAAAATTTTTGTGTGTTCCGTTTGATGAGAGAGGGGAGAAGAAAGAATGTCTAGGCAGGGTGGGGTCTTTGATTCTGTTGGTTACTTTCCTGAAGCAGCAAGGAGTACAGACTAAATCCATGGAGGGGAGGCTGATTTCTGTGGGGTGCTGAGCAGTGTCCACAACTCCCTGCCTTTCCCAGTGCCCCGTTCTGAATGTTATCTTTTAAACAAGTCCACTCATTTCAAAATCAGAATAAATATTTAGAAGCCATCAAACAAATTGCGGGAGGAACATCAGTGGGTTGAACAGGATGTCAAGGGGTAGGAAGGAATAGTCAACACTTCAGATCATGACTCTGCTTCAGGACCAGCCTCCTGACATCCTCTTTAGTCCTGACCAGGGTTTTTACCTGAAATATTGATAATTCCTTACCCCACCGTCACTAGATGCTGCTGAAGCATATTGAGTTCCTCCAGGGGTTTGTCCTTTGCCCCAGAATCCAGAATTTGCATTCCCTAAATACTCAACAGTTAAATTTGGACTCAAGTAAATAAATAATTCAGACGATGATCATTTTTCAATATAATAAATGATTATGATTCCTGTTCTCTTGAGCTAACTCTACCAGTAAGTGCAGTTGTGGGAAGGTAAGTAGGTAGCAGCTTGTTGGAAAGCTGAAGACACAGCAAGGGTAGTCTTCACCTGTTCGACTCCAAATGCAGAATGAAATAGGTAGAACGGGGAAGCAGCCAAATCTTCCTGAACAATACAGAGGAGAAAGTACTTACCTATCAAACAATAGCTTACTTACATAAAGGGAGATATTACACAAAATCAATACATTAAGTATACATAGATCCTTCAAAATCAGACTGATTTCAAAAGTAATTTAAATCCTCCTCATTCCTTGTTTTTTACTGAATGTCTTTCCCTTCTAGCTGTGGAGATGCTCTGGAGAAGAATAAACATCTGATCGCTTCTGACCAAAAAGAATATCAACAAGAACTGAAAAAGAATTACAACAAATTAAAGGAGAGCCTGAGACCAATGATAGGGAGAAAGATTCCAGACTTGTATAAACCAGTAATAAAAATTCACCGGGAGTCCAAGTAAGTAATACAACATTAACTCTTCTGTTATTTAGCTTCAAAAAAAGATTTTTTTTTAAAGTTAGCATTAAATTTCAGTTTGAATCACATACAAACCTTCAAAATGTGAGAAACCTGTTAGATATTTCTGATATTTGCTATGTTTTTATTCAAAATCTGTGAGGATTAAAATGATTGTTTTTCCAAGACTAAATTTATTGGGATTTGTCATGAGCCAATGGCTTACAGGTAGGAAGCAGATAATGGTGGGTGGAGGTTGTTTCTCAGAATGGAGGTGGTAACTAGTGGTGTGCCACAGGGTGGTGTTGAGACCCTTTACATAAATGATTTGGATGTAAATGCACAAGGCCAGACCAGAAAGTTTGTGAATGCCACAAAATTAGGAGGTGTTGTTGATATTGAAGAAGATTATCTTAGATTTCAGGGGAGTCTTTATCTGTTAAGGAAATGTGCCTAGGTGTGGCAAAGAGATTTCCATACGTAAAAGTGTGAGGTGCTGCATTTCGTAAAGTCCAACAAGTGTAGGATTTATACTATGAATGGTAGGGAACTAAGGAATATAATGGAACAGAGGGACTTATGAGGATAAATATATTGTTTATTGAAAGCAGAATCACTGGTATACAAGATGGTAAGAAAGGCATTTAGCACACAGGCTTCCATCAGTCAGGGCATTGGGGGTACATAATAGTTGCAACAATATGTTGCGGTTGTATACGTTATTGATGAGGCTGCAGTTGGTATTGTGTACTCTTTGGGTCACCTTCTCATAGGAAAGATGTGGCTAGACTGGAAAGAATGCAGAAAAGATCCAGGTGGATGTTTCCAAGACTAAGGAGCCTGAGTTACAGAGAGAGGTGGACCAGGCCAGGTCTTTACTGCCTGGAGCGAAGAATGAGGGGTGGCCTTACTGAAATATTTGAAATTACACAGTTGGAAGGTAGACAGTAATTGTCTTTTACCCAGGGTAGAGGAATCCAAAACTAGGGGACACGGATAGAGGGTGAGAGGGGAAAGATTTTAAAAAGTGTCTGAGGAGCAACCTTTCACACAGAAGGTGTTGTGTAAAGGGAAAAGGCTGCCAGAAGAAGACAAGTACAATAGTATCACTTAAAAAGCGTTTGGATTGGTACATGGAGGGGCAGGGCTTAGAGGGATATGGGCCAAGCTCAGGAACTTGGGTGGACACCATGGTCAACATGTACAGGTTGAGTAGAGTAGTCTGTTTCCATCCTGATGTGCCAGTATGCCTAGGGGATCTGCCACCCTGCTGCAATCAGATCTATTGCACCATGCACTAGAAGTGCAAGAACTGCTGAAGGGCCATGCTGGGAAATCGTACAGTTGATTCATCAAAAACCCTATCAGGGTGCAGTCTTCAAATGGATGCATGTATGGGTGTGACATCTAGTGTGGCTCTGAGGAGAGGCATTTTGACAAAGTTCAAAGTAAATTTGTTATCAAAGTACATATATATCACCATATACAACCTGAGATTCATTTTCTAGCAGTCATACTCAACAAAGCTATAGAACAATAACCATAACAGAATCAATGACAGACTGCACCAACTTGGGTGTTCAACCAGTGTGCAAAAGACAACAAACTTGCAAAAACAAAAAGAAAGAGATAATAGTAGTAAATGAGTAAGCAATAAATATCAAGAACATGAGATGGAAAGTCCTTGAAAGTGAGTCCGTAGCTTGTGGGAACACTTCAGAGATGAGGCAAGTGAGGTTGAATGAAGTTATACCCTTGGGTTCAAGAGCCTGATGGTTCAAGGGTAGTAACTGTACGTGGACCTGATGGTACGAATCCTGAGGTTCCTGTACCACCTTCCTGATGGCAGCAGTGAGAAGAGAGCATGACCTGGGTGGTGCGGGCCCTTGATGATGGATGCTGCTTTCCTGCAACAACGCTCCATGTAGATGTGCTCAGTGGGTGGGGAGAGTTTTGCCCGTGATGAACTGGGTTGTATTCACTACTTTTTGCAGGATTTTCTGTTCAAGGGCATTGTGTTTCCAGCCAGTCAATATATTCTCCATCACACATCTTTGGAAGTTTGTCAAAGTTTTAGATGTCATGCCAAATTTTCGCAAACTCCTAAGGAAGTGGAGGCGTTGCCATGCTTTCTTCATAATTCCACCTGTGTGGACAGATTGTCCAAAATAATAACACTGAAGAATTTAAAGTTACTGACCCTCTCCACCTCTGATCCTCGGATGAGGACTTGCTCTTGGACCTCTGGTTTCCTTCTCCTGAAGTCAATAATCAGCTCCTTGGTCTTGCTGACTTTGAGTTATGGTTGTTGTTGTGGCACCACTCAGCCAGATTTTCAATCTCCCTCCTGTGTGCTGATTCATCACCACCTTTGGTTTGGTTTTCGATAGTAGTATCATCAGCAAAGTTCAATATGACATTGGAGCAGTGCTTAGCCACACAGTCATAAAGGTAAAGTGAGTAGAGCAGGGGGCTAAGCACACAGCCTTGTGGTGCACCTGTGCTGATGGAGATCGTGGAGGAAATGTTGTTGCCAATCCAAACAGACTAGAGTCTGCAAGTGAGGAAATGGAGCATCCAATTGTACAAGGAGGTATTGAGATCAAGGTCTTGAAGCTTCTTGATTAGTTTTGAGGGGATGATAGTGTTGAACGTTAAGCTGTAGTCAATAAAGAGTATCCTGATGTACGCATCTTTGCTGTCCAGATGTTCCAGGGTTGAGTGAAGAGCCAATAATAAGG
The DNA here is from genome assembly GCF_963921235.1 of Mobula hypostoma. Classification (NCBI taxonomy): domain Eukaryota; kingdom Metazoa; phylum Chordata; class Chondrichthyes; order Myliobatiformes; family Myliobatidae; genus Mobula; species Mobula hypostoma. The sequence goes on from NC_086112.1 coordinate 54,564,983, forward strand.
GATCTGTTGCTGACCTGTTACTCTGGTAGGCAAACTGGAATGGATCTAAGTAATTCCTCAGGCAGGAGTTGATATGTGTGTAAAAAGGGCCTGAAGGATCATTGGGGACCCGAGTCACCCCAACCACGAACTGCTCTAGCTGCTACCACCTGGGAAACGGTACCGCAGCATAAAAGCCGGGACCGACAGGCTCCAGGACAGCTTCTTCCACCAGGCCATCAGACTGATTAATTCATGCTGATACAACTGTATTTCTATGCTGTATTGACTGTCCTGTTGTACATACTATTTATTATAAATTACTATAAATTGCACATTGAGACAGACGTAACATCAAGATTTTTACTCTTCGTGTATATGAAGGATGTAAGTAATAAAGTCAAGTCAATTCAATATGTGTCATCACCAAGCTCTCAAAGCACTTCATCACAGTGGGCGTAAGTGTTACTAGATGATAGTCATTGAGGCGAGTTACCATGTTCTTCTTACACTCCAGTATAATTAAAGCCTGCTTGAAGCAAGTGGGTACCTCAGACTGCCAAAGCGACCGATCTCAGCGAACGCTCCAGCCAGTTGATCAGCACAGGTCATTAGTACTTGGTCAGGTACCCCGACTGGCCTGTATGTTTTTCGTAGGTTCACCCTCCTGAAGGCTGCTTGAACATCGGCCTCTGGCACTGAAATGATGGGATCATTGGGGGCTGTGGAGTCCATGAGGGTTCCTCCATGTTTTAACTGTCGAAGCGAGCATTAACGGTATTGAGCTCATCTGGAAGTGAAGCCCTGCTCTCGCCTATGTTGCCTGATTTAACTGTATATATATTCAAGCTTTGCCTCAAAAGTCGAGCATCTTTCATTGATTCAAGTTTAGTCCAGAATTGCCCCTTTACCTGTGAGATGGCTTTCTGGAGATCGTACCTGGACTTATTGTAACTTTCTTGGTCACCAGACTTGAATGCCTCTGATTGCCTCTCAGCAGATTGCGAATTTCATGATTTATCCAGGGCGTCCGATTGGAGAAGTCTCTGAATGATTTTGTGGAGTCACACTCATCTCCAACTGTTTTAACGAAGTCCGTAACAACCATCAGATTCTCAGATGAGTCCTTGAGCACAGCCCAGTCCAACCATCTCGAGGCAATCCCGTAGCCACTCTTCTGCCTTCCACGACCACCTCTTTGTTGTCCTAATCTCTTGTGCTTTGCTCCTCAGTCTCTGCCTGTATGCAGGGAGGAGAAGGACAGCCAAGTGATCCGATTTACCAAAATGTGGTCTGAGCGTGGAACGGTTGGCATTCCTTATCTTAGTGTAACTGTGGTCTAGTGTGTTGGGACCTCTGGTGTTGCATATCATATACTGATGGTAATTGGGCAGGGATTTCTTCAAACAAGCCTGGTTGAAGTCCCTGATTATGGCTTGAAATGCGTCAAGATGGACTGCTTTTTGTTTGGAGATGGCATCATGCAGTTTCTGAAGCACTTGATTATAGTCCGCAACTGGTGATATGTAAACTGTGGTCAGGGTTATGGAGGACAACTCCCTAGGTAAATAGAACGGGCAGTGTTTGACCATTAGGTGTTCAAGTCTGTGGAAACATGAGTTCAACATAACAACTGCATCAGAACACCACCAAGAGTTTGTCATGAAATACACGCCTCCACCTTTTGCCTTTTCCAAATCAGCAGTTCGGTCCATATGGAAAATTGAGAAGACTTTCAGACTGATCATTTGTATCTGCTATGCTAGGAGAAAGCCAAGTCTCATGCAGACATGGAATACAACAGTCCCTCAATTCCCTCCGATACAGCCCACAGGTCCTCAATTTTGTTCTCCAGCAAGTGCACATTTGCTGACAGGATGCTGGGTAGAGGGGGCCTCATCCCTCTGCGTTTTAGCCTGGCTTGGAGTCCACCCTCCTGCCTCGCTTCCGGCCATGGCGATGAAGATTTGTCCACTTAAAGGTGCTGTACCTGCCTGCTCCGCCGAGACCTTCAGACAATTGTGAAATCTGTAGATCGTTAAGCTGATTTGAAAGTACATTGTTTAGAGGGAAATTACATGCTGGAGATTGCAGTGAGAGCAATTCAGTAGAGGTATATTTAGAAGTACTGTCTGCAGCCAACAGAACGTCACTGTGCTTCACTGACACCATCATGAATCAACAATCTGCAGTAATCTGGAGTTTGATCTAAAGTCCTTAGGACACCCATACTTTTTGAAAAGTCATTGAATAATAGAATGTTTACAATGTGCAAGGAACCATTCAGTCAGTGTGAATGCATAGCTGCATATTAGTACAAATAAGCAAACACCTCTCTCTATAGCATTGCATATTCTCTCTTTTTAGATAATTATCCATCATCCTTGAAACACTGAAATGGAATCTATCTCCAGTGTCACAGATTCTCAACACACATGTAAAAATGTGTAAAAATGTTTTTCTTTATGTAACTTGTAGTTCTTTTGACAGTCATCTTCATTCAATATCCCCAGTTCTTTAATTGTCCACCATAGGAACACATTCTTTCTTATTTACTGTTTCTTTATGATTTATGATTTTAAATAACTTTATCAGGTCCACTCACAAATCCTTCTGTTCTAAGATTAACCTCAGCTTCTCAAGTTTATGTACAATGTCCTTCATTCCTGCAATCATTTTGGTAAATCTCTCTGATAACCTTTCTAAAGTATGACAAGCAGAACTTAAAATAACAATCAACTATTGTTTTATAAAAATTCATTTTGACTTTCTGGCTCTTGTTGTCTATACACGTGATCCTATTTGATTTTCCAATCACATTTTCAACTTATCCTGCCATTTTTCATTCACATATGCCCAGATCTCTTATATTGCTATTAACAATCATGCCTTCTGGTTTGTGTTATCATTTCTTATTCTCCCTATCAAAATGTAACACCTCAGAACCTTCAGCATTAATTTTCATCTATCCAGTCAGTCGATCAGCATGTCCATATTTCCTTGATGTTTACTGCTATTCACCTCCAGCTTGTTGATCATTTGCAAAGTTAGAAATAATGATTGGGGTGTATAGGCCATAAATGATTTAGAGGTGCTGCTAATAGTTACCTCTGGGAATCTCCACTGTATACTTCACATTTCAAAAGCAAACTTTAAAATTAATCATTTTCCTATGCACGTTGCTACAGATTGACATCAACTGGGGTTCAAGCATTGGTTCTGAGATTTATTCAAAAAAAAGATCAAATTAGACACAATTTGCTTTTCATATAAAAGAGGTGGCATGGTAGTGTAGCTTTACAGTACCAGTGACCTGGGTTCAATTCCCGTTGTTGACTGTAAGAAGTTTGTACGTTCTTCCCATGACCATGTAGGTTTCCTCCGGGTGCTCTGACTTCCCCTGCATTCCAAAGACATACAGTTTAGTAGGTTAATTGCTCACTTGCATGTACTTGGGTAGCACAGATTCACTGGACCTTAGGGGCCTATTACTGTATTGTATCTCGAAATAAAATAAATGCATTCCAGCCTTCTCTAATTAATCCACACTTCTGCAAGAGACTGCAGTTTCAGTCCCCAATTTAATATTTCAAGAACTTTTATTATTACCAATGCTAACCTGATTGGGGTCAATTCTTTTTATGAATAAAGGAAAATATTTTATATTTTCTCATTCTCAAGCACTACCTGTGAATCTGTGCATATTTAGAAGATTGTGGTCAGGAATTCTGCATTTTCCTCCCTGTTTCCCGCAGTAACTAGAATGCATTCCATCTGTACTAGTGATTTATTCAAATTATATGCAACTACTCTCTTGCCAATTGTTCACTAATCCAAAATTTCAACTACATCTTCCTTTGCTGAGACCACAGAAGCATATTCTTCTTGTGGTGAAGGTGAAGGCAAAGTGCCTCAGCTAAACCCTTGGCTCTAAGATTAGAATTAACTTTTACTCCCAAACTAGTTACCTGGGGCCATGTTTACTATCTGGTGCTGGTGATCATTGTGGACTTTCTGTGGGCTGCAGAAAATTGTTCCAAAGTTCCTCTTTTGAATTACTTTCACTGCAATATAACTTTCCTCTAAACAGTGGACTTTTAAATCAGCTCAATGATCTTCAGATCTAACTACACTCACTTGCCCCTTCATTGAGATGTTTCCCACAAGCAATGTTCTCACTTTAAGTGCTCTTTATCTCATTATCTCATGTTCTCATTACTTATTGTTATTTATTTATATTTGCATTTGCACAGTTTGTTATCTTCTGCACTCTGGTGAATCTTTCATTGATCTTGTTACAGTTACTATTCCATAAGATTTGCTGAGTATGCCCACAGGAAAATGAATCTCAGGGTTGTATATGGTGACATATATGTACTTTGATAATAAAATATGTTTTGAACTGTTAACTTTGACTCTCTCAGGTGAGTGCTCCAAACCTATCATTAGTTTCCCTCCAAAACTTCAGACAATCTATTTCACATTCATTTGAACACAATTCTTGTTTGCATAGTTTAAAGCCTTCTCAGTGACTCCAGGTTAAATTTGGCACTGTCTGCGTACATGAAGGAGGTAAGAAGTTTGCCATGATACAACCAAAAACAAGCTGAAAACATAGAAGAGCTATACGCTAGTTGCCGAAATTAATATCAGCCTCAACTTTAGAGCAAGCTGCCTTTTCATAGTCAGCACTGGAACACCAGAAGACTTAGCCCATGTGTTATCCATAAATGTTTCAAGAACATGTTGGCATGATATTCATCATGGTTTATGACATTAACATTTTCACTAATGAACGATGGAGGCAGTGGGAGAAGTCAGCACAATCCATTTGAGTCTATTCCTTGGAATTTAAAGACATGAAGGGTGACCCTTTTCAAATATGTAAGATCCTAAAGGGCTTGAGAGAATAGATGTAGAGACGTTTTCGTGAGTGAGAAGGTCACAAACAAGAGAACATAGTTACAAGCTAAAAGTATGTCATTTACAACTGAAATGCATAGAAATTTCTTCACTCCGAGGGTAGTGAATCTCTAAATCTCTTTGCCTGTCAACACCTAGTGCCTGGATCTAAACATGAAAAATAGTTGGGTACAGTACCAGAAGGTGGAACCTGCCTGAGAAATGTACATCGGGCTGAAACAGCGCATTCAAGAAAGGAATGGGAAAAGTTGTTTGATTGACTAATGAACACTATTTCATGCATAAGAATATCTGACCTGACAATATATCTTATTGTAATGCTTTCTTCAGTCATTATTGGTAACATTTTTTTTCTACTCTAAGGGAATCTTTTAGAAGATCAAGCTTCAAGAGAAATGAATCATCACTATCAAACTCACAGAACAGCTGATGGAATTTGTCAATGAGAGTTTAGGATTGAGCTTTTAAGGGCAACTTATTGAGCTCTAAACAGCCATCAAGACAACCATGTGAGAAATATGAAAACTGCAATCAATATCTTCTTCAAAGTGAAACACTTTTAATGAAGTAAATAATCCACGGTGGGCACTGATGTCATTTACTCCATGAAAAGACAAAACTGCCAGATGCCTTGAACTGTTGCTAGTTAATCCAGCTTGCAAATATGGTGCAATTGCTCCTCCTATTAATATATACATTTTTATCCAGATGCTTTATTGTTTCCAAACTCATGACTATGTGAGTGCCACAATGTTTACATAAGCTGCTGTTTCATCCTCGAGCTCAGGGTCCCGAACTTTTTATGCCATGGACCAATACTGTTAAGCAAGGGGTCTGTGGACCCCAGGTTAGGAACCCTTGCTCTAGCTAAATGTCCAGTGTTCCATATTCACTCTGCCGTTCTGTATTTGACTTATTATGTTTCATTGTCACATTTTGATAATTCTTCAATGCTATTACTTCCATTTATGTAACTGTTTTATAAGTGTAACATATGCTTTGAACTAATCAGATCTCTTAGTAGTCAGTTGTCAATAATGAGTTACACAACTTGATACCTCCATTCTTAAACCAATTTAATAAGTGGGTCCCAGCATTTCTTGCTGGGACCCACTTATTAAACATGTTTAAGATGTAATACATACAGAATAGCATTAATTTCCACTTTTGGTTCTTAATGCTATTTCAGTATTTATGGAACCAGCTTTATTACATTCTTTGGTCCAAGGAGGGAATATCAAGAGTGAATCAATGAAGAATTTTACATAAATGACTATAAGCATATATGTTGATCTTAAACATCCCAGCACATCCCCTAATGCTAAACAGTCAATCCTCATTCCCTACTATCTTGGAAATTATGCCTGTTCTGTTCTCATCAATAACTTGTACAGAACCAGCACCCTCTGAAAGCTGAGCTGGTCAGAGCTGACTGTAATGATTCGTCAAAGCAATGCAATTTTGATTTTTTTAATATAAAAACAATTATATCCATATTCCAAAATACATCTGTAGACTTTGACTGAAAATGGAGGCAACATTGCAGACTGCCATAATTCCTCATTGATTGTCTGCTGTGGGTCCTCTGTTGATCAGGGTCGACCAGGATGTCTATGCAAGCCAGTATGCAAAACCAGGGCAGTACGATATGGAGAGCAAGCTGCTGCCCATGTAGCAGGCTACTCCCCTCCACACAGCTAATGAATCCAAAAGGGCAGCAGAGACCAATACAGTTTCTCACCAGTGGCGTTGCATTCAGTGTAAGACTGCCTTAAGCTCTCTGGCTCTGGATATTTCCTCAGGGTTTACTCCTGAATCCTTCACTGTGAGTGGGTAGCTGCTAGGCAGCCGAGGTTTGTGATCAGAGTTTCCCTCCTCCTAGGTGAGCTGCCAGCCACGGCTAACAAGCCCCATCTGCCCAAAGCAACTAGTTTTAAGGTGCCAGTAATCTGCCTTTGCCCCTTCTCCTGTCAGCAGAAACTGTTCCACCAGGCATATTAGCTAAGCCACACATGAAAGCCAGGAGCTGGACTTGGTTGTTAGAGGCCATATGAGGCTCACGCCATTGAAAGCATTTAATAGGTATTGGGAGCTTATCCCCACTACCTCCCCATGGCGATGACAACATTAAGGAATTGTATATTACTGTATCTAATGTACAGAAACTTCTAAATATGCAACTAAGTACTCATCAAATGAAGGTGGTATGACCTAATGCTATTGTTTCAAATGTTTTTTCTGTGTTATGCATTCATTTTGAATTTTTTGAATTCTAAGTGCTGTATATTGTATGTATAGATAAGATTCTCCTTGTAAAAGTAAAAAGCTTTTCTAAAAAAATTATGAAGATGTATTGATGTAAATGTATCATTGAGTTACTTGCTCATTACGTTCTAGAATCAAAGAAATTCACAGCTGATACAACTAAAGCTACTTTGTTCTCAACATGTTTTGCTATCTTTTTCACCAATCTTTTCATATTGTTGACATTGGTTCAACTCTTAATGCTACAGCACGAAATTGAATGGCCACCTCTGACCATTTTCTCTTTTTTCTGAGTTCTGTTGAAGTGTTCCCGACCCAAAATTGTTTCTCTTTCCATGATGCTGTCCATTTTCTGTTTTTATTTCTGATTTCTTGCATTTACAGTTTCTTGATTTCCATATTGGAAGTTAGAAAAAAAGACAAGTTTGATCTATGTAGCTTTTTACTGAACACCTCCAAATCACAAAGGTAAGCCATGATCAATAATAGCAGATGTACCTCTAGTTCTTTGTAACAGGACAACTACCTGGACAAGTTCTTTGCCCTGTATCACACCCTGGAGGGCCAGGTGATATTCCCAATTTGGATCCTGGGCCAGAAGATAATGGAATATGACCTAGAGCATGAGCTGAAGTTGAGTATAATCTCACTGCCTTCAGCCCGGCTTGAACCATTGGTACTGTTTCTGCACCAGGTCCTCGATAATCTACTCAGTGGGAAAACACCCATATCTTTTTTTCCAGAAATAAAGTTAAATTTACACAATATTGAGACTAAATTAATGACCAAATCAAAGCAAGTTTTTTCACTTCTCATAAAATGTTCGTTCAATAATATTTGAACAAGAGAAAAGATTTTTTTTAATGCATTTTGGCTGTCTGGTCAGGATGATACAGAAGCATTCTGATTCAGTGGACTCAGCGCCCAGAAACTCCAACATCTGACTTCCAACATGCCCAAAACAACCATTATTCTGTGTGTGGACGCTGATGCAATGAATGTGACAAACCACAGAAAGGCCACAGCTGGCTGATATTTTACACACAGCTGCCAAAGATGTACAATCTGCCTTATTATTACAAGTTTATTTGCAATTTGTCATACAAATGTTATACAATTGCCTGTTTTTGTTTTAGTTGACAAAACAGTGACAATAACCCCAAACTCCTGATGCGGAACCATAAAAATAGAAACAAGTTGAGCTCTGGGTATGATTAGTCAGGCTTCTTCCAATCCATGATGGAGCTTGGCATTTCTAACCCTCAGAGGTACAGTGGAACAATTCAGTTTCGGTCTGTGATCCATTCAACATGAGAAAATGAAGAACAGAAGCCAGACTAGGCCTCATGCCTGTTCTTCCATTTATTGAGATCATGATGGATCTTTTACATCAAATCCACCTTCCTGCACCAATCCTGTATCCCTTGATTCCTTTAATATCTAAAAACCTATCAATCTCTGCCTTGAAAACATTCAGCGACTGAGCTTCCAGAGCCTCCATGGGTGGAGAATTCCATGGATTCATCATCGTCCTCCAGGTATCCTGAACTACTTATTTGAGCTGAACAGCTCAAATATCATTTATAAATTTGCAGATGACATCACTGTTATTGGTAAAATTCTCAGACGGTGACGAGACATACAAGAGTGAGGTAGACGGGCTGGTTGAGTGGGGTCACAACAACAACCTTGCACTCAATGTCAGCGAGGCCAAGGAATTGATTGTATACTACAGGAAGAAAAGTTGGGAGAACATACATCAGTCCTCATTGAAGGGACAGTGGTGGGCTTGAAGGGGCTTCATGTTCCTAGGTGCCAACATCTCCAAGAATCTGGAAACACGAGGAATTCTGCAGATGCTGGAAATTCAAGCAACACACATCAAAGTTGCTGGTGAACACAGCATCTCTAGGAAGAGGTACAGTCGACGTTTCAGGCCGAGACCCTTTGTCAGGACTAACTGAAGGAAGAGCTAGTAAGAGATTTGAAAGTGGGAGGGGGAGGGGGAGATTCAAAATGATAGGAGAAGACAGGAGGGGGAGGGATGGAGCCAAAAGCTGGACAGGTGATTGGCAAAAGGGATATGAGAGGATCATGAGAGAGGAAGCCCAGGGAGAAGGCAAAGGGGAAAGGGAGGGGGAACCCACAGGATGGGCAAGGGGTATAGTCAGAGGGACAGAGGGAGAAAAAGGAGAGAGAGAAAGAATGTGTGTATATAAATAAAAAACAGATGGGGCATTAGCGGAAGTTTGAGAAGTCAATGTTCATGCCATCAGGTTGGAGGCTCCCCAGACGGAATATAAGGTGTTGTTCCTCCAACCTGAGTGTGGCTTCATCTTTACAGTAGAGGAGGCCATGGATAGACATATCAGAATGGGAATGGGATGTGGAATTAAAATGTGCGGCCACTGGGAGATCCTGCTTTCTCTGGCGGACAGAATCTGGGTTGGGCCCAATTACTAAGAAGGCACGATGGAGGCTCTTGTTCATCAGGAGTTTGAGAATATTTGGTATGTCAACAAAGACTTTTGCAAATTTTTACAAATGTATCGTGGAAAGCTTTTGGACTGGCCTGGTATGTGGTCTCCATTGCACAGGATCACAAGAGGCTACAGAAGGTTGTAGACCCAAACAGCTCCATCACAGGCATAATCCTGCCCATGATCAAGGACATCTTCAAGAGACAGTGCATCAAGAGGGCAGCTTCCGTCATTAAGGACACTCACCATCACTATTGCCATCAGGGAGGAGGTGGTACAGGAATCTGAAGACCCACACTCAAAAAGTTAAGAATTGTTCCTCTCCATCATCTGATTTCCAAAGGATTAATGAACCTGTGAACACAACGCTATTCCTTTTCTTGTTCTGTTTATTTATTTTGTAATTTATAATAATTTTATGTTGTTGCACTGCACTGCTGTGTCAAAGCAATATACAGGTCCACAATCCCTTATCTGAAATCCTTGGGGCCAGTTGCATTTCAGAATTCAGAATTTTTCGGATTTCAGCCCCTCCCCCCCATACCAAAAAACACGTATCTCAAGTCCCTTATTTAACCTGGCTTATTGTGGTGGACTTTAGGACCCGGCGGCACACCAAACCTACGCACATCCTCCCGTATACTTTAAATCATCTCTAGATTACTTATAATACCTAATGCTATGTAAATAGTTATTATACTGAATTGTTTAGGGAATAATGACAAGAAAACATTTTTTTTCCAGCAAAAACATTCAATAAAACATAAAAATGTACAGCTTCAAACGAACTGAATCAAACGCATGGTAAATGACCTATTGGAATAAATGTAGAATATCACTGTCACTATAAAACTTCAGTAACTTGTCTTTCTGTTTATTTAAATCATATACAGTGGTAGTTCCGACACTATTTTCTTCAGTAAGCGGCCGCACACACACACCACAATCAAGCTTCTGCAATAACTCCACTTTCTGTGTTATTGATAATGATAGATGCTTCCTTCTCTTTTTCTCATTGTTACCCATAGGGGTATCTGCAGCTCTTTTTGACATTTTCACAGTGAAATTAAACACAAAGTCAACAGTGAACACAAAATATCAGCGAACAGCAAACGCACGTGTAACCAGTACGAGCGCTGAGCCACAAATAACGTCTAGCGGCCTCTGCTAGTGCTGCCACGTCACACCTGAGTGACATTAGCTGTTGGCAAAAAAAACTTCAGTTTTTGGATTTCAGAATTTCAGATAAAGGAATGTGCACCTGTATTTTATGTTGTCTATGTGCAATAATAAACCTGATTCTGATGATATCCATCTACTCCACTGTTATACTTCAAGAACGATTACATAAAATTTATCTTTATACAATTTATTATACAATAATAATAATTCTCTTTTGACAATCACCTCCCAGCTGGAATGAGAAAAGGATTAAGTAACTATCGTGCTAAAACTGTAGGCAACATTTTACCCAGGTGAGCAAACACTTATTCGTAAAATATCACGGTAGGCACAGTAGGGAGATCAGCTACTGATCTGACTGGTCTCCTGGTGATTATAGTATAACGTAAAACAGCTGTAGACTAATCTCAATCTAAACAATGGTCAGTGAAAGTTTTCAAGATTGCATACCTCAAAAGTGCTGTAGAACACATCTGTCCCAGAAGTCTGATTCAAACCACTGCTGAAAAGATGCAGTGAAACTGAAATTAAAATGTAACTTGCTGGAAACAGTAAATATAGATCAACATTTCAGGTATTACTATTCATCAATAATTGGCAAATGTTACTTTCTTTACTCTTTACAGTTGTTGGTGGATCTACTGTCATTTTTATCCATTCCCTGTTTTGGTTTCTGACTTCTAGCTTTTACATGCACAAGGGAGTTAAAATGACATCTAATAATTCTAGCTTAAATGAAACAAAAATTATGACTACAGTAGCTATTTCCCCGACCTGAGTATTTTTCAATCACGGTGAACTCAGAGACCAATAAAAGGAGATCTGGGGAATGCATTTCCAAGTTACTATGTGATTCAGTTCATTCCAGTTGCACATTGTTTCTGGGTGGTCAGGCAATTAAAGATATTGGTATATTTCCAGCTTTTGCTTCTTCACAGAATGTATCATAGGTCAGAGGATGCAGAGAGGGATTTAAACTGCCTTGCAGCGCTGAAACAATATAACGGTCAGTCTGGATCCTGGAACTCAGAAATCATGTCATGTAAATGGATATACACAGCTGTAGAGGGTCTCTGGAATTCTTTAGCCAAATGAGAATCACGTTGTGGATTTATGACTCCATGTGGTCAAAAGGCCAAACTTAGGCAAACGGTAGATAACTCCAACTAACATATGACTGAGTCAACATAGGATTGAATCCAATGGTGAGTGAAACATGATTAACTGAACTCTCACCTCACTACTGGTCATTATTGTTTGAGTACTTGGAGCTGAAATGCATTGTGGCTACATATTAGATTGATTTAATAGTGATTTTGGAACTATACCAAAACTCTTTAGTACGAGACTGTTAGATAAAGTAAAAGCTGAACAGTGGAAAAGAACAAATGTAGTGCTAAAATTGCAAAGGATGTGAAAACATAGAAAAAGTCTATCAGGAAAAAAAAGCGAAATACTTATGTAATGCACCATTTAAGGACAACAGACAGATTGCCTGAATTGGGTAAAGCCGAAAGATATTTACATTTTGTTTTATGAATATTTCTACTAAGAATCTTTGGATGTGTTATGTTTGTTTTAGTGTAGAGAAGCAAATTGGATTAGAAGTTGTTTATTTTGAGCTGCAAAGCCTGAAGCCCTGTGAAAGCGAAAAAAAAGGCCCATCCTTTCACCTTCTGAACACATCAAAAGAAAACTCCAAAGTTCAAGCTGTGCATGTACCATTCCTGTGTTTGTTTTGATCTTTGTCTAATCCATCTGGAGAAAAAAATGCTGGTAGAACAAACATTTATTCTTTACTTCTTTTCTCTTAAAATTCACAGTGAAGAAACTGCTCTTTCCCAGCATCTGTTTCCATCACAGAACAAATTCTCCATAAGAGGGATGATTCTTACAAAAACAAATTCTTACATCAGAAGTAGACTCCATTTCTCCCTGCAGATACGTAAGTTTAATTAATCATATTTTAGTGAGTTGTATGCGTGTGAAAGATTGAAAAAGAATCAACTTCAATTGTAGTCTTCCATCATTCAAATAACCTAACACGATTTAGTCTTGGATGTCTGCTTAAGAATACTGATCATTCAGAGTACGTGGAAATGAAATAGTAGATTATATCTCAATAAGAACCTATTCCTTCATGAAAAAGGGAGAAAGCAACATTGATAGAAACTAAAAACCATTCAAAGAAATACAAAACAAAAAAAAGTTAGTTTTGAACTGAATTTATGGATTATTTTAATACCAAGCATATTAAGCATTTGTTTTATCAGATGAATTGTACAAATGAATGATTATATTGCTTGGCATTAAAGTAATACAAGAAATACAATTTTGAATTAATAGTAAAAATAGTCCCGTTAAAAACATCCGTAGCATAGTTCCCTACAATACATCCAAACCTTAATTTATGAAACTGCATGGGAGTCTTATGCCTTCTCATAGATGGAAGGTACATATTGTGCTTCTGTAAGGATTCCAGGCTATTACATTAATTATTGCTGCCTGAAATAGCTTCTTAAGGCTTTTTTTTCCTGATACACATTTAACCATTTAAACAATTAAATACAGTAGCAAGTATTGTGCCAAGAACTGAAATATTTAATTGGTTTCAATCTGCTCACTACATTCCTATACCTTAACATAATAATTCTGTGAATAATTTTGTAACATTTACATTTTTATATAGATACCTATGTACACGACTATAACATTTGTAAAAAAAAATTGGGTTATTAAGTTGCTGTACCAGGTTGAGAAATAAAGTCTTATTGGACATTTTCAATGACAACAACTATACTTCACATTCTCTCCCCAAGTTATGAATTGCTTCTGTTTCCAAATGAAGGTAAATTCTCCCTCAGACATTGAAATGTTAATTGTTTGGGAGGTCATCAGCTCTCAATAAGCAACATGCTTTGCAGCCAGAAGTGATCACCAGTAAACATAGAAACATAGAAAATAGGTGCAGGAGTAGGCCATTCGGCCCTTTGAGCCTGCACCGCCATTCAGTATGATCATGGCTGATCATCCAACTCAGAACCCTGTACCAGCCTTCTCTCCATACCCCCGATCCCTTTAGCCACAAGGGCCATATCTAACTCCCTCTTAAATATAGCCAATGAACTGGGCTCAACTGTTTCCAGTGGCAGAGAATTCCACAGATTCACCACTCTCTGTGTGAAGAAGTTTTTCCTCATCTCATTCCTAAAGGGCTTTCCCTTTATCCTCAAACTGTGACCCCTCGTTCTGGACTTCCCCAACATCAGGAACAATCTTCCTGCATCTAGCCTGTCAAATCCCTTTAGGATTTTATACATTTCAATAAGATCCCCCCTCAATCTTCTAAATTCCAACGAGTATAAGCCTAGTCGATCCAGTCTTTCATCATATGAAAGTCCTGCCATCCCAGGAATCAATCTGGTGAACCTTCTTTGTACTCCCTCTATGGCAAGGATATCTTTCCTCAGATTAGGGGACCAAAATTGCACACAATACTCCAGGTGTGGTCTCACCAAGGCCTTGTACAACTGCAGTAGTACCTCCCTGCTCCTCTACTCGAATCCTCTTGCTATGAATGCCAGCATACCGTTCGCCTTTTTCACCGCCTGCTGTACCTGCATGCCCACTTTCAATGACTGGTGTATAATGACACCCAGGTCTCGTTGCACCCCCCCCCCTTTCCTAATCGGCCACCATTCAGATAATAATCTGTTTTCCTGTTTTTGCCACCAAAGTGGATAACCTCACACTTATCCACATGAAATTGCATCTGCCATGAATTTGCCCACTCACCCAACCTATCCAAGTCACTCTGCATCCTCTTAGCATCCTCCTCACAGCTAACACTGCCGCTCAGCTTCGTGTCATCCGCAAACTTGGAGATGCTGCATTTAATTCCCTCATCTAAGTCATTAATATATATTGTAAACAATTGGGGTCCCAGCACTGAGTAGTAGCAATCTGTGACAGAAACCACCGTAGTCTCATAGAAATGTGTAGATCAGCCAGTTTTGGAAGATGCCTCACTTCTGATTAACTGGGAATTATGTTTACCAACACAGGGAGAACTCTTCAAGTCTCTTGCAGATACCAGGGATCTTTGAAACATTATTGTTGCTTACCTGAAACACAGTGAAAGAATCTCTTGATTCTTGAATAGGAGGAAGACCATGGTTTATTACTATGTCACTATCAACAAATATTTATGATGTTCTTATATGTCAATATTATTTTTTGATGCAAAATATGTTCTTCAAAGTTTATTGTCAGAATGTCTTCTTTTCAGAGTCAATATTGACAGCTTTGGTATATAAATTGTTCTATAACATGACATAAATATGAATTAGTATATGAATATAATTTGTGACTATGTTGAAAAGATAAATAATCACACCTTTGGTGGATGCTAACAAAATAAGAGTAAAATTTATTATCAATAATTTTATATATATATATATATGCCACTCACCTATATCCTATGTATACAGGTAAGTGGTAAGTAATTATACACTGTTTATTTTAAAAGGCTAATGTAACTGAAGTTTATAAATTAATATCATTTATTTATAATGTTCTTGGTGAATACAGAAAAAGATGTAAGATTTCAAACAAAAAATCAGGATGTTATCTTCAAAACTGTTCATTGATGATGCAATGAGATTAATTGTGCGAAGCCCATGAGATTTTTTTGCTATGAATTGAAGTGCAGCAGTTACCAATCCATTCAAACTTCAGGATTTTCACAACTAAGTATAAGATTCACATGTACCCATTTAACTTCCTTATGTACTCACCATGGGTTAGCAAGTTCAGCACTAACCAAACCAAAAGTAATGTGCTGCTAATTAGGATAATGCAATACTGGCTTAAATAATCATAGCAAAAGCTTGATTTGAAGAGATGTAGGGGCGCCAACATTTTTCTAACAGCAAGTTTTCAGAAGCTACCTCTTTCACTTTCTCAAGATATGATTTTACATCACGATTAAAAATAACAAATAAAACAATTTTAAAGATGATTTAAAACTCCTAAATATACTAAAATTTTACAAAGATCAGAGCAGCCGTTCCTCTCTGTTGAGATATATAATAGAGTACAGCTAAAGTAGGGTCCAACTTGGAGCAATATGTTTGTACAGATTCTCTAGAGTACATGGGGATGCTCTTGACCGAGGCAGTCCCCCATGGAATTTAGTAAAAAGTCTAATATCAGAGCACAGCTATCTGATAGTGGCTTCAGGATATCTGTTCAGTGAGTGTGCAGAGAAATTCCTAGCTTACTAACTGTTGTGCAAAATGAATTACCAGTTTCATCCACAAATGCCACTGTTTCTATTCATTTCAAATTATATAGTAATTCAATAAAAATATCTCTTGACTGCATCATGTTTAATAACAAGAAATTGCAGTGTGCCTCAGATATATCAGCCTTTCAGGATTCTAGAGACAGGTTACCATGGTGATTTCCATAATGACAATGGGAGTGCAATGACAGGCAGTAGGACTCCTCTGGGAAACCCTTGCCACTTGCTCCGCCTGGCCCCAGGAGAAATATGCCTGTAACATCACGGCAGTTGCCCGCTTCCATGTGTGATACACCTACATGCAGGTATCACTGGCCGTGCAAGAATCACAGCAGCTGGCATTGGACACACATTTGACAAAGCTCCATTAGCAAAGCAGGCCATAGGAGCAGGATGAATTTAGTCAAAGGACATTGAAATAGATTCTTTCCTGAGCCACTTTTTGAGTGCCTGTCCAACCTTATTTAACTTGAATTTAATATTAACTAAAACACTAGCAAATTGATACCTAGAACATAAAAATTACTTGAATCTATTTATATGTTTCCATAAGTCCAATCTGTAAGAGCTAATTTAAAATAGTACAAAAGCCTTTGCCATGGTTTAGCTTAAACTATGTAGGATAAGTCTTTGGTGACAGAGGGAAATTGAGGGCTGATGAATCAATATACCTAGAAAAAGCAGGTACAGGTGAGCAGGAACTGAGGGAAGTCAGTCAAAGGATAACCATATGCACAGATATGGCGATGAAGCACCTCGGTATTTTCCTGTATTTGCTTTGTGACAAGGCAGGTCGGTAGCCCTGATCATTCTGATCCTTGCTCTATGTTCACCTCCACAACGTTCAATCATGTGTCAGTAGGCATTCACATGAATAGCTGCATTTAGTTTGACAACTTTCCATTGAGGACTACTACTTGAAGAACTCTAGCCATAAGTTAGCAACTCTCACCAGTCATACATATGGAAGTTTGCTGTGTAATAAGTGTCGGGGATTGCACTGTTTTGGTATACTATTTCTGGCACATTGTGTGCATTTAATAAGTGATTCTTCTGCACGTAGAAGAAATTAGTTGTGGTTGAATTAGCCCAATTCAAATTAGCCTAACTTTATTGACCCCAAAGGAAATTACGGTGTCACAGTAGCATTACAATTGCACAGATATACAAAAGTAAGAGTATTAGAAGAGAAGTAAGAAAGAATAAAGAACAAGTTACCTCAAACAGTCTAACAGGAGGTGGGGTGGAAGGGGTCATCACTTCTGTGGCTGTAGGTTGACTCATTATAGAGCCTAATGGCCAAGAGTAAGAATGACTTCAGATAGTGTTTTTTGAAGCAGCGCATTTATCTTAGTCTTTTTCTAAAAGTGCTCCGCTGTTCAGCCAAGATGGCAAGAAACATTATCCAGAATTGCCAGGATTTTCCATCGGGCCCTTTGTAGACATATATAATGTCAAAATTCACTCTGGATTGTCATGTTGATACATTATATTCATGATGTTTAATGGGCTTACAGAGGAAAGTGAGGAAATCGCAATAAAAACCAAAAACTCTGGAAATACTCAACGTGTCAGACAGTATCTAAGGAAAATCCTTTCATCAGAACAGTTCGGCCTGTAGTGTTGATTCAGATTCTCCTCCCACATCTATATGCCAGAAAGAGTGGCCTACAAATAGGACTGACCTTTTATTTGAGAAGTGTTGCTGTACATGTGGAAAATGTGTATTCCCTTTAGATGAAGAAGTACTCTTCTAATCTGGTCTAAATGTGCCCATGAGGTTGACCCATAAATGCTGACTCAAGTGGCCCAGGAAATCATTCAGTTGCCACCAAGCACATTTTAAAGGGAAACTTTGCACAGGCAATAAACATTGGTCTTACCAGTCATAGCCAGATCTCTCCAATTGAATATATATACTTTAAAAAATATGAACAAAGCCATTTTATTTCATTTAATTTCAATGGTTTAAATTATGTTCTGGTTTTAGATTTTTTTATGTTTTAATTATTTTAATCTACTTGTATTTTTAATAGAACTAACTGGAGATAGTTTTAAAAAAGTTCAAATGCCTTTGACTAGGGATGCTAGTTTTGTGCCTGTGGGGAAGCAGTAGTGTTGGCAATGGGGACAGAGACCAAGCATTAGGTAGGGTCCAGAATAATCCACCCCATTATAATCAGATGTCTTTGCTTCATCATATGTCCAGGAAAGCTTTCTGTACTTGGTGAATATTTTTGTTGTTACCAGCATTAGCAATGGTCAGAGCACAAAGTGTTGGCATGGGTATGCCTGGGTCATGCACTGCAGACCCAGTTATTTGGTTCCAAATATACCTGGCCGTCCTCCAGTGAATTTTTTCCCAATTCAATTCATTCATGCTTTTTCTTTGATCGATTGTTTGCCCTAACTTTTTTGCATAGATTTCTGCAATGTCTCCAATAGGCATTAAGAAATAAGTCATGCTGGTCCAAACAAGTTGGACTATTAAGATCCACATATTTGACTATCTTCACATTCCTTTCAACAAGTTCCTCAGCAGAGAAAAACATATTTTCCACATTAGATTATTGCACCAGTCAATCAATTATGCAGTATGATGTATGCAAACCTTTTCCGTATAAGTCTTTCAGAATAGTAACTGAGGTAATTGAATCCCGAGTATATCCTAATTCTCTAATAGCTTTTGAATGTGCTATTTGTAGCAATGATTGTTACAGCAAAGCACTGGTTATTTTCTGACAAAAGAATCTACCTTGTAAATTCAGTGCAGCTGGTAGGCTTCTTTTCCCTCGACACAGTAAATGTTTGAAGATCCTGGATGCAGCTAAAAATGTACTCTGTTACCTCTAAGAACTATGATGCAGAATTAGATATTGAGCCATAATTTATTTAACAGAACTTCTGACTGTGTTTGCTGTTATTAAGACTTGGCACTCCATGTATAGGGTGTTGAAGATTCTGCTATGGTAATTGGCTGGAAGTGCAAGTTGATAATATTGCAAGGAGGGAATTGGACAAGCAATTGCACATCACCTTAATAAATCAGATTGAAGACATGAAATTAATGGTTTCAGGCTGAGTTAACTAATCCAAATCAGTTCAGAAAGTGAACCCACCTGCATGTACTGTATAACTCTGACAAAGTAAAAGGTTGGAAAATGGCAGGAAAGGGAAGATATTTTGAAAGTCAAAAATGGCTATAATATTAACAAAATGGTTAGAATAACATATGGGAAATACATTTAGGGCAAACTGGAGATATAGGAAGACTGTATCAACAATCCAAAAGTCTAGAAAAATATAAATTAGGAAAAAAATTGAGATCTTGCTAAATTGCATATTTATATTTCTAAATAGTAAATTTGTTCAATATGACTTTTATAAAATGCACAGTTTAACATGACATAACTGCTGAAAAGTTTTCTAACTTTCCTACATTTAATATAACATAAAAATAGAGCTTACTGAATGTGAATCTTTCCATACAAATAACTTCTGTGGGCTTGTTAAATACAATTAAATCTTGGGGGCCATGTAAAACATTAGAAAGAATTTAAAAAGCAAACAAAAGCTGCATCTCTACTCAATGCACTGCAGACCTACCCACCAACTTTTTACTGTGGCTTGGAACGTTACTATGGGAGACAAGAGCAGAATGCATTCAACTTGTGCAACAACCTTCCACTGTCAGACACGTAGTCTTCTTGATGAGAATTAAACTGAGGCTCCTAATGTTCTCTCAAGTTAATGTAGAAGATCTTAAAGTATTATTTTGAAGCTGACTAGGAAATGTTCCTCTTGTCCTGAACTCTGGGTGTTCAGGAGAGCTAGTTTTGTGCAAATGGACTCATAGAGCCAGAGAAACAAAGAACCAAGAAGCACAGAAATAAGAACTTTGGTCCAAGATTACTTAACTGAATTGGTTCCCAACTGCCTGCTTTTGTCCCAGATCTCTCTAAACACTTTTCTTATCCATGTACCCATCCAAATATCTTTAAAATGTCGTAATTGTACTTGCCTCTACTACTTCCTCTGGCGGCTTGTCTTGTCCGGTCCTCCTCTCTATGTGTAAACATTGCCCCTCAGATTCCTTTTACAGATTTTCCCTCTCACTCTAAGCCAGGGATTCCCAACCTTTTAATGCCATGTACCAATACCATTAAGCAAGGGATCCATGGACGCCTGACAACTTACACCACCTTCTTTTGGGCTTCCACAGCTATTTACCCCATGTTTTTAAAACCTCTAAAAGATCACTGCTCAGCCTTGCATGCTCCAGAGGAAAATAATCCCAGTTTATCCAGCCTCTCCTATCAAGTCAAACCCATGAGTATTGTAATATCTTCATAACTTTTTGCATCTTTTTTTTATTTTGCTGCGTTTCTGACATTACAACAGTGACTAAGCTTCCAATTCACTGCATTGCCTGTGAAATATCTTTGACAGGTGAAATCCTCTAAATAAAAGTGCAAGTCATTCTTTTATCTCACCCTGTAATTTTGTTCCTTTATTCCTTTCGCACTGTTAAAAATCTACTGTGGTCGAGCTGTCTATAATGCCTTAAGTCTTTGTAATTTAATTCCTTTGGGAAACTCAGTGCGGTGACACTACAACTCCCATAGTTCCCCTACGTACTTACGTGTTCATGCGCGGTGCGGTACTGCGACCTGTGTGCACAAAGCGGCGAGACTGCAGTTTGTTCCGTGGGGTCGGTTACGAAAGGAGGCGGGTGGAAGAAAGTTAAAGTTACCGGTCTTTTGGACAGAACCAGCTTCCCTCTGTTTTGTGCAGTGAACAAGGTCAGTCAGCTGCGAAGAGTTTTTAAGAGAAGATTGTAGTTCGGTAAAAGTTGTAGGTCTTTGCTATTTTCTCGGTGGCTTACATTGGAGAGCAGGGAGTGTTGTTTGTAGAATGAGAGTGAAGGAGCTTTTCGCTATATCTTCTCAACAGGATAAATATCCTTTAAAAATAACTTGCACTTTTTTATGGGATTGTACACATTTGTATTACCTGCTAATTTGCATCACCGGCGAATTACTGTACTTGTTCCTAATTAACGTAAAAGTTTGAGTCAAAATATAACCCATAATCTAAAAGTTTGTAAATGTAAGCAGTGATTATTGAGTTTCCAAGTGTCTTTAGCTTTTTTTTTGCTCTGTTAGAAAATTTTAAAAACTTTTTTTTTGGATGGAAGGTGGTTGAAGAAAGTACGCTGTCCACAGCGATTAAATAAATATTCATGACCCGGGACAAGTGTTTGATCCGAGTGAGAGAGGCCAGTTGATGTGGATAGTAACACGTCCAACTCACAAAGCAGGAGCGGTGACCCCGAGTGGAGGGTTTTCTTCTCGCGTGCTGAGAGAGCCCTGTTGCGGGCGACAGAGTTTACCTTGGCCAGAATCGTGGACGCTACTGTTTTCTTTGTTAATTCCCCAAGGTTAGTCTTATTTTCCAAGTGTCCCCGTTTCCTATCATAGTGCATATTCGTAATTTACTTGTGTAGAAGGAAAGTGTAACATTCAACCAAAAAAACTGCAAAAAAGCCTTTGAAAAGACATATATCCAAGCAACTTCTTAATTTTTAGAACAAATTATTTCTAATACTTTTTGTTTAAAGATCTACGGAGGTGTTCACGGAAACCAGGGTCTTTTTTGGGTCTTCGATTTGAGTTCCTTTTCACTATCTAAAACTTCAGTGCATACTCATAACTTTTAACAACCTGATGCAATATTTATTCTGAGAATTGATTGACGATGTCAATTCTAATACAAATGGTTTCGGTGTGCATTCTAGCTGTTTCTTGTTAATGAGAGCTTTACCATTGAATGGTACTGTTAAAATGTATTTGCTCTTTGAATATTAATTATTTTGTTGGCGAGGTGGTGCCTGCCCCTTCATTTTAACTAAATTATGGTGTTGACTTGCAGGTTTCGCAGCTGTGCTTTTTGTTACAGTGCTCCCTGCAGGTGCTTGGTGTAGACGTTCCAGTCATCTACCACCCAGTGAAAGAGAAGGGTCTGGTATTATAGACGTCAGCCTCTTGGGCGGCGGATTAGGTACAAGTTAAGGAGCAGTAGTTTGGCCAAGGATAAATGAGTATCAACTCTGTAACTTGCGAAATGCAAACTACAATAACCCCCTCACTCTGTGTGTGTTTGAGTCCTTCAACTGTCTAATATGATTTGGTGAGCTGAAAAAGATTATTACAGGAAAGATTCGAGCACGGATAAAGCAGTGGCTGATTGGCAGCGAGCAAAGAGTAGGAAATAAAGGGAGCCTTTTCTGGCTGGCTGCCGGTGTCTAGTTGTGTTCCGCAGGGGTCTGTGTTGGGTCCGATTCTTTTTATGTTACATGTCAATGATTTGGATGATGGAATTGATGTTGTTGCAAAGTTTGCAGACGATATCACGATAGGTGGAGGGGCAGGTAGTTTTGTGGAAGTAGAGCGGTTGCATGAGGATTTAGACAGAGTAGTGGAACGGGCTGAAATGGCAGATGGAGTTGTGTCGGGGAAGTGTATGGTCTTGCACTTTGGTAGGAGAAATTAAAGGGTTGACTACTTTGCAATTGGAGAGAAAATTCAAAAATCTGAGGTGCCAAAGGGGCTTGAGAGTTTTGTACAGGATTCCCTAAAGGTTAATTTGCATCTTGAGTGTGTGGTGAGGAAGGCAAATGCAAAGTTAGCATTCATTTCAAGACGACTCGAATATAAAAAGCAAGGATGGAATGATGAGACTTGATAAAACATTGCTGAGGCTCACTTGAGCAGTATTGGCCTCCTGAGAAGGGATGTGTTGAAACTGGAGGGGGTTCAAAGGTGCATGAAAATGATTCCGGGATTGATTGGCTTGTCATATGAAGAGCATCTGATGGCTCTGGGTCTTTAATCACTAGAATACTGAAGAATGAGGGGTGACTTCATTGAAAATCATGAAATGGTGAAAGAGTGGGTGTGAAGAGGATATTTCCTGTGGTGGGAGATGCAGAGGAATTTCTTTAGCCAGAGAGTGGTGAATCTGTAGAATTCTTTGCCAGAGGCACCTGTGGAGGCCAAATCTTTATGTATATTTAAGGCAGAGTTTGATAGATTCTTGATTGGTCAGGGTATGAAAGGATATGGGGAGAAGGCAGGAGATTGGGGCTGAGAGGAAAATTGGATCAGCCAGGCACAACAGACTCAATGGGCCAAATGGCCTAATTTGGTTCCTATATCTTATGGTCTTATGAGCTGAGTTTTATTTTGTAGAAAAAGAAAACATAATTGAATGGCAGAGAATTAGCTGATACTGCCTGTATCACTTGGGGCAAAAACAGCATTGTAACTTTTATTGCTTCGAAACTTAACTGTTCATTTAATAGACAGTATTTCCAAATTTTGTTAAAGCAAAATAGTTATAAGATGGTATGAGCCTTGCTGTGAAAGGCTTTTTGAATCTTAAGTGGCTATGATGGATTCCATTTTGTGGAGAATAGAGGAAAACCATCTTTTTATATGAGTTTATCTTCATCTAAGACTAATTTTACCTGGGTGATATTGACTACAGGTAATTGAACTCTTCCATAACAGAATTAGATCTAACGTCAACAGGATTTCTCTGGACATTAGCTTTAATCTACACCTTCTGGTTCAGACTTGCAAGGGTTTAGGGGCATAATTGGAATTATCGTGCATAGTTTCAATCACATCCACAGCATGATTTTAAAATGCTCA
Source organism: Mobula hypostoma (assembly GCF_963921235.1). Taxonomy (NCBI): domain Eukaryota; kingdom Metazoa; phylum Chordata; class Chondrichthyes; order Myliobatiformes; family Myliobatidae; genus Mobula; species Mobula hypostoma. The sequence continues at coordinate 54,588,832 of NC_086112.1, forward strand.
TGTTCTACCTACTGGGCAATGGCAATTTGCATTGCAGTTTTGTCACAGTGAAATATACAACAGAAAGACATTTAGATACAGGGAAATAGTTGGGCAGATTTGTTCAAAGGAGTGGAATTTACAAACCATTTATCATGTTTATTTGTTAGCTCATTTCCAGTTTGTGGAAAGATACTTTATTTTTTCTCTCATTCTACTTTGAGGAATTTTCTTCCTTGAAGCACAGTGTATTTATTTTAAAAAAACAGATGAATGGATTTATGGAACTTAAGAAAATTGAGGGATGTGGAGTTAGTGTTTCAATATACATCAGCTGCAGTCCTGAGGAGTAATGAAGCCAGTTCAAAGGGCCCAATGACCTACACTCCTGTTCCCATGTTCTTAGTTTTAAAAACCGATCTCCTAAACATCAATGTGACTGTGAATGAAGTCACTGGAGAGACACTAAAGCTGGTGATATAGAAGTCTTTATTCATCACAACAAGTAGGCAGCATTCTGGAAACACTCTCTTCAGAGGATCACAAACCCGAAAGTACATCACATTTTTATAGCCTTAAGATCAAACGTAACAGGAGCTGGTACAGTTTCAATAGTTACAATGACATGTTTCCTTCAATGCTTCCTTTGAATTGCATATCTACAGTGACAGACACCGCTGAATGGTCAAACATCTTTGTTACAAAGTAATTCACACAATATAGTCTAACAGTGTCTCGTGGCAGAAATCAGAATCAGGTTTATTATCACAGGCATGTGATGTGAAATTTGTTAACTTAGCAGCAGCAGTTCAATGCAATACATAATCTAGCAGAGAAAAAAGTAATAAACAAGTAAATCAATTATGTATTTTTTTAAAAGATGTGTAAAAACAGAAATACTGTTTTTTTTAAGAAGTGAGGTAGTGTCCAAGGATTCAATACCCATTCAGGAATCGGATGGCAGAGGGGAAGAAGCTGTTCCTGAATCGCTGAGTGTGTGCCTTCAGGCTTCTGTACCTCCTACCTGATGGCCCTGGGTGCTGGAGGTCCTTCATAATGGATGCTGCCTTTCTGAGACACCACTCCCTGAAGATGTCCTGGGTACTTTGTAGGCTATTACCCAAGATGGGGCTGACTAGATTTACAACCTTCTGCAGCTTCTTTTGGTTCTGTCCAGTAGCCCCTCCATACCAGACAGTGATGCAGCCTGTCAGAATGCTCTCCATGGTACAACTATAGAAGTTTTTGAGTATATGCTGACATGCCAAATCTCTTCAAACCCCTAATAAATTATAGCTGCTGTCTTGCCTTCTTTATAATTGCATCGATATGTTGGGACCAGGTTGGATCCTCAGATCTTAACACCCAGGAACTTGAAACTGCTTACTCTCTCCACTTCGGATCCCTCTGTGAGGATTGGTATGTGTTCCTTAGTCTTGTCCTTTCTGAAGTCCACAGTCAGCTCTTTCGCCTTACTGATGTTGAGTGCCATGTTGTTACTGCGGCACCATTCCACTAGTTGGCATATCTCACTCCTGTTCACCCTCTTGTCATCACCTGAGATTTTACCAACAATGGTTGTATCGTCAGCAAATCTATAGATGGTATTTGGGCTAAGCACACACCCCTGAGGTGCGGCAGTGTTGATCATCAGCTGAGGAGGAGATGTTATCACCAATCTGCACAAATTGTGGTCTTCCGGTTAGGAAGTGGAGGATCCAATTACAGAGGGAGGTACAGAGGCCTAGGTTCTGCAACTTCTCAATCAGGATTGTGGGAATGATGGGATCCCAGACATCCAAAGTTAATGTTGTCAGGGCTGTCTCTGAGTACACAAATATCATAAGTACTCAGAAACTATTGATTGTCTATACCTATAGCCATGTTACAACATCCTTCTGGGTCTGCTGCTTTATCTCAGTCACAATGGTGCAAATAATTCAGCCATGTTGCCTTGTTTGATGCAAGCCACTTAACACAACCCCATTGTCTTAACGTTTGGCTTTTGCATATGCAATCTCTTTGTGGAGCAGCCTGTGCTTTTAACTTCAATTTACTGCTTGCAATTTACAAAAAAAACTGAAGGCTAATTTTAAGCTTCCTGAATATATTTACATTTATAATCAGAAGCATGGTTCTTGTTTGAATTAATCTACTATATTTACATATTGCAGAATATTCTATAAAAATCTTCATTCTGCAATTATAAACAGTGGAGTAAAGAGCTGGTATCTGAGATTTCCCTCTGCCACTCAGAAGCAACACAATAAAATGCTGAGGAACGCAGGTTAGGCAGTATCTATGGAAGTGAATAAACAGTTGAATTTTGCCTCATTCTTGACTTTGAAGAACCTCAGATCAAAAACGTCAGTTTCCAATGATGGATAGATATGCAGAATATACAGGATGTTTTAATGATATCTCCAGTGTAACAGATGTAAGGAGGTTGGGTCTATTGAGCTAAGAGATCACTCGAAGGTTACTTTTATTCTACCTCTGCTGTTGCAAAGCCCTACTTAAATTGTAGTATGAACAAAAGATGTCTAAGACAAAGACAAATTGTGGAAAAATAATTGCTTTTATTGCAGTAACTTGCAGAAGTTATTAGGTTATTTGCTTCAGGGTGGGGAGGATATTACATTAAGTACACTTAAATCCATGCCTGTGGCGTGTTTTACCATAACCGAATACTTTCCTTAATGCGCATAGCTTGGTGCACCACACTTTATTGTTGCAGTCTAGGGAGGTGATTGGCTTGGTTGGTAGAGTGATTGCCAATGCATAGTAGGGGGATTGACTGCAGGCCCCAGATGTGGCTATCGTGAAGGTCAGAAACAAGAGATTGGGAAAGCTGACGATATTGTTTGTTGTGAGTAGAAAAGAAAAATGGGGGATATTCTCCAGGTGTATTGACCATCGGTGAGCACAAGGACAGGTGTACAGTTTTGTCTTTTTTTAAAGAAAGGATGTTAATGAGTTTAAAACAGATGAGGTAACTTTTTTTTCTCAGAAGGTTTGAGTCTTTGGAATTCTTCCTGTAAGGGTGGTGGAAGCATTGTTTGCTTCTGTTCAACACGGTGGTAGAGAGATAATTGATAAGCAAGTGTGTGGATTTGCTTTATATGTGATGTGTCTGCGATGCAGCGTGAACCAAATGAATAGTCTCTGATTCTGTAATGTATGTTTTTTTCAGGTAGATGGAGTGGAGGTTATAATGAATTGTTAACTGGTGGAGTAGTGCAAAAGGGATGAGTGGCTCAGTCATGATAATGTATCTTTGTGTGTGCATTGAGCAGCTAAATTGGAGGTAAAAGACTCCAGCAGATTGAGACTGGTTTTGACCGTCTGGTCCATTGTATTAAAACAGCAATATTGAGCTATCCGCAGTTTGCATGCTAATGCATTGAAAATGTTTTGTAGAAAGTAACTCATAAAGGTTAAAGGAGGTGTATGTGATAAATGTGTTCAGTTATGCTGATAAGTGCTGGCGGAGACATGATACTCCATATGTCATGAAGCTAAAGAGCAGTTAAGGAACAATTACAATGAATTTGGGTTAGCTCTTAAAGAGCAAAAACTAATCGATAAAATGGCCAGAATTCCCCTTGTTTATTTGGGACACTATGCTGCTTAATTGGGACAGGAAGTTGTTGCTGAACGGTTTATAATTAGCGTCAGTCACGGCCACCCAATTGCACGTTAGACACTACACCTGTGCTTCAAGGGAGTGGTTTTCAAATAGCAACAGTTGTGTGTTTGTGTTCAAAAAGCAGTGATTTTTTTTTTGTTCTGTCACTGACGATTTGACCAGAGATGAGCAGTAAGACAATTTGAAACTGTTTTGCTCACTGTGGTTTCAATTATTTAGGCTTGGAGATGCTAGAAATGGGTGGGAGTGAAAATGAAACTATTTCACTACCCTGAGTTAGGAACTATGAAGAATTTGAAGATGTCAACAATCATCTGGAGTTGTACAATGAAAATGAAGAATTGTGGGATGCAGTCGTCAAAAGCATCGTATGAAGGCAGTCCATTACCTGCACTAGGTGTGTGTACTGATTTTGTTCATTTGCAGAATAACTGAGGAACAATACTCAGCTTTATCAAGTTCAGCTGTATTGTCTGTCAACCATGCTCATGTATACTGCCTAACGAGACAATGTTCCTCCAGGCCAGGGTGCACAATAGAGTACCTGTAACTCTCACACACAACACATTGTAGCACTACCACAAATGAGTTAACAAATAATAAGGTGGATATGTGATACATGTTTAAAAAGTAAACAGTATAATGCTACTGGCACTTCATAGTGATGAGACCTAGGTGGTGGCAGGGAGTTCTGTCGTCTTGCTGCTTGGCGGAAAAATCTGTTTCCAACAATCTCTTTGATCCTCTACAATCAGACAAGAGGTAGCTTAGCATTAGGACAAGCATTGTTAACGGTTCTTGTCCTAATGTTATGCTACCTCTTGTCTGATGGCAGAGGGTCAAAGAGATCATTGGATGCATGGGAGGCATCACCAACAAAAGGCATACACAGTGCTCCTGATAAATATCTCTGGGTGCAAGAGAGACCTTGATGATCCCCTCAGCAATCCTCACATTCCTTTGTAGGGACTTGTGGTCAATGCTATGTAATTGCCATACCAGACAGTGATGCAGCTGGTCAGGACAGTCTTGGTGGTTCTCCTGTTTTTTTTAGAAAAAAAATTAAGGTGCAGAGGGGTGGGGGAGAGATGAGCCTCACTTGCTTTGATCTCCTCAGGAAATGCTGTACTTTTTTGACAGAGTTGGTGCTGAGGGACTAGGTGTGATTGTTCCTTATGTGCACTTCTAGAAAATTGGTGCTCTTGACTCTCTCTATGGAGAAGCCATGTACTTACAGTGAGAAGTGATCATCCTGCATGTTCCTAAAGTCTGCAATGACCTCTTTGGTCTTATCCATGTAGTGACTTAAGTTGTTGTACTCGCACCATTTTACCAGTTACTCTACTGCCTCTCCATGCCATCTTGTTATTGTTGTTGATGAGGCCAGTCACTGATGTGTCAATGTACTTGAGGATTAGGTTTGAACTACATCGGGCAATGCAGTCACACACCAGCAGCAGGTTGAGCACACAGGCCTGAAGATAGCTGGCGCTCAGCGTGATGGAGCTAATACCATATTACTATGAGATGTTTCTGCCAACACAGACTGACTGTCCAGAATCTGGTTACAGAAAGGTGTTGAGACCCAGCTGGGTTTATTGGTATCGTTATAATTTGAACTGTATTTCAGTTAAATACATAATTTGTTACACAGTTGATCAGTAGTTCACATTTTTATACCTTTTTAACCATTTCCATGAAACTCAGGCTAATTGGAGCAGATGCTTAATTAAGCCAATATGTCCTGATCTGCTCAATTAACCAGAATCTACTGTATTACAATCTATACTAACTTGAATTTGAAGGATTGTTATGCTGTAAATACCATTGATTCATGGGTTGCAGTCCTTCCCATAAACTTGAAAGTTTTTCTCCAGATTTTGAATAGGACCCATGCCATAATCAAGTTGCAGTGACCAGAATCAATTGTTCAAACTTTTAAGACTGTGGTACCACTGTAGATGAGACTGGATCAAATAACTTTATTTGGATGATGTTCATAATTGCGTTTAGGAACTAATTAGTCTAGAATTTGTAACAATTCAAATTTGAACCTGTTGAGTTTATTGGAAAGCAAACAATTTTTGTTCACAAACAAACCGCCAATTTTACCTTTTTGTTCTTGTAAATCCACCAGACATTCAAATTCACAGTTTAAATCTTTTAATGGCCATATGCAAGTTTAGTGGAATGAAACTGAAAGGGGTTAATTTTTCTGCGGTGTGTGTGTTTATGCAAGATATATACATGTAGATCTTTCATTTCACCCACAAAACTTTTCTTCTTTAGTATTTCAATTGAATGGAATATAGTTGGCCTCCTGCATGCACTTGAAAGGGAAGAATATGGTTCGTACTGATTGAAAATGTATTGTGCAATACTAACTGAATACATAATACATCATACAAATTAGTTTACTTGGTAAATGACAGTATTGATGTGTTGCATGTTCATTGTTTAAACTCTGAAACATATCTATGAGAATAATTTAAAACAGACATGCTAGCTTTTGCATTTTACAGAACGATGATCTCAGATTGTCAAAAACATGCAATGTTTTTTAAAGAATCAACTGATTGGTAATAACTAACTTGGGGGAAATTATTTTGGGGTTATTTGCTCATTTCCATTGTCTTTAAAAGAGAATTTGATCGATTAATCCTTATTAATATTTGAGATGATGTTGCACACATTTTCCAGCTTCTGGATGAAGGAATCAATTTTGAACCCTTGATTTCAAATCCATGATCCAGTCTGGGGAGAAAAGAATGTGTACAGCATCTTTACCTTGCTTTGCCTTTTATTTTGCTTAAATTGCATGTATTCCTAGATGTAGGAGCATCCCATTTATGAAGTTTTACTGTAACACATTACCCAAGGAACCAATCGTGTTCTATTTACTAGTTCAGTTTTTAATATGCACCCCTCTCCTCTCATAAGGATACATTGCACCAAAATGCTCTTAATGCCCAGCCTTTTGAATTTACAAATATTGCCAACATTTTTATGTAAATAACATACATTATTTGCAGGGTAGTGAATGTCAAATGGCTTCTATCCATTGCACACATTCCAATCCTGTTTGGAAAGGTCCTGTAGCAAGTAGCAGCCTCATCAATATTCTACCTACGGCATTTATCAAGCTGTCTTGCAAATGGACAAATAATACACCTGCGTTAAGTAGGCAGGCGGGTTCTGTTTCAAAGCAGCTGCAGACTCGGGCCAAAAGTTTAAGTGCTGGGCAATTTTCTTAGTGAAGGAAGCAACTGACAACAAGCAGATTGGTGCCCACTAGAGAAACCACAACCAGACATGAAGGCTTGGGCTTTAAGCTGCCAAAAATAGTGTGGACATACTTTGAGCAACTAAAAGACCATTTCTGAAATGTGGATAGCTGAATGTAGGGGACAGAGATAGAGGTGTGTAAGATAATGAGGGGGTTTAGAAAGGGTGAAAGCATATAGTCCTTATCTGAGGAAGGGGATGCTAAAAGCGAGAGGCCATAGATGGAAAAATCAGAGGTGAGGGATTTAAGAGGGATATCAGACAAATTTGGAATGGGCGATCAGAAATGGTGGTTGAGGTGGGCACATCTGGATAGGAGAGATTGAGGATACTGGACCAAATGAGACAGCTCTTAAAGAGCAAAACCCACTTTTTGGAAAGCCACCTCACACTGCTTTGTCCATTACCATTTCTTCCTGCTCTGTAGTAATGAGTTCGAGGGATGGAGCACAGAAGTCAGGTTTAGCAGTGGTATGACCATAATAAATGATGCTTGGTTTAAAGAATTCACATTTGTCGTGTTGTGATCTGAGCCCACAATCTTCCCATAATATCTTTTTTAACACCGTTTTGGGATTTTGGAGATGTTCCTTGTCATCCTCCCCAGTTACAATGATGTCATCCAGGTTACACTTATGTTCCTGGGCAGCATTGCAGTATCTGGTCCATAGCTTTCTGCCAGCGTGTAGCTGCAGATGCTATTCCAAAAGTAAGCATATTATAGTGATAAAGCCCTTTGTGAGTGTTGATGGTGATATTCTTTGGAGTCTACCATCTTCATCTGTAGGTGGGCCTCATTTAAGTCCACTTTGCTGAAGTGTTTCCGTCCAGAAAGGTTTGCAAAGATGTCCTCAATACTGGGCAGAGGGTATTGATCTACTTTCATTACTGGGCAGATGGTGACCTTAAAATCACTACAGATCCTGACAGACCCATTCTTGGCTACTAGGACCACTGCCATGGGCTCCATTCAACCTTGGAAAGAATTCTGTCAGCCTCCATGCAATCTAGCTCGCCGGCAACTTTATCACGGATGGTATAAGAGACCGGGTGGGCTTTGTAAACCTTGGGTGAAGTAAGTTTTCCAATGCCATCCTTGAACACTACTGTAACGTCATCCAGTACCTTTCTTAATTCACTTTCATTTGACTATATTGCAGGACATGTGGCATGCAGTTGGGAGATGGAACTCCAGGTTGTAGTTGTCTCAGCCAATTATGTTCCCACAATGCTGGTATGTTTTTATCACATACAAGCCCAATTGGCTTGTTGGTTGTTGTATTTCACTGTTAAGAATGTCATTGCTACAGGAGTTATCTTTTCTCCAGTGTAAGTTCTTGAGTTGGATATCTACAGGCTTCATTTCAGTCTCTTTGAAATGCCGTTCAAACTTGTTTTGTGGAATTCACTTCTGTTGTAAGCTGTGTTGCTTGTCTCTTGTTCGTTTTCACATTATAAATCTCAGTATTGCACAGGAAAGGCCTTTTGGCCCACAATGTTGTCAAATGAATTAAAGCAATGATTTCTAATTAACTAAAACTCTGTTCCCTACACATTGACCTTATCCCTCCCTCCCTTAGAGTTTCTTAAACGCTGTTATGCTATCTCCTTCTGCTATCACCGCTTGCAATGCAATCCCGGCCTCCACTATTCTTTGTGTTTTTAAATAAAAGCAATTTCTCTTTCATGTCTCCATTGTACTTCCCTCTCACATTTTAAATCTGTACCCTCTAGTACTAGATTCCCCCCACCCCCACCCCCCGGACTGAAATAGGCTGTCTGTCTGTTTATATTTCACATAATGTTATAAACTTGTATTAAATTTCTCTTCTGTTTCTGCTGCTCTGGAGAAAACAACCCCAACTGGTTAAAGCTCTCTTCATAGAGCATGTCCTGCAAACCGGACAGCATCCTGGTAAACCTTCTCTGCACACTCTCGAAGGCCTCCATATCCTTTCTATCATAAGATCACTGACATTCAGTGCAATATTATTAAAGTCAGATTGCTTGCAGTTAGAATTTTATGAAACTTGGACATAATGCAAAATAGTTTGTCAGCATTTTCTCACATTCACTTCATATTCTTTCCACCTCTGGTATGCATATCCACGGAGGACATGGATGCACCCATTTTAATTGGGCTGCAAAAGAATTGCTATCAGCACTTATACTCAGTTGGGTCTTCCTGTAAAATAAAATCCTCAACATACCATTTGAAAGGAGCATCTAAATGTTGGTCGCTTGGAGGGAAGTTCTTGCATTGGGTGGAGTGGGGTACAGGAAATGCCAGTAATGCCAATGGTGATTTCTCCAATAGTAAGGAATTCCTTGGATGAAGGGTCTAAGTTCCTCCAGCATCGCGCGTGTGTGCGTTGCTCAAGAAAAGATCTGATCTTGAGAGCTTGGCGTGTTCACCATTTAGACCTACAGAATGAAGATGTTTGCAGGATCTGTTTCTGTCTTCCAAATTAATCAGAACTTTAAGGTCATGGCAAACCATTAAAATATTGGAGCAGAATTTGTTCATTCATGGGCTGGCCAATCACACCTGACTGGCCAACCAACATTCAACAAGGAAATGCTGGTACTTGGTTTTGTTGCTCGTTCAAATGTAAATTGTTAGTGACCAGCTGGCTACCTCTGCCTGCTTTGCCAGAAGCTGAGCCTGTGTGTTGCTGAGTGTTAGAATCTCGTGGCCTATGCCTCAGTGAGTAGCCGCTATCTGTCAACAGTTTGTATCACCGAGGTTTTTGCACATGCACTGCTGTGTGGCAGGAGACCTCTGGCTGGGGACATTGGATTGGAGGTGAGGTGAAATTTTGAAATCGTCTTGTGCCTGTGTAATTGTTTGCCCAAAATATGAGCCAACGTGGCAGCGACAGTTTGGGCAAATGATTATACGAAATCAGAAGCTAGCCTGAATATCTTAATCTGCAAAGTCAGTGCCATGAGGTGGGGATGGATGCATCAAATCCAGCCTCAGGAGTTTGCAGTCTATTCAGGTGGATATGTACTACGGGATGCTAAGGGGTTTCGTTTTTTTTGCATCTGACCATTCCTGGCTCAATTAGTCAACGACATTGTCAGGGTGATTTTGTTGGTTACTTTGCGGACTTTTATTTTACAGGCTCCTTCTGAAAGTTGTCTCTCTAGCAAGGAATCATGGGGTGCAAGCGAACCCGTTCAACTAGTGCTTCATGCAAGTGAAGAGGCTGATTGTTGAGCAGGAACACTTGTGGAAAGCCAGCGATGGTGACAAATCCAAGCTGCCATCTTTCTTGAAAATTAAAATTAATAAAATCATTTTGCAAGTGCTTTTCTGAGAGGCTTCTGATACATCAGTGAGCAACAAATTGTGGGGACCTGGGAGAGCTGCTATTGAGCAAAGTAGCAATGATGAGATTTGACCTTTGAGGAGAATGATCTACACAAGAATATGCTGACATCCTTGAGAAAACTTGTGTAGGGGATCTGGTTTTGAATGTTTTTGACAATTGTGGCTTACCTGGTGAAAAGCTTTTTATTTTATAGTGTTTTAGTTGGGTGAGCTCATTCTGGCCTTGGGATATTTATAGAATATTTGGAAGGGTATATCCTATAGTGTGAATTTGGAGTTGGCCTTTTCAAGGAAGCTGTTGCTTGAGGATCATCGGAAGGCAAATGCAAGTAGTCCATCGCAAAAATACTGAGGATAAAAAAATGCAAATTTATGAATTGCGTGAAATTTCTTTGAAGCCTTTCCAAGTCAGCAGAAATGGTTTGGGCTGAATAACCTCTTGTGTTACGCAATTTCTATGTGCTGAAAGGAAGGGAAGGGCATCTCCTTTTCTCAGCTGCATGCAGTTTGTCACAGGATGTTTTCAGTGCTCCAGTTCTTTCATTTTGATCATCATGATGTGAATTCTGCGGCCATCTGTACTTTGTGAGATGGAATCTAACAGTTAGTGAATCTTTGGGAGGAATTCAGTGATGCAGTGTGGTGTAGACCCTTTGAACCATGCTGTCCCGGCAACGTCGCAACCCCGATTTATTTTTATTTGCCCTAACCTAATCACAGGACAATTTACAAAGACCAGTTAACCTTCCTGGTGCATCCTGGGAATATGGAAGGAAACTGTGGAAAACCAGCACAATCCACGGGCACCAGAATTGAACTCCAAACTCCAGAAAGCCCCAGGCTGTAATAGTGACGTGCTAACCAGTATGCTCCTGTGGTGCCCAATATGTCCCTCTTCAATAGGAGCAATCTTTATTTTGCCTCCACTGTATGATGTGATGTGGCCACATGACCGATGGGAACAGAATGGTTTAACTTGAGTTGTACCCTTCTGACATTGCACACTGGGAGCTCAAAGATCCTGGTGTTCAGAATTGGAGTTCCTTTAGTCATAAAAAAGTAAAGCCTATCTAGTCCGTGCTGAACCATATAAACTGCCTACTTCCCATAGCTCTCCATACCCCTACCACCTGTGTACCTATCCAAACTTCTAAAGATTGAAATCGAGTTTGCATGCACCACTTGTGTTCTCAGTTCATTCCACACACTCTCACGACCCTCTGAGTAAGGAAGTTTCCATTTGTGCAACATACATCAAAGTTGCTGGTGAACGCAGCAGGCCAAGCAGCATCTATAGGAAGAGGTGCAGTCGACGTTTCAGGCCGAGACCCTTCGTCAGGACTAACTAAAGGAAGAGTGAGTAAGGGATTTGAAAGTTGGAGGGGGAGGGGGAGATCCAAAATGATAGGAGAAGACAGGAGGGGGAGGGATAGAGCCGAGAGCTGGACAGGTGATAGGCAAAAGGGGATATGAGAGGATCATGGGACAGGAGATCCGGGAAGAAAGACAGGGGGGGGGTTGACCCAGAGGATGGGCAAGAGGTATATTCAGAGGGACAGAGGGAGAAAAAGGAGAGTGAGAGAAAGAATGTGTGCATAAAAATGAGTAACAGATGGGGTACAAGGGGGAGGTGGGGCCTTAGCGGAAGTTAGAGAAGTCGATGTTCATGCCATCAGGTTGGAGGCTACCCAGATGGAATATAAGGTGTTGTTCCTCCAACCTGAGTGTGGCTTCATCTCCACAGTAGAGGAGGCCGTGGACAGACATGTCAGAATGGGAATGGGATGTGGAATTAAAATGTGTGGCCACTGGGAGATCCTGCTTTCTCTGGCGGACAGAGCGTAGATGTTCAGCAAAGCGGTCTCCCAGTCTGCGTCGGGTCTCACCAATATATAAAAGGCCACATTGGGAGCACCGGACGCAGTATATCACCCCAGTCGATTCACAGGTGAAGTGATGCCTCACCTGGAAGGACTGTTTGGGGCCCTGAATGGTGGTAAGGGAGGAAGTGTAAGGGCATGTGTAGCACTTGTTCCGCTTACACGGATAAGTGCCAGGAGGGAGATCAGTGGGGAGGGATGGGGGGGACGAATGGACAAGGGAGTTGTGTGGGGAGCGATCCCTGTGGAATGCAGAGAGAGGCGGGGAGGGAAAGATGTGCTTAGTGATGGGATACCGTTGGAGGTGGCGGAAGTTACGGAGAATAATATGTTGGACCCGGAGGCTGGTGGGGTGGTAGGTGAGGACCAGGGGAACCCTATTCCTAGTGGGGTGGTGGGAGGATGGAGTGAGAGCAGATGTACGTGAAATGGGGGAGATACGTTTAAGAGCAGAATTGATAGTGGAGGAAGGGAAGCCCCTTTCTTTAAAAAAGGAAGACATCTCCCTTGTCCTAAAATGAAAAGCATCATCCTGAGAGCAGATGCGGTGGAGACGGAGGAATTGCGAGAAGGGGATGGCGTTTTTGCAAGAGACAGGGTGAGAAGAGGAATAGTCCAGATAGCTGTGAGAGTCAGTAGGCTTATAGTAGACATCAGTGGATAAGCTGTCTCCAGAGACAGAGACAGAAAGATCTAGAAAGGGGAGGGAGGTGTTGGAAATGGACCAGGTAAACTTAAGGGCAGGGTGAAAGTTGGAGGCAAAGTTAATAAAGTCAACGAGTTCTGTATGTGTGCAGGAAGCAGCGCCAATGCAGTCGTCGATGTAGCGAAGGAAAAGTGGGGGACAGATACCAGAATAGGCACGGAACATAGATTGTTCCACAAACCCAACAAAAAGGCAGGCATAGCTAGGACCCATACGGGTGCCCATAGCTACACCTTTAGTTTGGAGGAAATGGGAGGAGCCAAAGGAGAAATTATTAAGAGTAAGGACTAATTCCGCTAGGCGGAGCAGAGTGGTGGTAGAGGGGAACTGATTAGGTCTGGAATCCAAAAAGAAGCGTAGAGCTTTGAGACCTTCCTGATGGGGGATGGAAGTATATAAGGACTGGACAAGTTTCTATTCGTGTTCCCCTTAAACTTTTCACCTTTCACCACTAACCCATGACCTCTAGTCCTGCCCAACCTCAGTGGAAGAAGTCTGCTTGCATTTACCCTATCTATACTCCTTATAATTTTGTATACTTCCATCAAATCTCCTCTCCATCTTCTACATTTCAAGGAATAAAGTCATGAACTATTTAATCTTTCCATGTAACTCAGGTCCGCCAGACCCAGAAACACCCTTATAAATTTTCTTTGTACTTTGTCAACCTTGTTTACATCTTTCCTTTAGGTAGGTGACCAGAACTGCACACAACTCCAAATTAGTCTTCACCAATGTCTTACATAATTTCAATATAACATCGCAATTCCTGTACTTGGTAGAGTACTTTGATTTATGAAGGGCATTGTTCCAAAAGCTTTCTTTATGACACTATCTACCTGATATGCCACTTTCAATTAATTATGGGCTTGTATTCATGGGCTTATATTCTATGATCCCTTTGTTCTACCACACTCCTCAGTGCCCTGCCGTTTACTGTGCAAGACCTACCCTGGTTGGTCCTACCGAACTGCAACATCTCACACTTCTCTGCATTATCTTTCGTCTGCCATTTCTTTCAGCCCATTTTTCCGGCTGGCCCAGATTTGACTTCAAGCCATAAGAGCCGTCCTTGCCGTCTACTACACCCCCCAATCTTGGTGTCATCGGTAAACTTGCTGATCCAGTTAACCACATAATGCAGAGGAAAAACTAACTTCATGACACAAGTCCTGTTGCAATATGGCTAGTTCCTGAAGCTTTACAGATGGTGTTAAGTAGGCATTATGGTTTTCCATTGGCTTAATTATTGTTTGCAACGTTCATTTACTCTACATCTATTGACTACTGTAGTTATTCTTAATTTCAAGATATTTCTCAACTGTTCTATGGGCAATTAAGTGACCAAAGTGTAATGATATGATCATAGATCAGATACAAGGCTATTTTAATTACTATGTTTTGACAATTCCCCATCTGTCTGGTGTATTTAAAGGAAACACAGATGCCTGGACATATAGAAGAGGCACTTGGAAAAACATCCTAATTGTGTATTGATTAGCAAATGGTCAAGAGGGCAATTATTTTTTTGAATACCACTTACTTAAACTGGCTGCTGACTGGAATGCAGTATATATGCATGTGTAATTTCCCATTTGTATTTTAAGTTGATAGAAATTTGTGATGCATTATGACTCAACAGCCATGTTATGTCCATGAAAGTCAAGATTGCAGATTTAAGAAATTCAATTACTTATCAAAGAATATTTTGTAGAACAGTACTAAATTTGTATGGAGGTATACATTTTTTCACTTACAGACTTCATTAAAGTTTCAGGAGTGGCTCTAGTGGTTATCTCCATCAGCAAAGGCAGAAAGTACAAGTAATTCTATTCAGGGGCCTTGAACAAAGCAACTGCAGAGTCAGAAGAATAAAAACACTTTTCTTTTGCAGCCTTCAAAGTACTTCCCAATTAAGGTCTCTTCACTTGTAGGTAGTGGGGACGATTTGCTGACAGCAATCTTGTGCAAACAGCTAAGTGAAATTGGCCAAATCCTTTATGTCTACCACAGAAGGTGAATTTCACAATTTGTATCTTTGAAAGAACTGTCCAATGTAACCCTCCCAAGGATATTTTGATGTATTTTGAAAATAATTATCGAATCTGCTTTGTTATTTCTGGAAGCATTTTCCAGATTGCTGTAAGTGGACTGTAATAAAAACACAAAATACTTATTGCCCATTTCCTTCCTCTGCAATTCCCATAAATCGTACATTTGCTGGTTACAGCTTTTGTCATATAAAACTATTCATTGTTTCCAAATCAGAATTTTGATCACCTCTATCACGTTTCCTCTTCCTTTCTGCTACATAGTTACTAGCCTCAATCTAACGCTCTGCCTAACCTTTAATTACTATAATCTGGTATGTTTCTTCAGTCCTTTACCCTTGGTGTCATGCTTCTTAAAAATAAGGCTTGACCAGCATCTTGTACAGGTTTCAAGTTTTTGTTCCTTTGTACAACCTCCCGTATTTAAATCATGAATGTTATTAATGGCCTGAAACAGACTTGGCTTTTTCCAGTCATCCTGCAGAGAGCCACCAGCAAGCTGCTGGTCCACCTCTCTCCTCTCACGTTGCAGTGTGGGAGTGGTGAACCTGCTGATGTAGTTGGTGGGTGAGTGGATGCTCATTCCAGTTTGATTAATTTATGTTAGTAGTTAAGTTAAACATGAAACCAAGGTTGCAAGTATTTATTAATCATGTAATTATTTACATTTCACACTTTTTAAGATATCTGACTGAAATGCTATGAAGTCCTTTGAAAGCAGCCACCTGTCAAAAAAAAACCCTTTATTATAGGTGGGGACTGGCTTGGAGTCTGTCACCTCATCATTGCTTATGAGCTACTTTGCCGGGCTATATGACTACAAACACAAAGAGTCGAACTTTGCTGGATACACATAACCAGAAAATGAAATTTATTCATTGGGAATACTGCAGTCAAAAAGCATGAGGAATGGCCCAGGTCGAGTATTATCCAGCCTGATGACCTTTTCAATTTTTCTATAAGATGATACCAAGCAACAGTTTGTATTGACCTGAGGGAACAGACAAGATTCTCTTTTTTTTAAATCAGCTCTTCATCTCAGTTGTAGATGAAAGGAAACCTTTTGCTTCAGTTAGATTGTTTATACCAATGTAATGCAGGCTTAGATTTGTCTTTGACACATTCCCAATCTTTGAGAATGGGAGTAAAGATCTTGTTTCCCAAATTAATGGTGTGTTTTTCTTCCAATATAGGTATGAATAATGAAAGGGAATGATTTTTGTAATCTTGTTAATCTGTGGGGACTTGTCCTTTGTTTCTCTCTTTCCTCCAATATGGAAAATCTAAGGATTCAGCATATTTGCTTCAAGCTTGCTGGCACAGTTCCACTTAAAATTATCTGAGGAAAGTTGTGGAACACTGTGTGGGTGGTAAAAATATTACCAGAGGGCAAACTGCTGTGTTCCCAACTCGTTCCTACTTTACTGTTTCACTGAATGAATGGTGTGAAGTTGCAGGGCTTGGAAATGCATGATACCAGGAAGTTTTTGGGAGCTCACTAGTTAGCTGGAGGGGGGAGAAAGCAAAAGATTCTAGTCACGTGTCTAAGACTTTTTTTTAAACAAAAGGGCATAGTGAAGATCAAAGCAGTTTCCAGTTTTACCTCTGAGTCACAAGTGCCTTATTGCTGGTGCTTCTTCCTGAAGCATTCACTCTTGACTTGGATGTTATATTCCTGAGACTTCCCATCAGCACAAATTCTAGGCCCATGTTCTAATGCAGTATTGTCACAGCAGTTTATCAGAAAACTTTGAACAATCCGTACAACAAAGTTTTGCTAGCTCTAAGCTGTGGCAACCAATTTGTTCCAAACTTGACTGTCAGTAATTTTGATTTTATTTTATCCTGAATTGTAAATCTAAATGCAAGTTTTAAACATGGAATACATTATGTAAGCTTGAAATGCCACAATAACTTTCCTAGTGCCTTTTATTTATTTCTAATAGTGTGTTCCAAAGCGCTGCATACGACTAAGATGGCAAAAGTTGACAGTTAAAATTAGAGCCATTATTTTGAGTGACAAAAAAAAATTTACAGAAAAGGGTTTTTAAAGAGATGGAGGGAGATCAAGAACGATTAAATAAAGAAATTTGTGACCTGTTACACTGCAGACTTGTGCATCTAATCCATTTCTGTGCAGTTCTTTAAGATTTGATATAGGCCGTTTTTTCAAGTGGTTATTGTAAGACTGTCCTGTGCGCTCAGATACAAGATGTCCTGAAGCATTATTAAGAGAACTCAGTTGTTCTGGTTTCATACCAAACATTCCTCCCTGAGTGAACATTAGCAAAGCAGATTAGTTATGTATTCATTGGCTTTTTGAGAGCTTGCATTGTGCAGATTGACCATTGAATTTTTATTTGCGTTTTCCACACACTTTCATAGGACGCTGTCAGAATTGCTGTCGATGCATATTGTGTGGCATTAGTAAAAGGTTATATTAAAAATGAGTACTGTCAAATGATTATTCCAATTTATTACAGTGTGAGGATTGATAACTGAACTGAAAACAGTGCAGGAAAATACAGATCACCTTTTGGACTGGCAGGCTATATCTACAGTACAACTGCAGGCATTGCTGCTTGTCTGTTGCTTCAGATTTCTGGCATCTGCAGTTTGTGTCATATGGATCGGTACTGTTTTAGTCTGAGTTGGACGAGGGGGCTAATGTACAATGTATATCAAATTTATTTTGCATTTTACCAAAAGCTAAAGCTTTCATGGGCTGTCCCAGGCCCGGCTGCAAAAGGACGAGAGTTGGGCATGGGGCGAGCAACCCCATCCCATAAAAACCCAGAGCTACAGGAACACCAACAGAAGCTGCTTAGGGCTCAACCCTGGGAGAGGGAGGACCTTCACCTGTAGGATGGATGAAGTTGCGTGATGAAAGGGAAGCCAAAGGACTGCTCGACCTTCAGCCCAGGACTGAAGTCTGGCGAGCTGTTGTTAATGGTCAGTGTCCCAGTAGGGGTGATGGGCTTAAGAAGACCAAATCCAAGTTAGAAACTAGATTGAAGAGGGCAGAGAGAGATTGTCTCAACATTTGGACAAGTTTTTTTTTAAGTGCATTTGAAAGTGGCAGATGGAGCGTATGTGTGTGTGTGTGTGTGTGTGGAAATGTGTAATTTAAGCACAGATAGAAAGGTAAATACTGGGGGGGAGGGTGTTGGTGGTAAATTGTGGGATTTGGAGGGAGCTGGTGGTGTTTGCACACCACAACCATAACTTGAATTGGGGAAAGCAGCTGCTGATCTTTTTTATTACAAAGTAAGTGGACTGCAAGTATTTACACGACCTGCTGCAGGTCAGTTTGGAATTGTGGGCTGAGATGCTACCAATTACTATGGATTAGTCTAAATAACATTGCAGATGCAAAAAATGTGTTGGGAGTTAATTTTTTGGTATTATTTCTGCTATTTAATATTTGGTATATTTTACTATTTAGATAAACTTGACTGCATTCTTGTATCTTGCCGATGAAACATCTATAAAAAGAACAATTTTCTTACCCTGCTTGTATGACAGTCCCTTCGATGTACTGTTTCCATCACCATCACGATGAAAGAGACCTTTAAAAAAATCATGTTTTTCCATAATCATAACCATAATTAAAATTATGATTTTTGAAACACTTTGGACAGGGTGAGGTGTACATGTTAGAAATCTTCAAAACAATAAGAACTAGCCAATTTGGATCAATGATCCAATATTTCTTAAATCATAATTTCTGATAACATGTTGAATTTGTCATGAGCTTTCTCAGAAAGTGCAAGCTAAGATACTGAACCACCAGTGGAAATGGTGGAGCAGATGACCCATAGCTTGGACAAAGCTAGACTTTGAGTGTTAAGGAGATGAATAAATCTTTAAAAAAGGAATTGCAGAATATGTGGTCTTACTGATTCAATGGATAGCTCTTGGTGAAGTAAGTTAATTTGGTAGTGCATTGGTGCACAGATCTCAAAGATCCTCAGCCTGGAGGTGACTGGGTTAAGACCCTAAGATTTTAAAGCAAGAATGCCATAATCAGGACCTTCTGTAGGCCAGTGAGTCCAAGGCAATTGGTGAATGGGTTTTGGTATATGTTAGGGTATGGGCAGTAGTAATCTAGATGAATTAAAATTTATTTTGTAGATCAAGTCTGGAGTATCAGTAGCCCTGCATTGGGGCATAGAGGCAAAAAAAGCACTTTTTGGTGATGGTATTCTGAAATCTGCCTCTGCAACTGGATCCTTCACTTCCTCATCGGGAGATCAGTCAGTGTGGATTAGGAATAACAGCCTCTTTGTTGAAAATTGATACTGGTGCGCATCAAGGATGCATGCTCAGCCCACTCCCATGATTATGTAGCTAGACACAGCTCAAATCATCTGTTAATTTGCTGACGGCACAACTATTGTTGGCAGAATTTCAGGTGATGATGAGGTGGTGTACAGGAGTGAGATTGGTTGTTTGAATGGGATTGCAACAATGACCTTGCACTCAGTGTCAGTAAGACCAAGGAATTGATTGTGGACTTCAGGAAGGTGACAGAGGGATCAGCATTTGAAAGGGCGCGTGGTTTCAGGTTTCTGAGTGTCAACATCTCTGGACGCCCACAAATTTCTACAGATGTACTGTGGAGAGTATTCTAACTGTTTGCATCACAGTCTGGTATGGAGCAGCTACTGCAAAGGATTGGGAAAAAGCTGCAAAAAGTTATAAACTCAGCCAGCTCCATCAAGGGCACTAATCCCCTGGCATCAAGAACGCTTTCAAAGCGTGATGGCTTAAAAAGGCAGCATCCATCATTAAGGACCCCCATCATCCAGGACATGCCCTCTTCTCATTGCTACCACCAGGGAGGAGCCTGAAGACACACACTCAATTTTCAGGAACAGCTTCTTCGCCTCCACCATCGAATTTCTGAGTGGGCGATGAACCCATGTACACTGCCTCACTTTTTTTCTTTTGCTCTTTTTGTACTAATTAATTTAATTAAATATTTTTATTGTAATTTGTAGTTTTATTATTCTGTTTTGCAATACACTGCTGCTGCAAAGTACAAATTTCATGATGTATACCAGAGATTCTGAGAGCCTATTCCAGCTTCTGCATCCCAGAAGAAGAATGGAATTGATGGCAGGGAAATTGAGTTTGTAGCTGCTTGCAAAGACTGCCATCAGATTTTCTAACATTTGGTTAGAGGACACTTGTGCTTATCTAGCATTTGAAATTGTGACAGTTTACCAACCGGCTTAGTTGATGAAAGGTATTGGTAAAATGGAGCTGGATCATAATGGTAGATGTAGCATCTGACTTGTGGAGACAGTACTCTAATTAGGCAGTAATGGGAATGTATTAATCTTTTCTAAAACTGTAAAATAACATCTTTGTGTAAAGGGAAAACATTTGAGAGCTTTTCCAAGGATTCTGTTCGGGAATAAGTTGGTGAGAGAAGTTTGTAAAGTTGATTGGAAATTGAGTTTTTGGAGGATGAGAAATTTGAGAGTCATGCTGCCTGGAGATTTGTTTGTTTCATTTCTTTTAGGAAAGACAAGTTAACAGCCTTTTATCAAAAATAAGAGATTAGGCTGAACCGAAGTCATGAAGGAAAAATGCCTTGGAAACAGTTATATTTTGGAAAATATAACTAATGTAAGCAAGTTGATCTATTCCAAGACATTCATTACACTGATCCTTGAGTACTTGTCTCCCTTGTTTTCACTTGGTGGAGATGAATGCAAACATGTTTATTCTCAAATTGGGTGCCCGTAAGTGTCTACAAATATTATTGGAAGCATTTTGATTGGATATTTGAGCATCAAATCCTTGGTTTCTCATTCCCAGATCAGTCTTCGGTGATGTTGGTAGAAAGCACCAGTACTTTGTTCAGCAAGAGGAGGTGCCCAATAGTCATGTGCAGGGAGAGTCCCCAATAATTGGGAAAAGGCAGTGATATGCTTCTCAAAACGGAGGAAGAGTAATACAATACTAAAGTGGGCATTAAAAGCAATCTTTCTCTATTCTCACTCCTACAGTGAGCATACTGATATGATCAATATGGAACCACAGATGGACCGGGGGTGCTTAATGCAGCAAGGTTAGTGTGGGAGCTGAAATGTTTTCTTTTGATAGGTGTTTGCAAATTGAGAGTGTTCCTTGCTCTGAGGAAACTGCCTGCATTAGGAGACTGATGTTGCTCATTTAAAGGCCTGCCTTGCCCATTATAGCCAGTAGAGTACAATTTGAGCTCAGTGTTGGGGATGTTGCCTTGGGTTTGCTTAATTTACCAATGGATTAATAAGCTATTGAGATGATATTCATGCTACCTCTCCAGTGTGTGAGGTGCTTGCTGTAGGTAGTCACTCTCTCTGAAATATATAGGATTACTGTAGCCCCATGGACTATAGAAGCAGAGAATCTTTATGTAACTGCCATTCTAACTGCCAATTATGATGCTGGTCCTATTTTAGGGCCGTATCCCATGAAAGCAAGCTTAGCAAATGTCTCTTGTGCTTCCTTAACCATGTGTCACACTTCTTGGGAGTCCTGGATTTGCCTTCCAAAGTGCATAACTTTTGCCACTGTTCTGCCCAGCTGATCTATGTCCCACTTTATCTTGAAACAAACCTTTTCTTATCTTTGGCTCCAGCAGCTTGCAGCATTGTCCGCAAACTTGGATTCCAAGCACATATCTCTGTGGAACACCTTTTGTTACAGATTTCCAGTCCCCAAAGACGCCAGTTCAACACAACCTTCTGCCTCCTATCACTCAGCCAAATTTGGATTTCATTCACCTATACTCCTTGGATGGCTTGTGCCTTAAACCGTCCAGACCAGCCTACCATGTGGGACCTTGTCAAAAGCTATGAAGTCTGTATGGGCAATATCTATCACCCTCCATTCATCAATCTTGATTTTACCACCTCAAAATAATGAAATTTGTGAGACATGATCTCCCCCTTCTGACTGCAAATCAGTCGCTGCCTTTCCAGATAAACATGAATCTTGACTTTCATAATCTTCAACAGCTGTGGTTTCCAGCCTTATCCCTTCCATCCTTTTTGAAAAAGGGAACATTAGCTGTCTTCCTGTATTCTAATATCTCATCAGTGACTGACAACACAAAAATCTTGATTCCCTTTGCACCAGGTTTAAGGTCTTGATTTTTTTGATCGCACTTTTCCTCAGGCAGTCTTAACTAGTGCTGCTGAATATCTTTCTTAAATAACTTCATTGAAAGGTGCTTTCTGTGATGTTTTATGGGATCTTGTTGGCAGAGGACCTTTCATGTTTTACATATGATTTGTCCAAGTCCATTCTGTATCTATCAGAATGAGTGATGACTTGGAACTCTGCTCTGTGCATCAATATGTTGAATCAGGACGACTTTCTCAGGGTAACCAGATTTGAGAAGGATTCTTTGCAGTTCAGCTTGACTGAGAGTTGAAAGCTCTAAATGGTGGTTCCGCTACTTAATATTTTTTGGCATTGATACAAGGTGAAGATCATGTCATTGCCTCTACTGAGGGGTGGAAAATTGCACTATTATTTGGAATGCAGCTCTTTGGAATCACTCGAATTTTCCACATTTTCATGCGATTTGCATTTCATGTCTCTTAAGCAGATGATTGTACAAGAATATATTTTGCAGCTCCTTGGAATCAATATCTTTGCAGGAATACTCAGAATTTGAGCTAGATTGATGGTGGTGATAAGACTCTATGAAGAAGTCGTGGGATAAAGTAGTAGCCAGTGAGAGCCCAACTGGTAATCAGGATAGTCAATAACACAGTAAAGGCAGGGAAAAGAATATTCAGTTCAGCTGCATTTATTGCAGATGACTAACAGCATCGATTGGCTTTGAGAACTAGGATATCATAGACGTCTCAGAAATATGGCTGAGAAAAGGGCAGGACTGCCAGCTCGGTGTTGCAGGATGCGGAAACACGAGCGATACAGCAGATGCTGGAAACCTGGAGCAACACCCACAAAATGCTGGAGGAACTCAGCAGATCAGGCAGCATCTATGGAAATGGATATACAGCTGATCTGTTTGTTCAAGAAACTAAACAGGGGAGGGATTTTTCCTTTGCCCTTCTCTCTTCTATTTCCTACTCTGGCCATTTGCCTCTCCATCTGTCTTATCACCTCCCCGGTGCCCCTCCTGACCGAAATAAGCTACAGAAAGTTGTAAAATTAGTCGGTCCATCATGGGTACTAGGCTCCAGAGTATCCAAGTAATCTTCAAGGAAGTGTTGTCCATCATTAAGGACCCCCATCACCCGGGACATGCCCTCTTCCCATTGTTCCATCAGGAAGGAGGTGAAGAAGCCTGAAGGCACACCCTCAGCAACTCAAGAACACCTTCCCCTCTGCCATCCGATTCTAAATGGACATTAAACCCATGTACACTGCCTCACTTTTTATTATTACTGTTTTTGCACTATTTTCTAAGTAACTTTTATTTGTGTATTTATTTCTATATTTGATCATGTATTGCATTGTACTGTGCCACTAAGTTAACAAATTTCAGGATACGTGCCAGTGATTCTGCTTCCCTTTCTCCCATGGCCCACACTCCTATCAGATTACTACTTCTCCAGCCCTTTACGTTTCCCACCCAACCAGCTTCACCTATCAACTAGCTGGTCCTCCTTCCCCTTTCCCCACTTTTTTTATTCTGGTGACTTCCCTTTCCTTTCCAGTCCTGAAGAAGGGTCTCGACCCAATAAGTAGACTGTGCATTCATCCCCAAGATGGTGCCTGACATGCTGATTTCCTCCAGCATTTTGTAGGATACAGGTCCTGTGGGGTGTGACAGAGGTGCAGGTAAATAAAGGGGTGGGTAGCCTTTTTAATGAGGGAGGATGAAACAGCAGTATTTAAGAGATGACATCCTTTGGGTATAGTTCAATCAAGTCATATGGTAGAACTTAGAAACAAGTAGGAGGGTCACTACAATGGGGCTGTCTTATGGAATTTTTTTTTCTTTCACCCACCCCACTCTCCAATGGGATTTTGAGTCTAGAGAGGGTACACGTAGTCTTGAGGATAATCGAGTTGTATTTGTGTAAGACTTTAATTTTCTCACAATTGAGTGGGCCACAAAGAGTGTTAAGGGTCTGGATAGAGTTGAATTTGTGGAATGTGTCCTGGAAAGTTTTCTGAGTGTATATGTAGAGAGCACCAGTCGGGGTACAATTCTGGACTGAGGGAATGAGGCAGAGAAAATAACTGAAGTGGCAATCTAGGAGCCCTTGACTCTGATGGCCTCAATTGTATTTCTTAAGTTAGTGATGAAAAAGTGATGTATCTAGGGTGCCCAAGACTTTTGTACAGTACTGTGATAATTCTATATGTTGCACTGTACTGCTGTCAGAAGAAGTAACAAATTTCATGATGTGTGAGTGATAAACCAGTTTCTATTGTGGGCTGAGAGTGGGAAAGGGGCAGGGAGAGGGAAATCATAGTTGGGAAAAGGGGAAAGAAAAGTGGAGGTTACAGGGAAACACCAGAAAGACATTCTGTAATGATCAATAAACCAATAGTTTGGAATCAAATGACCCTAGTGTCTCAGGGCTGGGTGTGTCTTCTTTGCCACATGTCCCACACCCTCCCCACAGTGCTGCACCCTTGCCATTCCCAACATTCTTTTCTCCCGCCAGATTTGCGAATGCTCTCAGCTCCACGTTGACAATTACTGCTGTGCAAATATCTTGGATACCTAAGCCTTGTGTATGTCCACCTAAGCCTTTTTGCACATTTTTGTCGTTTTTTTTTTAATTGAAAAGGTAACCAAGGGTAGAGCAGTGAATGTTGTCTATTTGGACGTTAAGGCCATCAACAAGGACCATCATGGTATGCTGGTGTGGGAAGTAAGGTCCCTTGGATTTACACTAGAAAGGTCGTAATAGGGGATAAAGAAATAAACTGAATAAGTATTTTACATCAGTCTTCACATGTGGAAGACACCAGTATGTCGGAAATGTGAGCATCGGGGTAGAAGTGAGTGCAATTGGTGTTACTAAGGAGAAGTTGCTTGGGAGCTGAGTCTCCTGGACCAAATGGACTACACCTCGGTGTTCTGAATGAGATGGCTGAAGGAAGTGTGGAGACATTAGTGATCCTTCAAGAATCAATAGATTCTGGAATGGTCATGGAGGACTGGAAAATTGCAAATGTTACTCAGCTTTTTAAGAAGGGAGGGAGGCAAAAGACAGGAAGTTAAAGGCCTGTTAATCTGACTTCAGTGGTTGGCAAGATGTTAAAGTCTATTATTAAGGATGGGATTCTGGTCATTGGAGGCATATGCTTAAAATGGGTTGTAATCAATATAGTTTCTTTGAGGAATCTTGCCTAACAAATCTGTTGTAATTCTGAGGAAATAACAGGCAGAATAGACAAAGGAGAGTCAGTGGATGCTGTTTGTTTGGATTTTCAGAAGGCCTTTGACAAGATGCTGCACATGAGGCTGCTTAACCAGATATGATCCCATGGTATTACAGGAAATGTACTAGCCTGGATAGACTATTGGCTGACTGACAGGAGACTAAGTGGTTTCTGGTTGACTGCCAGAGACTGATGGTGTTCCACAGGGGTCAGTGTTAGGACTATTTTTCACGTTACAGTTCTTAGATTGAATGAAGGAATTAATCACTTTGTGGCCAGATTTGAGAACAGTACAAAGATTGGAGGGACAGGTAGTATTAAGGTAGCAGGAAGACTGCAGGAAGACTTGGACAGATTAGGACCATGGACAAAGAAGTGTTGGATGGAATATAGTGTAGGGAAGTGTATGATCCTCTATTTTGGTAGAAGGGATAAAGAGGTAGACTACTTTCTAAGGGGAATGAATTCAGAAATTGGAGATGCAAATGGACTTGGGAATCCTAGTGCAGGATTCCCTCAGGTTAACTTGCTGATTGAGTTGGCAGTAAGGAAGGCAAACGCAATGTTAGCATTTATTTTGAGAGACATAGAATATAAAAGCAAGGATGTAATGCTGAGGCATTTGTATGGCATTGATCAGATGGTATTTGGAGTATTGTGAGCAGGTTTGGACCCCATAATCCAAGAAAGGATATGCTGGCATTGGCAGGAATCTAGGGGAGGTTCACAATAATGGATTCCAGGAATGAGAGGGATGTGTGATGAGCTTGGTTAGCTCCTTGTGTTGGCTCTGGGCCTATACTCACTGGAATTTAGAAGAATGGGGGTGGATCTCATTGAAACGTATAAATCAGCCATGATAAAATGGTAGAGTAAACTCAGTGGGTCAAGTGGCCTAACTGTGCTCCTATCTATTATGGAACCCAGGACAGCGAGTTCTATTTTAAAAATTGGCTCAGAGGAAGTGGAGAGTGGTGATTTCTTGGAATGGCCAGTGGCCAGTGATGTGCCAAGAGTTGGTGTTAAGGCCATGGTTGTTCATTATTTGTATAAATTAATTGGATGTGAATGCAGAAGGCTTGATCAGTAAGTCTGTGCATGTCTCAGAAACTAGTGGTTGATAATGAAGGTTATCATAGATTAGATTGAGTTCTCTATCAGTTAAGGAAGTGGGGTAAGGAGTGATAAATGCATTTTGAAACAGATGTGTAAGCGGATGTATTTTGGAAGTCAAAACAAAGTTGGACTTGCACTCTCCAGTGCCCCACTATAGTTTAATGTAACAGGGAATAGGGAGAATAAGTGAAAGTGATATCACAGGTAGACAGGGTGGTGAGAAAAGAATGAAGAATGGCATTCTGGCCCTCACAGTCATAACACTGATTATAAGCGTTGGGAACATTATGTTCCAGTTGGACAAGCCATTGGTGAGGCTGCACTTAGAGTACTGTGTACAGTTTTAGTGACCCTCTTATTAAAAAATGTGGTTAAACTGGAAAGATTTGAAGATGCTGCCAGGGCTAGACGGCCTGAATCACAGAAGCTTGGTCAGGATAGGTCTTTGTACCTTGGAACATAGGGGAATGAGGCGCGACCTTGTTTTAAAAAAGATGTTTAAAATTATGAACCATAAACAAGGTGATGTGTTGGGCGTTTACTCTTTTCCCCAGGGTAGGTTAGTTCAAAACTAGATGGCATAAGTCTAGGGTGGGAGGGGAGGGATTTAAAAGGGACCCGAGGTGCACATTTTACATGCAGAGGGTGGTGAGTGCAAGGAATGAGCTGCCAGATGTTACGTTTGAGGCGAGTACAATAGTAGTGTCATTTAAGAAGCATTTAGACAGGTCCGTGGAGGGTCGGGGCAGGTCGGGCCTGAGAGAGTATGGGCCAAATGCATGAAATTGGGACAATGTGAATGGGCATTGTAGTCGGGTGGACGCATTGGGCTGAAGAACCTGTAGCTGTGCTGTGTTTCTGACTCCGTAACAGATGAAATACAAAGGTTAGTCCTTTCCAAAAATCAGAATAGGATAGTTTTCCACAAAAATCAAAACTCTTGGTTTTGTGGGATGATGGGAAATAATATTATTTATTCCAAGTTTTTGTATAATTATACCTAATGTGGAGGTGGAATAGGGGCTTCCATTGGGTTACTAAGTCATATTATTTTTATTCCCCTTCCCCTTCCCCCCCCCCCACCCCAAATGTGGCTAGCTTTACTTTTTTAGATTTTTTTTTTGTCCTAGATTTTTAAAATCTAGTTTACTGTAATTTCTTAAATACAAGATGGGCAGCAGCTGCAACCATAATGTCATTTTTTAAAATTTGAAAGTGATATCTTCTGTACTTGCATTCAAGTAAGAATCATATGTCACGAAATTTGTTTTGTGGCAGTAGTACAGTAAAATATACCATAAGTTGCAATAGAAAAATTTGGGGCAGAAAGGGAGTAAAACTAGTGAGGAAGCAAGTGTTCTGTTCATGGGTTCATTGTCCTGTCAGAAATCTGATGGAGGGGAAGAAGCTGTTCCTAAGATGTTGAGTGTGTTTTTAGACTCCTGTACCTCTTATGGTAGTAATAATGAAAGAGGGCATGACTTGGGTGAGGGGGGTCCTCAATGAATGCCACCATTTTGAGGTGTCACCTTTTGAAAGTGGCCTCCAGTGGGGAGCAAAACAATCAGAAATTGGAATGGCTTTAGATGTAATGTTCTTAGCCTGATTTCATTCCACTGTAGGGTTTTCAAATAACTTAAGATTAATTTGTGCTGAGATTAGATGCCCTGCAGCTTTAAAAATTAGAAATTTTGTGTTATCCAGCTTTTGAAAATATGATTTGGAGTCATTTTTTGCAATGCCATGCAAATGTAATTTTCAGAGGGAAAATGTTAACAATCTCACTGAAGCCATCCCTCTCAGTTCCTCAACAAAAATAAACATCCCCACAGTACAGCAGCCATTTCATAAATTGAGAACCAACAAAACTATGGGTGCAAATAAAAGTTGAAAACGTTAGATCTATGGTTAGGGAAACATAATTAGCATAAAAGGTCAGTATCCTGAGTATTTCTAGAAATAGTTCAATTCTTTTGTATCTCTTTTCAGTTCTGCTGTTAATGCTATTCCATGTCTTGAAAGCAGTTCTCTTTTGGAACTAAACTTAATCTTTTTATAGTTTAGTTCAGGAACATATAAAAATGACGTTACTAGCAGACAACCACCCAATGGCTAGACTCCCCTTTGGCTAGGGGGAATAAAATAAACTTAGCCAGATTTGGCCAGTGAAGCACCTTTTTTTGGCTTAATCATTATTCAGCTGCCGCTTGACTGATCTTGTCCCTGAAATATGGTTAGTAGAAGTATTTGACAATTCTGCATTGTTTAACTCCATTCAGAATTGATTTGGAGCCTCCATGTGTGGTTTGCATTAGGATCTGGATGGTCTCCATGGTAAGCTGCATTTAACAATGGTTCTCCTTGTCACTCATCTTTTGGTGGAAGTTGGAACTCAGCACATCCTGGTGTAGGCCTGATTGTCCAGCAGTATTGAGGTGGTAATTTTGATATTAGTGCTTTCTTTCACTGTGTGATCATTCTCCCAGGCTGCCTTTTTTTTAAAAAAAGTGAGCTAGTCTGAGCTAGTGTTCCCAACAGCAAACCCAGAGGCAGCAATATTGATTATTTTCCAATAGGTCATGTGTTTGTTCTTGGAAATGCAATAACAACAAATGTTGTAAGTATAGGGAAAGTTGCTTTTTTTAATTATTCACTGATTTTCTTTTAAAGCAACAGACATTAGATGGCTAGAAACACTTTAAAGATTGCTAGGTTTAAGATCAGCTGTTTTATATGCCTCTGTCAGCTTGGCACTGAGCAGATGCAGGCAATGATTAACATTAGTTGAGGAATTAAGACTCGAGAAACTCAAATGAAAAAGGAAGACGAGTGAACTATGAGTACAGAGTAATGGTGAGTTTCTACTGTATAGAGAACTTCTGCTTGAGGTTCTAAGTTTATGACATCTCCAAGGTGCAGCATTTTGTTGATATAATTTGATGGGTTCCCTACTGATATGTAAATAGTTTGAATAGTATCTTGCAGGGATTATGATTATTTTCATTATTTTAGGTGAATTTCATTTTCAAAATGGGATTGTTTAGATGAACATTTTTTCCAAGGGAAGAAAGCTACCCAGCAGCCTGCACAAGACTTGTATAATTTCATAGCTGACAGTTGTTGAAATATAAGTTCGTGGCAAGAAAATTGGAGCATGTGCGCAAACACTGGAAGGAACTTAAACTCTGCTCTACTTAGTTTCTGTGAGACCTTCATGTACAGTGTGATCTTGTAGTTTGTATATCTGTAAAAGCTGCCTTGAATTGCACAAAATGTTTGCAACCAACAGAGGTTAGATTTCATTGTGTCATGCTTACTGCAGTTCTTCTCCTCTGTACTTGGAAATTATACCTTGGAGTGCTCTGCTTTTCTCTTGCTGTGTCCTAGAATGTTTATGCATTTTTGTCAGTGAATTGCATTCAAGATGATCACATCTGGCCACTGGGCAGGCACTAAAATTTGTGTTAACGATATGTGACTGAAATGTATTGCTGTTTGCATGTTTTATTGAATTAAGATAAATGAATCTTAACACCAAATGGGTTTTTAATGAAACCTCTGGTAAAGTAAATAAAGTTTAGGAACATGTTTGAAATTGTCCTTAATATCAGTACAAGAGAAGATCTATTGATAGCCAATTCCCTGTGCAGTTTTGTTCTTTGCTAGCTCTTGAAATTGTGTACACTTTGAATCTGAACTTTGCCTTGATAAGTGTGTGAGCAATTAAATGGAACTTGGATCTCTTTATCTGGAAAGAGACCAAAAGACGTGGAAGTAGAATTGGCTCATTCAGCCCATCAAGTCTGCTCCACCATTCCAACATAGCTGATTTATTATTCCTCTCAATCGCATTCTCCTGCCTTCTCCCCAAAACCCATTGATGCCCTGATTAATCAGGGATCTATCAACCTTCACCTTAAATATACCCAATTGCTCAGCCAGCACAGCTGTCAGTGGCACTGTTTTTCCACATTCACCACCGATGTTTCCTCTCCTCTGTTCTAAATGGATGCCCTTCAATTCCGATGCTGTTGTGCCCTTTGGTTCTAGACTCCCCCACTATAGGAAAATCCTTTCTACATCTACTCTATCTGGGTCTTCCAGTATTCAGTATGTTACAATGAGATTTCTCCCTCTTTCACCCCCCCCCCCCAATTCTTCTAAACTCCACAGCCATCAGACTCTCCTCATGTTAACCATTTCATTCCTGGGATCATTCTCATGAATCTCCTATAGGCCCTCTCCAATGTCAGCACATCCGTTCTTAGATAAGGGGCCCAAAACGGCTCTCAATACTCCCAAATGCAGTCGGACCAATGCCTTGTATAAGCCTCAGCATTACATCCTTGCTTTTATGTTCTAGACCTCTTGAAATGAATGCCAACATTGAATTTGCCTTCGTTAGCGCTGACTCAACCTGCAAGTTAACCTTTGCAGAATCCTGCACAAAGACTCCCAAGTCTCTTTGTGCACTTGATTTTTGAATTTTCTCCTCATTTAGAAAATAGTCCACACCTTTGTTCCTTCTACTGAAGTGCATGACCACACACTCCCTACACTATATTTCATCTGCCACTTCTTTGCCCATTCTCCCACTATAAGTCCTTCTGTAGACACTCTACCTGCCCCTCCACCTACCTGAGTCATCCGCAAACTTGATCACAAAGCCATCATTCCGTCGTCTAGATCATTGATATATAACATGAAAAGAAGCTATCCCAATGCACGCCCTCACAGAACACCACTAGTCATCAGCAGCCAACCAGAATAGGCCACCTTTATTCCCATTCTTTGTCTCCTGCCAGTTAGCAAATTTTCTATCCATGCCTGTAGCTTTCCTGTAATGCCATAGTTTCTTATCTTGTTAAGCAGCCTCATGTATGGCACTTTGTCAAAGGCCTTCTGAAAATCCACTACAACACTACAAATAAACAACATCCACTGACTCCCCCTTGGTATCCTTCCCATTACTGTATTTTCTCAAAATTCCAACAGGTTTGTAAGACATGATTTCCCCTTTAGACAACCATGCTGATTTTGGCTGCCTTTATCATGTGCCTCCAAGTACTCCAAACTCTCATCCTTAGTAATAGACTTGAACACCTCTCCAACCAATGAAGTCAGGCTAACTGGCTTATTATTTCCTTCTGCCTACCTCCCTTTCACTTTGCAAGAAGTGTTACTCCTTTGTTTGCACTAATGGTCTGTTTTGTGCAGGTCTGAAGGCTGCAGGAGGATGTGCATGGCCTTGATAAATTAAATGTTTGATACTGTTGTCCATTGAAGCTATATTTCTTGCCCCTGCCCATTTTTCAGGTGAAAGAAACCAGTATCCAGGATTTCTGGGCATTGCCTCCTTTTCCTAATAAAGAGGCTTCTGAGTATATGGTTGTGGCCCTCTTCTGTAGCCCGTGAACTTAAGGTGAAATGTGTTGTGCGTTCAGAGATGCTCTTTTGCAGACCACTGTAATGCATGGTTATTTGAGTTACCATAGTCTTCCTGTCAGCTTGAACCAGTCCAGCCATTCTCCTTTGACTTCTCTCATTAACAAGGCGTTTTTGCCCTCAAAAATGCTGCTCGCTGGATTTTTTTTTGGCTTTTTTAAAAAATACCATTCTCTGTAAACTCTAGAACTTTGAGTGTAAAAATCCAAGGAAATCAGTTTCTGAGATAATCAAACAACCCTATCTGGCACCAACAATCACTCCACAGTCAAAGTCACTTGGATCACATTTCTTTCCCATTCTGGTCTCCAAACAACAACTGAAACTCTTGACTGTCTTTTTATGCATTGAGTTGCTGCTGCATAATTGGCTGATTAGATATTTGCATTTATGAGCAGGTGGATCTAATAGTGGCCACAAAGGGTATATTCTAGTTGACATAGTTTATGTAAAATATTATTTGAGTACTGCAGTCTCCCTGCACCAGGAGTGAAGCAAACAAGTACAGGGCACATGTCCAGTGCTTGTTGCAGACCTTGTGTAAGTTGCTATTTGCAATATAAATGATTACCTTTTGGTAAAACATTATGTTTAGTATTATGTAAATTGGAGTTGCTCAAGTGAGTTTATTAATCTGACGTCTTCAAGTAAACAGCTCTATTATTAAAACAGCTGACAAAATATCTGGGGTTAGAGTGGGAAGTGAGAATGGATACGATTCCATACATTGTGTATAATATGAGCATGCTGTGATTCTATAACCAAAGAGGTGATGCACCAAAGTGGAAGTTTTCTTGTGTGGGAATGCAAAATGTTTTTTGACTTAGAAGGAAGGATGAAATATGGCGGAATACTTTGTGCTCAGAAGACATTAACGATATCTACTTTGTTCTGAACCTGATCAATGAAGCTTCATTGATAGAGTGGAGTCTTCCTATTCCAAGCACCATTGTCAACATAAAGCACCCAAAATCCCCATCCATAGCAATTTATCACACAATCTCCCAAGCTCAGAAGAATTGCCCTGTTGGACCAAACTAGCAAATTTGCTCCTCTTGCATTGTATTTGCAATGCCAGTTCTACCTCTTAGTATCAGTTTATTACTGTTGACTATATGTTGTTCAACTAGCTCCATTTGAGCACCAGTCAGATTCAATTTGTTATTTTGGCACTGAAGGAGTTTATTTTCATCCCATCTGGGACGAATTATTAATTTGGCATTCCCTCGCCAAAGCTGTTTTTAAAAAAAAAATAATAATAAATTTCAGCAGCAGCCATCAGGGCAGGTTATGTCAGTAACAAAATGTTTGTGTTTAAGAAGCTGGTGTCATAGTTAAATATTCCAAGATTTAGATGAGGAAAGAAAGTGAGTTAGTTTTGACAGTTTTGGGAGCCATTGAGCTGGGATGCATGAGGGAAGCTGAGCAATATCGGTTCCATTTGTGAAGGGAGGGGTGGTGAGACACCAAGAAAAATTGAGTATCTACACAATTGAAGATGGTTAACTATGTGGACTGTCAACCCACAGACTGGCTTCCGGTCTCCTTTATGCCAAATTATTTCTCCACTCTTTAAACATCTGTCAGTGTGGCCCATGTCAGTCATGAGCCTGGGATCTGCAAGTGGCATCAGCATGGTTTGCATGTGTTTGGAGCATGCCTAGCCATTGTCGTGCTATACACAGGCCACTTTATTAAACTCCGAAAGAACTTGGTGCGATCTTCTGCTGTAGCCCATCCACTTCAAGATTTGAAGTGTTGTATGTTCAGAGCTGTTCCTCTGCACACCGGGGTTGGAAGCTGTTATTATTTGAGTTACTGTCAAATAGTCTGGCCATTCTCCGTCCTCTCTCATTAACAAGGTGTTTTCACCCACATGACTACTCTCTGGATGCTTGTTTTTCACACCATTCCCTGTAAACTAGAGACTATTTGCATGAAAATCCCTGGCAATTAGTAATAGCTGAGATGCTTAAACCACCCTGTCGGGTACTAACAATCATTCCACAGTCAAAGTTGCTAAGATACCATTTCTTCCCCGTTCTGGTGTTCAGTCTGAACAACAACTGAACCGCTTCATGTTAATGTTTTGATGCATTGAATTGCTGCCACTTGATTAGCTGATTAGATATTTGCATTAATGAGCAGGTGTATCTAATAAAGTGGCCATTGAGTGCATATGTGCATGAAGGACCCAGAACCAGATTTAGAGATTGCATTGCATGTGCATAATTGGTATGTAGTGATTGGGTTTTTGGTGACGCCTGGTGTTTGTACACACGCTGTGTGACATAAAGGAACTTGTAAATCAAGGACTCTTCTCTTTCATTCCTAGTGGAAGGTCTTAAACTATCTTGGTGCAATAGCGCACCATTCTTTATCTTCCCATGTCACTGCACTTTGTGTCATACATTCTCAACAATGGAGTTTGACAAGACTCTTTGAAGTGACACCAAACTTTTTCAGCCTGGAAAAATTATAGGCTGTTTCAGTTCAGTTGATCCATAAACTTGATTTTTCAATAGAATAGTGTGTACAAGGTCTCATCTCTGGTGTAGTTGAAAGATTTTTAAAAATGAGCTGAAAGACTTAATTAATTTTCAAAATTTTCTCTTCTGTATTGAAAGTAATTGCATCAAAGGAGGGCAGGCCACTCAGACATAGCATTTCACAACCTTGGATTGTCCTGAATAGCTGTGCCAATGAGCCACTTTGAGGTACCATTATTATGCAGAAAATATGGCAAGCGGTCTTATGCAGAGCAAAATCCCACAAAATAGGAGTGTGTAAATGACTCAGGAGTCTTTTGAAGGCTTTCCTGAGGGATAAATGTAAACTGCTCTGCATCTCTAAGTGTTTTGAGGTTGGCATTGGTTTATTATTGTCACGTGTATTGAGGTACAGTGAAAAGGTTACCTTGCATAAGTAGACGAAGGTAAAACCATAAAAACACAATAAAATATAAAAGCTACCAAAAAAGTGCAGTGCAGTCAAATGATAAAAAGTAAGCTCATAACAAAGTGCATGTAGACAACAAGTGCCCATCTTATTGTACAAGAGGTCTGTTCAATACTCTTCTAACAGTGGGATTGAAGTGGTCCTTGATCCTGGTGACATTTGTATCTGCTGAATGGGAGAGGGCAGAAGAGAATGTCTGGGGTGGGTGGGATCTTTGACCATGCTTCCGTCTTACTGAGGCAGAGGGAGATGATGACAGTCTTTGGAGGGCAGTGTAGCTTTTGTGATCTAGACACAGCCCCGTACAACTCTCTGCTGCTTCCTGTCATGTACAGTGCAGTTCTAGACCAAGTCATGATGCATCCAGATAGAATATTTTCAATTAAAAATCAGGGTTGGTGGGACATGATTAATTTCTTTAGCCTCATTGGCCATGTCTCGGCCATAACATCAGTGTTGTTGGGCCAGGCAATTGATGTTCACTCTTCACTGGTAATGAAGTTCTCAATGTGTTCAACCGCCACCCGGTTGATGTCAACATGAGCATGTGTACATGAGGTCAATGACCAGCTCTTTGGTTAACACTGGGAAAGGTTGTTGTTATGGCATAATGTCACTAGTTTCTCTCTTCCTGTACTCAGACTATTATTTAAGATGCAGCCCTCTGTGGTGACATCTACAAACTTGCAAATGGTCAAACTTAGAACAGGAACACTCCCTTCGGCCCACAATGTTCTGCTGAACCAATTAAATTAGTAATCAAATACCCAACTGAATAATCTCTTTTGCCTACACAGTGTCCATATGCTTTCATTTTCCTCACATTCATTTGTCTATCTTAATGTCTATGTTTCTGCCTCTACCACTACCCCAGGGAATGCATTCCAGGCACCCACCACTTTTTTTTGGGGGGGGGAGAACAACAACTTGTGTTTCACATTTCCTTTGAATTACCCCCTCTCACCTTAAATGCACGTCCTCTGGCCTTAGACATTTTAACCACCGGAAAAAGATATTCTGCCTACTTTAACTATGCCTCTCATAAACATCTGTTGGATCTCCCCTCAGCCTCCACTGTCAAGAGAAGACAACCCAAGTTTATCCAATCTCTCATGATAGCACATGCCCTCCAATCCAAGCAGGATCCTGGTAAAGCTCTTCTGCATCCTCTGCAAGTCCTCACCATCCTTGTAATGTGGTGACCAGGACTGTATGCAGTCTGATTAGTTTTATAAACCTGCGACATAACTTCATGACTTTTCAACTCAATGCCTGATTAAAGGCAAGCATGCCATATGCCCTCTTAACCACCCTATCAACTTGTGTAGCCACTTTCAGGGAACTGTGAACTTGAACCCGAAGATCCCTCTGCTCATCAAACCGTGAAGGGCAAGATCCTTAACGGTCCACTGTCTCTTAGCCTCTGACCTACCAAAGTGCAGTACTTCACATTTGGCTGGGTTAAACTCCGTCTGCCATTTCCCCGCCTATATCTGTAATTGATCTGTATCCCACAATATTCTTTGCAAGTCATCTACACTATCCACAACCACCACCAATCTTTGTACCATCTGCAAACTTACTAACCCACCCATCAACATTTTCTTCTAGGTCATTTATATACACTACAAACAGTAGGAATCCCAGTACAGATCTCTGCAGAATATCACTAATCACAGATCTCTAGCTAGAATAAGTCCCTTCAACCACTACACTGTCTAACATGGGCAAGCCAGTTCTGAATCTAAATGGCCATTGGCCATTTGCCATGGATTCCATGCACCTTAATCTTCTAGATGAGCCTCCCATGAGGGACCTTGTAAAACACTCATAAAATTCATGTATACAAGATCCAAAGCTCTACCTTAATCAATCACACTTGTCACCTCATTGCAAAAACTCAATCAAGTTAATAAGATACAACTTGCCCTACGTAAAGCCATGCTGCTCTCCCTAATTAGGCCGATTTTCAAAATGCTCATCCCTAAGAATTCTCTTCTCTGGACTCTTAGTGTTGCGTTTAAGGGACTCAACATTAACATCCTCCTTTACTTCAAAATGCCCTTGCATATCAGCACTGATCTCCATATCCTCCATGTCCTTGGTAAATACAGACGTAAAGTACTCATTTAGGACCTCACCCATATTCCAAGCAATAGTCTCCCCCTTTTGTTCTTAAGTGGTCCTACCCCTTCCGAGTTATCCTCTTGCTCTTTATGTATAGAATGCCTTGGGATTCTCATAAATCCTACTTGCCAAGTGCTTTTCATGGCCCCTTCTCACTTTCCTAATTGTCTTTAGTTCTTTTCTGGCTTTTTTGGGGTGGCATGGTAGTGTAGTGATCAGCACAATGCTCTGTACTACCAGCATCCTGGGTTCAATTCCCACCGCTGACTGTAAGGTGTTTCTACGTTTTCTCCCTGACTGTTGTGGGTATCTTCAGGGTGCTCTGGTTTCTTCCGACAGTTCAAAGACCTCCCGATTGGGAGTTTAATTGGTCATTGTAAATTGTCCCATGATGAAGCTAGGATTAAATCATGGGTTGCTAGGCTTGAAGGGCCTATTCTGTGCTGTATCTCAATTTTTAAAAAAAATCCTCAAGGGCTCTTTGATCCCAGCATACTAAGTGTTACATACTTTTCCTCTTTTTTTTTTCCTGACTAAACTTATCACAGCTGCTGACATCCAAGGTTCCCTTAACTTGTCATCTTTGTTCTTACCTGTCCTGTACTCTGTGCAATTGGTCATTAAATACCTTCCACATGTCAGATGTCGACTTGTTCAAAAACAGCTGTTGCCAATTAACTCTCCCGAGTTCCTGCCGAATACACTCATAATTTGTCTTTGCAGCAATTTAATACTCTCCGGCAAGGTCCATACTTGCCCTTATTTATCATAAAACCTAAGGAGTTGTGGTCACTAACTTGTTCACACACTGAAAGGGGTAGGCTCATTACCGAACACCAGGTACATTTGGTGAGTAGCAAAGCTTAATAGAGCAGAATCCGCACGGGGAGTAAAGGGTTGAGGACACAACCTTGTGGAGCATTAGTGTTTAGAATAATCATGGCAGAGATATTGCTGCCAATGTTTATTGCAATGTGTTGGTTACTAAGTTAAAGATCCAGTTGCAGAGGGAGATATTGACTTCCAGGGTCCAGAGTTTGTTGTTGAGTTTGCTTGACACATTAGTATTGAAGGCAGAGTTGTAGTCAACGAGCTATATCCTGACATAGGTGTCTTTACTGTCCAGATGCTCCAAAGGTGCCTAGCTGGGAAGATAGTGTCTGCTGTAGACCTGTTTCTGCGATTAAGCAAATTGCAGTGAGTCAAGGTTGTCCAAAAAGCATGCTCTAATCAGCCTCTCAAAGCACTACGTGTTGGTAGATGTCAGAGCCACTGGGCAGTAGTCGTTGAAGGCGTGTTCTGTTGTTTTTCTTGGGTATTGCAATGATAGTGGTCTTAAAGCAGAGGGGACCCACAGCCTGAGGAGGTTAAAAATGTGTGCAAATACCATTGCCAGCTGATCTGCACAGGATCTAAAGACACAGCCGGGGACACAATCCAGATCCAATGCCATCTGGAGAGTGAACCAGCAGAAGAATAACAGCAACAGTGTCTGTATTCATTTGTGATGGAGACAGTCAGAGAGAGCAGTGTTATACCCAACCCTTCTGTTCAAAATGTGTAGAGAATGTCTTGAGCTCATCAGGAATGGCTGTTTTATATTTATGCAAGGGGAAAGACAGAGCCTCTGTTTAAATTCTAAACCAGAGCATGCAAACCTCAGACATGTAATCTAGTACTGGCCTAGGATTTGAGTTCAAGATCCGGATGCAGAATTCCTATTAATCCAGCCAGTTTGAAAATCCCTGAGCAAGCGGGACACGGATTTTCTTGGATCAGTGGGATTTGGAGTAGTCTGTTATAGATGCTGTTATTGTTTGGGTTATCCTATATTGATCTTTCCATCATGGATGGATGATCCCTGAGGAAACTTGGTTCAAAATTCTACATTTGTGCCACGGTTGTATAGAAGTAACAATTTTGGCACTTTGGAATAGTGAAAATGCAATTCAGTAGAACATTTTGTGTACTTGTACTGTTTTAGAAATTACAGTGCACATTACGTGATTATTAGTCTTCTGTTGGATGTTGAACACTAATAATCACGTAATTATTGGCCTTATCAAGAGCAATGACGAGACGAGACAAGATGGAGTATAGAATGGAAGTAGAGCAGCTGGTGGATTGATGTGAGAAGAAACTAAGCTTAAGTATGAAGACCACCAAGATAATCAATGTAGACTTCAGCAAGCTGCAGACCAACCATCCTCCTCTGCGAATACATGCCTCCTCCATAGAGAGTTAAGTGCACTAGGTTCCTGGGAGTTCACATCATGGATGACCTCACCTGGTCCCTTATTATATACCTCCTTGAACAAGAAGATACAGCAACGCCTCCACTTCCTAAGGAGATTGAAGCAAGCAAAGCTCCTCCCCTCCCATCACCTTCTTAACTGTGTTTTACAGGAGCACCATTGAGAGTGTTCTGACAACGTGCTTCTCCATCTGGTATGGGAGCAGTCAAACATTGGACCAGAAGTCCCTACAAAGGACTGTAAAAACAGCTGAGAGGATCGTAGAGGTCTCCCTACCATCCACTGGGGACACTTATCAGGAGTGCTCCGTATGCAGGGCCCTTGGTATTACTAGGATCCCACTCAGCATCCTCTTTGACTTTCTACAATCAGACTTTCTGCTATTCATAGAAACGTGAACGGTCAGGATGAGAAACAGTTTCTTCCCTTGGGCCATTAGGCTTCTGAACTCCTTGTGGCATTGTATTTGAAGTGTTACTGGTTAGTCTGTTCTGTACCTTTACAGTATTTGATATTAATGCACTGCAGTTTGATTTATATGTGATTCATCTGTAGATTTTATCCTTGCCTTCGTAAGTTATTGTGTGTTATGTGTACTATGCTTTACAGCCGGTTTGGAGAATTGTCTTGTTTCTATATGCATTGTATGGTTATATATGTTAATACAGCTATATTGTTAAATGACAATAAACTTGGTAAGTGGCACTGAGAGCTGCATGGAAAAACATGTTCTTTGCCCTTTAATGACATATAATGTGTAGAATGATATCTGAGCCGGCTGTTGTGCTCTTGGCTTGGGCCTGCTCCGATCGCTCCAGGAGTGGATCTAGGACTCGGTCTAGATCGGGATGCTGTTGGCTGGCTTTTGTTTGCACAATGTGGTGTTTTCTTTAAAGTACAGTGGTTTATGGTTTTTTTAAAAAAAAGATTGGGTTATATGAGTTTCTTGCTTTTGGGCTGCCTATTCGCAGACAAGTTTCAAGGTAAATAATTTATACATTCTTTAATAATAAATGCACTTTGAATTTTTGATATTACCAAAGTTGGCCAACAGTAATATTGGCCACATTTATTAAAATTAACAAGGGTTTCTGTATATAAAATAAGTGAACTTGCTTATTTCTGAACATTTCCACTTTTGCTTTCAAGGCTTGTAATTTTTCTGTTCAAAGCATTTAGGTTTTGTCTTCTGCTTTTGGCAGTATAACCCAGTTGTTTTTATCTAAATGTAACTGTAAATTGCTTGGAATTGTTTCATATGGAATTCACACTTCTGATCTGAAGTGTGGCCCGGGAGGGGCCTGTTCACTCGGGAGCTGGAGGTTGGATTGACCTTCGTTTGGCATCTCGTCCACAGCCATTCGAACATGGGTGGCCCTGAGTTGGCGTCGCCTGATGGAGTCTTTAAAGCACACAATCCTTCACGTGACATCAACCTGTTGATCCAGGTCGTGGAGGAGTGCTTGGAATATTGTTCAATTGCTGCACTTTAAAACAGAAAGGTAAAATACATTTTGGTTAGTAGCAGTTGGAGTATTCAAAGTTTTAATATCATTCCTGTAATTCATTCATGTCAGCCAGTAGAATAAAATACTTTTCACGTATTAACAAATGTGATTGTAATCTTGAAACTATATTAACA
Source organism: Mobula hypostoma (assembly GCF_963921235.1). Taxonomy (NCBI): domain Eukaryota; kingdom Metazoa; phylum Chordata; class Chondrichthyes; order Myliobatiformes; family Myliobatidae; genus Mobula; species Mobula hypostoma. Next base: position 54,629,636 of record NC_086112.1, read on the forward strand.
TATCAATCACTCGATTGCCAGAGACAATTCACACTAATTTTGAATGTGTGGCTGGTAACTAAATAGTTCCATTTAAAAGATGTGTGATGCCATCTGTCCTACAGTTGTAGGTTAATCATTAATCCTTTAGGTTTGAGTGTGTAGTTGATTTAAAAGGAAGGTCAGCTGGTGGTGTAGTGGCATCCACACTGGACTTTGAAGCAAGTGGTGCTGGGTTCAAATCTGGCTACCTCCTTACAAGCTTTCAACCCTGTTATTTGAGCAACTTGTTAAAAAAACACAGACCTGGCAAGGAACAACAAATGAAATGTTTTCTGTGGTCTCTTTGGGTTATGATGTGTCATCCTATTCCATTGCTGAAAATGCAGTGATGAAAAAAGCTCACTGAACCCATACCCACAGCAATCAATGGCCATAGGCGCAAATGTGGATTAATTACCCTTTTGAAGAAATCCATAAAAATATTGAATAACTATTAAGGAAGGCTGCAGATTATGCCATTTAGTTGAGATGTTGTGAGAGGTTCGTCTTTGGCTGACAAACAAAATTAAGATGGCATGAAGCCAAGGAAGCAGTTTAAAGTTGCCAAAAATAGCAGCAGGATCAAGGATTCTGAGCACTTGAGAAGTTGGAAAAGGAGGATTGGATGTCTGGGGATATGGGTGTGGTGGGAAGTGAAAATATGACAGCAGACTGGTGAGAAACATTCAAAATGAATATTAAGAATTTCTACAGAAAAGCTTAACAAGAAATTCTTGTTAAGGTTTTCATTGTTTATGTAAGTATGGATCTCTAAGTGAGAATTGGGAGAATTTATAATAGAAAGGAAACCACAGAACAATTGTGCAACCACTTTGAGTACTAGTTCATGGCAAAAGTCACAAAACAAAATCTGTCAGGAATGCTAGAGAGCTAAGGGTTCAGAGAATAAGAGAGTAGCCCAGTACTTTGGTCATAGAAGTGGAGAGCTCAAGTTGATAAATTCCTGGAGCAGTGGAGCCTTGGGGGCAATCTGATAGTAGAGAAGGCTGTTGATTCAGATGCCATTGCTACACTTGAGACATTTTGATACTTAATTCTGCAAGGCATGGAAGGATACAAATAATTGAAATGTGTGCTAATAGGTTTTGTATAGACAGGCAATAAGATGTTGGCATCGATGTGGATGGACCCATTTCAGGAGTCGTGTTACTCTGCCTCTGTAACAGGGGGATTGACTCCACAGCGCTTTGAAAGGTAGCTGTGGAGATGAAGGACCCCTTTGTGATCGTTGTCTGTATTTGGTTGAGTAGATCCTGTGGACTGGAAAGTAGCAAATGTAACCCCACTATTTAAGAAAGGGTGAAGGGAAAAGAGTTGTAAGCCTAAAAACTGTTGCAGGGAAAATGTTAGAAACTATGATGTATTAAAAACAGAGTTCAACAATCAGAATGAAAGACAAATGTGTGATTTCATTTATTGGAATTCTTCAACCTATCCAGCAGAGTAGCTTAGGAGAACCTATAAGTACAGGCAACTTCTGTTTTATGGGGGTTGTGTCCTAGAAAAGCCCTGTATCATGATTTTCCGTAATGTGAAGCCATGAATACTTGTGTCAAGAATTGCAAGACAAATATTTTTACACTGGGACATGCGGGGGTGGAAAGACGCCCAAAGAGAGACACTTCCTTCACTCCTTTCCATATCTGAATTGTTTGTGAATTACTTTACTGAGTAGATTGCAGCAAGCATAATATCCTCCAGGAGTCAAATTTAAATTATCGAACAAGAAACAAAGGTTCAAGCCAGAATGCAATTACAGATCTATGTACAATTTTGCCCTTCACATCATAGAAAGAATGCTAACGATGCAGAAAAGAGCAGAACAGATCCTTTACAAAATTATCATGAGAAAGTAGAAAATGTTTAGAAATATTTGGAGCTGTTTTTAAGAGCAGAGGAGAAAATGATCAATGTTATGAAGGTTTGTATAATCTGAGGTAATACCAGCAGTTACAAGTTTAAACGCAGTGGGTCTGGAATGGAGAGAAGCTTTAACACATTCCACAGGCTCAAGCATGTGACAGTCAGAGTTAATCATTAAAACGAGACCACGTTAGCTTTTAAGACTAGGCAGTTCGAGAAAGGGCAAGTGGGGGAATGCAGCAAGAAGTGAACAGGTTGGGAAATTGTGATAAGGATGACTAGTCATGTGTAGAAGAAATCCCTTTGTTTGAACCAAAGAATCTGTTTGCATGTTATAGTAAGGGGTGTCTATGCTTTTTGATGTTCTTCCATGGTTCCAGAAAGAAATCCTACGAAAATTGCCAAATGTTCGCTGAATGTGGTTGTTACATCTTCACTCTCAACTACGAAACGTTAATGGTCTGACTTCTGTGCTAAACTGGTGTGTCTGTGGTCCATTTTGCTGGAGTGTCCTTAGTTTGCACTCTCACCTATCCAACTAATATCTATTAGAGCTTAGCCCAATGAAACCAGACAATGTGTGATGAGTCTTGGGTTGGTTTCAAGTTGGAAAGAAAATGTCCTTTGGTTAAAGCTCTATAGTTTAAGAGAACTGCAATTAGTTTTACTTTGAGTACATCATGTCTGGGTTGGGGCTGTCTACTCTGCTTCATCAGTAGGTATCTTGAGGAACTGAGGCTTGGAGTACAGCCTTGGTACCTACCTCTGCATCACAGGAGGCCATCCATTGGGAACGTGATCCTATTTTCTTTTTCATTATTTCATTGTAGCCTTACGCCTACTTTCCTCCCATGTCTATGTAGCCCATTAACGAAAACAATTCCTATCTGCTGATTGGGTGGCGGGGTGCATCTCTACCAAAAGAGGTGTAAGGTGCTCCTTCTCTCTGCTAGTCTGCAGGTAACCCCTGGGGAAAGGTGTAGCACCTGCTTAGCTGCCTGATCAGAGTCGTGTGAAGCCATGGGAGCTGGTAGTGGATGAGCAGCTGTGTGTGTAGCACAAGTCCTGGTTATGTGGCCACGGAAAGTATTGATAATGGCCGAGGTCACCTGTCTTGTAAAGATACTGCTTAGAAGAAGGCAATGGGGAAACTACTTCTGTAGGAAAATTTGCCAAGAACTATTAAGGTTGAGAAAGAATAAACAGTTGATGTTTCGGGCTGAGGCTCTTCACCAGTCCTCCATTGTTTGGTGGGAATCCTGGAACTTGCTGAATTTGTGGGATAAACTGCACCCAGAAGGAATACAACATTTTGAAGAGTCATCACTACCACCCACTTATGATTAACTCAGGATGGGCAAAAATTACTGGCCTCATTAATGATGCCTTGAACCTGAGCAGTGAATTAACAACTTATCTGGCCAGGCCAACATTTGTCACTCACATCTACTTTCCTTTTGGCAGCTTGGTGAGAATTGTGTTCCTTCACCTGCTAGAATTCTGTAGTGGCTTGATGCAAAAAAAGCTGAATCCTTTCAGGGGGAAACGTGGAGTCATTCCTCTCAACATTTGGAGTTGCGTTATGAGCTAGGTGATGGGATGAAGTTGCTTTCCTTAAAGTGGAGCACACTCGTTTGGCCACGGCAATGAACCTTCATCTGCTTAAAGGCGCTGTGCCTTCTTGAGAATTAAGTCTGCCGGGTTGAGTTTATTAGCTAGTTGTTTCAAAGATTTGTTAATTAATGACTGCGGGATTTAAAACTGGTTGTAGTGGGATTTGTGTTTGTATTTCAGAGGCAATTCAATGATGTGAAGACTAGTAATTTAATTGTTACACAACAATTAATTAAATTCTCTACAGAGCACAATTCACTAAAGTTTGAAGAATTTTAGATCAGAAGAATGGGTTAATCATCAGAACTGAAGGTTGTGTGGGAGCAGCTTTGGGCATTGTTGATGAGATGTTTTAGTGTCTGATGCTTGATAGGTCTTCAAGATCTGAGCAGAATATAGCAACTTAATTACAAATGCACTGGCACACCCCCACCCGTCTCAGAAAAGGTGATTATAATATAAAAGTTCCGCGAACAAAATTAATTTGCTTTCTATTAAAGCAGTAATGGCTCTTAAACCAAGTAATTACTTAAAACGGTAAGAACATTATTATGTTCTGATTTAAGGATTAAATTACATATCTAATCTTTTTTTCTTTCTGCTCCTTGCCTGGCTTCACCAAATTCCATGCATTCCATGGGTAATCTACTCTGAGGCTACTGAGTCTGGTTGATATTATTAGAAATTTATGACATTGTGATTTAGATGCCAATCATTGGTCACCTGAAATGTCTACTCTCATTGTACCACCTACACATACTAGTTTGCAAGAAGTATTTTCCCCATGAGCAATACTTTTAGAAATTAATTTTTAAATATAGGGTTGCTTCACAACTCCAATCGAGGTTCAGTGCTGGCCTCTGGTGCTATCTATGTGGAGTTCACTCATTCTTGAGTGCTCCATTCATAGTGCAAGTTGCCCCTAGTGTGTAGTTCAGTTAATGAGGGGTGGGGTAAGCAAGGGAATTGATGGGACATTAGGGGAAAATAAAATGAGATTAATTTAAATGGTGCTTGATAGTTTGTGCACACATGTGGGCCAAAGCTTCTAGTTACCATGCTATTCTATCCATGACCAAAAGTAAAACTTCTTGTCCCTTGAATTGCTTGCAGTATTATCTATGGGTTGCTTTTTAATTCCTGTTCAAAGATGAGTTTACTAAGAATTCTTTTTAAAAAAGTTCTCCTGTTTCTCCCTGTTCTCTGAATTCACCAGACGCTTTTTCCAAATGCTTGCTATGTTAATATTTGTGCTTAACACTCATCTCCAGACTAAAATCACTGAAAACAATCCAGTAATCATTACTTTTCATGCATTTTTTTTTGTCTACCACTGTGTGCCTCTAAATGGTTGGTATTTGGCATCTTTCCTTGCATCTTACTGACGCTTACTGTGAAACAGTGAGATGTGTCATGTTCTATTGAGAATAGTTTGTCTGTTACTAGGCAATGTGCATATGTGCTTGTAAGAGTCAGACTGGTATGTTAAATAGCTTAAGGTGCTAGTAATCTTTTTAATCTTATCTATTGACTACTTATCTTGCTGAACTTTTTCTTGAAAAATCATTATAGCATTGACAATTGAATACTAACCTTCTACCAGGAGGCTGAGAAGTTGCCATGTGTAGGTAGGAGTGTCCAGTTGAGGTTACAATCAGATCAGCCATCCGCCACAAGCAGGACTTCCCGGTGGTCAAACATTTTCATTCCGATGCCTGTTCTGAAGTGCTGATCCATGATCTCCTCTTGTGCCAAGATGAGGCCGCCCTCGGGGTGGAGACGCAAGTAGCGTCTTGTAATCTGTCTGGGTAGCTTCCTATCTGATAGCATGAGTGTCAATTTCTCCTTCCAGTGAACATTGACTTGCTGTAGTTATACTGGCATTCACTATAAATTGTGAAATTGTAAATGTAAAACTCATTTTTTCCTCCATTTTGAAAGCCCACAGATATTTGTAGCATTGTAGTTCCATTCACCCAAATACAAATTTGTGGTAGAGGCCTCTGATTCAGTTTGAGTTCATGATGTTGGAGTTATTTAGTTTACCGGTGGACCTGCTGTGTACAGAAAAGCCAATGGGCTTTTTAATGTCATCTGGTTTCTTGTGAATCAAAGATGAAACACCGGATTTCATAGATCCGATTGACTTGTGGCGTTCTGCAGGGGTCAGTGTTGGGACCTCTCCTTTTCACGTAAAGTCAATGATTTGGATGATGGCATTCATGGCTCTGTGGCCAGGTTTGTAGATGATCCAAAGATGGGTGGAGGGACAAGTAGTGTTGAGGATGCGGAGTCTGCAGAAGGGCTTGGACAGACGAGGAGACTGGGCAAAGCAACGGCAGATGGAATACAATGTTGGGAAGTATACAGTCATGCACGATAGTGGAAGGAATAAAAGCATACGCTATTTTCTACACGGAGACAATTCAGCAAAGGGATTTGGGAGTTCTCATGAAGGGGTCACTACAGGTTAACTTGCATGTTGATTCAGTGGTAAGGAAGGCAAATGCAATATTAACATTCATTTTGTGAGGACTAGAATATAAAAGCAAGTATGTAATGCTGAGGCTTTAAAGGTGTTTGGAGTATTGTTTGCAGTGTCAGGTGCCTTACTTAATCCCGGGCATTCGGGATCCAGAGGTGGTTTATGAGAAAGCTCCCCAGAATGAAAGTATTAATGCATGAAAAAAAATTTAATGGCTCTGGGCCTGTACTTGCTGGTGTTTAAAAGAATATGGGGGTGGGGGAAAGAAATTCTCATTGAAACCTATCGAATATTGAAATACCTAGATAGTGGATGTAGAGTGGATGTTTCCTGTCGTGGGGGAGTGTAGGGGACAGCCTCAGAATAGAAAGACATCCGTTTAGAGATAAGGAGGAATTTCTTTTGCCAGAGGGTGGTGATTCTGTGAAATTCATTGCCGTAGACAGCTGTGGAAGCCAAATGATTAGGTATATTTAAAGCAGAGTGATGGATTCTTGATTAGTCAGGCTATTAAAGTTTATGGGCAGAAGTCAGGAGAATGTCCTAATTCTGCTCCTAGTCTTGTGTTTTACTTCAGACTGTAGATCCAGTGAGGAACTGATGAGCAGGTGCATAGAATGGATTCAGAGCTCTGACTAGCCAATTTAATTGACATCCTATACTCTGAAACTGACATTTTACTTGCATTGTTTACAGAGGCTGGCCAAGGATTAACATACCAGGGAGGCCCATGGCTTTGGCATATAATTATAGCATTTAACTTTGAACCAATGAGAGCTATTAATGGCAAAGCACTTTAAATTTCTCAAGTCAAATTAGACTGATTGTGTATGTTTTATTTTGTAACATTTATATTACTGGTTATGCATACACCCATAGAATGTCTTATCATTCGTTTATTTTAGAGTATACGCAAACATACAAATACTAAAACTAAATAAACAGCTGAGAAACGATGTAAGACTAAATGAGTTTTAACCGTCCGTATTTCATCTACGCAAGTTTCAACTCAAACATTCCAAATACTTAAGGTAGAGCATTATGACTAACTTTGCAGAGTCTCTAGTAGGCAGCAAGTACGTGAGGCACAATGGAGAGAGAATAATGCTTCCATTTTTGTTGAGTCTAAATTCTGGAACACCCCCCCCCCCAACACATCTCACTGAAATTAACTTTACCACAGGTTCTGCAGTAGTTAAAAGAATTCTGTTCACCGCTGTCTCCTAAAAGGCAATTGGAGAATAATTGCTGACCTTGTCTGTGACCACTCAGATCCTGTAAATGAATTGTATTTACTATTTGGCTCCTAAACGCTATTTTGCTGGGAAGAGATGGAAATTAAGATTACAAGTGTTAGTTTAACTACTAAATTACTGTACTACAAAAGCAAATAACTTCTGTTTCTTGTTTGATAAAAGGTGTACTGTGAATTAATGCCAATCCATCTATCTATTCATTTGAATGATTTGCCATTTTATACAGGTAGTCTCCAGGTTTATGACAGGGTATAGTTCTTCAGAACTGTTTGCAACCTGATCTGTTCAGAAATTGGAAATGAATGAAGTGTGTGGGAGAAGATCACAGAAAAAGTGTGACTGAAGAGTGAGCAGGCGGTCTCTCCTGTCACTACTGAGAAGGTGCCACCAGCCACCCTTAGTGAGTCAGTGAGTGATCTAGTCTGTTCAGCATTCCTCACTCCGTTGGACCCAAACCCGACTGCTGTGGCCTGGTGCATTGGCGATAGAAGGCGGTGTGAATGCACTGTTTCCACCAGGCAGATGATGCCAAACAAATCTACCCCCACCTATTCCCTTAATCTTCCAAATGTTCATTCGTGTGTACTAGTTGTCTATAAACTTTGTAGCCCAAGGCCCTGTAGGAGACAATGCGTGCGTGCTAACTTGCAACTATTCCAAACTCATGGGGATTATCAGACAGGAAATCGTTCAAAAATGTTTTCGAACCCTCCATTAAGTGCAACATTTCTACTTGCACCTGGGAATTATTGGCACATGTCTGATCAAATTGGATACGGGGCATTTAGGATGATACTGACTATCTCTGGAGCTCACGGATGCCCTTTGTAAGCATTTAAAGATCAAGCCACCTTTAAAATGGTGCTCGTTGGGCATCACCTGTCCCATGTGTCAGACAGAGCTTGTAGTTCTTGTATTGCTCCTGTTAACCATCTCAGAAATAAAAAAAAATCAATGGTGGGTGTCACTTCACTCCCATACAGCTGCCGAAAATGTATGAACTAACTTGCTGACTGGCTGCAATTCGTTTGATACTGAGAAAGGCTGGCACATATCTTGAGGCGTTGTTCATTGGGTAACATTTGAGACGGATATGTTTCACCTCCCTACAGAACTTCTGTGGCAAGCCACACTTTCTGACATTGCACACTAAATAATTATACTGATGCATTGTTCAGTATTTCTTTTAATCTTAAAACTAATTTTAAAAGTCACCTGCAACTACTAGAGAAGATTATTCTACAGACATTCAGTTGTTTTGGAATGAAAATAAATGTGGAAAATGTTGAGTTAGGCAAAATTTCCTGTGTTTTGATACAAGCTTGAAAATGAATTTTGCAATTTGGAAAGTCTGCAAAGAAAATTTACCTTCTGCCTGTAAATATCATCCTTCGAGCAAAGGATGCGCAAGCTGAAAGGTAAGTTGCTGGAAATGCATTTAAATGTAACTGACTTTCTTCTGGCTTTAAATGAGCACTTAAAATGGCATAGAAGGCAAAGGGTGGATTGCTGCTGGATAGAATTAGCAGAGAAGACCAGCACAGATATAGCGAGCCAAAGGGCGTGTTTCAATACAGTACAATCTTTGAATTATCTGCACCTAAATCACTGCCCATGAAAAGCAATAAATGCACTATAACTTTAATATTAGATCAGTACAGTTTGGGCCATTTGGCTTGTGGTATGTACAAATTCAAGAGAAGACAAGAATGTAGTCAGACATAACTTGTAAACCAGGAATTTGGATACCTGCTTGTTTATTGCTCACTGTGATCTAATGACTAGCACTGTGGTGTGCCCCTTAGGAGTTCTGCTTTGGAATCTAAACAATGCTTTTTAAATGCTGCTTTCCTTTTAACATAGCACTTGTCCTTGAATCCTGGTTTCTTTTCTCATTCCTAAATATGTAATTATTTTAAAATTTTCAAAATGGAAACAAAACCTCTCTAACTTTATTATTTAAGATAAATACCACAAGATACATTTTTGCTTTCTGGTTTAATTGTGCAGGAAGCTATCTTGAAGTCAAGTAAGCTTTATAGAGGTTAGACATGGAATATTCTTAACAAATATGTAAATTGCGGGGAGAGGCAAGTAATCTTACTCTGATAGCCTGATCTTTAATCTTTCACAGCATTGCCTTGTCAAAAACTGCTGTACATCATCCAAAGCCTTTTTTGCATGCCATGGCTGAGTGTAGATGGCTGCATTCTTAAAGCCAGTGTTTCACATTTACCTTAAGAAAATCACTAAAATCCTGTCCTTTAAGAATAGGTATAAGGGGGTGGTCACCCATTACTTTTTGAAGCACAACAAAAAGTCATCTCTCTGAATTGAAACGAGACATTTCAATGTGCATCTTTGATATTGGAATGTGGGAGCAGTAAATTGAAGAATTATGTGCATTTGTACTTTTGAGCCATCCATAAATTCAACAATGAAGACGAGGGAGAGGAGGCTGTTTTACAGCTGAATCTTGCTGAGTGTAGTGTATTTGATCTTTGGCTTGCCAAGAAGTTTATTTTTGCAAAAAAAAAACTGTACAGTCCACACTTAAAATGGTAAATGCCTTCTCATAGAATGGAGAAAGATTGTATCTAGTTCTTTCATATTTTCCCTTCTAAAATTTGAATACTTCAGAAATAGTTTGTTTCAGAGCTACTGTATTTTGAGCAGATTTGGAAATGCATTACAGGAGACTTTTGGGCTAAATTGATGATTTGTAGAGTTAGAAGAGATGAGATGGTTATTAATAGGCTGCCTAAAATATGTAGTGTGACAAAATGAGCCAAAGTGTATAGATGGAAGCTTTAATGTAGAAAAGTGTGAAATTATGACTGGCAAAAATAAGTGACCTTAAGGGTCTTAATGCTCTGTGGAGGAAAGAAAGAACTTGTTTACGAGGCAGCACATGTTGTTTGCAGCAGCATCTCAGACTGTGGATGTGAGAAGCTCCTGCTTTCACAAGTGAGCATATCATGTGATTCTCCTATCCAACATAAGCACCAAGGAAACAAAAGGTCCACCATTAAAATTACAACATGTTCTTCATAGACATCCTTTTTAAGGAATTTATAGAACTACTGCATGCTTCAACTTGTCTTCGGTCAGGTTTTTTTCTTCAATGAGTTGGTGAATAACACTTGGCACAAAGCATTGGCACATCTATGTTCAACCATGCTTTAAAGCCAAGCTAATACTAAGTGTTCCACTATCTGACATGGTCTTATTAGGTATTGACTGTTTTCTGGTCGATATAAAAGATTGATGGGCAGTATTGTGAAGTACTGTATATCAGAATTTTCCCTCGTGTACTTTCCGATATTTAACTCAACCAGGAAATTAAACAAAATATTCAGTCTGTCGACTGCTTTGCTGTTTCTGGTAGCTTGCTTTGCACAAGTTGCTGATGAGTTGTTACATTACATCAGTGACTCCACTTTAAAATACTTTTTCTGTAGAATTCTTTGGGGATGGCTTTGGTCTATAACAGGCACTAGATAGATGGATTTTATTGAAAACTTCAGTAGTGTAGGAGGAACTGTTGGCCAAGTGTTCTCAGCGGGCTGAGTGGAAAACTGTTGGGAATGGCCGTAGACTAAGATTGTACCTTGCTATCAATTACAGAATATCTTTGGAGATCAGGAGGGAAGGGGCCAGGAAATGTCATGGTTCAATAGCAAATGGTAATCCATAAGTTAATGTAGAAAATTAATCTTAAACACAAAGTATACAAACTAGTTTGAAGCCACTGGGGCTTCAGAATTCAGTTGACAGCACCTTTCCTGTCCTTCAGAAGGTAATCTTGCAAAAGTATCAGCCTGACAGGTTGTGCTTTGAGGATTTTGCTTAGAACTGTGGAACTGCATAGACTGCCACCCCACTTCTAACTCTTCCTTATGGACCTGAGGAAGACTAACTTTAATTGATGGCAGCTCGTTCTTAAAGACTTGGTGTTATCTTTTCCATGAAGGGTGTCGATGCACTTTACAGTTCCTCCTTAATACTAACCTCTATACTTAAATTCTGAAGTATGTTTTTGTTAACAAAATTTAAATTGATTGTATGTGGGGGGCCAGTCCTGGTGTTGGATTCTTTGTTTTGTCCAAGAGTGGAAAACTGCTTGTTTGATGTTTCCAAGCTTAAAAGTAGGTTGGTTTGCCTGGATAATTGCCAAATGCTTAAAGTACTCGATGGGCAGCACGTAGCCATGTTTTGCAGTATTAATTAAACTTGAGATGCCATTTCATTTGTAATCTATTGGTTAGTGAGGAGTAAATGATTTCCTTTTAGTAAGAAGGTCTTGACTTTTCATCCATGAATGGAAAGCTGCAGGATGCTTTTATTTTCGTGGCATAATAGACAGTGTCACATGTACAGTCTGAAAAGAAGAAACAACAGGCCTTCTGGTGTTTTAGAAAATGCACCTGCATTCTTGCACATAATTGGATAAACTAGGAGAATGCTTGTACAAGCTTATAAAAGCAAATTAAATGTGAAATCTGAGGACTAAAGCAATTATATAAACTGCATTTACTGTACAATGCCCGTACCCCTTGATGCTTCCAATTGCAGCAGTAAAAATTTAAGAATATTGTACAGTAGTTTGGGGGGGGGGGGGAGAAGAAGAGAAGCTAAAATGTAAAAAGGCTTAATATGGAAAGATGATGTTTTGTTTAAGATGCCTTTGCACTTTTCAAAAAATCTGTTTTGCATATTTGTTCACAGCTGGCATACGTAATGGTCTGGACAGTAATTTACCATCTTTTGATAATATTTTGAACCTTTTCAGCAAAGCATTGCAGGCTTTCAAGTGATGAAGGATGTATTTTTGTGCGATTTAACTATGAATTAGAATTTTTCATGCAAATTTAAATATTTTGGTTTTGCCATCCATTTGATTGTTTAATTGAATATAACTTCACATTTGAAATGTGGGCTCTGGAAAGCAGGGTTAAGAATGAAGTATATTCTCTAAGACAAATGTAGAAATACAATGCATTCAACATTTTTTTGAATGGCTCATGTTTTTTTTGGGGGGGGAGATCTTGAATGAGTTGCAAAACTTTAAATTTCTCATTTGGAGCAAAGCTCTTCATTTCCTCCACTCTGGTCAAGTTAAGGATGACTAAATCTGCTCTGCTTTCTCACCTGTGTTGCAGATTGGAATTTAGTCGGCATATTTCATATTGTTCATTCACCACAATTCCTGCCTGATCTACTGAGAATTTCCTCTATCTGCTTCCATTGTGTATTTAACAAATGCGGGTTTTTTGTATTTGGTGGTAATGCTAGCCTGCAGTATTTATTTCAGTAAACTGCTTAAGGAAGAGATCAATTAAAATTATAGTCCTTGTTGATCTGGAGTATACAGTGTCTATAAAAAATATTCACCCCACTTTTACAGTTTTCTTGTTTTATTGTTTAACAGCATTGAGTCAAAGTGGATTTAATTTGGCTTTTTTGACACCGATCAACAGAAAACTTGTGTCAAAGTGGAAAACACCTCTACAATGTGATCTAAATTAATTACAAATATAAAACAAAATAATTCATTGCATAGTATTCACCCCCTTTAATATGATGCATAGTCATCACTGATGCCGCCAATTGGTTTTAAGAAGTCACAATTAGTTAAATGGAGGTCATCTCTGTGCAGTCAAGTCATTTCATTTGATTGTAGTAAAAATACACCTGTATCTGGAAGGACCAACTGCCGGTGAGTTAGTACCCTGGCAAAATCTATACCATGAAGACAAAGAACTTCCCAAGAAACTGTGAAGAAAATGTTATTGAAAACCTCAAGGCAGGGGATGGATGCAAGAAAATTTCCAAGTCACTGAATATCCTTTGGAGTACAGTTAAGTCAGTCATCAAGAAATGGAAAGAATATGGCACAGCTGTAGATCTGCCTAGAGCAGGCCGTCCTCAAAAACTGAGCGACCGTGCAAGAAGGGGACTAGTGAGGGAGGCCCCCCAATAGACCCATGACAACTCTGGAGGAGTGACAAGATTCAGTGAGTGTATACAATAATTGTTGCCTGGGTGCTTCACCAGTCACAGCTTTATGGGAGAGTGGCAAAGAGAAAGCCACAGTTGGGGGGAGGAAGGGGAGAATTCTCATGAAATATCAGCTAGTTTGCCAGATGGTATGTGGGAGTCTCTGAAGTCAGCTGGAAGAAGGCTGTGTGGTCCGAAGAAACCAAAATTGAGCTTTTTGGCCATCAGACTAAATGCCATGTTTGGTGTGAGCTAAGCACTGCACATCATCAAAATTACACCATCCCTACTGTGAATGGTGGTGGCTGCATCATACTGTGGGGGTGTTTCACTGCATCAGGCCCTGGAAGGCTTGTGAAGATAGAGGGGAAAAATGAATGCAGCAAAATACAGAAATCCTGGAGGAAAACCTGATATAGTCTGCAAGAAAACTGTGACTTGGGAGAAGATTTGTTTTCCAGCAAGACAATGACCAAGCATAAAGCTAAAGCTACAAAGTTAATGTCCTGGAGTGGCCAAGTCAGAGTCCAGGCTTCAATCTAATGAAGAATTTGTGGCTGGATTTGAGAAGGGCTGTCCACTCATGATCCCCATGCAATCAGACAGAGCTTGAGCAGTTTTGTAAAGAAGAATGTGGAAAAAATTACTGTCCAGCTGTGCGAAGCTGATAGAGACCATTCCACACAGACTCAAGGCTGTTGTTGCTGCCAAAGGTGCATCTACTAAATGGGACTTGAAGGGAGTGAATACCTGTACAATCAATTGTTGTTTTATATTTTTAATTGGGATCACTTCATGGAGATCTGTTTTCACTTTGACATGAAAGCTTTTTTCTGTTGGTCAGTGTCAAAAGTCAAATTAAATCCACTGTTTAAATGTAAAGCAAAACAAAAACTTCGGGGGGGGGGTGAATACTTTTTAATAGGTATTGTAAATACTTGTTTAGCAGTATTTTACACTGCCTTGCATTTCACTGACTTGCTGTTCTAGTACATCTAATCAAACTAAGATTTAGTTGTTCTACTTGGGCAAAAAACTTGCTGTCTGGAATCTGATGCTGGAATTGAATGTATAAGTAATGTCTACAACTACCTCAAGAAGTGAGGTAGAAGAATTTCTATCTTGAATTAATTATGTCTTAAATTTTAATATAAGGTCACTATGTTGATTGTCCTTGGTTTCTGATGATGACATTTGTCTATGTAGTTCATGTGGGAGTTTTATAGTGATAAACCCTTTGCACTTTGCTTCAAATTTTGGTCCAATGGTATGAAAAATCGTCATGGCTGGAGATTTCCTCGGCTGCAGTTGATAGCCGTGCCTTGTCATGCCCTTCGATCACCATGAAGCGTTGCAGCACGCCCTTCTTTGCCATTGGATTTTGTAGTTGATCTGTCTGTCCAGTCTGCCAGAACTGTTTGAATGCTGGGGTAGGCATATCCCTATCTCACCGGGGTTGTAGGTGCCCAACTACCCTCACCTGGTTTAGCCCGCCTTTCAAAGCAGTGTACCAAGGTGTAGCCACTGCAAACAAACAGTTACTTGGACTTATAGGTGAGAACTAGCTGGCAGGTGATAGGCAAGTGAGAAGAGGCAAGAGTTGGGGAAATAGAAGAGGGAAATGGGAGGGGAAAATTTACTGAAAGAAGAAATTAATGTTCATGCCATCAGGTTGGAGGCTACCCAGATGGAATTTGAGGTGTTGCTCCTCCACCCTGAGTGGCCTCATTATGGCAAAGGAGGAAGCCATAGACATATGGAAATGGGGGTAGGAATTAAAATAGTTGGCCATCAAGAAATTCCCTTTTTAAACAGATAGCATGGAGGTGCTTGAGTGTTCCCCCAATTTTAAATCCACTCCCCCTAAAGTAGAGAGTGAATTGGGAGCACCGGATACGCGGATACATTAGAATAACAACAGATTTGTAGGTGAAGTGATGCCTCACCTGAAAATACTGTTTGGATCCATGAATGGAGATGAGAGAGGAGGTGAATGGACAAGTACAGTACTTCAGCTGCTTGCAAAGATGATGCCAGGAGGGAGATCAGTGGAGAGAGACGAATGGATAAGGGAATCCCTGTGGAAAGCAGTGTGTGTGTGGGGGGATGAAAGATGGGGTAGCAAAGGTGTGGTTGGTGGTAGGATCCCCTAAAGATGACAGAAGTTGTGGAGATTGATGTATTAGATGCAAAGATTTATGGGATGGTGGGTGAGGACAAGAACTCTAACCATGTTAAGACAGCGGGAAGATGAGGTGAGCAGTGACGTCTGGGAGCTGAAGGGGATGCAGGATAGGGCAGCATTATTGGTAGGACAAAGGGGAAAAACTGCTTTTGGAGGACAATATTTGTCCTGGAAAGAAAGCTTCATCCTGGGAACACACGGTGGTAATGAAGGAACTGAGGGAAAAGGAATAGCATTCTTTACAGAATACAGAGTGGGACAAAGAATAGTCAAGATTGCAGTGAGAATTGGTAGGTTTTTAAAAAGATGGTTAAATGGTCTCCAGAGATGGAGACGGACATCATATAAACTAGCAACACACATTGAAGTTGCTGGTGAACGCAGCAGGCCAGGCAGCATCTCTAGGAAGAGGTACAGTCGACGTTTCAGGCCGAGACCCTTTGTCAGGACTATAAATTAGCATTGGCTTAAGTGTTTGTTATTTGGTGCACCTGTGAACATAGACTAGTACAGCACAGGAGTAGGCCTGTCAGCCTGCAATGTGTCAAACTAATTAAATTGGTAACCAAATGCCCAACTAAATGAATCCTTCTACTTCCACCATTTACTGTGCACTTTCATGTGCCTAAGCTTCTTGAACACCTATTGTATTTGCCTCCAACTCCCAGGTAGTGTATTCCAGATACCCACCAGTTTCTTTTGCCCTACACCATCTTTGAATTTGCACCCTTTCACCATGAGTGCTTCCCTTTTGGTATTAGACATTTCAACCCTGACAGAAAAATGCTGGATATCTATTCCTCTCAACCATATAAACCTCTTGGGTCTCCCGTCAGCCTGCAGTGTCCCAGATGAAGTAACCTGAGTTTGTCCGGCCTCTCCTCCTGGCACATTCTCTCTACTGCAAATATTCTGGTAAACTTCTGCACCTTCTCCAAAGCCTCCACATCCTTCCTTTTATGGGATGACTAGAACTAAAATACTCCAGATGTTGCCTAACAAGAGTTTTATAAAGCTGCAACATGACCTCAGACTCTTCAGCAGCAAGAGAAAATCTGCAGATGCTGGAACTCAGCTTCTCTAGTAAAAGGCAAGCAAGCCATATGGTGCATTTACCACCCTATCAACCGGTGAACTCACTCCAGGGAGCTATGGACTTGGACCCGAAGAGCCCTCTGTATGTCACCGTTACAGGTTTCGCAATTAAGTAGAATATCTCTTTACATTTGATATCCCAAAATGGAACACCTCACATCTGGCTAGGTTAAACATCACCATCTCGCCACTCTCATCTGCAACTGATGTCTTTTGACCTTTGTCAGTCTCTGTGCTATCCTCAATGCCATTCGTCTGCTTTCATCCAGGTCAAACACCGATCCTAGCACAGAGGAACAAACAATACTGGAGGAACTCAACAGGTCAGGGAACATCTGTGGAGAGAAGCAAACAGTCCACATCAGATCCCAGTTGAACACCCCAAATCAATCCTCCAGACAGAATAAGTGTTCAAGAGCAAATACCCCCTGTCTTGTATGGACACACCAATTCTGAATTCAAAGAGCAATTCATTGTGGATCTTAATATCCTGGGTGAGCCTCCCATAAGGCACCTTGCCAAAAGCCTTACTAAAAATCAGTGACGATTACATCACCACTTTACATTCATCACCTCAAAAAGACTATCAAGTTAGGTGTGACTTGCTGGACACAAAGCTATGCTGACTGAATACTCGGCAGTAGTTTCCTTACCACTATTGTTTCCAGGACTATCCTTGTTTTCTTTATTGAATAAGGGAATAATATTAGCTACTTACCAGTGACATCTCCCTTCCTCTCAATCCCTCTTTCCTGGCCTGCTCCTCCTCTCCCTGCCAAACTAGCAGCCCTAGTAAACCACCTGGCCATGATATTGTTTCCGTTCCATTTCAGGTGCACCAGCCAGTCTTGTACAGGTCACTCTTGCCCCCAGAAACAGTTCCCATATCCAAGAATCTAAAACCCTTCTACACTCAGGGTGCAGCACATCATCTCTACTTCATCTGTGTCATTGGTTTTAATGTGTACCACACCCTCTGCCTGCACAGACTCCGCCATTGAGAATGTTTAGTCACTGAGAAACCTGCAACCTAGCACTCAGGAAGTGCGAAGTAACACCATTTCTTTTGCAGCCACAGAATTTCAGTCTGTTGCCTTAATCACCACCTTCCCTACTAAGCCCCAATGCCAGCCAGGTGTTACTGACCTGGCTACCGCTGTGCCCTGATGGGTTATTCCTTCAGGTCATATGTTTGATCATATTTTCACTATGGATATCCAATCCCTATGCACTTCCATCATCCATCGGGAGGGCCTTACAGCTCTCAGCTTCTTTCTGGACAGACCCAATCAGTTCCCCTCCACCCCCACTCTCCTGCATCTGGCAGAACTGGTCTTTACTCTCAGTTTCTCCTTCAGCTCCTCCCACATCCTTCCAAACAAAGGAATAGCCATCGGCATTCATGCGTCTCAGCAATGCCTACCTTTTTGTCAGCTACGTGGAACAGTCCATCTTTCAAGCCTACACCAGTATTGCTTTCCAACTCTTCCTACGCTACATCAATGACTGCATTGGTGCTGCTTCCTACACCCATGCTGAGCTCGTCGACTTTGCATCCAACTTCCACACTGCCCTCATTTACCTGGTCCTTTTCCAACACTTTCTTCCCTTTTCTTTATCTGTCTCTATTACTGGAGATTTATCTGGTTCTTTTACAAGCCCACTGATTATCACAGCTACCTGAACTATGCTTCTTCCCACCCTATCACTTGTAAAAATGCAATCTCTTTCTCTCAGTTCCTCTGCTGCATCTGCTCTGAGGCTTTTCATTCCAAAACTACTGAGATGTCCCCTTCAAAGAAAGGAGCTTCCCTTCCTCCACCATCAACACTGCTCTTCAATTTCGAGCACGTCTGCCCTCACCCCATCTGGCACACCAGGTATAGGGTTCCTCTCGTCCTCACATACCACCCCACAAGCCGTCACGGCCAGCTCTTAAATTCCCCCATCTCCAACAGGATCCCACCACCAAGCCCATTGTTCCCTCTCCCTCATTTTCTGCAGGATCGCTCCCTACGTGACTCCATTATCCACTCCTCCCTCCCCACTGTTCTCCTTCCTGGTACTTACCCTTGCAAGTGGAACAAGTGCCACACCTTGCCCCTGCAGCACCTCCCTCATTGCCATTCGGGGTCTTAAACAGTTCTTCCAGGTGAGGTGATACTTCGAGTCTGTTTGGGTCATCTGCTAGATCCGGTTTGACCTCCTACACATCACTGAGACTTGAGTCTGCTGGAGTGATATACTACGTCAGGTGCTCCCGGTGTGGCCTTCTATATATTGGTGAGACCGACGCAGACTGGGAGACCGTTCCGCTGAACACCTACGCTCTGTCCGCCAGAGAAAGCAGGATCTCCCAGTGGCCACACATTTTAATTCCACGTCCCATTCCCATTCTGACATGTCAATCCATGGCCTCCTCTATTGTAAAGATGAAGCCACACTCAGGTTGGAGGAACAACACCTTGTATTCCGTCTGGGTAGCCTCCAACCTGATGGCATGAACATTGACTTCTCTAACTTCCATTAATGCCCCTCCTCCCCTTCTTACCCCATCCCTTATTTTTATTTGCCCCCCGCTTTTTTCTTTTCTTTGTCCCTCTCACAATCACTCCTTGCCTGCTCTCCACCTTCATCTGGGCTCCCCTCCCCCTTTCTTTCTCCCTAAGCCTCCCGTCCCATGATCCACCCCTTCTCCAACTCTGTCTCTCTTTTGCCAATCAACTTTCCAGTTCTTAGTCTCTTCCCTCCACCCCCCCCCCGTCTTCTCCTATCATTTCAGATCTCCTCCTTCCCCTCCCACTTTCAAATCTCTTACTATCTCTTTTTTCAGTTGGTCCTGACAAAGGGTCTCAGCCCAAAACATCAACTTGTACTATTTCCTATAGATGCAGCCTGGCCTGCTGCATTCCACCAGCATTTTGTGTGTGTTGCTTAAAAGCTTACCTGTTCTTTGAAGCTCCTTAGCTGCTGTCACTCCCCACACATGGACCATTTACTCTGCTTCTGAAGTCTCAAAGCCTTAACTCTTTGCTCTTACTGGCCTACTAAAAAAGTGGTTGCTCTGCTTGACCCTAACTTTCTATTGCCTACTGTTAATGAGCTTATTACTTAAATGAAAAATTTGAAAATATCACTCATTCCATATCCAAGCTCCTGGGGAAACTCTCCAGTGAGTCCTGAGACCTACCTCTTTTAAATGCTGATGCCTCTCTCTCCAAGTCCTCATGCCTATTAAGGGAAACTTGCTGTATAGACAAATTTAAAATGATCTGATTAAGAGGATGTAAATTGATCAGGATTCTATCCTTAATTAATATCAAGTAAGGCTTGCTGAAGTTTGTTGAATTGGAAATGGGTTTGAATTCTCTCTTATTTTGTCAGTAGAGTAGACTTGATGGACTGAATGGCCTAATGCTACCCCTATGTTTTATGGTATAAATGTCGTGTCATGTGATTTAAAGTCCCTAAGGCAGGTTTTCTTTTGTGTTGTGGTATTTTAGGAAATTGCTTAGTTTTTCAACCTGATAATTAATTGTTGCATGCTCATCATCAAACTTAAAAGGTGTAAAAAGTGTGTTACTGCCACATGAACACATTGGACGGCAGGTGCTGAACCGCAACTGCATTCATTGACAGTGGACCATAACAGGCTTCAGACTTGTGCTGGTCAACTTTGTTGGCAAATGCCCTTCATGTTTGAAGATGTGTTTAATTCTAGTACCTATATTAAAAATGTCACTAAGGTTTATGACCTTTTCAAAAAATTTTGTTCCTTTAACAAGCTAGTAAAAAAAAATCACAGCTATATTTAGGGATGGCTGCGTGTAGTTTTGGTGTGTACTTCATTTATCTAAAATTTGGTTTAATCTCTGCTCACTGATTTGAGTAACATGTTGAATCTCTGTACAAATTCCCATGCATTCCATTGTCACTACATCATTTTGTAAGCTTGACTTCATTGTTAATGTGCAGCAAAAATGTTAGATGGTACTGTTTTTCTTTTCTTTTTGTTACTAATTATGAAGTGGGTCCAAATTTCAATGTTTAGATCTGAAAAGTTTTACTTTTCCTGCACCAAAGTTACCAGGGAAGAGAGAATTGAGTTTCAAGGCTATTTCTCAGACTTTGGGTTCCAAGAATATAACAGATGAAGAGAAGGCATGCAGGTGGGGTTATATTAACTGGAAGATTGCTATTTTCATTTTATCTCTTGCTTTGCTGTTGGAATCAGTTCCATTTGTAGTTTTGTTGCATTGCTGAGTTTTTAAGTGTGTGCAAAAGCACTTCACATTTAAAAAGCTGCATTTCTGTTTTCCACTAGCTAATTCAAGCATGAAAGAAATCTTTGAAAAGGAAGAGTTCAGCTGTTCCAGATTTGTCAAGCTACATTAGATCAAATCTTCCTAAGAGTTTTAAAAATCATTAACACTGGTGTAACTAATGCACAGGAAAAGGAATTGTAAACCTACATTTCCTGGATTTAAATGCTGTAGTTTAAATCTAAATTCATTGACATTTATTTTCTCTTCCAATCTGCTAAGTACATCCACATTAAGGGTAGACTATACAAACACACAGATTGTTATCTAGGCTACTTTACAACAGCTGACTAGGATTTTTAAGACCATAAAACCATAAGACAAAGGAGCAGAAGTAGGCCATTCGGCCCATCGAGTCTGCTCCGCCATTTTATCATGAGCTGATCCATTTTATCCTATTTAGTCCCACTGCCCCGCCTTCTCACCATAACCTTTGATGCCCTGGCTACTCAGATACCTATCAATCTCTGCCTTAAATACACCCAATGACTTGGCCTCCACTGCTGCCCGTGGCAACAAATTCCATAGATTCACCACCCTCTGACTAAAAATATTTTTTCGCATTTCTGTTCTGAAAGGGCACCCTTCAATCCTGAAGTCATGCCTTCTCGTACTAGACTCCCCCATCATGGGAAACAACTTTGCCACATCCACTCTGTCCATGCCTTTTAACATTCGAAATGTTTCTATGAGGTCTCCCCTCATTCTTCTAAACTCCAAGGAATACAGTCCAAGAGCGGACAAACGTTCCTCATATGTTAACCCTCTCATTCCCGGAATCATTCTAGTGAATCTTCTCTGTACCCTCTCCAACGTCAGCACATCCTTTCTTAAATAAGGAGACCAAAACTGCCCACAGTACTCCAAGTGAGGTCTCACCAGTGCCTTATAGAGCCTCAACATCACATCCCTGCTCCTATACTCTATTCCTCTAGAAATGAATGCCAACATTGCATTCGCCTTCTTCACTACCGACTCAACCTGGAGGTTAACTTTAAGGGAATCCTGTACGAGGACTCCCAAGTCCCGTTGCATCTCAGAACTTTGAATTCTTTCCCCATTTAAATAATAGTCTGCCCGTTTATTTTTTTCTGCCAAAATGCATAACCATACACTCTCCAACATTGTACTTCATTTGCCACTTCTCTGCCCATTCTTCCAATCTATCCAAGTCTCTCTGCAGACTCTCCGTTTCCTCAGCACTACCGGCCCCTCCACCTATCTTCGTATCGTCAGCAAACTTAGCCACAAAGCCATCTATTCCATAATCCAAATCGTTGATGTACAATGTAAAAAGAAGCGGCCCCAACACTGATCCCTGTGGAACACCACTGGTAACCGGCAGCCAACCAGAATAGGATCCCTTTATTCCCACTCTCTGTTTCCTGCCAATCAGCCAATGCTCTATCCATGTATGTAACTTTCCTGTAATTTCATGGGCTCTTGTTAAGCAGCCTCATGTGTGGCACCTTGCCAAAGGCCTTCTGAAAATCCAAACATACAACATCCACTGCATCTCCCTTGTCTAGCCTACTGGTAATTTCCTCAAAAAATTGTAATAGGTTTGTCAGGCAGGATTTTCCTTTAAGGAATCCATGCTGAGTTCTGCCTATCTTGTCATATGCCTCCAGGTACTCTGTAAC
The DNA here is from genome assembly GCF_963921235.1 of Mobula hypostoma. Taxonomy (NCBI): domain Eukaryota; kingdom Metazoa; phylum Chordata; class Chondrichthyes; order Myliobatiformes; family Myliobatidae; genus Mobula; species Mobula hypostoma. The sequence continues at coordinate 54,652,141 of NC_086112.1, forward strand.
CTCATCCTTGACAATCGACTCCAACAACTTCCCAACCACCAATGTCAAGCTAACAGGTCTATAGTTTCCTTTTTGCTTCCTTGCCCCCTTCTTAAATAGCGGAGTGACATTTGCAATCTTCCAGTCTTCCGGAACCATGCCAGAATCTATCGACTTTTGAAAGATCATCGCTAATGCCTCTGCAATCTCCACAGCTACTTCCTTCAGAACATGAGGGTGCATTCCATCTGGTCCAGGAGATTTATCGACCTTTAGCCTATTCAGCTTCCTGAGTACTTTCTCTGTCGTAATTGTGACTGCGCACACTTCTCTTCCCTGCCACCCTTGAGTGTCCGGTATCCTGCTGTCTTCCTCAGTGAAGACTGATGCAAAGTACTTCTTCAGTTCCTCTGCCATCTCCTCATCTCCCATTACAATTTCTCCAGTATCATTTTCTATCGGTCCTATATCTACTCTCACCTGTCTTTTACTCTTTATATACTTGAAAAAGCTTTTAGTATCCTCTTTGATATTATTTGCTAGTTTCCTTTCATAGTTAATCTTTTCTCTCTTAATGACCTTCTTGGTTTCCTTTTGTAAGGTTTTAAAGACTTCCCAATCCTCTGTCTTCCCACTAATTTTTGCTTACTTGTATGTCCTCTCCTTAGCTTTAACTTTGGCTTAGACTTCTCTTGTCAACCACGGTTGCATCCTTCCTCCACTCAAAAATTTCTTCTTTTTTGGAATATACCTGTCTTGCACATTCCTCATTTCTCACATAAACTCCAGCCACTGCTGCTCTGCCGTCTTTCCCGCCAGTGTCTCTTTCCAGTCAACTTTGGCCAGTTCCTCTCTCATGCCACTGTAGTTTCCTTTACTCCACTGAAACACCAACACATCAGATTTTGGCTTCTCTTTTTCTAATTTCACAGTGAACTCAATCATGTTATGATCACTGCCTCCTAAGGGTTCCTTCACCTCAATCTCTCCAATCACCTCCGGTTCATTACACAATACCCAATCCAGTACAGCCGATCCCCTAGTGGGTTCAACAACAAGCTGTTCTAAAAAGCCATCTCGCAGACATTCTACAAATTCTCTCTCTTGAGATCCAGTACCGACCTGATTTTTCCAATCTACTCGCATGTTAAAATCCCCCACAATTATCATAACACTGCCCTTCTGACAAGCCTTTTCTATTTCCAGTTGTAATTTTATTTCCAGTTGTAATTTGTAGTCCACATCCCTGCAGCTGTTTGGAGGCCTATAAATAACTGCCATCAGAGTCCTTTTACCCCTGCTATTCCTTAGCTCAACCCATAAAGATTCTGCACCTTCCGATCCTATATCACCTCTTTCTAATAATTTAATATCATTTCTTACCAATAAAGCCACGCCTCCCCTTCTGCCTACCTTCCTATCCTTCCGATACACCGTGTATCCTTGGACGCTCAGCTCCCAGAGACATGCATTCTTTAGCCAGGTCTCAGTGATGGCCACAATATCATACCTGCCAATCTGTAGCTGTACAACAAGATCATCCACCTTATTTCTTATGCTGTGTGCATTTAAGTACAACACGTTAAGACCAGTATTTGATACTCTTTGCTTTGATTTCACTGCAACTTTATTGCACTGCAACTCATCCCAATGGCTACACATTTGCCCCATCACCTGCCTGTCTTTCCTGACATCTTTACTGCTCACTATCTTAGATTTATTTCTTTTTTCCCCTTCCTCGGCTCTATCATTCCGGTTCCCATCCCCCTGCCAAATTAGTTTAAACCCTCCCTAACAGCTCTATTAAACTTTCCCGCCAGGATATTGGTCCCCCTCGGATTCAGGTGTAACCTGTCCTTTTTGAACAGGTCATACTTCCCCCAGAAGAGATCCCAATTATCCAAGAATCTGAAGCCCTGCCCCCTACACCAGTCTTTCAGCCAGGCAGTCATCTGCCTGATCCGACTACTCTTGCCCTCGCTAGCACGTGGCACAGGTAGCAATCCCGAGATTACTACCCTGGAGGTCCTGCTTCTCAGCTTCTTAACTCCTGGAAATCTCTCTTCAGGACCTCCTCCTTTGTCCTATCTATGTCATTGGTACCAACATGTACCAAGACAACTGGCTGCTCACCCTCCACCTTTAGAATATTCAGGACCCGATCCGAGACATCCCGTACCCTGGCACCTGGGAGGCAACACACCATGCGGGTATCTCTGTCAGGCTCACAGAATCTCCTGTCTGTTCCCCTGACTATGGAATCCCCCACGACTACCGCATTTCTCTTCACCCTCCTTCTCTCCTGCACAACAGCGCCAGGCTCAGTGCCAGAGACCCGGTCACCGTGGGCGTCCCCCATCAGGTCAACCCCCTCAACAGCATCCAGAACAAGATATTTGTTGCTGAGGGGGACAGCCACAGGGGTGCTCTCCACTATCCGGGTATTTCCCTTCCCTCTCTTGACAGTGACCCAGTGTTCCGACTCCTGTAGCCTAGGAATGACTACCTCCCTGTAGCTCCTGTCTATCACCTCTTCACTTTCCCTGATAAGCACTAGGTCATCAAGCTGCAGCTGCAGATCCCCAACACGGTCTCTGAGGAGCTGCAACTCGGTGCACCTGGCGCAGATGTGGCCATCAGGGAGGCTGGAAGTCTCCCAGGATTCCCACATCTGACACCCTGAACAAAGCACTAACCCTGCGGGCATGCTATCTAATTCTACACAAATGAAACAGGAAAAATAAGTCTACTCACCCACTTACCTCGCCAAACAGACAAACTTTTTAAACCGTTAGCTGTGAGAGCCCTGCTGTTCCTGTCTGTCCGGGCCGATTCGCGAAAGGGGTTGGGGGCGGGGGGGGGGAGAGAAAAAAGAGTTGGCACTTTGCTCTCGCCTCTTCCCGTTTATCGCCGAAGCCTGTTGGAGCCAAAGCCCTACACTCTGCTACCGCTCACTCCGCTGCCCGCTGTATAGGGTGGTCGCCGTTTTAAACTCTCCGTGCGGTCCTGCTGACGTCATGCGTCTGCGCAGTCTTGCCCTTCTTGCACTCGAAGAAGTTTTTAAAAAAACTGCCTTCCTTCACAATTCAGCTCCCACGACGCTCTGTAGTCCCGATCCAAAAGCCATCTTAAGACATCTTATTAACCAGAGTTGCTTTAAGTTAAATCTTTAAGACCTGGTTTTTTACTCATTTGTTATTTTCAATGTTTCCACTTGTGAGCAGGTGGAGCTAAATATTAAATGTCTAACTTGTCAACTTACCAAGGAAGTGTGAAGCACTGTGAAGGGCAAGATAGGTCCATTCATATTTAGATAATGTGTTTTGAAGGGTGCACAATTTATGCAGAGAAGTCGGGCTGATCAACTTTCTTATTGAATTTTGGATCAGGCATAAGGGAGCAAATTTCCTCCTACTTGTGTTTCATGTGCTGTCACTATTTTCCCCATCATCCATTCTCTCTCTCCCTGCCCACCCCACCCTACCCTCACCGCCTTCAGTAATGCAATTCTAGCAAAGCCCTAATAATTGGAAAAACACAGACTAATAAAGGAGGGAAACAAGTTCCCCCCTGAAGCACCTTCAATTACTCCAAAAGACTGAGGTTTGGTAAAAATACTGAAAGGCTCTTATTCGCTGTACAATACGACCTCCACAGTGAGTGTCTGCCCTTGGACTGAGGGGGAGGGGCAAGACAAACACCTTTATACAGGACTCTGTGGGAGGAGCCACAGGGGCAGTCAGCAGAGGGGTGTGTCCAGACAGGTAACCGAGTTACAACATATATACATGGTTTACCACACCCCCCCCACCCCACCCCTAAGATTATTAGTCAATTCAGAACTAATTTTGAAGAGTTTGTACTATAGTTTCTTTCTTTGCAGGGAGATGAGTAATATCAGCAAAGTTATATCTATTCTACCTGGCCTCAGAAGGTGATGAAAAGCAGCTTTGACCTGCTTTACATCTTATGTTCAATGTTCTCAAGGTTTGCTCCAAACTTGCATCCTTTTTTTTGGTAAAAATGATGGACAGTAACATATCTCCTTGTTTGTAGAAGTGTGCAGCTTGAAGGCAATGATGTAGCCTTGCTGCAGCATTACTGGGTTGGGTGTTGTGTTCATTCTCTTGAGCTGTTTCAGTGTGTTCAATGGTGAGAACTTTATCCAAGATGAAATACAGAATTCATTAAGACCAAGATCTTAAATTCAAAGTTGAAAGTAAACTTTATTCAAAGTTATTCAGTTCAGCTAACCAACTGGTGGATTAAAATGTTGGAATAATGCAAAAAGATGGTATTGTTGTACAACAAGCCACTGGAATTGTTTAGAAAATGTATACCTGGGGCAGGGTTGAAAATGTTATTTTCAATGTATTGGACAAAAGTTTGCCTATGTTTTTAGTCTGCTATTTCAATGAAATTTGAATGTGACCACCCAATAAAATGAGCTGTTTGTTTTTGTGAGTATTGGATACAATATCCCAATTGCTGTATGTTATATTATCTCTTTTGGAATTATACTCCATATCCTTTTTGATTAAAACATAGCACATCTTGCATTCAGATTATTTAATTAAAAATCTTCACTCGATTTTTTTTGCGAACCCATATTTGTATTTATACTGATGTCTTCCACTTGCTATAATCAAGTCTTTAAAAGTTTCCTTCTAAAAATAACAACTCTTCAATTCTCTAAATAAAACTTACTTTGACTTGACTCCCAGATAATTTCCTGTGATTATCCGAAATTTCTTGATGGGGTTTTTGCACTATTTTTCGACAGTACATCTCATTGGATTTCCAGGAGACCATAACATATAGGAGCAGAAGAGGCCATTCGGCCTATTGAGTCTGCTCTGCCATTAAATCATGGGCTGATCCAATTCTTCCAGTCATCCCCACTCCCCTGCCTTCTCTCCATACCCTTTGATATCCTGGCTAATCAAGAACCTATCTATCTCTGCCTTAAATGTACCCAATGACTTGGCCTCCACAGCTGCTCGTGGCAACAAATTCCACAGATTTACCACCCTCTGACGAAAGTAATTTCTCTGCATCTCTGTTCTAAATGGACGTCCTTCAATCCTGAAGTTGTGCCCTCTTGTCTTAGACTCCCCTACCATGGGAAATAACTTTGCCATACCTAATCTGTTCAGGCCTTTTAACATTCGGAATGTTTCTATGAGATTCCCCCCACCCCCCTCATTCTCCTGAACTCCAGGCAATACAGCCCAAGAGCTGCCAGACGTTCCTCATACGATAACGCTTTCATTCCTGGAATCATTCTCGTGAATCCTCTCTGAACCCTCTCCAATGTCAGTTTATCCTTTCTAAAATAAGGAGCACAAAACTGCACACAGTACTCCAGTGTGGTCTCACGAGTGTCTTATAGAGCCTCAACATCACATCCCTGCTCTTACATTCTATACCTCTAGAAATGAATGCAAACATTGCATTCACCGTCTTCACCACTGACTCAACCTGGAGGTTAACTTTTACGGTATGCGAGCGGTCCCAACACCGATCCCTGTGGAACTCCACTGGTAACAGGCAGCCAGCCAGAATAGGATCCCTCTATTCCCACTCTGTTTTCTACTGATCAGACAATGCTCCACCCATGCTATTAACTTCCCTGTAATTCCATGGTCTATTACCTTACTAAGCAGCCTCAAGTGCGGCACCTTGTCAAAGGCCTTCTGAAAATCCAAGTACACCACGTCTACTGCATCACCTTTGTCTACCCTGCTTGTAATTTCCAATCTATCTTCCCACTAGCTCTGGCTTCCTTGTATGCCCTCTCTTTTGCTTTGACTTCACGTCAGCCAGGGTAGTGTCCTTCTTCCCTTTGAAAATTTCTTCTTATTTGGAATATGTTTCCTTTTTTAAAAAAAAACCATTTATCTTGATAAGGCCGTCAGTTGATCCCAAACTCCGTTTTGTATATGGTACTGTCAGTTAAACACCAGTTGAAAGATGTAATTGTTTTTCATTTCCATGGTAGGTTGTGCTTTGTAAATAACAAGAAATTTAATTGTGCTTTAAATTCTGTAAATCTTGCAACATCTTGGTTTGGAAAAGTTTAATGAGTACAAAATGGTGAACAATGCCACTAATGGATTGCCTTTGGAATAGCTTTTCTATAAATTGCAGGTTATGCAGGCATTTCTTTGCGTATGTCTGCATGTGTATGTTTGAAATGTGACCATATACACGAAGAATGTGGAGCTCATCACAAAGTGACTTATTCTTGAAGTGTTCTAATTTGTAATGCTTGTAGCTACTGTTGTGCATTAAGGATGAGGTGTTTAGATTGCAAAAGAGAGTTGGTGACACTCATGGATAATTGGTAATGTGTGGAAACACAGTAAATCAGTGTAGCAACCTCACATTTTCGCAGATGAAGGACCACGTGAAAACAAAGTAGAAACTGCATGTAAATATATTAGAGGTTTTTAATTTCCTCCTTTCCTTGATTGAAGGCAAGTGTTGCATTGTCTTCTGTATTTTTCCTTGCCAGTTGTCATCCTTAGTGATATTGCAAATCACATAGCCATGCGTCAGTGGCACCTAAAGGTCCTGTTAAGCAATTGTTGGAGTAGACTACTTAACAAAATGACCATCCACCTCATCAACGACCATTTGCACCATCTACAGAAGAATCTGCTATTATTACATTGTCCTTGTCAGTCACCTCAGAACTCACCTGCAGTGTTGATGGAGACCGTCCCTGGGGTTATTCATATGAAAGAAGGAAGCTGTAACCTTAGCACTTAAGTGCAGGGACTTTCCATATGTTTTCATGGTGAGAATAAAACTACATGTACAAATCCTGGCAGCATCTGATTGATCCTGTGATATCTGTCTCTGAGGCTAATATCAGAACATCTTTCAAGGGGGTAAAAACTCACAAGGCAGCAGGCCCCGATACTGACTGAAATTTTCCAGAGTATCTTCAACTTCACAGCTGCAGCTGAAACTTCTCACCTGCTTCAAAAGTCTATCAATCATACAGCTATCCAAGATGAGAAGGGTGAGCTGCCTCAGTGTAGTACTCACTGTGGTGAAGTGCTTTGTGAAGTTAGTATTGGCTAGAGTTAACTCCTGCTTGAGCAAGGACCTGGATACTGCAATTTGCCTACTGCTACAACAGGTCCAGAGCAGATTCAATCTCATTGGCCTCGCCTTAGACCACCTGGACAACAGCAATATCTACATCAGGCTGCAGTTTCTTGATCGCAACTCAGAGTTAACAACATCATCCCTTTGGTGCTAATCAAAAAGTTTCAAAACCTAGGCCTCTGTGCCCCTCTCTGCAATTGGATCCTGGGCTTCCTCATTCGAAGATCGCTGTAAGTGTGGATTGCAAATAACATCTCCTTGCTGACAATCAATACCAGTGCACCTCAAGAATGTGTGCTTTGCCCTCTGCTTTGCTTTGCTTTGCTCTACTCTACACTCGTAACTGTGTGGCTAGGCAGAATTTCAGATTCTGCCGTGGAGTTTGACAGATTGGCTGATTGAGTGGTGTCACAACAACCACCTTTTCTTCAATATCAGTAAGACCAAGGCATTGATTGTGGACTTCAGGAAATGGAAGTCTGAGAACACATACCAGTTCTCCTCAAGGGGTCAGCAGTGGAAAGTGTGAGCAGTTTGAAGTTCCTGGGCACCGAGATCTCTGAAGATCTATCCTGCAATCAAAAAAATAGCTGTTCAGTGGCTATACTAAATTAGAAATTTGAGGAGATGTCTCCAAAGACGAGCAAATTTCTACAGCTGTACTGACTGGTTGCATCATCACCTGGTGTAGAGGCTCCCACACACAGACTCTGGGGGGGTGGGGGTGGGGGAAGGGTTGTGGACTTGGCCAGCCCCATCATGAACACTAGCCCCCACCATGAAGAACATCTTCAAAAGAAGATGACATACATCGCTGGGGTCCTTCACCATCCAGGATATGCCGCCTTCTCATTAACTGATTGCATTTTAGCTCTTTACATTTCACCATTTGTGCTTCCTGACTTTGAATATTTTGAACATTTTTATCATTTTTCAGCAGTATTGCATACCCCAGATGTTACTGTCGCTTGCTCCATTGCAATGAGCATGAATGATCTTAACTTAATTTACCATACGAACTCTATGGAACGATCCGTTTATATTGTTCTAAATGTAGATTCTGATGCAAGACCTTTTTAAAATAACTTTGGCTTCAACACCCGTTCTCTGGATTACTTGAGAGTCATAGTGCTCAACAGCACAGAAACAGGCCTTTGGCCCATCTAGTCCATGCTGAACTGTTGTTCTGTCTAGTTCCACCAACTCATACCTGGACCATTGCTCTCCATACTCTCCTTTCAGTGTACTTATCCAAATTTCTCTGAAATGCTGAAATTGAACCTGCTTCTACCATTTCCACTGGCAGCTCATTCCACATTTGCACCACCCTCTGAGTGAAGAAGTTTCCCCTGCAGATGACCCTTAAATATTTCACCTTTCATTCTTAACCTCTGACCTATAATTCTCACCCAACCTCAGTGGAAAAGGCCTCTGTCAAATCTCCCCTCATTCTCCTATGCTCCTGGGAATAAAGTCCCTATAGCTCAAGTGCTCAAGTCTTAGCAGCATCCTTCTAAGTTTTCTCTGTACTCGTTCAATCTTATCTCTTTCCTGTAGGTAAGTGACGAAAATTCCATTTTACTTCCTCACATTTGCACTGACTACCCCCAGATTCTACTACTCATGAATATGGAAGGGGCTATTTACAGTGGCTGATTAACCTATGAATCTGTGTGTTTTTGAGATGTTGGGAGGAAACTAGATCGCTCTGCATAACGAAGATGATCTCAAGGTGAACATGCAGATTCTGTATGAATGCCGCAATGACCTAGTTTTCTGGAACTATGCAACAGCAGCTGGATGAACCATGCCATTGTTCTGGAGACCTGATTATTTGAATCTGCAGTTGCTCAGAGGTCTAAGTATCGGGAAGCATCATAGTTGTCATTGAGAAGATGTTTTTTTTTGCTCTTTTTGTGCTACTTACTTATTTGAGTCTGACGCTGAACCATCAACATTTCCGAATGGTTGGATAGCAGACGATCCATGTTACAATAAATGGGACCCAAACATTTACTCAATCACAAGTACCAGTCTGAGAAGGACCAGTTGATTTTCCTAACTTTTTGTTTTCCATCTGTTGATGTGCAAGTAAGTTACCTCGGTTCCATGTACCGAGACGTTGTCCGCCAGCCATCTGAATGGGACATCATCAGAACCCTTCTGAAAATTTAAACACCATGTCCACTCAGTTCAACTTCCCATTCCCTTTCTGACATGTCTGTCTAGGGCCACCTCTAATATCATAATGAGGCCAAACTCAAGTCAAAGGAGCAACACTTCATTCCATCTGGGTAGCCTTCAACCTGATGGCATGAACATCGATTTCTCTAACTTATTGAAATCTTTCTTCTTTTTCTCCCCCCCCCCCCAACCGGTGTTTTTGTTTCTATTTCTCGTTCTAATTGCCCTTTCACCCCTTCAATTTTCCTCACCTGCCTCTTAACCTCACTACAGTTCCACTCCTCCTTCCATGATGCACTATTGTCTCCTATTAGATTCCATCTTCAGCCCTGTACTCTTTCACCCATCCCCTCCCTGCCTCTTAATTCACACCCACCCACATTCACCCTCCTTTCCCCTCACATCTTCTCATCCATTTCTTGCTAGCTTTTACTCCTTCCCCTCCTCTCGCCTTATTCTGGCTTCTGCTCCACTCCTTTCCAGTTCTTGTGAAGGATTCCTCAGCCTGAAATGCTGACTGTTTATTCCCTTCCATAGTTGCTGTCTGATCTGCTGAGTTCCTTCAGCATTGTGTATGTTGCTCAAAATTTTCAGCATCTGCAGATTCTCTTATGATTAGATTAGATTATGAGAACACTCAGTCCTCATTTATTGTCATTTAGAAATGCATGCATGCATTAAGAAATGATATAATGTTCCTCCATAGTGATATCACAGAAAAACAGGACAAACCAAAGACTAACACTGACAGAACCACATAATTATAACATATAGTTACAGCAGTGCAAAGCAATACCATAATTTGATAAAGAACAGACCGATCGAGTCCCGAGTCCTGAGTCCCCGACAGCAGGCAGCAAAAGGGAGAAACTCCCTGCCATAAACCTCCAGGCACTGACAAATGCAGATGCATTGGAAGCAGCTGACCCCAGCTGACACCGAGTCTGTCCGTCCAAAAACTTTGAGCCTCCAATACAGCCTCCCGAGCACCTTCGACCTCTCCCCAGCCACTGAAACACGCAAAGCCGAGGATTTCGGGACCTTCAGCTCCGGAGATTCCGGTTACCACACAGTAGCAGCGGCAGCAAAGCGGGCATTTCAGAAGTTTTCCAGATGTTCCTCCGTGCTCTCACGTCTGTCTCCATCAAATCAGGATTGTGCATGGTACCCTACTTGACAGGTTACAGATATCATTCACCGGACAGGCAGCGCGCGCTGCGCCACACCACCATCATCTTCTCCTCCACATCTACTGGTTCCATCTCACAGATTAGTCAAATGTAATTTCTGCTTCATAGATCTATATTGATGGTAAGAAAATAATATACAAAGTTCAAAGTAAATCTTATTATTGAAGTACATATGTCACCATTTGCAACCCTGAGGTTCATTTTCTAGTGGGCATACTCAACAAATCTATAGAATAGAAGCCATAACAGAATCAGTGAAAGACCTGGAGCATTCGACCAGAATGCAGGGGAAAACAAACTGCAAATACAAAAAGAAAGAAATAATAATAAAGAAATAAGCAGTAATTATCAAGATTATTAGATCTAAGTCTTTGAAAGTGAGTCCATTGGTTGTGGGAATACTTCAATGATGGGGCAAGTAAAATTGAGTAAAGTGTTGATATTTTGTGGGGTAGTAACTGTTGCTGAACCTGATGGTGTAAATCTGCAACTCTTGCACCTTCCTGATGACAGCAGGGAGAACGGCATGTCCTGGGTGATTGAGGTCCTTAATGTTGCATGTAGATGTGCTCAATGGCTGGGAGGGCTTTACCCATGAGGGACTGGACCACATCCACTGCTTTTTGTAGTATTTTCCATTCAAGAGCATTGGTGTTACCATACCAGGCTGTGATGCAGCCTGTCAATAAACGCTCCACTGCACATCTTATAGAAGCTTGTAAAGGTTTTCGATGTCATGCCAAATCTCTACAAACTCCAAAGGACGTGGAGGTGCTGCTGTGCTTTCTTTCTAATTGCACTTGCATGCTGGGTCCAGAACAGGTCCTCCAAAATAATAACAGCTGGAATTTTATTGTTGCTAATACTCTCCACCTGTGTCATCCAGTGAGACTGCTTGTTATCTTCTGAAGTCAATAATCAGCTCCTTGGTCTTGCTGACATTGAGTAAGAGGTAATTGAATCGTGCTGTAGATTCCCATTGATTTCCCTGGAACTATTACCATGTGTCTGTCTTTTGTCGAATCAGGTCACATTTGCTATTCTGCAGTCTGCAGGATTCATTCTGGAAATTTTAGGTTCTTCTGTCATGGGGTCTTAATGCACTTTAGCAGGAAACTGTTGTTTCTTGGCTCAGTATGGTCATTTGTGTGAATCTTTACTGTAACATCAGGTGATTCCGATTTACTTATCACATGCATTGTGAAATGTGTCATTTGTGTTATCAACCAACCCATCCAAGGTTGCCCGAGGGCAGCCAACAAGTGTCGTCAAACATTTCGGTGCCAACATAGTATGCTCACAATGTTCCATGTTGGACTTTGAACAAAGGTTCATTGTTGCTGTTTATGATCTTGGGTCACCTAAGTATATTTGATCTCTGGATAGAACTTTGCAGGTCAAAGTTGCCACCATATGCACCCTGAAAACTTTGGCCTAATGAATGCAAGATCCAGCAAATATATACTGAGATTAATTACCTACATTGAGGGTAGCTGACAATTTCTTATGAACCCACGACTGAATTCTTAAGTAATTTATTGCACGCATTGAATTTTATTACCAGAATCTTGTGATGTGCTGCAACATTGCAAACAGCTTTGCCTGCATGCGTTATCATTACATCTGACGAGAATTTTATGGAGCTCAACCATTTAACGGAGAATCTGAATTGTACCCCACTTGGGAATGACTTCAGGCTAGGCTGATCCTGTTGATGTTACTGCTCTCTGACAGAACCGCAATGGATGACTCTTTGATCACCAGTACCTCCACTGAAGTTTTAAGCTGCCCTGATTAGGAATTAAGTAATTGAATTAGTGAGGGTAATGAGAAGTTTAAAGATGACATTGTTGTTCCAATAGCCTACCATTTGATTGCTGACTCTCGGTGTTATTTCTTTTAGTCACTTGTTTCCCAAAAAACGTAGGCCAGGGAATAAAATGCAATTGCTGATTAAATTCTGAAGGTTTTAAAAAAAGCTTTTTTAAAAAAACCTATTATAGTGCAATTATCATAATGGGGGGCAGTGGGAGAAGAAAACTAGCAGATTTAACAGGGGTTAATTCTCTTTTCATAAACTTGTTTTCTAGATTAAAATCATGGCTTCATTTGATGTCTGATTAAAGCATCGTTTCTGAACAGTGGGAACTTGAGGGGTTGAATGGAAGGTCCAATAAAAGCCACAAGTAGGATTTCAGATCAAACAAAAAGTTCTGAGTTTCAGCAGTGCCTGCTTTGAAATTTTCTGTCCCAAGTAGGAATGAAGTAATTGAATTACTTGGGCTAGATAGAGGTGATATTCTGTTGGTTTGACAGATTGTAGTATGATTCTGACTTTGTTCTTTATTGAAGTCATTGGTAATAGATACCAAAAATCTTTATATGACATGTAGCTCTTGGTGCCGTTCTAATTAACACCACAGGGATGGCATTTGAAAGTGACAGCGGGTAAGAGGAACGATGGTGAAACCCTGTACTTAATGGAGAAAGTCATTCATTAAATAATAAGTGTTCAGTGTAGGTGGGGGGGGGGAACCTAAAGTATTTTGCCCATGAGTGTGAAGTAATAGAGAGTGACAAAAGACCAAGTGAACATAATTGGAATGTATTTCTGATGGAGAGGTGGTATAATTTGGGTTACTTCAGATTTCAATTGCTTTGAGTGTTGTTGATCCATCAAGGCATGGTTAGGTTGTCTTTGCCGTCTTAGGCAGTTCCTCACTCTGATACGAGGAAATCTGCAGATGCTGGAATTTCAAGCAACACATAAAAGTTGTTGGTGAACGCAGCAGGCTAGGCAGCATCTCCAGGAAGAGGTACGGTCGATGTTTCGGGCCAAGACCCTTCGCCAGGACTAACTGAAAGACCCTCCCTCCTGGCACTTATCCTTGTAAGCGGAACAAGTGCTACACAGGCCCTTACGCTTCCTCCCTTACCACCATTCAGGGCCCCAGACAGTCCTTCCAGGTGAGGTGACACTTCACCTGTGAGTTGGCTGGGGTGATGTACTGCGTCCAGTGCTCCCGATGTGGCCTTCTATATATTGGCGAGACCCGACGCAGACTGGGAGACCGCTTTGCTGAACATCTACGCTCTGTCCGCTAGAGAAAGCAGGATCTCCCAGTGGCCACACATTTTAATTCCACGTCCCATTCCCATTCTGTTATGTCTATCCACGGCCTCCTCTACTGTAAAGATGAAGCCACACTCAGGTTGGAGGAACAGCACCTTATATTCCGTCTGGGTAGCCTCCAACCTGATGGCATGAACATTGACTTCTCTAACTTGCGTTAATGCTCCACCTCCCCCTGTACCCTATCCGTTATTTATTTATTTATTATATTCTTTTTCTCTCTCCTATTTCTCCCTCTGTCCCTCTCACTATACTCCTTGCCCATCCTCTGGGCTTCTCCCCTCCCCTTTTCTCCCTAGGCCTCGTGTCCCATGATCCTCTCATATCCCTTTTGCCAATCACCTGTCCAGCTCTTGGCTCCATCCCTCCCCCTCCTGCCTTCTCCTATCATTTTGGATCTCCCCCTCCCCCTCCCACTTTCAAATCTCTTACTAACTCTTTTTTTCAGTTAGTCCTGAAACGTTGACTGTACCTCTTCCTAGAGATGCTGCCTGGCCTACTGCGTTCACCAGCAACTTTTATGTGTGTTGCTTGAAGATTTTTATGATGCTTATGGAGTAAAAACATAAAAGTTTAATAAATGCATTGTAATGCCAAACCAGCCAATTTTTGTGTTTGACACAATAGGAATTGTCAAGAAGCAACCTCAATTTTTCAACTTTAAAAAAAAATGAAGTGGTTTCTTGCAATGTGGTCAACTGCTTTGTTATAGATTTATGTAAAACAAATCTTGATCGAATGGATACATATGTATTTTGTTTCTAAACAAAAGATCTCGTCTGAATTTGGAAACCACTCCACCCACTCAGCAGTCAAGAGAAAATAGCAAGGGTGTGCAGTTAGTTATTCATCCTGAACCACGAAGTAGAGCTGGGTCAGCTTTGCAGCTCTTCCCCCTGGGCATTTTGGCACCTTTTTGAAATCCACACCATTGTACTTATAGACTCAAGCCTTTTGGCATTCTTTCTTTTGTCACGATCTTGAACATTTTTATCTGCAGAGCTGAAAGGATGTTTGTGACTAGATTCTGCTAGGTTCTTCATTTCAATTGCATGCGGGAACAATTTTATTTTCCTTTGGGGGGGACATGTCAAGGTTTGGCGCAACAGAGGTTTCAAATGGAGTGAACATAATTGGAGTGATGGGGCCGTTGATACAAAAGTAAATTCAGTGTGTATTGAGACTGCAAGGACAGACAGGCACATGATATGGCAAATTGCAGTCAGTGCAATGAGGTGAGGTGTAACGTGGGGCACTTCATGTGCAAAGTGTGATGAATACAGGGGTAAAGATGTTATATTTGAATGCATGCAGTATATGGAATAATGCATATGATCTTGTAGCGTAGTTAGAGATTGACAGGTATGACATTGTACGCATCACTGAGTCGTGGCTGAAAGAAGATCATATTTGCGGGCTTAGGTAGGCAGAGGGGATGGGGTGGTTTTTTAAAAAAAAAACAAATTAAATCCTTTAGAAAGGGGTGGCATAGCACTGGACGTTGTAGAATCCTTGTAGACAGAGTTAAGGAACTACAAGTGTAAAAACACCCTGATGGGAATTATATACAGGTCTCCGAACGGTAGCCAGGATGTGGGCTATAAATGACAACGGGAGATAGAAAAGGCATGTAAAATGGGCAACGTTACGATGGTCTTGGGGAATTTAATATTCTGGCAGACTGGGAAAATCAGGTTGGTGCTGGATCCCAAGAAAGGGAATTTGAAGAATGCCTACAAGTTGGCTTTTTAGAGCAGCATGTGGTTGAGCCCACTAGGGGAAAGGCATTTCTGGATTGGGTATCATGTAATGAACTGGATTTGATTAGGAAGCTTAAGGTGAAGTAACCCTTAAGATATGGTGATCATAGATGATAGAATTCATCCTGCAGTTTGAGACGGAGAAGATGTATCTATCTATATTCCAGTGGAGTAAAGGGGATTGGGCATAAGAGAGGAGCTGGCCGAAGTTGATTGGAAAGGAACACGTGGAAGAATGACTGAGAACAGCAACGCCTGGAGTTTCTGGGGGCAATTTGGAAGGCGCAGGATAGATGCATCCCAAAGATGAAGTATTCCAAAGGGAGGATGAGGCAACCATGACTGACAAGGGAAGTCAAAGACAGCACTTAAAGGTATATAATATAGCAAAAATGACTGGGAAGTTAGAAGATTGAGAAGCTTTTAAAAAATCAACAGAAGGCAACTAAAAAAGCCATAAGGAGCCAAAAAATGAAATATGTAAATGTTTTTTTCATATTTACAGTACTGTGCTACTTAGGCACATGTAAAAAAGATTCTGTAAAGCAAAGATGCTTTCAAAAATCATTCAATGAGAAGTTCCTAAATATCAAAAATATTGCTATAAAGAGAAGTAAACAGTTTAAAAAAAAACTAAATCAAATCAATATTTGGTGTGCCTACCCTTTGCCTTTAAAACTGCATCAAATTTTTAGGTATGCTATGCAGTTTTAACAGAAAATCAGTTGGTAGGTTGTTCCAAGCATCTTGGAGAACTTGTCACAGTTCTGGCTGTCTCACTTGCTTCTGTTCCTCCAAGTAATCTTGGGAAGGCCTCAATGATGTTGAGATCAGGGTTTTGTGGATGCCATACCATCTAAAACAAAATATATATATTTAAAAACAAAAATAGGGTGCCTAAGACTTTTGCACAGAACTGTATGAAGAGGCGACAGTGGATATCAGACCGCTGGAAAATGATGCTAGGGACAAATGGTGGATGAATTTAAGTAATCAGAATGCCAGAAATGTACCTGCAGAGTGTAGCTCTGCTATTATTCCTAAGGAGAAGGTGCTTGGAAGCTGAAAGGTCTGGCTTCAGGTAAGTCACCTGGCCAAATGGACTACACCACAGGGTTTGAAAGAGGCGGCTGAAGAGTCTGTGGAAGTATTAGTAATGATCTTTCAAGAATCACTATATTCTAGAATGTTTCCAGCAGTCTAGGAAATTGCAAATGTCACTCCACTCTTTAAGAAGGCAGAGAGGCAGAAGAAAGCAAGTCATAGGCCAGTTAACCTGACTTCAGTGGTTGGGATGATGTTGGAGTCCATTATGAAGGATGTTGTTTTGGGATACTTGACACATGATAAAGTAGGCCAAAGTCAGAATGGTCTCCTTAAGGGGAAATCTTGCCTGACAAATCTGTTGGAATTATTTGAGGAAATAGCAAGATAGACAGAGGAGAGTCAGTGGACATTGTTTACTTGGGTTTTCAGAAGCGCTTGACGAGATGCCACACATGAGGTTGCTTAACAAGCTATGAGCCCATGATATTACAGGAAAGATACTTGTATGGACAGAATATTGGCTGACTGCCAGGAGGAAGAGTCGGAATAAAGGGGTGCTATTCTGATTGGCTGATGGTGACTAATGGTGTTCCGCAGGGGTTGATATTGAGGCCACTTCTTTTCATGTTCCATATCAATGATTTGGATGATGCAATTGATGGCTTTGTGGCCAAATTTGCAGATGATTAAAAAGATAGGTGGAGGGGCTAGTAGTATTGAGGGAGCAGTGAGTCTGCAGAAGGACTTGTGCAGATTGGAAAAATAAAATTGGGCAAAGAAGTGGCAGATGAAATATAGTTTAGGGTAGTGCATTGTTATGTACTTTGGGCAGAAGGAATAAAGGAGTAGACTATTTTCTAAATGGGGAGAAAATTCAGAAATCAGAGTTGCAAAGGAATTTGATGCCTCATGTGGAATTCACTGAAGGTTAACATGCAGGTTGAGTCAGTGGTGAAGAAGGCAAATGCAATGTTAGCATTCATTTTGAGAGGACAAGGATATGATGCTGAGGCTATATAAGGCATTGGTCAGACCTCAGTAGAAGTATCGTGAGCAGTTTTTGGCTCCTCATCTAAGAAAGGATATGCTGGCATTGGAGAAGGTCCAGAGGAGGTTTGTGAAAATGATTATGGGGCATGAAAGGGTTACTGTATGAGTAGTGTTTGGTTCTGGGGCTGTATTTGCTGGAGCTTAGAAGAATGAAGGGAGTGATCTCATTGAAACCTATTGAATATTGAAAGGCCTACATAGAGTGGATATAGAGAGAATGTTTCGTATGGTGGGTGAGTCTAGGTCCAGAGGGCACAGCCTTAGCATTGAGGGTGTTCATTTAGAACAGAGATGAGAAGGAATTTCTTTAGCCAGAGGGTGGTGAACCTGTGGAATTCATTACCACAGACAGCAATGGGGAGACGAAGTCACTGAGCATATTTTAAAGAGGGTTCTTGCTTAGGAAGGGTGTCAAAGGTTACAGAGAACGGAGGAGAATGGAGTTGAAAGACATGATAAATCAGCCAGGATGGAATGGTGGAGAAGAGTGGCCTAATTCTGCTCCTATGTCTTATGGGCTTAAATTGTTATGGAACCTTGAAATAAATCAAAACATACTTCCTGTTTTAACCACAAAATACTCTGCAGATGCTGGGGTCAGAGCAACACTCACAACACACTGGAGGAACTCAGCAGGTCGGGCAGCATCCGTGGAAACATTGACTGATCGTTTCCACAGATGCTGCCTGACCCGCTGAGTTCCTCCAGCGTGTTGTGAGTGTTGCTTCCTGTTTTATTTCATATTTCCAGCAGCTCAGATTTTTAATTTTTATTTAGTATATGAGAGTTCCTGTGAAGAGACTTTGTGCAGCAGATCTTTGTAGATTGTAACATCTGCACGGTGGGAATGAATATCTCTCCTGCTCTTTCAGTCTGTCGTGATCCAGAGGAATGGCTTTTGAACAAATTGGACAAAATTATAATACAATATTTCTGTAATTGCAAAATCTGCTCTTCTTTATCAGCAGATTTTGGCCTTTATCCAGATGTCCCAGCCCTGATAGAGACATCTTTCATTTCGTGCCCGTTTTGTACCACCGTTTGCCTTGCACTGTTAATTCGTGATATGATCTATGTTGTCATCTTTTGTCATTAATGTCCTCTTCCAGTCTATGGATTAACTGCTGATTTTAATGAGCTGTATCTAATCTTTCTCAAACCAGCTAGCATGAACGATTACGGTCTTAAATATTTAACTTGTTTTAACCTTCAGACATTTTCCCTAATTTGAATATTTGTAGTATTTTAATTTTTTTTTAAAAAATTTGTGAGATGTTACATTCATTGCTGAATTTGATGTCAGGAGAGGTAATTAAATTGCTCTTTTCAGCATTATGTTGAGTTTTTAATCATTTGATATTTTGGAAAACAAGCTTATCATGATTAGATGAACCTTTCACCTATGTCTTTATTGGAAAATTAATTTTTAAAATGTGTAGCAGATGCTGAAGGCAAGAGTGTAGGGCATACGTTACAGCTGAGGACAAGTACTAAGTATTAGCTGTATGTTGAGAAGCTTTACTTATTGATATATAGCGTAACCATCAGTAGCCCATGTGATTGATGAGCTGTTTTATCCATCAGGGTACTTTGACTGCTCACAAAAAATCAGTAATGAAGGCTAACTTTCAAATCTAAGCTACTTCATATTTTCAGCTAAGTTTTGATAGCCCATCTGTTGGACTAATATTAAACCAGAAAAATCAATGATTCATTGCTTAAAGTTGATTTCCCCATGAGATTATTTTGGCGCTTAAAAAAATTCATAAAATGTTGCACAGCTACAAGTTTGAATTGGAGTAATTGCACTAATTTAAACCATGAAAGTTACCACTGTTGCCCATTGTATAATTAGCTTGTATCTTTGTAACTTAAAGGTGAATGTATATATATTGCAACAAAGTATATGCAACCGTGCATCATAGATAATAGCACTTTGTAAATTACCTTGAGAGGTTTGTGCAACTGCCTAATAGTATCAGAAATCTGACTTGGAAAAGAATGAATGGTGTCTTTTTTCAGAAGGTTTTCTTTAAATTATTGATGAGTTGTAAATTGTGCAATTTAATTCCTCAAGCCTTGCTGGTTGCGCCTGGTTTAATTATTCATGCTTTGCTTCACTGCATTGCATTTCTATTGGAAACTGCGAGAAGTGCTGCTGTCTGCCCGTTGTTTAATGGCAGTGCCTGATCAGGGTAATGCATTTTTCTTGTAATTATTGAACTAAAGGCTAAATTTTGCTGTCTTTTGAATAATTGTAAATTTGTCCAAACCTTAAGCATTTGTGGAATTTTTAAAAAATTAGAGTTACGGTGAAGAACAGGCCCACCTGGCTCACCAAGTTGCGCCACCTGAAACCTACTAATTTTAATGAGTCTAATCACAGGACAATTTACAATGACTAATTAACCTACTAACCGGTCCATTTTTGGAATGTGGGAGGAAAACTAGAGCTCCCAGAGGAAATTTAGGTGCACATGGGGAAAAACGTGTAAACGTTCTTACAGAGGACACCTGAACTGAATTCTGAACAAATGTGATGGCGTCGTGCTGACCAGTATGCTACCGTGGTACCCCTCTGGCAATTTCGTCTGAACTGCATTAGAGTCAGCCCTGCTCATGTCCAGCCATGTACTCGGAATGAATTACCGATGCAAGTATTGCAAATTGCCTGTTTTGTAGATGTTCCAAGTGTGCAAAGAGGTGAAAATTAGAAAAATGAGAAACATCCCAACCAGATCAGGGTAGTTTCTCACTCTGAGTTGAAAGTAGTTACCTCTGTGCAAAAAAAAAATCAATTTCTATCACTTTACAACAAATTAATTGTCAAGAGAATTGTCAAAGATTCATAAAGGTTCAGTCTCCGCACCAGCTGCTTGTGGGCTTGATGGCTTTAAAATGTTATGTGGACAAATTCACTGTGGGCAGTTTGTGGGTAATCCGATATATTAATAAATAATTTAGTGTCATTTTAAAAGTTATTTAAATTGTATTATGTGAACGTCAAATTTTGTGTTTAAATGCTTTTCTGCTGTAATGATTAAGCAGCAGCAAATTACTAATTGCCTTGCTGAAGTATGTGGACTTTTTGATAACAAAATTTACAAAGAGAAACACTTTAAGAGGATAAAAGTTTGATTTGTTGCATTTGTGTGGAGCTGTGAGAGTTGATGAATGGCAGATCTGAGGAGTTGTGGCATCCATACCCAAGTTAAGTTTGCATTTAAATATGGAACTGATATTCACAGAATATTTTATTGTCTTCAAGAAAAAAAAAGCGTGTGTGTGTGTGTGTGTGTGATCTCTCAAGATGCTGGAAGTCTGAGATAAAATAACATGTTGTGGAAAAACTCAACCCTCTAACATACTCCAAGATCAATCTAATACTCCCGTTCCCCATAGCCTTCCGTTTTTCTTTCGTCCATGTGCCTATCTAAGAATCTCCTAGATACATGGATGAAAGAGCTTCTACCATCAACCCTGGAAGCATGTTCCACAAACACAGCACTTTTTTTCTTTTTAAATGTAACGCTCAGCTACATTGGCTGGTATTTATCTCGGGGAAACCCCGTCCGTCACCCACCCTGTCTCTGGGTTATGTCGGTTGCTGTACAAATGCCAACTGGTTCAGCTTCAAACATCAATCATCAGCCAGCACACAATGTACGTTTTACTAATTACACTTTATAGATATTACTGAGTCTATGAGGTTAGTAGAAATTCAATACAAAAACGGAATGGAACAGGCGCCAGACTTATCAAAGTTCAGTTTCTTCGTGCACACGTTGGAGCTCGGGGGCCTCTTCGGGACCCCTTCGACTCGCAGCTCAGGACCACCCGGAGTGATCAACCTGAGCTTTCCCCGCATGTCCGTCGTCCTCACGGTCTTTCCTCCAACTCTCCGCTAAAACCCCCTGGTTCCCAGCCATATGAGACAGTGTATCACCCCAAGAAAGAATAACATGGACGCCCATTGGTTCAGAGTACTCTGCTATCTGTTATAACCCAAGCAAGGTGCTAGCTGGAGACTTTCTCAGCATTTAACATAACAAAGAAGCCATTTTAATTAACATGGTAACATAAAATAAGAAACTCCTTGCATTAAACAAAAAGCGGACCTGCGCCTCTTCCTTAAAGTTGTAACCCCTTGTATTTGCTATTTCCGCATTTTGAAAAAAAAATTCTGGCAGTTCACTCAATCTAGGCCTCTAATCATTTTATATACCTGCATCCTCCTTTTCTCCTACGAGAAAATTGCTAACTCTCTCAGCCTATCCTCATAAAATGTGCTTTCTAATCCAGCCATCATCCTGGTAAATCTCCTCTGCACTTATCTAAACATTCCACGTCCTTCCTAAAATGAGGCAACAAGAACTGGGCACAATAATCCAAGTGTGATCTAACTAGAATTTTATGGAGCTGCAAGTTGGTCTTGAACTCAATTCCTGGACTAATGAAGGCCAATACACCATCACCTTCTTAACCACCAATTCAACTTTGAAGGACCTAAGGACCTGAATACTAAGGTCATTCTGTTCCTCTACACTAAGAACCCTGCTATTAAATCATTCTAGCAACGCACAGAAAAATTGCTGGTGAATGCAGCAGGCCAGGTAGCATCTATAGGAAGAGGTACAGTCGACTTTTTGGGCCGAGACCCTTTGTCAGGACTAACTGAAAGAAGAGATAGTAAGAGATTTGAGAGGGGGAAGGGGGAGTAATCTCTTCCTATAGATGCTGCCTGGTCTGCTGCATTCACCAGCATTTTTTCTGTATGTTGCTTGAATTTCCAGCATCTGCAGGTTTCCTTGTGGTTGCGTTATTGAATCATTCTACTTTCAAAGAGAATTGCTTCACACTTTTCCAGACTGAGTTCCATCTGCCTGTTCTCAGCCCAGCTCTGCATCCTATCAATCCGCCGTTGTTAATCTAAGTCAACATTCTACATGATCTACAATTTAAGCAATCCTTGTATCATCTGCAAATTTGCTAACCCACCCTTCCACTTCCTCATCCAATTCATCTGTAAAGATCACAAAGAGCAGGGGTCCCAGAATAGATCCCCACAGAACAATACTGATACTGACCTCCAGGGAGAAACCGCTCCACCTACTACTCCCTACACCTTCTGAGAAATCCAATTCTGAATCCAGGCAGCTGATATTCCCTGGAACCATGCTTGCTAACTTTCTGAATTACCCTATCAAGGGGAACCTTGTTAAATGGCTTACTAAAAGCCGTACACATCCCACCCACTGCTCTACCTATATCAATATGTTTTTGTCACTTCCTCAAAGGACTCAATCAGGCTTTTGAGACACGACCTTCCCTTCAACAAAGCCATGTTGATTATCTGTGGAAAGTCTGTTTTGAACCCTCAAAAACCGAGAATTCAGTCATTTCTGGTAATGTTTTTTTTAAGTTGTTTACTGCTTAAATTCTCAAATTTGTAGAGATTACGTCAATTTAAAATTAAAGCTTGTGGTGAAGAGTTTGTCGAAAAAAGCCAAATAGTAAGTGTGTTTAGGTCAGTATAATTTGTAAATGATTGTCTGTTGCCCTCTGGGCATGTGGCACCCATCCAGCACCCCACTGCCATAATCCTAGAACAATCCTTGTTTATTCTCTCCTCATTCCCATCTCCTTTCTCCCAAATTCCACAACTCACCTACACTAGGGACCACTTGGAATGGCCAGTTAATACATCAATGATCAAGTTGCATCTGAGTAAACAAAATTGAACTGGATTCATTGTTGTATCAACAGTGCAGCCACCTCCCTCTCAGATTTAATAAGCACAATGTGTTGACGCCAACTTGAAAATCTGCAGATTTATTTTCCAAGAGATCAGTGAAAACTTTCTTGATTTTAGCCAGTTTTGTTTTCCATAGAATGTTACTGCACAGGCTCTGCTGACCTTTTAACCAACTCTGAGATAGAACATAGAATAGTACAGCACAGTACAGGCCCTTCAGCCCACAATGTTGTGCCGACCCTCAAACCCTGCCTCCCATATAAGCCCCCACCTTAGATTCCTCCATATACCTGTCTAGTAGTCTCTTAAACTTCACTAGTGTATCTGCCTCCACCACTGACTCAGGCAGTGCATTCCACGCACCAACCACTCTCTGAATAAAAAACCTTCCTCTAATATCCCCCTTGAACTTCCCACCCCTTACCTTAAAGCCATGTCCTCTTGTATTGAGCATTGGTGCCCTGGGGAAGAGACGCTGGCTAGCCACTCTATCTATTCCTCTTATTATCTTGTACACCTCTATCATGTCTCCTCTCATCCTCTTTCTCTCCAAAGAGTAAAGCCCTAGCTCCCTTAATCTCTGATCATAATGCATACTTTCTAAACCAGGCAGCATCCTGGTAAATCTCCTCTGTACCCTTTCCAATGCTTCCACATCCTTCCTATAGGGAGGTGACCAGAACTGGACAAAAGTGTGGCCTAACCAGAGTTTTATAGAGCTGCATCATTACATCACGACTCTTAAACTCTATCCCTCGACTTATGAAAGCTAACACCCCATAAGCTTTCTTAACTACCCTATCCACCTGTGAGGCAACTTTCAGGGATCTGTGGACATGTAGCCCGAGATCCCTCTGCTCCTCCACACTACCAAGTATCCTGCCATTTACTTTGTACTCTGCCTTGGAGTATGTCCTTCCAAAGTGTACCACCTCACACTTCTCCGGGTTGAACTCCATCTGCCACTTCTCAGCCCACTTCTGCATCCTATCAATGTCTCTCTGCAATCTTTGACAATCCTCTACACTATCTACAACACCACCAACCTTTGTGTCATCTGAAAACTTGCCAACCCACCCTTCTACCCCCACATCCATGTCGTTAATAAAAATCACAAAAAGTAGAGGTCCCTGAACAGATCCTTGTGGGACACCACTAGTCACAATCCTCCAATCTGAATGTACTCCTTCCACCACGACCCTCTGCCTTCTGCAGGCAAGCCAATTCTGAATCCACCTGGCCAAACTTCCCTGGATCCCATGCCTTCTAACTTTCTGAATAAGCCTGCCACGTGGAACCTTGTCAAATGCCTTACTAAAATCCATATAGATCACATCCACTGCACTACTGTCATCTATATGCCTGGTCACCTCCTCAAAGAACTCTATCAGGCTTGTTAGACACGATCTGCCCTTCATAAAGCCATGCTGACTGTCCCTGATCAGACCACGATTCTGTAAATGCCCAGAGATCCTATCTCTAAAAATCTTTTCCAACAGCTTTCCCACCACAGACGTAAGGCTTACTGGTCTATAATTACCCGGACTATCCCTATACCTTTTTTGAACAAGGGAACAACATTCGCCTCCCTCCAGTCCTCCGGTACCATTCCCATGGACAACAAGGACATAAACATCCTAGCCAGAGGCTCAGCAATCTCTTTTGCCTCATGGAGCAGCCTGGGGAATATTCCGTCAGGCCCCGGGGGCTTATCTGTCCTAATGTATTTTAACAACTCCAACACCTCCTCTCCCTTAATATCAACGTGCTCCAGAACATCAACCTCACTCATATTGTCCTCACCATCATCAAGTTCCCTCTCATTGGTGAATACCGAAGAGAAGTATTCTTTGAGGACCTCGCTCACTTCCACAGCCTCCAGGCACATCTTCCCACCTTTATCTCTAATCGGTCCTACCTTCACTCCTGTCATCCTTTTTTTCTTCACATATTGAAGAATGCCTTGGGGTTTTCCTTTACCCTACTCACCAAGGCCTTGTCATGCCCCCTTCTTGCTCTTCTCAGCCCCTTCTTAAGCTCCTTTCTTGCTTCCCTATATTCCTCAATAGACCCATCTGATCCTTGCTTCCTAAACCTCATGTATGCTGCCTTCTTCCACCTGACTAGATTTTCCACCTTACTTGTCACCCATGGTTCCTTCACCCTACCATTCTTTATCTTTCTCACCGGGACAAATTTATCCCTTACATCCTGCAAGTTCTAGCCTTATAGCCTCATAATTTGCCTTTCCCCAATTAAAAATTTTCCTGTCCTCTTTGATTCTATCCTTTTCCATGGTAATTATAAAGGCCAGGGAGCGGTGGTCACTGTCCTCCAGATGCTCACCCACTGAGAGATCTGTGACCTGACCCGGTTCATTACCTAGTACTAGATCTAGTATGGCATTCCCCCTGGTTGGCCTGTCCACAAACTGTGACAGGAATCCATCCTGGACACACTTAACAAACTCTGCCCCATCTAAACCCTTGGAACTAATCAGGTGCCAATCAATATTGGGGAAGTTAAAGTCACCCATGATAACAGCCCTGTTATTTTTGCACCTTTCCAAAATCTGCCTCCCAATCTGCTCCTCTGTATCTCTGCTGCTACCAGGGGGCTATAGAATACCCCCAGTAGAGTAACTGCTCCCTTCTTGTTCCTGACTTCCACCCATATTGACTCAAAAGAGGATCCTGCTACATTACCCACCCTTTCTGTAGCTGTAATAGTATCCCTGACCAGTAATGCCACCCCTCCTCCCCTTTTTCCACCCTCTCTATCCCTTTTAAAGCACTGAAATCCAGGAATATTGAGAATCCATTCCTGCCCTGGTGCCAGCCAAGTCTCTGTAATGGCCACTATATCATAATTCCATATATGTATCCAAGCTCTCAGTTCATCACCTTTGTTCCTGATGCTTCTTGCATTGAGGTACACACATTTCAGCCATTCTACCTTACTGTCTTTACACTGTTTATTCTGCTTCTCTTTCCTCAAAGCCTCTCTGTATGTTAGATCTGGCTTTACTCCTTGCACTTCTTTCACTGCTCTATCGCTCTGGGTCCCATCCCCCTCACAAATTAGTTTAAACCCTCCCGAACCATGCTAGCAAACCTACCTGCAAGGATATTGCTCCCCCTCGAGTTCAGGTGCAACCCATCCAATCTGTACAGGTCCCACCTTCCCTGGAAGAGATCCCAATGATCTAAAAATCTAAAACCCTGCTCCCTGCACCAACTCAGCAACGCATTCAACTGCCATCTCCTCCAATTCTTACCATCTCTGTCACGTAGCACTGGCAGCAATTCTGAGAACGTCACCCTTGATCAATTTAACTCTTTCTCTTTCTCCCCACCCCCACATAGCCCTCCATTGTTCTCTCTTTCTATCATTCATGTGCAATTTTCTTTATATAAAAATATCTGTTCAGAGATAGAGCAAGGAACAGGCCCTTCCAGCTCAATGAGCCGCGCTGCCCAGCAAACCACCTATTTAACACCAGCTTAATCACAGGACGATTAAATTATTAACCATATGTGTTTGAACTGCGGGAGGAAAGCGAGCACCTGTCATCACCAATAATAAAGGAGATAAAATAAGATAACCAAAATAACAGCCCAGAACACACACACTCTTACAATTCAAACACCTTATTTATTTGTGCACGGAGAATAGAAAGCCTCTGGTCATGCACACTGTTCTGAAGTCGGGACTGGAAACTGCTATTTTTATACAGAATTGGCTTTTCAGTTATGGATATTAATGATTAGTAAATTATGTATGTTTGAATTCATTACTTACAAGATCAGTCACCATTCACAACAGAGCTGTTAAATGTCAACCAAACTTCAAGCTGTCAACCAGTGATATTTTGAAGTTAGTAAAGCAATTTCCCTTTGTGTTGGGTGTGTTTCACATCCTTCCATTATTCCTGTATCATCTGTCTCTGGCACCCCCTTACTGTGTAATGAGAAGCTAAGTTCTTCAAGGTTCATTGCACAATGCCCCAGTCATCCTCTCCTATCTGTCTGCAATGGGCAAGGTTGGCTCCAGCAATCTCACTTCGAAGGTCTACCTTGGCTGTGTTTAACTACACACCACTGCAGTCATCCTCGCCTGGATGTTGTCTTTAACCCTTGCCTTGCTGCAACTCCCACACTCCCTCCTTTTTGTCCTCTGGAGGACAACATCAATCTTACTGAATTTCAATAGCATAGGGCCTCTGAAGCTGTCATTTCATCAGGAGCAATTGGCTGTTGTTTCACAATAGAGGTGTCTGCTCTATGGGCTAACATTCCACAGAGTAATTCAGGCAAGAAACTAAAATGGATATGACAACAAGAATACAGCTCCCATTGCCCACTGTACAATGATGGAGTTGCCCAGCCCCTAGTAAAGAGTGAAGTCAGCTAATGATTCCCCAAGATGAGAATGGAGTCTTGTGCAGCTCCTTTCCAATCACCCTAACCTTATCTGCTTCTACTCAGATGTGCGTACACACAGTTACATTTGGGATATTCTTTGACATGTCAGGGGTGTGACATCCCAGCAAGCAAGTCTGTCAGATCCCCAGGACTTGGATGCTATTACCCAGAAACACTCAGTTTCCGCAATGCTCCTTTGATGGCAGCCCCACACAGTGGGATGTAGAGAGAGTGTAAACAGGTGGTACATGTATAGCACTACATAGACAAGGTACACCAACCCAGCCACCGCTGTGGTTTAGGCCTAATATTCCATTTTGTTTTAGGGGTAATGGTCAGGTGGCCACACAGCTTGTAGGAGCCATGTAACTTCTCAATCTGCATTCTGTGTTGTGCATTTGTTACGTTTGTGATGGTAACTAGTCACACAAATCAGGGTGTGGTTGAACAGAAGGGAATAAGTTATGTATTCATGCTTTGTTCTGAGCAGTTTGTAGTAGCTGGGGACTGACGGAGGTCATATATTTCGCTGACCGCTCAATACTCAAGTACACTTAGCTTACCTTCGGGTAAGCTTAAGTTTAGTCACTTCAAGATTGTATGTTTGCTAATAAAGGGTCAGAATACATATCCTTGACTTTTGAAGCAACCATTATTGGAGTGAGGGTGCTTCATGCGATTGTATCAATTCCATAGGGTCGCTATGGAAACTGTCCTGTTTTGGTTTGGTTTTGCCACTGCATTCTGTCAGCAAAAGTTTGATAGTTATACCAAACAAACATCAGCATTCGGACAGGTCTGTGAAATTAGATGAACTGCAGCCTGGAACAGCTTGTGGCAAGTAATGACATTTTGTTGGTTCAAGTTGTGTGCTTCGGTTTGAAACACAGTTTTGAATGGTCGGCGCTGCCTGTCCATTGGCAACTAAAAGCCGTAAATGGTGTTTGTGTGAGTAGTTCGACCCTTGGTTCTGTTGAAATGCTGAATTGAAGTACTTCAACTGCTCACAGCTGAATTGAATTTGCCTTTAGTCCATGAAGTCCTGTCAGCCTCTGACGCTTCACACTGTAGTTTTACTAGTTCATCAAAAGTTCGGACAGTGTTGTCAACCTGATCACACTGGGGTGCTACATGGCCATAAAGATCCGCTGTTGCTGCCTTAGCAAAAGAGTCAGCTCGTTTGTTCTCTCCAGTTATTTCATCCTACCTGTTAGTATGAGCCTCATTGTTGTAAGAGCAATGGCAGCAGGTAATTGAAAAGCAGAAAAAGATTCAGTTAGTTCACTGGGTTTTATCAGAGTTCCGAAGAGGTGAGAAATCCATGTATTTTCCTAATTGTCCATTGTCCTGTGTTACTCCTAAGGCATAACGTGATCAGTGTAACTAGGTACAGTAACACCAGCTGCAGGAATGCAGGCTTTTGTCAGGTAAAAAGGTTCAAAAGGTAGAACAGGAGGGAAGGTAACTGCTGTCTCAGCTACTATGTGAGGTGCACACACCGCATATCCACTAGAATTTTCCATGGAAATTTTCCTCAGTATCAATGCCATCAAAGAAAAAATTATATCAGGTAGACTTTTACAATGGGCAGAATTAAAATTGTGCAAGTTCTTAAATTCATTTCGGGAACAGATTACTTAATTGTTTGACACACACAAAATGCTGAAGGAACTCAGGTCAGGCAGCATCTATGGCGGGGGAGAAAAAGTATTGTCAACGTTTTGGTCCGAGACTCTTCGGCAGGACACTTAAACTGCGTAGTCTATGGTGGCAGATAAGGAAGTTGTTATCAAAGTTGCCTTGGCTTGAGGACATCTTCGAGCCTCGTGACGAGGCTGTCTGTGAACAAAACATACCCCTAACGGATATCCCCAAGTTTACCATTAATATGTCCACTGTCCCATTTCCATGTTTGTTTGGTCAAAGAACTATAAAAGCCATACATTTAGAATAGTATTATCTAAACAATTGCACTGTTCAAAACAAATTACCAGTCACTAGTGGGTCACATGAGCCATGTGTATAAAGCAGGTAATGTCACATCTGAAGTTTATGGTGAAATTTTAAGCAGAAGTTAATCTGGTAATTATTAGCCAAAATTTTGTCTCTATCAATTTGATTAAATACAAAACAAAGCCACAAGTTAAAATAATGTTCAAATTGTATAGGGCAGCTATCACTAGTTTTAAAGACAACATACAATATTACCCAGAGTCTCTAGTGGAGGAGCCCAGGAAGTCCCACTTTAAGTATTGTCATCATTCCCCTTAACAGTTTAAATCCTTTGATATTTTAATTGCTTTTGGCAATATTGTAAAGCACTCTCAATTTTGCTTAACTCTTCTCACACAAGTAACACTATGTTTTCCTTTAAACTAGGCTGTAACTTATTTACAAAAATATTTATTTGAAAGGCCATGTCCACTTCTGGAGTTAATCCAGAGTACTTATTTGCACACTAATGAGTACGTTCTACATAATCATTAACATCATTGTCTCTTGAAATTCTGGTTTTAATGCTAGTCTTCCATAGTGAAGACTGACACAAAATACTTAAATTCTTCTACCATTCCTTTGCCCCACTACCTCCCCAGCGTTACTTTCCAGTGGTCCAATCTTTCCTCTTTTCTCTTTACATATCTCATATATCTTTATATATGAGTGGCCTATATGCAGTGTAGGGCAAAGATTTGCTGGCTGTTATGGGGTGGTTTCTTGAACAGACTATCTAAATGATTTGCTAGAACTCGCCAGTGAGTACCTGGGTCTTGCTTGGCAGGCAGTGAGAAGGACCTTCCCTGTCACCGTCGTCATCCTATCATCAGGGACAAAGTACAGGAGCCTGAAGACGCACACTTAACATTTTAGGAACAGCTTCTTCCTCTCTCCCATCAGATTTCTGAATGACTTATGAATCCATTAATGCTACCTCACTGACACAAAATTCTGCAGATGCTGGAAACACACACGAAATGCTGGAGGAACTCAGCAGGTCAGGAAACATCTATGGAAAGGAGTAAACAGTGGACATTTCTGGCCAAGACCATTCATCAGGACTGGTGAAGGGTCTCGGCCCAAAAGGGATAGATAAGATAGAAATAGTAAAGTTGTTTCCATTGGTAGGTGAGACTAGAACTAGGGGACATTGCCTCAAGATTCAGGGGAGAAGATTTAGGACGGAAATGAGGAGAAACTGTTTTTCCCAGAGAGCGGTGAATCTGTGAAATTCTCTGCCCAGGAAAGCTGTTGAGGATTCTTTGCTAAATATATTTAAGATACTGTTAGGTAGATTTTTACATGGGGAAATTAAGGGTTATGGGGAAAAAGCAGGGAGATGGAGCTGAGTTTACGGACATATCGGCCATGATCTTATTGAATGGCGGGGCAGGCTCCATGGGCCGGGTGGCCTGCTCCTGTTCCTATTTCTGATGT
Organism: Mobula hypostoma; assembly: GCF_963921235.1. Classification (NCBI taxonomy): domain Eukaryota; kingdom Metazoa; phylum Chordata; class Chondrichthyes; order Myliobatiformes; family Myliobatidae; genus Mobula; species Mobula hypostoma. The sequence goes on from NC_086112.1 coordinate 54,683,214, forward strand.
TCTTATGTTCTTAAAACGTCAATTGTTTATTCCCTTCCATTGACGCTGCCTAACCTGTTGACTTCCTCCAGCATTTTCTGTGCGTGCTGCAAGACTACCTCACTTGCTCTTTTTGCATTATGTATTTATTTTTAATACAGTTCTTATTGTAACTGCTACTTTTTTTGGTATTACATTGTAATGCTGCTACAAAACAATAAATTTTGTAACCTATGTCAATGGAAATAAACCTGATTCTGACCCTTCTTGTACAGTCGCATTCTCTCCCTGCACGTGGTTGTGGTGGCTGTGATGAGAATGAGATGGTTACCTACCTCTCTGTAAATCATGTGTTCACAAGATGTTGACACTGATCTGAGTTGTTCTCGGGGACAAGCAGGAAGGTGGACGTAAACTGCTGCTGGAGGGCTGTCAACTCGATGACGGACTCACTTTGGTCTGCCTGAAACTTGCTCTTCCATTGCTGCGGGCAGGCTGAGGCAGTACTGAAGCTTGATGCAGCCAATGTAAAGACTTCATGGAGTCAGAGTCATAAAGTCAGAGAAAAGTACAGCGCAGAAACAGGCCCTTCGGCCCTTCTAGACCATGCCAAACCAGTTAAACTGCCTACTCCCGTCGACCTGCACCCTCCATACCCCTACCATCCATATAGCTATCCAAACTTCTCTTAAATGTTGAAATCAAGCTCGCATGCACCTGCACTGGCAGCTCATTCCACACTCTCACAACTCCCTTAGTGAAGAAATTTCCCCTTTCACCCTTAACCCATGACCTCTGGTTGTAGTTTCACCCAACCTCAGTGGGGGAAAAATGCTTTCATTTACCCTATCTATACCCCTCATAGTTTTTTTAAATATTCCAAGTCACAATCTTTTCTTTCCTTATAACTCTGGTCCTCTAGACCAGGCATCTCCGTGAATTTTCTCTGTACATTTTCAGCCTTATTAAACCTTTCCTATAGGTAGGTGACCAGAACGGTATGCAATACTCCAAATTAGGCCTCACCAGTTTCTTCTACAACTTCAACATGACCTTGGAGGAAGGACTACAGACGAGGAAACTTCTGCTTCTAGTCATTGAAGGGATAATCCCAGAATAGAAACACGCTTACTTTTTATTTATTGAGATACAGCATGGAATGGGCCCTTCTGGTCCTTTAAGCTATGCCACCCAGCAGTCCTCCAGTTTAATACTAGCCCAATCATGGGACAAGTTACAATAAGCCTACCAACCAGTACATATTGTGCTGTGGGAGGAATCCAGGGCACCCGGGGGAAACCCACATGGTCACAGGGAGAATGTCCAAACTGCTCCTTCCCCACTTTACAGTGCAGGAGTCCCAAAATTGAACCCAGGTTGCCTGTACTATAAAGCATTGTGCTAACCACCCTGCTAATGTGCAAATCTTAAAAGTAAAACCACTAGACTGTTCTTGTCCTCTGTCACCACGGTTAACATCAATGACAGCATGCTTAGTTAGGTGTTGCTGACACACATACCCGGGAGACTACACGAGAGCCAGTGGTGCTCTGCGTATGAAAGAAGTTAAGACTATCACTGTATAGAATCAATAACATTAACATAAATATTGAACAATGCTGAATATAAGGAGAACCATGAATATTTTTTTGAATTTCTTGTATATTACAAATAAAGTTTATCTTTGAATTACAAACAAAATGCAGTGTATTACAATGAAGAAAATGCTGGAGGAACTCAGCATTTCAGGCAACATCTGTGGAGGAAATGGACAGTAGATGTTCTGGGTTCAAACACTTAAGACCTTTCTTTGGGACTGAAAAGAAAGGGTCTAGAGAGGAGTCTTCACCTGAAACATCAGCTTTCTAATTCCCTCCATAGATGCTGAATCCCTCCGGCATTTTGTGTGTTGCTCCAGATTTCCACCATCTTCAGCCTCTCTTGTCTTTGAGAATTCCTGCGTTCACCCTTCCATCCTCTAAGTCTCACATATGTGCAAGAGCCAGTGGGACTGTTCCACAGACTTGGCTTTTGGTTTCAAAGGCATGTAAATCATTTTTGTTTATTGACTGTGAAGGACTTGCACCTTCTGTGAGTGAGTTTTGTTCATTGAAAGAACTTTTGCACCAGATGTTTTTTTTGTGAAGTTGCCAGTGCTTTTCCTTATCCCCATCTCTTTTTATTGAGTAAGAAATAAATCATCTGAAAGTTGTGAAACATGTTGTCAAGTGAAAATAATTTGGCGTAGTTTCCTTTCATGACAGGCAGATGGTGCTAGTGGTTATTTTGTCGATTTGTTGAATTCAGATTGTTATTCTCCGTGAATCAAATTACAAAGCATGACTGAAGTATTTTCCCGATCACACACTTTTAATGTTTAGGATTAGCTTTTGATGTAGAAGAGAAAGCAGTATATGCAACATTTTCCTATTTGAACTAATTATTATAATGTCCTCCTGCTTTGTAATATGTTTTTATATTGAAAGAAGGTGCTTTGTGCATTTAGTTTCTTTCAATAGCTTTTACTTTCTACCGTCTTTTCAAATGGCATTTAATTCCACTACAGTATAAGTAATGCTCTAACATTTACTTGGTCAATTCCAACAATTCATTTTTCACCTCATTTCTGTCCCAGATGCAAAGCTGAATGATTTGCTTTTCAATTGTGTCTGTTAAGATTCAGTGTTCAGATCTGCATTGCAGGTAAAATAGTTGTCCTGGTCTCAGTGGTCTGGTCATTGTTTATCATAGGCACAGTAGCGGTTCAGTGGATAAATTACCAGATAAATGATCCAGAAGCCTGAGCTAACAATTCAAAAATGAGGGTTGAAAAGCTGTGGAATTGAAATTCAATTAGTTAAATAATTTTATTTCCACCTCCATGGTGATAATTACCCAGTTACTAGATTGCTTTAAACAATAATATTCAAGTTAACAAATCTGCTCTGATGAGATCTATTCCTGACTCCTGGCTCCTAGCAATACAGTTGAATCTTAATTGCCCTCTGATCCTTTCTCAATTCATCTCTGATCGAATATGAATTCACTTGTATCACAAGTGTGACTGTCCTGAAGTTGGCCATTTACCCCCATCTCTCTGGCAATTAGGGATGTCCAGCAACACCCACATCCTGAAAAATGGATAACAAAATAATGGCATAATTAAAATGGGTTGGGTTTGCAGCCATTCCCATATCTGTTGTCTTTTGTGTAGCATCCTTAATAAACGGATGTGATTATTTCCCAGTCTGAAAAATTGTAGAAAGTGACTTTCCAAACACACTATTTAATAACCTGATGTAGATTTTTGTAACCCATCTAAATGTTTCCAGCTTTTAACCCCTGGACCACACAGCTAATTTGCCTCATTCTTAACAAGATAATACTTTAAAACCTAAATTGACCTTGCACGAATAGTGAAAGTTATAAAAAATACAGACTACAGACAAACCCGTTTTCTATTCGCAAACAAGAGAAAATCTGCAGATGCTGGAAATCCAAGCAACACGCACAAAAGAATACCTTCTATTCGGTGTTTTATCTTGTTAAATGTTGATGGCCAATGTTCTATGCTCATAGTAAGATGACACTTTTAAAAAAAAAGTTGGCTTCAGAGTGACTCCTGACACCTATGCCTTTCCAAGTGTCCAAACATTGAAAGATTTATTACAATGTTATTACTAAAATAAGTGTAACTCAAGACTGCCAGTGACAATGCAGGCACCATCATAAACACTCTTTCTTCACTGTTGGTGTTCTGTGACTGTTTTTTGATCATTCGTAAGAGGGCAAGGGTTCTCCAATGGCACTTTATACCTGTGACCTCAGCTGCCTAGAAACACTACGTTAGCAAATGAATGGGAGCACTGCTACTTTTGGGTTACCCTCCAAACTACAATACCTTCTAAGCAACAGACACATAATGCTGAGGAACTCAGCAGGCCAGGCAACATCTATGGAAAAGAGAAAACAGTCAAAGTTCTGGTCTGAAACCCTTCATCAGGACTGATCTCAGCCTGAAACGTTGACTGTTTACTCTTTTCCATAAATGCTGCCCGGCCTGCTGAGTTTTTAGCATTTTGTGTCTGTTGCTTGGATTTCCAGCATCTGCAGATTTTCTCTTGTTGGTGACATACCTTCTTAACTTGATGATTATCTGCTGCGCCTGTGTCTGAATCTTGCTTCCGAAGAGCTCTACGGGAGCACCACCACCAAGAACAGCTTAGAATAGCAACTAAATTCACGTTACCACAGAACATGCTTTCGCCTATAGATCATCGTTGGCTTTTGGCAGACGTTGCTTCGGGTAGACTGCTGTGCATCTGTTTTTGGATTGAATTTTGTTACCTCTGTTCGTTACTACTATCTCTGTATTCCTGACCAGGTGATAGAACTGCCCAAAATCTAGCTTTGGGTTCCATAATGGAGAGAAGACAACTCAGAACTCAGTGGAGACTATTGGCAAGATTAAGGGGCAGACTTTCCAACAATGCGACATGTGGTGGTTCTGCTTTTGTTTTATTTGTTCCTGGAATTTGAGCATTGCCACCAAGTCCAGCGATTATTGCTGACCCTTAATTGCTTTTGAAGAGAGTGCCCTATCCTGAGGTGTGCAGATATTGGCACCATATTGTTACTGACAGAGAGCTCCAGGGCTTTGGTATGATGGAGGAATAGCAGGCATTTTAAAAACCTGAATGGCATCTGAAGAACTAGCAAATAGGTGGGGTTTATTTTGTCTGCTGGTCTTTTGAGAGATAAAGATCGTATTTATGGGAAGGTAGTTCATTGATGAAGCCTTGTTGCTGTATTTATCATTGTCTGCTATGATTGGAGGAAGTGAATACTGAAGCAGCTTACTTGTATTTTCCATGGAGCAGGGTACTTTGTTTATCTGACCAAATACAGGAAATCTAATTCAGCGTATTTGATTAAAGTTAATGCCCTTAACGGGAACAGAACCTTACCTGGATATTGTTTTGTGTTTGCCACTTAGCAACCCAACAGACAGTTTAAGGGCTTGGTGCATGCGGTTGCAGGCTGCCCTCTTCCTCATTTGTGAATTGAGGTTGTAGTAAGGACTAGAATTAATGTGTTTGGTGGAACTCGAGACAATAGTAACTTCCAGAACTAATGAGGTATCATCCTCCTTCAAAGAAAGGGGCTTTCCTTCCTCCACCATATAATCTGCCCTCACCTGCATCTCTTCCATTTCACTCACGTCTATCCTCACCTGATCCTCCTGTTGCCACACCAGGGATAGGGTTCCTCTTATTCTCACCTACCACCCTGCCAGCCTCCTCATTCAGCACATAATTCTTCATAACTTTTACCATCTCCAGTGGGATCCCACCACCAAGCACATCTTTCCTTCCTCTTCCTTCCCCCACACTTTCTGCTTTCCGCAGCAATCGCTCCCTACGCGACTCCCTTGTCCATTTGTACCTCCCCCTTGATCTCCCTCCTGGCACTTCTTGCAAGCAGAGCAACTGCTACACCTGCCCCTACACTTCCTCCCTCACTACCACTCAGGGCCCCAAACAATCCTTCCAGGTGAGGTGACACTTCACCTGTGAGTCTCTTGGGGTCATCTACTGTATCCAATGCTCCCAGTGTGGCCTTTGTATATCGGTGAGACCCAGCGTAGACTGGGAGACCACTTCGCAAAGCACCGATGCTGTGTCCACCAGAAAAAGCAGGATTACCCAGTGGCCACCCATTTCAGTTCTACTTCCCTTTCCCATGGCGACATGTCAGTCTATGGCCTCCTCTACTGCCGCAATGAGGCCACATTCGGGTTGGAGGAGCAACACCTTGTATTCCGTCTGGGTAGCCTCCAACCTGATGGCATGAACATCGATTTCTTGAACTTCTGGTAACTACCCCTCCCTCCCCTTCACCATTTCCCCATTTGTTTCCCTCTCTCACCTTGGCTCCTTACCTGCCCATCACTGCCTCTGTGCTCTTCCTGCTCCCTTCTTATCCCATGGTCTTCTACCCTCTCCTATCGGATTCCCCCTTCTCCAGCCTTTTATCTCTTTAAACCAATCAAATTCCCAGCTCTTTACTTCACCCTCTCCCAGTTTCACCTATCACCTACCACCTTGTACAACTTCCTCCCCTCTCCCAACCTCATTGCTCTGACATCTCATCTTTTTTCTCCGGCCCTACCGAAGGGTCTGGGCCCAAAACTTCAACTGTTTACTCTTTTCCGTAGATGCTGCCTGAGTTCCTCTGGCATTTTGTGGGTGTTGCTTAGATTTCCAGCATCTGCAGATTTTTCTCAGGTTTTGTTTTAATGTTACTTTCAACTGCACCTTCTGCCGTTCAAGTTCATAATTGACCAGTTGGACAGCATTTGCTGGATTAGATGTGTCCTTTTTGTGGCCATGACTTGCCTGAGGGATTTCCCATTTTGTTGGATAGGGACTTGTTCTGTAGCCACGTTGGAACATGGCCCTTGGTCACCACATTGTTTTGAACTTTAAACAGTGAAATGCTGCTTTTATATATAAATTGCGTGGTTGAATACAGACATTGACCAACCTACACTTTGTGGATGTTCATATTCCTTATTTGCACGATCAGTCACCAGTCACTGTGTTAATAAAGGTATTAAGAGCTAATAGAATCTCTATTAAAAGCCAATGATACTTCAGAATTAGTAAAGTAACTGAACAATAGTAAGAGTCGCTTTCGAATCCTTAGTTTGCATCCTTATCACACATTGGTATGCCAAATGGCTCTGTTCCCCTGCTATGCAAAGGGAAGCTATGCTCTTCAAAGACGCTTCCTTGCCTGGGTTGATTGCAATCTGTCTGTAAACTATCCTTGCCTGGACTTTACCGTAACCCTTGCCTCACTGCAACTTCCACAGGAACAGCTCGGCCTGGGGCATGCCCGAAGCACAAATGTCCAGCAGTGCAGCCAGCATACCCTTAAGTCCCACAGCCTCTGATACAGTGTGCGCGGCTAGTTCTTGGTGAGTGGAACAGTGGTGCAGTGGATATTACTGCTGTCTCATGGCTCCGAAGACTCGTGTTCAATTCTGACCTCTAGTACTGTCAGTGTGGAGTTTGAATGTTCTCCCAGTGACAGAGTGGGTTTCCCTTATATATAGGTATCCATTAGACTCGTGAGACCATGGATTTGCGCCTTGGAAGGATCCTAGGGTGCAGGCTTGGGCAAGGTTGAATGGAAGACCGGCAGTTGCCCATGCTGCAAGTCTCCCCTCTCCACGACACCGATGTTGTCCAAGGGAAGAGGATTAGGACCCATACAGCTTGGCACCGATGTTGTCGCAGAGCAATGTGTGGTTAAGTGCCTTGCTCAAGGATACAACACGCTGCATCAGCCAAGGCTCGAACTAGCGACCTTCAGATCACTAGACGAACGCCTTAACCACTTGGCCACGCACCATCACGTGTTTCCCGTAAGTGACACACATCAAAGTTGCCAAGTGTCTCGGCCCAAAACGTCGACTGTACCTCTTCCTAGAGATGCTGCCTGGCCTGCTGCATTCACCAGCAACTTTGATGTGTGTTGCTTGAATTTCCAGCATCTGCAAAATTCCTTGTGTTTATGTTTCCCTTAAGTGTTTTGTTTTCCTCCCACATCAAAAAAAATCCTGCAGTTGGTTAATTGGTTATTGTAAAATTGCTCCTAGTGTCAATATAGTGGGAAATAGGGCTACGGGGGTGGGGGGGTGGGGTGATAGAATTATGTCAGATTGGGGCGGGTTGTTGTGAAAGTGGGTCTATTTCCTTGCTGTAATACAATTTCTATGGATTGAAACATATTTTGGAAGACTGGCATCTGTTATGTCAGGACAAGGCCATGAAGAAAACTCTGGCTAACAATATTTCAGCCCTGTCTTTGGCACTTGTATGTTAGACTCCCCCAGTTGTGAGTTTATGATGTTGTACAAAGCCGTTGCCCCTCATTATTTTCCAAAGACATGCATAATTAGAGGTGGCAGGAATGCTGAAATGTGATCTGGTTAGTGTTGAATCTATTGCTGGATGACTGTTAGTGTCATTGTCAAACAACATAGAAATGGCCCCACCACATCCATAACAACCATTGTACATCTCTCTGCACTAATCCCATTTATGAGCACTTGGTCTGTAGCTTACAATGCTCTGGCAATTCAAGTGCTTGTCCAAATGTACTTGAATGGTGTGAGCACATGCCTTCACCTCAGGTAGAGATTGGTCTGCTAACATGATGGGCCCTTAGAAGGTCAGCTGGTAGATAGACAGTGTCTTCTGTGTGAAGAAGGGACTTTGTCTTCATGATCACTCCCATTAGTGTTGTCAAGGAGAGATGCATCCTTGACATACAAACCGGTGAGGTTTGGTGTTATGGTGTTTTGAATCTCTGATCGCCTCTTGACAAGACCCCTCTGTTTGTTGATGTCCTTGGGTCTGAACTCAGTTGTTATTATTTTTGCTGATGAACATTAGAGGCACTCATCCAGAGTATGTGTTGTACATGATCTTGCCCTCAGCACTACTTCTGAATGTTGTCCACAGTCCAGAGTACTAATTCATCAATGGACAAGAAAGCCCTCCACCAAGCACCTACAGCTGTTCTTTCATCTTTCATTATGGCTTGAGTCTTCAGGGAATGCTAAGCAGAAGTCAAGAACTCACGTGCTCCTTTCTGACTGCATGCCATTATGGTGCCTCCTCTAGAACTGCCCTACGGGTGGGTTTGCACAGCAGAGCCCCAGAGGGCTACAAGTTGTAGGTACATGGTTGCAGGCGAGTAACCTAGATTCTTAGGATGAATAAACCCTTCTCGGGCTTCCAGCCGGGTACAGGTGTCGATTATAACTAACGTTACAACTTTGCTATCTTCAGGGATGATGCCTGGGTAAGTCTAGTCCAGTGGTATTTATACCCCTGTAGTCCGTCCCTCCTGATTGGATGAGTACCAACCAATCAGGTTTCCGCTCTCCCACCTTGTTTACAGTCGAATTCCAGTTCTTAAGTGGAGAGAGACCTTCGGCTTTATTAAAATTCTTTTCCTATAGTTTTATTTCAATGGCTTCCTTTCCCAAAGGCTATTGGGGTGGCACAGTAGTTTTGTGCCATCAAAGTCAATCCTGTAGCCATTGTGAATGCAATCTTCTGCACCCTAAATACTACCGGACTAGACATGCCCAGGCATAATCCGTGAAGAAAATGGCAGTGTGCCATCGAAATGTCAGTTATGGCCAATAGCTGTACCCCGCTGGAAGCCCAAGAAGAGTTTATTTGTCATATATGCCAGGAAAGCACTAGATCGTAGACTCTTTATTTCTGGACTTGAAGCACAGTGTGGGAGTGTTTTTAGGACTTGCCAATTTGCCATAGATATTTTTCTAGAAGTATACAGTACTGTGTTTTTGTTGAGAGGGCATTTGAAGGAATTGTAGCTGTATTGGAATACTATTGTTTTTAAATTAAGAATTAACCATTTTCCTTCATAATTTACCTATGATTGGAAGGAATTTGACATACACATTTCAAAATAAAATTGCATCTTGAAATTTTGATAATGCTCATTTTTCAAAAAATCTGCAATGCAAAATACTACACTGTAAATTGAAACTAAAACTTTCTTCAGCGGATTTCTCTTTACCTCAGATTCTCCATTTCAAAGATTTACCCACAGCTCTCACTTGCTCTCACAGATACACACTTAAAGTCAATTTGGAGATGTTAGTTTGTTTTGATTAATCTACAACAGCTTCCCAGATTGGCATGTTTGTTTTATTAATTCCAGTTATTTTTAAAATGTGTACATTTGAAATTAGTGTTCTATTTCATAGTCTTGCTTGAATAATGCTTAAATTATAAATTCTGTTCTGTACCTTCAATTGATTTCTTTTATTTGAACTTAAAGCTATCCAAAATCATTGTGTGTAAGAGTAGGAAGTAATTAAGCCATAAGCACTGTTATCAAAAGAAAAAGCAATTTCCTAACAAGGTCAACATGCGTTCTGTAGATTGCATCTGAGATACACGAGAAATTGGATCTTTAAAAATAAGCTTCCTAAAAGACCACAGGAAGAAAACCTAATTAGACCTTCAAGAATGTGAATTAGTTTGAACTTGGTAAGTGAAAAGTAAGAGCTATGAAGGGCAGCATGTTGCTACTCAGCTGGAGAATTCAGAATTCCAGTGCAAGGTATGTGGTAGTCTTTTGTCCTTTCAACAGTAATGCATTAACAGCCCGCACCTGCTTAATCAGGATTTAAGCCGCACCACCATTACAGTAGCAAAGATGTTTCTTTTATCATGAATAAAGCAATGCAATAGTGGTTTCGACGGAACACTGAATGATATGTTTTTTTTGATGCTTTTGGAATTGTGACTTTGTATATGTGTGCTGGTGTAAGTTGATGAATGATTGGGTAACTTGATTTCAAAAATGGTCGATTGCAGACATCCCACCCTGCAAAATCTCATTTCAGGGAGGTAGCACCATCAATTTGCTGGAGACTCCCTGGAGAGGTGGGATGTTTGCAATAGAGTAGCTCCTTAGCAGCTGGCCAGCTAATTTAAATAACGTTAGCTATGCTAATGAATGAATGACACCTGTTAAACTTACCTCAACATGTCTTTTACAGTCTTAACCCACCATGGGCAATAGAAAAGTCATTGTTGCAAACAGTGCAGTGAGCAACACTCATTATTTTGACCCCTATTAGGCAGGGGTACACTTTAGTGTAGTCTGGGGTGACGTACGTTTTATTTTTTTTTGGAACACTCTGCCATGTCTCGCTCGTGTGTTCTCGTTCTCTCTCTCGCTCGTGTGTTCTCGTTCTCTCTCTCGCTCTCTCTCTCTCTCTCTCTCTCTCTCTCTCGCTCTCTCTCGCTCTCTCTCTCTCTCTCTCTCTCTCTCTCTCGCTCTCTCGCTCTCTCGCGCTCTCGTGCTCTCGCTTGCTTTCTCTCTTGCTCGCTCTCAAAAAAATTGATTTCCGTGATATTGTATATAATTTGTGGGCATCAGGGAGCCACTATTAATATGCGGGAGACTCCCGGAAGTTCCAGGAGAGGTGAGATGTCTGCGATTGTATTACAGGTACATGCAGTGATTCATTTGGCTGTCAACAAATCTGTGGTAACATCTCTTGCAGTGTTGATTTTTACTGAAATGATATTGCTTCATTTTATCTGTTTTCTGCATTTTTGCTTAGCCCTGCTAAGGCCTTTCTCTAAAGTTTGCTTGTGGCCTCAGTTTTAAAGTTCAGAAGTACTGTCACAAAAATCACACCATTGGTCCAAGTTCCTTCATGATGAGTGCTGGGAAATCTTGCCAAGAATCATAACTACAAATTTGAGAGGTTTTGGGGTGGACTATTGGGTAACTATTCCTTGAGGGTGCAAGTCTGACTTCTTTGTGCCTGATATAATGAATGGGAATTTCACAGAAATTTATGTTCACAGAAACCCTTTTCCATTTGAATAAGTTAGTTGCAAGACAATATTATGTGGTACTGGGGACTGAGAAGTGATAACAATTCTGGCAATACTTCTGTTAATTTAGTTCAACATTAAACAAAGTATTCCACTTGGTACTTGCTGATGGTCCATTTCTGGAGCGTAGTAGATAGTATTTCTAGATGTGCTAATTCTCTTTGATACATGAGCTTTTAACACCATCATCCCCTCAAAATTAATCAGTAAACTCCAAGACCTGGGCTTCAGTACCCCCTCGTGCATTTGGATCCTGGAATTCCTCACTTGTAGACCCCAGTCAGTTCAGATTGGCAAAAACACCTCCACAATCTCCATCGGCACAGGAGCACCGACCGTTAGGATGTGTGCTCAGCCCCCTGCTCTTGCTTTACACCTGTGACTGTGTGGTGAAGTACAGCTCCACCACCAAGTTTGCAGATGACACCACTGCTGTGGGCTGTATCAACGGGTGATGAATCAGCGTACAGGAAGGAGGTTGAAAACTTAGCTGAGTGATGTAATAACAAAGACCTATCATTCAATGTCAATAAGACCAAGGAACTGATTGTAGACTTCAGGAGAGCGAAACCAGAGCCAGTAATCATCGGAGGATCAGACGTGGGGAGGGGCAGTAACTTTAAATTCCTGGGTGTCTCTATCTAGAGGACCTGTCCTGGACCCATCATATAAATGTAATTGCAAAGAAAGCACCATGGTACCTCCGCTTCCTCAGGAGTCTGCAGAGGCGTGGCATGTCATCGAAAACCTTGGAAAACTTCTATAGATGTGTAGGGGAAAGTGTGCTGTCTAGCTACATTACAGTCTGGTATGGGAACACAATGCCTTTGAGCAGAAAATCCTACAAAAGATAATGGATTTGGCCCAGTACATCACGGGTAAAACCCTCCCAACCATTGAGCACATCTACATGAAACGTTGCAGTTGAAAAGCAGCATCCATCATCAAAGATCCCCACGACGCAGGCCATGCTCTTTACTCGCTATTGCCATCAGGTAGAAGATACAAGTGCTTCAGGACTCGCACAACTTGATACAAGAAGAGTTACTACCCCTGTGCCATCAGGCTCTCGAACAAAAGGGGATATCTACAATCATTTAAGGACTTTGTTTACTGTTATTTCATGCTTGTTATTTACTACTATTATTTATATCTGCATTTGACAGTCACTGATCTATAGATTTGCTAAATATGGCCGTGGTAAAAGAGTCTGCATATTGTATGTGGTGACATGTATGTACTCTGATAATAAATTTTGCTTTGACCTTTGAACTTTGACAGAGGTCCATTGAACAAAATGACAAATTCCTGAGGGCATTTTATTTAGTGAATCTTTGATCCAGTTTTGAGAGCATTATTTGATGGCCTGAAATGGCCAGAGACTACAAGACTGAATATCTCAAAATTCTGGTTACTTTGGTTCAACTAAAAATCACCCTTCATTTTTACAGACCCGAGGATGATTTAGGTAGAGCTACCCGAAAAAACAAATGGACTGTTTTGTGTTCCTGTTGATTTCAGTCAGTTATTATTTGGCAAAATCCTCCTCCTTGACAGAGTTATAAAAGGCTATGGATTGCAGTTGACATTGACACCTGCATCTTATTTTTGATTTGTGAGTTGAAATTCACGTCCATTGTTTCCCAATTATGCCTTGGGAAGCAGGTGTCTGGCCGATGAGGATCCTTGCAGTGATGTTCCCAGTGGTTTACAGTAAGTAAACTCCTCTTAGTTTTCGGAAGTGGTTTCTTTTTTTATTCTTGAAAATGTTCATGATTTAAAGAGCATGCCCCCAAGGATTGGTTTGCGCCAAACATCCTTGAGGCAAAAGTACTCCATCTCCTGAACAGAGCCGTCTCCATTGACAACAAATTCATGATGATTATGTGTCATGCTTTAAAGACAACACCACCCTTGCCCTTTAAGCAGACATCGGGTGAAAAAAAATTCACTATGGTTTCCAGTGTATCAGTACAGTCATTGACCATCTGATGAGAAGCACTTGAAGATCATGACTTTAGATCTGACTTAAAGTTTCTGCCAAACTAGGCATGCGGATTGCCTCTGGCAGTTACCGCAGCACTGAAGACATTCCATCAAATGTAGTCTCTGCAGAATTCTCCAAATACTTTAAGGGACAAACAGATAAAACTGGAAATGCTGGAAATACTCAACAAGTTAGAAAGTTAAGTCTTGAGTCAAAAATTGTCATCAGAACTAATGTGTGTCTTGTTCCACACTGTTGGACCAGTACCATCGGTAATTGCACATAGCCCGTTCCAACAGGAAGGCCATGTTTTCTGCATACCCAACACTAGAATCCAGAAAATCTCCATTCCAAGCTTTGTCATGCAGTGAAACTTCTTGCTGGAGGGGCGGGGGGAAGCTTCTCAACCTACTTGGAAAATGTAACCTCCCATCAACTTGTTGGAAACCCCAGGTCTGACTCATCAAAAGGAAGGTGCTTCTGGTAACACAGAACACGGCAACATTTCAGGTAAACCTGGAGGTGAAGCACAACAGCAAAAGGAACACAGAACTACTTACACGGGCCATTTTATACCCCTTCAAACAGCACATGGTCGACATGTCACAAATTGTCAACCACGTCGGAGCTCCGGGAACTGGAATAAAAGCAAGTGATTCTCAACTCTGAGGAACTGCTAAAGGAGAAGGAAATGGTTTCAATCTCAATTTCAATAATGATAGAAAAACAAATATGGATGTGGGATATCTGCAGACTGGGTCAGGATATCCAGCCAATACACCAGCATGGACCAAGGCTGGTGGCTGCCTACCCAGTGTCAATGAGTTATTGTGGGTTCTAGAGTTGGAGTACTGTGCAGGCAGGAGAAATGAAGTCAGATGACCCCTGGGTTCGCAAAATGGTGAGGCCTAGTGTTCAGCGGCCTGTTGTTAAGTCCGGAGTTCAAGGCCTGGTTTTCAGTGATCAGATCCTGTGCTTGATGCCAAGTGTTAATTTGGAATTTGGAAGTTGAGGCCCATTGGTTGGAGGCCTGGGTCAGCGAATCTCTGAGAGCAGTCGAAAGCCCAATGTCTGTGTCAGAGTCCACTGGAGGCCGAAGAAGATGGCTTCCCTTGGGGCTAGAAGGCTATGTATGTGCGTGGATGGGAGGAAGGAATGGGACTGGTTTAGTTGCTTGTGTTCTGATTTGTGTTTTGAGCATTGTGGAAATGCTATGCTGGTGCCAGAATGGGTGGTGACAATTGTGGGTTGCCCCCACCACATCCTCAGCTGTGTTGATTGTTAATTCAAATGATGCATTTAATTATGTTTCAATGTACATTTAGTAAATAAAAGTGAATCTGGACTAACCTTTTAGAAGTTGTGAAGTACCAGAGATTGTTGGTGATTAACACTCTGACCTTCTTAGTGTTTGGGAAAAGTGGATTTAGAGAGGAGGGACTGTCAGAGAGGTTCTTACTGGAAGTGGAGCCAAGTATTCCATTCAGACTACTTTGGTAGTGATGGCTGTTGATTGCTTCATGACCATAATTCTGTACAAGAATCACTTTGCTATTTGTTAGTTTTGAAGGTAGTATCAGCATTTCAACAGTTAACCAATAACTTAGCAAACACACAAGAAATATGACCTTTGATTTGCACCATGTTTGAACTGCTTCCAAATTTCATCAGCCTGCTGTTCCTTTTATCTTATTAAAATGAAAACTGCAGAAAGACGTGGCTGGCAAGTTGAGTCACATGCAGCACTGAGTAAATGGACTTGCATTTTCTCCCTCATGTCATGTAACCCGAGGCTAATGAAAACATGTGCTGATAAGACCTCTGGCTTTATCTTGCCCCAAGGTAGTTGGTTTAAGGAAGCATTTTGGAGCTTTGATTTTTTTTTACAGTTGCTTTAACCTTGCTCCTGAAAGAGAACTCTTTGGCTTTTCTCTGTCATTGCTAACTTTGACACAGGGTTTGTTCTCAAGCTCTGAGAGGCAGCACATAAAATGATGCAACAGGAAGATAAAAGCACATAGTCCAACAGGCCTGTCCTGTACCACATAATACAATTTAATCCTGCCTTGACTTCCAGTGTGTGTATGGGAAGTGCAAATGACTCTGCTATAAGGACACTAGAATGACCTTTTTTCCCTCAAGTGCTTATACTCGCATGTACCCTGCAGCATTTACTGCTGATCACCAAATTAATGCAAGACCCCCAAAATAAATGTGAACTTTTGACCTTAACTGCCTTTCTATCTTCACACAGCATTCCAACCAAAATCATGCCCTTGGCTCGTCACCACAAGTAGATATTTTACTTTCAAAATAACTGAACAGAATTCAACCATGGGAATTCCAGCTGTTTCCAAGCTCAGACATAAAGGAACCAACGGAGCTGACATCTGTTTGGAGGCCTATAAAGTTTCATACAATTCTCTCCTGACAGAGCTGTACCAACCAGTTTGCATCTACAGAAGAACAGTGTGCAGATTAGTTCTCAAATGATTTTTGCAGTAATTTTTTTAATCATAAACCCAGTGGATAAGCATATTGTGAGGCACTTGGATGAGCATATGGGGACTGACTTGGTCCAGTCTCCATTTTGGTTGGGGAAGGAATGGAGAAATGAAATTGGTCTTTGTATCTCAATGCTTAATGAGATCACAATGTCCGTTTTTGATTGCTTGTTTGCAAATCCGACATGTAAGAACAAATGACTGCCCACCATCAGCCATTTGTACTCCAGCAGACTGCAGAACAGGAACTGACCCTTCAGCCCACCGTGACTGAACTGGTCGCGACGCCGATTCAAATTTATGCCATCTTTCTGAATGTGGTCTGTGGCCCTCCTGTTCACTATCAAACTCGAGCTAGTCATCAGAAAGAGTATATATGACATTACACTCTGCCACTCGGTTTATAAATCAGCCTGGTAGTGGAGCTATGGCTCACTGCACAACTGGTCCAAATACATCTTGCGTTTGGACCCTCGGATATCAGGTGCAGAAGGGAATGTGTGAACAGTGCAAGATTCTCCAAAAACATTTCCGAAATGGCAAGGTTACAATACAGGAATACGTGCAACAAAAAAGGAGCTAATTGATACCGCTGCCAACAGACAGATCAAAGCTTTGAATCTCATACTCATTTGCTCACTATCTTCAGCAGATTCAGTCTGACATCTAGTTCAAGTACTAGCAAGCTCAGTTAGTTGTAATGCCAATGAGTGTTCCTTCATTTTGCATATTGAAGTACTCGGCCTCGGTTAGTTGCTGTTAACTATTTAACAACTAATTACATATATTTCTATAAGCTAGGTCACAGCTATGATGTAAAGAGAATAAATTGAAGTACATTTGAGAAGGAAATTGTACCAAAATATACTTAGTACAGTACTTCAAGTAATAAGCTTCAAATTCATGCATTTCTTCAGCTTCATGCACCCTGAAAATGATGCATTTTCAGAGTAATAGTGGACTGTGATCTGGTCATTTTGAGTTAATTTTAACTTCCCGTTTCCACTGTGCCTTTTTTTTTGCTGATTATCATGTTAACTGCGCTGCATGAGTGTTATTTTCCCACAGTGTTAATCAGATAGCTAACTAACAGCAACACCAATTGCCTGTCAGTTTTCTATCAGTGTATTTTACTATAATTCCTGGGAGTGCATAATTGAAATGACCCTGGGAGCCTTTCTTTCATTTTCTTTCTCCCTCTCCAGCCTTGTCCCTCTTTTTCATCCATACCCAATTTAAAATGGCCCATTCATCTACTAGAAGGTCAGAGATATTTCCCCATAAGAGGAGATCTCGGTTCAAAAATATCTTTTGAATTTGATCACTGGTGCCATTTAAACTCCATATTAAGTAAAAGCCTACAAAGTGGCATTTTTCTTAGCCTTCCTGTACCGGGACAGCACTACGCTTGATTTCAAGTCTTCAATGGTAACAAGAGCAAAAACAAACCAACAAGTAGTATTTTTTTTAATGCAAACAACAGGAATTCTGCAGATGCTGGAAATTCAAGCAACATACATCAAAGTTGCTGGTGAACGCAGCAGGCCAAGCAGCATCTATAGGAAGAGGCGCAGTCGACGTTTCAGGCCGAGACCCTTCGTCAGGACTAACGAAGTCCTGACGAAGGGTCTCGGCCTGAAACGTCGACTGCGCCTCTTCCTATAGATGCTGCTTGGCCTGCTGCATTCACCAGCAACTTTGATGTATGTTGCAACAAGTAGTATTGATTGGTTGCATCAGAGCCTGGCATTGCACCAATGCCGTTGTATGAAAAAGGAGCATACAGCCCCGTCCAACACAGGTAATGCCCTCCCCACCATTGAGCATATCTACAAGGAGTGCTGTTGCAAGAAGCAGCACCCATTATCAAAGATCTGCCAACCACAACCCCGCCCCCCCAGCCAAACCAGGCCATGCTCTCTTCTCACTGCTGCATTCAGGAAGAAGGTACAGGAGCCTCAGGTCCCACACCACCAGGTTCAGAAACAGTTATTGCCCCTCAACCATCAATCAGGCTCTTGAACTAGAGGAGATAACTTCACTCACCCAGCACTGAACAGATTCCACAAACTTATGGACTCAGTTTCAAGGACTCCACAACTCATTCTCTTGGTATTTGTAATTTATTTATTATTTTTACTACTTTATATTTGCATAATTTGCTGTCTTTTGCATATTGATGGTTTGTTCATCTTTGTGCAGTTATTTCGTTTTTTCTATTGTGTTCCTTTTGAGTTGACTTTGCCCATAAGAAAAAGAATCTCAGGGTAGTTTATGGTCATATATATGTTCTTTGATATTAAATTTACATCAAACTTTGAAGTATAGTCAAGTAATTTGCCCGGGTCTAACTGGTCATCTGCTCATTGTGAATGGTGGCAAAAACCTGAATACTTTAACCGAAGGAAATGGTTGACAACAATATACGATAGCAGCAAGTTTTTGGTCCACAAAAGAAAAATAATATGCTTCTGAAATAATAATTACATGTGATGAGAATGAAACATTAAAATTAGTTCTGTTACAGTGGCAGCAGTCTTGGTTCTAGAGCTTTTTGTTCAAAGTGCAATAATGTGGATCAAGCCCCAGGCCTTAATTGAACTGTCAGTTCATACACAAGGTGAGAGCACATAGGATTTGATTTAAATTATAGGCACATTTAGGAGAGTGCCTATTAAAACAGTTGGAGTAAGTGAATTATGCTCTGGTTGACATCAGAAGCTAGTACAGTGACACAGTCATCAGTGCTTCTACCTTCTTAGAAGTTTGCACAGATTTGGTATGTCATCTAATACTTAGACAAACTTCTGTAGATGTGCAGTGGAAGATATCCTGACTGGTTACATCATGATCTGATATGGAAACAGCACTACCCTTCCACGGAAAACCCAACAAAATGTTCTGGATACAGTCCAGTTCGTCATGGGTAAAGCCCACCCCACCATTGGGTACAGTTACAAGGACTGCTGTCGCGGGGAGGCGGCATTCATCACTGGAGACCCCCACGATCCAGGCCCTGCTCTTTACCCACTGCTATCATCAGCAGGGAGGTGCAGCATCTTCAAGTACCACACCACCAGCTTCAGGAAGAGTTGTTACCTCTCTACCGTCAGGCTCTTGAACCAGAGAGGACAACTTCACTTACCCCAACAGTGATCTGATTCCACAACCTATGTGCAACCTTTTAAGAACTTTATAATTTGTGTTCTAGATGCTTGTTGCTTATTTATTATTTTGTATTACTTTTTTCCTCCTGTATTTGCAGTGTCTTTTGCATATTACCTGTCCTTATTTGTTTGCATTTTCATCGATTCTATTGCGGTCTGTGTATCTACTGTGAATGCCTGCAAGAAAATGAAACTCAGGGTGACCTGTGTGTACTTGATAAATTTATTTGGAGTGTAAAATCTATAATAACCCCATGGATAAAGGAACCATTTGGACTTGAGCCAAGTTTTAGGTGTATTATCAAGTCCTGAGGACAGCACAGCCTGTGTAGAGCTGTCAAGGTCAAGTGAGTGGCGAGGAAGTTAGCAAATGGAATATGATGCAAGGAAAATGAGGCTTTCCACTTTGTAAGGGGGGATGAGAAAATAAATAATTATTTAAATAAGGCAAGCCTGCAAAATATTACAGTGAAAGGGGATCTGAGAGTTCCATTGCATCATATGTTGGCTTTTATGTAAGTGATATGGAATATAAAAATAGGAAAATAGTGATTAAACCTTAAAAGGGACTGATTGGGCAAAACAGCTTGCAGCTCTGAACTCCGTATTTAGCAGAAGGATGAGTTTGCATTGGACGTGGTGTTGAGAGGGTTGTCCACCTTCCTTCCTGGCTCAAGCAGAGGGAGAATATTTCACCTCATGGATATCTAGATCTAGCAGGGTGGGAAGGGGCAAAGATTCAGGAAAGCAATTTCCCATTCTAGGTGGAGAGGAAGAGACACTTCCATGGGTCACAGTTCTGTGGAATTCTCTGTCAGAGAACCGTGGGTGTAGAGTCACTGAATGTGTTCTGAGAGAGGTTAACAGATTATTCAACGAAGAGGGCGTCAAGGTTACTGGAGAACACTCCCTAATATGCTTGGCAATAGAACCACTCTAAGACAGATGCCATAAGCATCTGTCATGCATCTTGTCCCGACAAACCTATAAAACAAGCTCACTTATATCAGAATGCTGTTTCTGAATTTCAGTTCGGCATTCAACACCACTGTCCCACAGACTTTGGTGAACAAACTCCTCGTCCTCAGTCACTGTGCAGCTGGGTATTGGACTTCCTAACAAACATGTCAGATAGCTCGGATGCACAGCCACTGCTCCCTTCCCATCATCCTCACACGGGTGCCCTCCCGAGCCCAATGTACACTCTGTTCACACATGAGTGCACGGCCAAACACCTGAGTAATTACATTGTCAAATTTGCCAATGACATGGCAGTCGTGGGCTCATCACCGCCAACGATGATATGGCCTGCAGCAACAGAGAGGAAGAGCTCAAGGCCTGATGTCAGACAAATAAGCTCTTCCTCATGTCAACAAGACAAAGGAGCTGTATATCGATTTCAAGGGAGCTCACACCACTCACACCCCTCTTTACACCAGCAGCACAGCAGATTCAAACTCTCTGGGTCCCAGAACACATCCTACACAATTGGGAAAGCTCACCAATGCCTCTACTTTCTGAAGAGGGTGAAGAGAGCTGGACAATGCACATCTATACTCATGTCGTTCTACAGATTTGCAGTACAGAGCATCTGAACATGCTGCATCACTACATACCACATAAAATCCACAGTGGTGGATGGGAAAGCTCTACAATGTGTATTCAGAACTACCTAACGCATCACTGCCACCAGCCTGCCGCCATCAAGGACATACAGTATATGCAGAAAGGTGCTGGGAAAGGGCCAGTAACATCATGAAGGATCTCACCCTCCCTGCTCATGGACTGTTTGTCCTACTCCCATCAGGGAGGAGGCTCCATAGCATCTACAACAGGACTACCAGGCTCAAAAACCGTTACTTTTCCAAAGTAGTAAGGCTAATTGACACCTCGACCCACTAACCCACCCCTCCACATCCCCCATCACCACTGCTTTATCATCTCCTGCCAGCCACCTCGTGTGCAGACAGCCCTGTGCCCAGCATCACTTTATGGATGTACAATCAATCTTTGTACATAAGCTAAAGAAGAAGAATGCCCTTAACTCCTGGTGGAGTCATCGGGGCGCTGTCATGACAAGCTTTTTGTGCCGATCTTTTTGGTGATAGCTCATCATGTGGCGTTTCTGTAGCATTCTCCAGTTTTTTTTTTAACGAGGTCGAGTTGCTAGCTCGACACTCAACCCAGCACGGATGGAAAGTGTGCAAGGGAGCCGGCTGGATTCGAACTCAGGACCGTTCGCCCCGGAGTCCAGCGCTGATGCCACTACGCCACCATAAATAAGCTAACTTATGTATTTATTGTGTTTTTGTTATGCGTTCTTTATCTTGTCGTTTTATTTTGTGCTGCGTTGGATCTGGAGTAACAATATTTTGTTCTCCTTTACACTTATGTACTGGAAATGACATTAAACAATCTTGAATCAAGGCTTATGAGGAGTGAGAGGAAAATGTGTTGAAGCCAAAATTGGATCAGCCATAATTTTATTGAATGGTGGAACAGGCTTGAAGGACCACCTGGACGAATGATTTTCTTAAGTCGTGCACGTCAGCCACTAGAACTGTCTGGTTTGCTCCAGTTTAAGGATTTAAGACAGTTGATGGTTATTTTGTAGCTGATGGTTATTTTGTAAGTGCTTGAAAAGTTAACAAAGGTAAAAGAGTAATTGTTAAAATATCCTCATAAGAATGTACGTGCAAAATAATGAACTTGATAAAAAAAAGGTCACAAAGACATCCCAAATAGATCTGGGTGGTCTCAGAATTTCTTAGAATTTGTTAATTGACTGTAAACCACAAGACGCCTTGAAGTGCTTGAATGATTTTTGAGATGTGAAACTGCAAACACAGGAATCTGGTGCAAAACAAATCTGCAAGAATAAGTCAATGGGTCAAGCAACATTTGTGAGGAGAAAAGGGCATTGTGAACATTTTGGGTGGAAGCCCTGCATCAGGACTGAGAGCAGAGAGGGAAGATAGCTGGTATAAGGATGGGTGAGACGGGGCTTGTAATTGATAGATGGACTGAAGGGGTAAGGAATAATGGCAGAAGGAGCCAGGTTGAGGAGGGTTGGAATCGCAAACACAAGAAAATCTGCAGATGCTGGAGATCTGGAGTAATGTGCACAGAATATTGGAGGAACTCAGCAGGCCATGCAGCATCTATAGAGAAGAGTAAACAGTCATTGTTTCAGGCTGAGACCCTTTATCAGGTGACTTCTCCCCTTTCTTTCCCAGTCACTCTGACTTCTCCCCTTCCTTTCCAGTCCTGAATTTGTGTGTATTGCTTTGGGTAGCAGTGGAGTTGGGAGACAGAGGTAGGAGCTAAACTACTGTAGAGTATCTCTGTCACTTTTTTGCCCTTGCAAACCACCTCCAGTTCTCCCTTTTTTTTTTGCTCCCTCATCACCCATTTTTGTCCCCTTCCCTTTCCTGGTTTCATCTATCTACCGCCCACACTTCAGCTACTGGATTCAGTCTTCCCTTTCACCTCTCTCCTCTCTCTTGTGTTCCCATTATCATCATCCTCAGTGATTGGATTCCACCACATGCCTTTGTGCCCCATGTCGCCCCTCTTCCCCTGCATCTGTCTTCCAGCTCCACGCTTCATTCCTCCTTGGTTCACATGTTGGAGACTGGCCCACCTCACTCCTAGCCTCTTTTTCTTTTCTCCCCCTTGCCGGCTCTTTTCCCTCTCCATTCTTTGTCCAAATGCAAGTCTCAATCTGAAATGCTGACCATTCCTCTTTCTGCACCATAGCTCCTACCACCCACCCCCCCCACCACATAAAGACGCTGCTCGTCCTTCTAAGTTCTTCCAGCAGTTTGTTGAACTCTTTTTGAGTTGTATCCCTCAGTTTCTGGGAGAGTAGCCTCCTGCTGTCAGCTCTCCGGTGCTCCGATTCCCATCCCCAGCTTCTCTCTACTAGCAGGAGTTTGAAGTCCCAGAATTTATTCTTCAAAGATTTCCCCAAATCTTAAAGTAAAACCGCTGAGCAATTATTGTCCTTGGTCACCACTATTAATGTCAATGACATCTTGCCCAGCCTTGTGTTGTTGAAACAGTTTTTTCCAACCACCTGGTATGCAGGCCTCTTTTACAAGAATAAATTTGAAAATAAGACCACCACCTCACGTTCAGACTGAAGTTTGGGAAGAAAGTGATGTGATCAGTAAGTTAAACTGCTCAGGGCATCCATTTGTTACATGCAAACTGAGCACTGAATTTTTGTGTTTTTGGAACAAAAACTGGATTAAAAGTAATAGTTCAAGTTTATTGTCATCTGACTGTACATATATACAACCACATGAGACAGCGTTCTTCCAGACCATGGTATACCCACAAAACATATCACACAAAGCACAGAAAACGTAATATTGCCATAAATGCGCATGTGCCAGTTGTGCATGCAGCCTGGTACAGCTGTTCTGATCTATTCTTACTTTCTTCTTCTTACTTTTTAATTTACATTATTTTTTGTATATTTTTTTCCTCATGGTAACACGACGAAGCTGTACCCTCTCTAACATGCTGGTAGAGAGAGTTTTATTTGTGTTTTCTTTAGCGCTGGAAATGGTTACATCCTGACACGCGGGACAGAAGCAAGGTCGCATTGTGTATTCCACGGACCGCAAAGACCGGCCGGCTTAGCGAACAGAGCGGTGGACACCCCTGCTGAAATCCGGAGGAAAACATACAGAGGATGCAGAGTGGGATCACAAAGCCGAGGAAAGAGGACCAGGTCGAGACAACAGAGACTTTTGGAGAAGAGGAGTTCGGTGGGTAATACTGTTCCAGCTGACTGGAAGTGCACTGAGAGCGGTAAGCGTAAAGGAGTTTGGTGCTTACTGTTCTGGTTAACAACGGATGGTGCAATCGGGTATATTACGATCGAGGAACGTGCTTGCAGACTGGATATTGAACTTTTTACTGTTGGACTTCGGCCACATTCCACCGTGATACAACACTTGGCAGCACGGGAGGTCATTCCTGCCTGTGGCCATCGAACATGCAGCTCCTCCCGTGGAGGGTCAGACACCCTGAGCCAATAGACTGGTCCTGGACTTACTTTCCATCTGGCACAGTTTGCATTTTGGTGTCTGATTGTTGGAGTTTTTTGTATTGCTATATTTACGCTCTATTCTTGGTGCAGCTGTAACAAAACCAAATTTCCCTCAAGATTAATAAAGTATATCTATCTATCTATCTATCTAAATAAGTTAGTAAAATATAATTCAAAGCACAGGTAATGCACAGCACAGGTAAACAGTACAGTAAAGAGTTTGTGGTCGTAGTGACGTGACCTTGGTGGTGGCAGAGTATTCATTAGCCTCTCAGCTTGAGGAAAGAAGCTGTTATACATTCTGGTAGTTCTAGTCCTGATGCTTCTGTGCCTTCTTCCTGACGGTACTGGGTCAAAGTGATTGTGGGATGGGTGGTCAAGATCCTCAACCATGCTTTAGGTTCTCTGTGTTTTGTCTACTATTTTCGTGGTAAATGTCACAAAAAAGTGTTTGGGGGGGTGGGGAGAAGAATACCCTGGTGATCCCCTTGGGTTTTGATGTTCTCTGTAGGGTGTTGCATGTTCCCTACCACAATGATGCAGCCAGACAGGACACTCTCCATGGTTCTCCTGTAGGAAGCTTTTAGAATGGGGGTGGAGAGCCTTGCATGCCTCAATCTCCTCAACATGTAGATGTGGCGGAGCCTTCTTGGCTAGTGAGGAGAGGTTATGGGTCCAGGTTAGGTCATCTGTTATGAACACACTAAGGAACTTTGTACTCTTCACTCTCAACAGCAGAGTCATTGATGTGCAATGTAGAGTGGTTGACTTGCACCTTGAAGTTCTCAATCATCTCGCTTGCCTTGGCCGCACTGAGAGCCAGATTGATGTTCTCACACCATTTGACAAGCCTCTCTACCTCCTCTCTATATGCCAACTCGTCATTTTTGCTGATGAGACCAACCACTGTTTAATCATCAGTGAACCTGATGCAGTTTGAGTAAACACGGATTACTCAAGACTTGAGTGAAGAAAATTCTGACTAAAAAAACTGTTTCTGACTAGAGCTGTTTTGATATTGTTAGCTAAATACTATTTTGTGAAATCTTGAAAGCAAAATAATGGCTTAAAATTTGAACTGCAGTGAGTATTTGTGATAGTTTCAATCTTATCATGATGTTCTTTTGAAAATAAGGTAGTAGATGCATTTATCACATTTTTTCAAGATTGTAAAGTAAAGGAAAGGCATCGGTTAGTCTTGCGCGACCATGGATCTGCACCTGGAAATTCTTCACTCTCCAGGGCGCAGGCCTGGGCAAGGTTGTGTGGAAGACCAGCAGTTGCCCATGCTGCAAGTCTCCCCTCTCCACGACACCAATATTGTCAAAGGGAAGGGCATTGGACCCATACAGCTTGGCACCAATGTCGTCGCAGAGCAATGTGTGATTAAGTGCCTTGCTCAAGGACACAACACGTTCCCTCTGCTGGGGCTTGAACTCACGACCTTCAGGTCGCTAGTCCAGTGCCTTAACCACTTGGCCACGTGCCCACACACTTCAAGCTTGTATAGAAAAAAAATTGCATAAATAGTGATCAGGGTGACCTTTCCTCATTCCCTGTTGAACCTAAATGCACGTGAGGTCATTACCCGCATGTCATCCATGTCAGCGTGGGAAGGAGATCAACTCCTCGAGCTTGCAAATGACAGTGGGCTGAAAAGTTATGTTTGACATAACACACCTCTGCCGGCATTCTGGATCAAAGTCAAGGCAAAATATCCTGAGATAGCCACGAAAGCACTGGAAACATTGCGTCCATTTCCAACATCATATCTCTGCAATGAATGCAACGAAAACTAAATTGCGGAATAGACTGGACATAAGAAACCCCCTTCGAGTATCGCTGTCTCCCATCACCCCTCGATAGGACCATCTTGTTGCAGGGAAACAAGCCCAGGGCTCCCACTGATTCAGTGATATTGGTGCATTGCAATGATTTTATATGTTCATACGGGGAAATTATGTGCTGTGTGTTTAACATCCAAACGTTACTTAAAATGTTATGATGCTATTGACTTACAAGTGACTTATATAACCATATAACAATTACAGCACAGAAACAGGCCATCTCGGCCCTTCTAGTCCATGCCGAACGCTACTCTCACCTAGTCCCACTGACCTGCACTCAGCCCATAACCCTCCATTCCTTTCCTGTCCATATACCTATCCAATTTTTCTTTAAATGATAATATCAAACCTGCCTCTACCACTTCTACTGGAAGTTCATTCAACACTTACCTCAAGCTCCCCTGTCCTCCCCGGTAATTGACTTATCACTATATTCACGCGAGGACAATATGCGCTGTGTGTTTAATATTAAATTCGTTAGAGAAATCCTTTTAGAAATGAAATTGAGTGTATTAGCCACTTAAAGACCTATATTCTGGTCGTGATTAACACCGCTCTCCCCCGAACAGAATCGCCAAAAACGATTTGTAGGGGAAAGAAATCGGCACGTACACATATGCGCACTGGTGCCCACAGCCTGCACAAGACTTCATGGTAATTGTAGTCTTTCTCGGGGTAAACACAAGGTATTTGACTGCTACTCTTGTCCGTTGGCAACCCTACCCCCGCCCCCCCCCCCCCCCACCGGTTTGGCCGGTCCGCAGTGCAAAAAAGGTTGGAGACCCCTGACTTAGCCGATAGCATACTACATCTTTAAAAGAAATGTAATTCCTCGTTGCTGTTTAGGACTAGATTGGTGGTTTTGTGAATAGGAAATAAATGTAGAAAATGTTTCCATGAGCATGTAGTTTGGGAAGTGTGTGTAGAAGCAATAGGAAACAAGCTGGGCAGTTGTGGAAGTGAACTTGGCAATGGGGTGATGCTGCTGCTGATGCAGGCAGGGTTCTGTGATGTCATGATGTTTGTCATTACAGAGATAATGGAGCCATTTGTGCATGATGTCATGACTCATAGTAATGACAAAGCTAATGAAGGGTGCTGTTGCACCTGTAGAGGTGCACACACTCACTCTAAGACTGGCAGCTGTAAAGAGATGGTGAGAAATGAGCTTTCCTACCCATTATTTAATTAGGCAGTGCTTTCTTTCAGTGGCTTGGGATTGCTGGTGGCCTGGGGAAATAGGAACAGATGGCTGGAGAACAATACTTATGCCACTGTTGCATTAGACAGTCCCTCAATATCATGGATAATTTTAAACAGGAGATTCTGCAGATGCTGGAAATCCAGAGCACGCCACACAATTCTGCAGGAACTCAACAGGGCAGGCAGCATCTATAGAAATGAAGGAACAGTCGACACTTTGGGCTGAGCCCCTTCACCGGGACTGTCAAGGAAGGGCAAAGAAACCAGAACAAGAAGGTGGGGGAAGGCAAGGAGAACAAGCTAGAAGGTGATGGGTGAAGCATGGATGGGGGAGTGGGGATGAAGGAAGAAGCTCGGAAAGGATAGGTGGAGAAGGTAAAGGGCTGAAGAAGGGAGCTGATGGGAAAGGAGAGTGTACTATGGAAGAAAGGGGAGGAAGAGGGGGTCCGGGTGAGGTGACAGGCAAGTGAGGAAAAGAGGTAGGAGAGACAGATGGGAGAAGTGAAGAAGGGGGGAGGGGGAAGATCACTGGGATAAATCGATGTTCATGCCACCAGGTCGGAGGCTACCCAGATGGAATATGAGGTGATGTTCCTCCATTCTCCAACCTGAGAGTAGCCTCATCATGGCAGCCGGGCAGGCTGTGGACCAACATATCAAATGGGAATGGGCATTGGAATTAAAATGTTTGGCCACTGGGAAATTCTGCTTTTTGCAGATGGAGTGAAATTGCTCGACAAAGCGGTCCCCCGATGCACATTGGGCTGCACCAGTATTGAGGAGCCTCACTGGGAGTTCCGGATGGTAGAAAGAAGGGGGAGGGGGAGCAAAATTACCACAAGTTGAAGAAATTGATGTTCATGCCACCAAGTTGAAGAGTAACCAGATGGTGTTGCTCCTCCTACCCAATGGTCCCCTCATTATGGCAGTACTGGAGGCTGACATGTTGGAATGTTCTTATCAGAAGCCTAAGTTATGTGGTGAGCTTGTATTTTAAATTGGGCTGCTGGTGCCCTGGGGAATGCTATAAGTATGGAATACATATGTGAAATACTATGATTTTTGTGTCAGTGCCAGGTTTTTACCAACTGATCACATTATGTTAAGGTTGAAAAGTGAAATACATAAATGTTTGCTATTTAAATGCATTGTAAATTCTGGTGAGATCTTAGTTGTAGATCTTTTTAAGTCACTATTAGACAATGTAATTGGTAGCAATTGCTTCAACTTTACAGTTCTTCTTTTTCCAGCTATGATGTAAACTTCCCTAGTGCTAATTGCAGTTTGGAATTGGTTCAAAGGAGCCCCCTGACATTCAACACCTTTTGGTGCCATCAAACTTCAGAGTAGTCAGGAGCATCTAAAAGCATTGAATATTTAGTTTTAAAAAAAATAGTAGAACACTGAAGATGTGGCATAAGGTAACAAATACATTATTGTAAAAATCCAATATGTAGAAATGTGTGAATTGCAATCTATTTTTGAAAGGCAAAGGGTTTGCTAAGCGCCCATTATGGTTTAGTATTCCTCACCTTGTGCAACAGATCTAAATTTGCTGATAGCTTTGCAAAGGTGCTGATTTGATTTTTGCTATCATAGCAAATGCAGAATTCAGCCTACTCTGAGAATCTGGCAAAATAATTTTCTGAACCATATTCTTCCCATGTATTGATCGTTAAATGATAGTGTTGCCGATTGTTTTGGTTTTATAAATACTTTATTCAAAATTTCCACTTTCATTTTACTTATGTGATGCCTAATTCTTTTCTGGGAGAAAAAAGTAACTTTGGGAATGGCTGCTTCCTGTAAACATATAAATGGAGCCCACACACTTTGATCTTTATCAAACTATGTTTGGGCCATCTAAAGGTCAATTTACTTTTTTTTAAACCTCAAAGTTGTGCCTGGTAGCAAGTAATTTTTTTTCTGATAAGGGTGTACATAGAGCATAGAAAATTACAGCACATTACATAGAGCATAGAAAATTACAGCACATTACAGGCCCTTCACCCCATAATGTTGTGTGAACATTTTACCTGCTCTAAGATCAATCTAATTCTCCCCTCCCACATAGGCACTTGGATTGTAGAGGGCTAGCTAGGAGTCTGTAAGTGCCTAATGTATCTGCCTCTGCCAACACCCACACCCCTGGCAGTCGTTCCACACACCCACCATTCTCTGTGTATATCTGTGACATCACCCCTGTACTTTCCTCCAATCACCTTAAAGTTAGCCCCCTTGTATTAACCATTTCTGAACTGTGGGTGGGGGGAGGTCTCTGGCTGTTTACTCTGTGTATGCCTCTTATTTAATACACCTATCAAGTCACCCCTCATCCCTCTTTGTTCCAAAGAGAAGAGAGCTAGTTTGCTCAACTATCCTAAGGCATGCTTTCTAATCCAAGCATCATCCTGGTGAATCTCCTTTGCGCCTTCTCTCAAGCTTCTGCATTCTCCTCATGATGAGGTGACCAGAACTGAATGCAGTACTCCAAGTGTGGGCTAACCAGAGTTTAATAGAGCAACATTATCTCATAGCTCTTGATCTCAATTCCCTGGCTAATGAAGGCCAACACACCAAACACCTTTTTAACCACCCTACCAACATGTGCAGCAACTTTGAGAGATCTATGGATGCGAATACCAAGATCCCTCTGCTCTTCCACACTGCGAGGAATCCTGCCATTAACCCCTGAACTCTGCTTTAAAGTTTCACCTTCCATAGTGTATCTCTTCACACTTTTCCAGATTGAATTCCATCTGCAAAATCCTTCCTGTTACTTGTCAAGCTGCACAGCTGAGTCATTGCTGGCAGGACAATTTTTTGGCTGATGTGGTAGAGAAGTGTAGATTGCAGTTTTCTTGTTAATAATTTAAAATTTCCTTCAATTTGCCAATAGGACAGGATAAGCAGCCACAATTCTGAAATGGAAACTGGCCACAAACTGTGGAATGATGCCCCTGGGAGTTAAGGAAGAATTAAATTCTGGATGCAAGCTAGAACTGTGAATATTTTGAATGTAACCAAGAGCTTTGATTCTATTTTAAGATTGTTTATGGAAGCGAGTAGGGAGACCGAGAGCAAAACACTTTTTCAAATTTCTATTTGGATAATAACCATCCAGCATAAAGCTCAGCTGTAGTTACTATGTGCACAAAATTGATCGAAATCTTTGATGAAATTTTCATAAGTATTAATAGTATCACATGGTCCATGCATTTTTCCTGTGACTCTAAATAAGACTGAAAATTTGCACCCAATATAGGGATTTTTATTCTCTTGGCTTGGCCATTTTGGGCAGTAACCCAGTTGGACTTGAACTGACTATGACATTCACTGTTTGTCTGAGATCTTCATTGTGTTCCAGTTTGCATTTGGACAGACAGTGGCACCAGCAAAATGTGACAATTCCTTTATTTCCAGTTCACTTCGGGGGGTACAGAATCCCAGTGTCAAACTTTCATTAGTATCCGGATAGGTCTGGGGTTACCAACTTTTTTTATGCCAAGGGTTCTGTGGACCCCAAATTTGGAACCCCTGTGATTGGCTATTGTGTTTTCAAAACAAGAGTCAGTATTGCATTCCACAAGTATCTACCTACCTCTGCAAAGTGAGTACTGGTTGGAAATCTAGTTGATGAGGTTCCCCACCTAAGGCCAGATGGCCTAGATGAACTTCTCATGTCGTGTTGTGGATACAATTCAGTCCATCACAAGAAAGGTCCTTCCCAGCATTGAGTCACATTTAAGGCTGATTTATACTTGTGCGTCAACATGACGCCGTAACCTACGCAAGTGGCCTCCGCGCGTTGTGAGCATTTATACTTGTGCGTTGGTGTGTCTGTGTTGCTCTGCAATTCGGGCACAACGCACATGCGCACACACCTGCCCACGCAAGGCTCCATGGTCATTGTAGTCTTTCTCAGGGTAAACAAGTTTAAAGCGAGGGTCTTTTTTTGTAAAAGCGAAATGTGTCCTCCATAATTTCGGCATCTCCCTCCTGTCAGGAACAGGCAAGGTGATTGCACATACCCCTGTCGGCTGACTCCTTCCACTGTCTGAAGAAGCACTCCCTGAATCATGGTGTGGTTTCTGCCCATCCGGAGTTATTGCAGATATGATCTTCATAGCATGCCAATTACATGAAAAACGCTGTCGCAAAGGCTCCCCTTGCACTTGGCTGTCATAGATGTAACAAAGGCATTTGAATCAGTAGACCGTCACACTCTCTGCTGTATACTATCAAGACATAGCTGCCCTGACAAGTACTTATGAATACTGAAGCTACTGCAAGACGGCATATCAGCCACAGTATTCAGCAAAGTGATGTTAAATCTGAACCTTTCACTGCTAAGGCAGGAGTCGAACAGGGCTGCATCATTTGACCAAGGCCATCCCAATCGTGTATAGAATAGATGATGAGCTTTCAACCTCAACCGATTCAAGGCCAAGAGCATGGTTAGCACCCCCACTTATCATCATGCAGCTCCAGCAAGCAGATGATCACACCATTGCAGCACACTCTGAAGGAGACCTCTGTTGTGTCCTGAATGCCTTTGTAAGGCATATAAGGCCTTGGGTCTTGTTTTCTTTTTTTTTGCAATTTATTTTTTTATTGAAGTTCATCATCAAACAAACATTTCCATGAGATGTAGTTCAGATACTGTTCAAAAATATCATATCATATTTGTCACAAATCTCTGCATAATATTTATCTGTATACACTTATAGAAAGGAGAGGAAAGAAAGAACAAATGAAAGAAGAAAACTATGTACAAAGTAGGGAGTGATCTTATTTTTTACAACATATTCATTGACTTGTGAGAATAAAATCAGGCCTATGAGGTGTTATATAGTTAAACCATTTTTCCCAGTATGAATCAAATTAATCCAACTTATGATTAACAGGTGCTGTTATCTTCTCCATTTTGTAAATGTCCATTCAGCCCTCCATAAAAGTTGATGATATTGCCCTTGAAAATGTAGACCTCTTTCTATACCTTGGCAGCATTTTCTTGTCATAAGCATATATTGACTCAGAGATCAATAACTGCCTGAGTAGGGCTAGTGAAGCCTATGCAAGATTAAGGAAAAGAATCTTTGAAGACCATGACCTACAAGTCCAAACAAAACTTTTGGTCTATAGAGCAGTTGTTCTTCCTACATTACTGTATGGAACTGAGTCATGGGCCACCTACAGTAGACTCCTGAAAGCCCTGGAACAATAGCACTAAAGATCTTTGCAAAAGATTTTGAGGATGAGATGGAAGAATAGACACACTAATACAGTGTACTGGAGGAGGCCAACATGAGGAGTATCTCCATCATGATAAAGCAATGCCAACTCTTCCGCTGGATAGGTCATGTCACCCAGGTACCACATTCACGTCTCCCCAAACATACCTTCAATACAAGAATTTTAACATCCAACTTCCAAGTTTTAAGCAGAAGTTCACAATAAAAATGACTTCTAAATACATTCATGAACATGTTCCTGCATCACAACAGGGAAAGAACACAAAATAATCAAGTTCCCATCTACTGCAAAGATTTTCTGTCCAAATCCAAGTTGGGATCATCGCTTAGTCTCCAGTCAAGTTTAAAAAGTGGATTCAAAATTAAAACTTTCTCTCCCCACCCCACCCTACCTGTCACCTGCCAGATACGATCACTGAGGGGTTACTCCTGAGATATGGGAAGTTGTTCACATTTTCCAGAGACTGGCTATGGATCTGTAATTCTTCAAGCCCAGTGAGCAGGTTGGTCGAGGACTTTTGTAGATCTTCAGTGTAAGATTCATCTTCTCCCTTATGCTTCAGTGAACAAAGTGCTTTAGTTTGGTTTCCCTGTGTCTCTTCAGACCATAGTTTGACTCCAGGAAGGCAGTAAGTTCTTGGCTCTGTGGTGGTGAAACTGACTTGTTAGTTCACCATTAGTCCTGTAGTTCAGCTCCACTCCAGTGGGAAGCTTGTGAGAGGTGAGATGAAAACATTGTGCAGAGAAAGATTTGGAGGAAAAAAATTATTACGCCGATGACGCAAATTTGTTTGACGCTGGCACTGAGTTTGTCTCTCATTGGGGGCCACTGGTTAGGGTCATGGTTTTTGTGCTATCATGTAGTAAGCATTAGACGGTGACGTATTTTGCCAATATGCTGAATTTTAGGGTAGAGACGAAAAGAAAACCTCATCCAAAGTGCAGTAGTAAATTTCTTTTCAGAAATGCTGTTCTTGGGCTACAGTTCAGCATTCAGCACCATAATTCCCTCCAGGCTCAACAAGAAGCTCAGAGACCTCGGCCTTCACCCTGCCTTGTGTAGCTGGATCCTGGACTTCCTGTCAGATCACCAGCAGGTTGTAAGAGTGGGCTCCCTCACCTCTGCCCCCTGACCCTCAAACACAGGTGCCCCTCAGGACTGTGTACTAAGCCCCCCCCCCCTTACTCTTTGTATACCCATGACTGTGTCACCACCCACAGCTCCAATCTGCTATTTAAATTTGCTGATGGCGCTACACTGATCGGCCTGATCTCACGTAATATTGAGGCAGCTTACAATGAAGAAGTCGTCACCCTGACACAGTGGTTTCAAGAAAACTACCTCTCTCTCAATGTCGCAAAAACAAAGGAGCTGGTTGTGAACTATAGGAGAAATGGAGGCAGGCTAACCCTTATAGACATCAATTGATCTGGGGTTGAGAGGGTGAACAGCTTTAAATTCCTCAACATAGACATCACCAAGGATCTCACGTGGTCTGTACATACTGGCTGTGTGGTGAAAAAGGCACAACAGTGCCTCTTTCACCTCAGATGGTTGAAGAAGTTTGGGATGGCCCCCCAGATTCTAAAAACTTTCTATAGGGGCACAATTGGGAGCATCCTGACTGGCTGCATCACTGCCTGGTATGGGAACAGCACTTCCCTCAATCGCAGGACTCTGCAGAGAGTGGTGCAGACAGCCCAGCTCATCTGTGGATGTGAACTTCCCACTATTCAGGATATTTACAAAGACAGGTGTGTTAAAAGGGCCCAAAGGATCGTCGGGGACCCGAGTCACCCCAACCACGAACTGTTCCAGCTACTACCATCTGGGAAACGGTAGCGCAGCATTAAAGTCAGCACCAGCGGGTCGAGGACAGCTTCTTTCACCAGGCCATCAGACTGATTAATTCATGCTGAAACAACTGTATTTCTATGTTATATTGACTCCTGTTGTACATAATATTTAATATAAATTACTATAGTTGCACATTGCATGTTTAGATGGAGACGTAATGCAAAGATTTTTATTCATGTATATGAAGGATGTAAGTAATAAAGTCAATTCAATTCAATCTTTCTAACAATTTTGTAAGATTACATTGTGAAGAATTTCAAAGATTCCCTGAAAATCGAGGTATACCATTGTATGACTAACTTTTTTTTTAATGAAGTCTATCAAATTTGTTGGATGCAACTTTTTTTTTGACAGTAACTGTTTAGGGCTGCGGAAAGCAAGACACATTCCAACAGTAATTTGTTTTATACTTAATGATTTTTAGTTTCTTTGTCATGGGGCAATCTTCAGATGTCATTCATGTTGGTAGAGAATTGTCATATATGATGCACCATGAAAGCCAATGTTTGATCTGAGTGAATAATGGTACAAGATAACTCCATTTTTTGCTGTACTTAATAAGGAGCATGCTTTCATCTTGTGCCAGTGGCTTTGGACTGTGCTAGTGTGGTTCCAAGGAGATGCCGATCGCAGTTTTAAAATCATAACTGTTTGTCGTTGCTGGTATTAATCATGGTATTGAACTCAAAGGATATGTGGGTTTTATCTGGGCTGGGCCCATAAACAGCATTTCAAGAAGGATGTGTCCTGTTCTGAGCTTCTGCTATAATGAATGCTTATCAAAGTCACATCAAGAACACACTGACTTGCCATTTTGCTGTATGACAGATCAAAGAAGTCTCATATTTTAAATGGACTGTAACTTTCTCATAACTGCTTGGTGAGCTGATTTTCTCAGTAAAAGGTACTCAAGCTTGTTTAATGTCCTTCCCTCTATGCAAGTATAAAGGAGAATAAAATGATTGTTACTCCGGATCTGATGTAGCACAACAAAAACAAGATAAAGAACAATAAAACAAAATAAATACATAAGATAGCTTATGTACATTGCATGTACATAAAGTGATGCTAGGTTATACATAAGGTGGCTGACATGAAATAATAAAGTAGGGGTGGAGGTGTTGATCAGCCTTACTGCTTGGGGAAAATAACTGTGTTTGTTTCTGGTTGTCCCGGCATGGATGCTACCTAGCCTTCTCCGTGATAGGAGTGTGACAAATAGTCCATGAGCAGGGTGGGTGGGCACCAGTGCCTTTCTGTATATATGTCCTTGATGATGGACAGGCTGATGCGTTGGCCAGTTTTGACTACCCAGTGGAGAGCCTTCCTGTCCACTGCAGTACTAAGCATTAATGCAGCTTGTCAGGGTGCTGTCTCTTTACATCTGTAGAGTGATGTTAGCGTGGATGTGCAAAAGGCCAGCTGTCTTCGGCCTCCTCAGAAAACACACGTTTTGCTGAGCTTTCTTTACTTTGTAAGACGCACTGGGTCAGCAGTATCTGAGCACTCATTTCCTTGCTTTATAACTATTAAAGTTAAAACATTTAGAGTTTTTTCCCCCCAGCTTGTCTAATTGCATATGTGAAATTGTTACTAGATCAGTTTTATGAAGTTGTTGTATCCTATTGTGCACATGACAATGTCAGGTTGTCTGACTTGATAATTAAATAATTATACTCCGAACTAAAGAAAAAAAAATATAATTAGGATGATATTGTTACTAAGAATTGGTTGAACATTCAGTTGAACAAAGTAACAGGAGAGAACAACAAAGATTTTAATGATTTTCACATGGTTCTAATGCAAGATTTTGGAAGTCAAAATACTTTTTAAGTTCTGTATCCAAAACTTAAATTATGGCTTTTGGCTGTGTTACGTACCCCGTAACTGGGTTGCCAAACCAGCAGAAATGGAACACTCGTTGGAGTCTGTGATTACTAGGAACTAATAAAGTTTAATTAAAGAAATAAGTAATACAGTACACTAATTGTAAGGATATAAATGTAACAGGTTAGCAATGATAATACACACATATACACAGAAATAGGGTAATAGGAATCAACCAAGCTCTATCGCAGTCTAGCGGTAAAATGATCAGTCTTAAGTGAAGCAGAGTTCAGTTCAGTTTAGTGCTGTTCGAAGTAATCGCTGTTGTTGTACCGTTGGGGGGGGGTGGAGAGAGAGAGATGCAGTTGGTTTCGGGCAGACCTTTTGATGTCTTCTGATCCCGCTGTGGTCACCAACTATGACCCCTCCGTTCCGGATACGATCGTTCTTCCGCGGTGAACCCAGCACCAGGCAAGGGCGGACACACACTTAGGTTCCCACCGATTGTACCTTTACATCCTGCGGGCCTCTGACCAATTTCCGCGAACTGGTCCTCCAAACTCCCACCAACTTGAGGGGGCACACTGCCCTTTCCAGGGTCTCGTGGCATCTCATACCTTAGCAAACCTGCTCTTTTTATCCCCCTGCTGGGGTATCACTTGTCCATCAAACTTCAAACAGTTCAGCTTCAAAGCAAGCGGTCTGTCAATATCTGAATTGTGTTCCTTTCTTGTTAATCTCTCTCTCTTCTCTCATTAACATTTTGAATGTTTCTCCATTGTCTTCCGTTATCTCTCTCATTAGCATCATCCGTCCGGTAGCTCTGCTTGGTGTCACACATGACAGCTGTCAGTGGATAAGTGCTATATTCTGGAGATACGAGAAACTGCAGGTGCTGGAATCTGAAGCAGAAAGAATCCATCTGCTGGAGGAGTTCAGTGAATCAGGCAGCATTACCAAGGGACATGGACAACTGTCATTTCAGGCCGAATCTGTTCATCTGGACTGAACAATACAGGGGAGATGGCCAGTTTAAAAAAAAGGGGGGAGAGATGATTGCAACTTCAATACACTATTGCTTCTCAAGAATTAGCTTAGCTCTGCCTCAAAAATGCCCAAACTCTTACTGGCCATTGAGAAAGACTTTGAAAGACTTGTGGTCCTTGAGAATGAGGTGAGATTTTTTTTTCTCTCTCATGAGCCACCACAGTCCTCACCATGGAATATATGGGTTTCCTCCTACTGTCCAAAGATGTACCAGTTAATGGAGAATTGGTCATTGTGAATTGTCTCATGATTAGGCTAGGGTTAAATCAGGGGTTGCTGGGTGATGTGGATTGGAAGGGGAGGAAGGGCCTATTCCGGACTTTATTTCAATAAATAAATAATGAGCAATGCCTTGCATTTGAGCACTGACCCCTAGTTCTTCTCCCACAAGTGAAATGCCTTTACTGCGTCCACCCAGTTTCTAATCTACAGCAGATATAGGATGCTGTTATTGTCATAAGCCACTAACGTGGTTCTCTAAACCTCTTCCAGCATTTAATATTTTTCCTATGTAGCGTAAATGCTACTTGCCACTTGCAGTTCATGTTCATGCATGTTGACATGAATAGCTTAATTATCAGAGAAATAATAGAACTGAGATAGTTAATCATCAGTAAACGCCCCCGCTTTTGATGGAGGGAAGCGCATTGATAAGCAGCTGAAGGTGGTTGTCTAGGCAATTGCAGCACAAGCTTTCTGCATTGCACAGATCTTTTGGCAAACCCAGAACTCCAGAGTACTAGTCTTTGTGTAATGTTAACAAGAAGGTTGAAATGCAGGAGAAAATTAATACAAAGGTTTACAGGGATGACGGTAGAAATATGAATACTGCTATCAGGTGAGAAGCACTGCAACGTAAGGTACTTTTCGCAGGATATCAAGGAGCTATCCATTGGTGGAAGGGTCCTTTAAGAAGAGGCTTTGTCATACAATCAACATGCTTCTATTTCTTCAAGTGTTTACTGCTAGGGCATATTAAAAGAAATGTTAAACAAAAGCTAAACTCTGGGTCTAATTCTCCTGTTAAGATGGTTGAACATTGGTAGTTTTCCCTACTGCATATGAGGGCTTTAATAACACACCCACTTGCCTGCTGCACATGAGGCTTGTCCCACAAGCGGCTGCGGAATGATTGTTGGTTGTAGATTTCTGCGCATGTCTTGGCTGCTTGTTCACTGGCTACCTTCCTACACTTTTGATACTAAGTGACATATTGTTTTGTCTATTTAAAATGAAGTGCAGATTTTGGCAGCAATGCAAAGTATTGGCAGGAGAATTTGGAAATCAAGAATTTTTATAAAACCTTGTGACTATGTTCTACAAAGCATGTGGTTATATCCTTTGAATTGAAATTAGCTGTCCCTTTTAAAAACAATATTTCCATGATCACATTTAATTCAAATTTCTGGCTACTTGTTTTAAAATTCAACATGGCTATTTGCATGCATTAAAGAACTATTTTGTTCACATAGTACAAAGAATGTGTATAACAAAAAACACAGCGCTTTGAAATATCCGCTGGCATCCTAGCAATCCTATGAAGAAGATCCTGAGGGGTCTTGATGGTAGAGAGGATGTTTCTTGAAGGACAATCCAGAACTAAGAGGGTCACAATTGTAAAATGCAACTTGTTTGTCCGAACTGAGAATCGTCGTTTTTCCCAGAGGATCTTGAATCTTTGGAATTACTTTCCTCAAAAGCTTGTGGAAGCAGTCTTTTGAATACTGATGGCAGTGGTAGATAGCATTGACATCCAGGGGAGTGAATGTTTACTGAAGGTAAGTAGAAACGTGGCATTGACATCACAGGCAAGTTAGCCTTGATTTTGTTAAATGGGACAGCAGCTTGAGTAATCTGTTCCTAATGCAATGCACATGGCCACCATCTGCTATTGGGTAGCCTGAGGTCCCACAAGAACAGCCACAGTACTTCCTTTCAACCATTTGTTTCCTGAACCAGCCAACAAAACCCTCATCACTGCATTTTAGCAACACTATGACCACTTCGTTCTAATAGTATTGACATGTAAAAGACATGTGTAATTTGTTTACTATTTTGTGAATGCTACCTGTATGATGGTATGAACCTGAGATACTACTGTTGGTAGGTTTTACTTTTCATCAGTGCATACTTGTATTTGTGCTTATGCCAATAAATTTGACTTTGGCTGATGTTGTCATGTCGCAGTAGCAACCTCATACCCAATGTCAGCAAGACGAAGCAATTAATTGTGGGCTTCTGGAAGGAAAGTTGCGAGAACATGCAGCAATTCAGCATTGGAAAGGATGAGCAATCTCAAATTCCTGGGTGCCACCACCTTGGAGGGTCTATCCTGTGCCCAACGCATTGGTGGTACAGCTGTGGAAAAAGAAGTATATCACCAAAAATTCTTTCAGATTTCTGTAGATGTGCAGTGGAGACCATTCTGACTGATTGTATCATGACCTGGTATGGAGCCTATAGCACACAGGATCACAAGACACTGCAGAGTTGTCGACTCAACCAGTTCCGACACAGGCACAAGCCTCTCCATCATCGATATTTTTTAAAAGGCGATGCCTCAAGAAGGCACTATCTGTCATTGAGGATCTTGTCCATCTGGGACATTGCTTCTTCTCATTACTGGGATTAAGAAGGAGATACAAGAGCCTGAAATCCACATTGGTTGAATCAGAAGCAGCTTCTCCCACTCTGCCATCAGATTTCTGAAGGTCTATGAACACTACCTCTCTGATGCTCCTTTGTTGTATTCATGTTGCAGGAGCCATGTGTCTCTTT
This sequence comes from Mobula hypostoma, assembly GCF_963921235.1. Taxonomy (NCBI): domain Eukaryota; kingdom Metazoa; phylum Chordata; class Chondrichthyes; order Myliobatiformes; family Myliobatidae; genus Mobula; species Mobula hypostoma. Next base: position 54,723,196 of record NC_086112.1, read on the forward strand.
TCTGTCTGTATTGTATTTTGTGTGGCATGTTTATTATGGGTAATTTGTCACGGGGATTGGGCTGTGATAGAAGCAAATGAGTATAGTTACATATTCATGTTTTGTCTTAGTTTAGTTTTAGTTGAGAGTTGGAGGCAGCCAGCAATTACTTTTTTTGTTAACTGCTTAATTACGCTAATTTGAACACTAATTACTCTTCACTATATCACTAATTTAGTTTTACTTTTTTTATCACTATAAGATCGTCTGTCTTTATTAGTTTTGTAATAAAGGATGGAACAAACTTTTTCCAACTTAGAACTTGGCTATTTGTCATACAGTTTAAATTCCTGTACTCAGTCTCTGTGGTTTTGGTTTGTTTTCAAGTCACTGCTATGTGTGTATCTGCGTCTGTATTTTTGTGTCTTGTGCTGTACGACCACAAAACAAGAACTTGCCCATTATATAAAACAGTTATCATAAACTTGGGCATCTACCTACATCAGGCTTACTCAGACTGAATCAAGGAACCAGACTTTTCTGGTTAGAGTAACATATAACATGTTGACATTACAATAAGGGATTTATGAGAGCATAAGAACTAGGAGCAGAGTTCAGCCATTCATCCTATGGAGTCTGTTGGCTGTTCCACTATGGATGATTTATTATCCTTCTCAACCTCATTCTCTTGCTTTATCCCCATAAACTTTGACTCCCTGATTAATCAACAGATTCATTGTCTTGGGTGCATTATGTATCTATTTTCAAATAGCAAAATGATTTGACAACAACAGAATTTTTTTCTTTCTCTTTCTGATTGATTGGACAGTCATAACGCAGTTTGAAGGCATCACGTGTTCCTAAGCAGAAGAGCTGCTGTATATATTCACAAATAAACCTGCGCAGTAGTTCAGATCAGGTCTCTTCTGTCAATTAATATTCTGGTTAGTTGCGTATTCAGAGAGCCATCCGTCAACACTGTTCCAAAAGGGATATGTTTTGGTTGTTTGTAATTTGTGCTTAGAAGAGACACCAGTACTGAATATTCAAAGCAGTTCTAGTTGGGATGCACTAACATTGCAAATGTGCAATTCTGCAAAGTTGCCTTACCATATTCAAAATATTAACGTTAAATAGGTAATTTTAGCCGTTGAAATCATAGTTATTTATATTTTAAAAATTATAAAATATTGTCTCAGGAGGATGTGATGCTCTCAGACTCGCTCTCCAGAAGATGTTTCTGTGTGAATAAAATCTTGTACTTCTCAAAGAAATTAGATTTTCAAGTGCTGGAAATTTTGAGCAACGCACATAAAATGCTGGAGAAACTATGCAGCAGAATAAACAGTCAATCGTTTGGGCCAAAACACTTCATCAGGACAAAAGGAAGTAGGCAGAAACCAGAAGCTCTGATGAAGGATCACAGTCTGTTTATTTTCCCTATTGATGCTAAATGACCTTTTGAGTTCCTCCAGCATTTTGTGTGTTGCTCAAGATTTCCAACATGTGTAGAATTTCCCGTGTCTTGACTGTTGCACTGATGTTTATTTAGCTAAAACACTAGTCACTAGTAATCAATGTTACTTTTCAAATAGAGGGTGAAATGGCAGAAAATTTTTCATGGATTTGTAAGCATTTTGACTTTAAAGATGCAATAAATTGGGATGCATAGCCTGGAAAAGAGAAGTACAAAGAAGAGAGACTTTCCAGGAAACTATGATTGAAGCAAGAGCTAACAGAACAATGTAAACAATACATTGAAGAAGCATTGGTTTGTGATGACTAAATGTCTCATGTATCCATTCTGTTCTACTTGGTCATATGCAACAAATGGCCTCCAAAGATTTCCCTTCCTGCTCCATTAGAGCCTCAGTTTTCAAAACTCTGTCCATGATTTCCCTCCTGTTTTTCAGTTACATGATACCATTAGGAAAGTAATTGAAGAACCATGCCATGATCTATGTGTACTGCCATGATGCCTAATTCGCTCTTGCTGAAAGTTGTCTCAACTAAGTAACATCACATCCTCCAACATCCAATACAAGGTGAGCAAATAGTTCCTCCAAAGTGAACATTAGGCAGGTAGGTTGCAATCACTGTTTTTGGTTTGAGCCACTGACTGCATTCTCTGGCAAACAATGCACAGTCTTGAGTCACACTGATTCCTGGTGACCTGCCAACCTGCAAGACCACATGATTTCACCTGGCTCTTGCCCCTATCACTACTCGTCCATTGGCAAAGCTTTTTGACAGATAGTCCGGACCCTTTTTGTCAACTTTAGTTTGATAATGTCCCATTCAGCATTTTGGAATGCTTCATTCCATCGAAGGTGTTGTATAAGATGCATGCGATTGGCATTATGTTAATTGAAAAAGCTACCTGTCTATATTCCACAGAAAAGTATTTGTAGAAAGACAGTAGTGGCTGGAAAAAGATTCAAATATTCAAGGTGCATTTGTTATCAATGAATGTATAAGTTATACAACCTTGAGACTTGTTTGCTTAACAGGCAGTCTCAAAGCGAGGAACCCAAAATAACCCAAATTAGAAAAAAATAGACCAACCCCCAGTGCCAACAGACAAAGAAGGACAGAAACCAAATGATGCAAACAGTAGAAGTGAGCAGTATCAACATCTTCAAAATACAATAGCTTGTCTTTTGTCCAATTTTATATCGCGTATTAGAAATATTTCTAGATCACGTGCCTCCCTTGTTTGAGTTGACAGTGCTTCTGTGCATTGCAGTTGGATTTACATGTTGAGCAGATGTTTCTGCTAACCTGAGCTCAGTTGTCAGTTCATCTGTTGCAGCCTTGCGCACACATTAGACTGTTGACCACGTGTTTAACCGTGACTTCTTTGATAGCTATTGTAAGTTAGCCAAGCATGTAAATTTGGGGGTTTTTTTGTACACATCCAGTGGTACTTGCTATCTTGTTAAACTCAGGTTTTATCTCCGAATAAATTACAAGGAGCTTGATTGTATTTGAGTAATTTGACTTGCACATGATAGTACAGAATTACATTTCAAACCCTGCTCTAACTTTTAACTGGATCACTTACTCAGTTGTCATGGTGATGTGCAAGTTCTGACGTTGAATCCGATGAGAGGTAATGAAAGGTTACAGTCCTTTGATAGAATTTACTTTGATTTAAATTTGTTATCAGTATGGAGAAAATGTAACATTTAGCAAGTGCTATTTGATTTTTTTTCTTTAATGCTTCAAATTTGTGTTCTCTGTATAATGGTTTTCTTTGAGGCCTTTATCATCGTAGCTTACCAAGTTTTTAAAAGTGCTTTTTCCAGTTGTGCTCAATTGTTTCTCTACTGGTGTTGCATACGTAGCTAGGCAGGGAATTAAACACCTTCTCAAAAATCATCTGAGCCAGAAGAGTTCTTCAGGATTCTTAATGAGAAAACTTAATGGAACGGCAGAAAATTAAGTAAAACAGATAGCTGAATCAATACAGAATCATTGTGTACCTGAATATATCATCATCAATTACTCTTGATAATGTTAAACAAGGTAATACACACGTGCAATATTCTATAGCTGTGCCGTGGACTAGAACGAACTCGTAGTGCGGCGATAGCTTAATAATGATGAACGATAAACTTAATACTTTCTTCAAAGTAGGAAAGGAAAGGTACGTCGCATCCGGAGTTTCTCCGGTTAGCGGACGATTTCCCTCCACGCTTCTCTGATGTAGTGGGGATTCGCGTACGAGGGAAGTTACAGCAGTGGTTTGCCATTGCCTTCTGCTGGGTGAGTTTCCAAAGAGATCACCAGCTCATAACCCAGCACAAATGGAAAGCGTGCAGGGGAGCCGGCTAGCTGCATTCGAACCTGGGACCTTTCATCCCGAAGTCCGATGCTGATGCCACTACGCGACCAGCCAGGTCTCCTTCAAAGTACATTTATTAAAATGTTTGCCAATATTAAGAAAGCTTATGACTCTCAGATATTGCTATTTTAATGGGAAATAGTGGATGGAAATGGTTGTCTTTCTACTCTGTGTGCTGCAAGTCGAAATCTGAATTAACCTCTGTAGGAAATGATGTGGGGGAGAAAAAGATTACAAGCAGTTTGTTTTGTACAGAACTAACTGCACATGAAATGAACAGCACTCTGGAGGCAGAACAGTTTGTTTACTACCACCTTCTACTCCTTCTCCCCTCCCATCTTACTCCGAATTCTCCTCTTCCTTTCCAATCCTGGTGAAGGATCTTGGACTGAAATGTCAGCTGTTTATTTTTTCCATAGATTTAGGAGATTTACAAGGATGTTACCTGGATTGGGGAACATGCCTTATGAGAATAGGTTGAGTGAACTAGCCTTTTCTCCTTGGAGCAACAGAAGAAGAGAGGTGACTTGATAGAGGTGTACAAGATAATGAGAAGCATTGATCGTGTGGATAGTCAGAGGCTTTTTCCGAGGGCTGAAATGGCTAACACAAGGATACAGTTTTAAGATGCTTAGAAGTAGGTACAGAGGAGATGTCAGGAGTAAGCATTTTATGCAGAGAGTGGTGAGTGCATGGAATGGGCTGCCGGCGGCGGCGGTGGATGCGGAAACGATAGGGTCTTTTAAGAAACTCCTGGATAGGTACATGAAGCTTGGAAAAATAGAGGGCTATGGGTAAAGCCTAGGTAGTTCTAAGGTAGGGACATGTTCGACACAGCTTTGTGGGCCGAAGGGCCTGTATTGTGCTGTAGGTTTTCTATGTTTCTATGCTGCCTGGCCTGCTGAGTTCCTCCAGCATTTTCTGTGTGTTGTTTAAATGTATGAGTGGGTATTTGCACGCTTTTTTGCATGGGCATTATAATGCAAAATCATATAAGGGGACAGCTCAGTGATTGTTCAATTTAAGATTGTGAATATGCTTTTGAATCATTTGCTTGTAACCAGTACTTTTCCCCTGGGTTCAGAGTGGTTCTGGGTGTTAAATTGTGGGATTTACATGAGTTTTTTCTATACATATATATTTAAACTTTAGTACTCACTTTGCTAGTGGATTTAGTCAATTTGCTTATGGAAAAGATTAATCTATAGTTTTGTTGTGCAATTTCACTTGATGAATGGAAAGGGAACTTTAAATGATGGAGTTAACGTGCCATGGATAGATTTTGGTAACATGTTTATCAAAGCATTTCTTGTTCCTAGTACTCATGACACTGAATCCAGCAGCCAAAACGTGTTAAAAATAACAAAGGTAGAGTAACGGTTTATTTTTGAGTTGGTAAATGGAGGCAAGCTTGGGAATGTGCACTTTATTGGCTTTACAACTCAGAAGGAAAGAACAATTAAAGATGGATTAAGCGAAACCCGATAATTTAGTTACGAAATGGATAGGATTGTTGGTTTTTTTCCTGCAACATCTGACACTGACTGGGCTGTCACCTCTTCCAATTCCCAGTACTGTGGTTCAAAGGTAACTGCAAAAAAAAACTCATTTGAATGAGAGAGCGTTTCCTCCCTCTGGAGACCAATGAAATAAAGCTGAGTAGGTTTTGTGACTTTTGGAAAAATGTAGTACTAGGGGCTAGATCCCTCCCATCTGTCCAAAATTCTCTTTGACCCTCCACCACCAGGCAGGAGGTATTGTAGCATTAGGACAAGGACTGGTAGGATGGAAAACAGCATTTACCCCCAGGCTGTGAGACTTCTGAACTCCCTGCCACTATCCAGGTCTCATGACATATGAAGCAACAGTAGCATTGTACTGTTTACTTTTTAACTTGTGATGTAAATGCACTTTATTATTTATTTATGGTAATATTACTTTGTGTATGAGTTGCATGTACTGTGTTGTGCACCTTGGTCTGGAGGAACATTGTTTCATTTGACAGCTTGAAATGACAATCAATTTGAACTTGAACTAGTAAGTGGACAAGTGGTTATTTCAAGCCTCCCAGTTTTCACATGCTGATGGAGTATAAAATGTAGTTGTTGACAACAGTGAGAAAAAGTCTTAAAGAGATAGTTTGACATTTGCTGTGGTGTCATGTTCAAGTTACCCTTCATCTGGTGCGTATTTATGTGAAGTGCTACACCAGCTTATATCAGAATTTATGAACAGGTTATAATTGTCGTCTGCTGTTATAGTGCTCCTTCTGCATCACTGCAAAGCAATTGCAATAGGCGTCAATTCTAAAATGGTAGTTGGTGGTGAATCGTAAGAATACTGACGCCAGGGGTCTGAGATAGGGCAGGAAGAGCATGAGTATAAAATTCACGTGGGAGCAATTCCCTACCTTAAGTTCTCTATTTTGTAAAAGCTCAGCCAGGCCAGAGTTGAGTATTTGAGCATACTTGTGCCATGCTCTACATTCTCACCAGTAGTGTATTGCAGGTCCACAGGCTGCATATCTTGTTGTGAGCAATGCAAGTTTTAAATTGCCATCTGCAAGACAATGGGTTTAAAATTCCTCCTAAAGTCCAGATTTCTGCAAGCCCTTCCGTCTACTTCTACAACTTCTTCTGACCCCTTTATACTCTGGCTTCTGACCCTATGGGGCTGTCTTCCTTTCCTGTGCTCCACTGTCGACATCAAAGTTTTCCACTGTTCTGTCTCTAGAATTGCTGGAATGCTGCTGCTTGTCCACGTTGAAAACTTCTGCTTGATTGCTGTAGAATTAATGCTGCTTCTGTCATTTTGTAAGAGTGAAATCTGTCACTTGAACAGGTAAAACATGACCCTAGCCAGGTACTGTTCAACTTGAAAAGTGATTTGGGAATTTTTAAAAGATTGGAGAAAGGAGGATGAAATCTTTTATAAAGCTGTATGTTTTGGATTTTATTTAAAAAAATGTATCATCAGCGTTCATGGTCTGTTTTTAAATAGCTGAAGGTAAACAAGAGGGAAATTTGAGGTTTTCCCTTGTTTCGACAAACAATCCGCTGGAGGAACCTGGCAGCTCAAGATAACACACACAAAAGTTGCTGGTGAACGCAGCAGGCCAGGCAGCATCTCTAGGAAGAAGTACAATCAACGATTTCAAATCTCTTACTAGCTCTTCTTTTAGTTAGTCCTGACGAAGGGTCTCGGCCCGAAACGTCAACTGTACCTCTTCCTAGAGATGCTGCTTGGCCTGCTGTGTTCACCAGCAACTTTTATGTGTGTTGCTTGAAATAAGACAAAGGAGCAGAAGTCGGTCATTCGGCCCGTCGAGTCTGCTCTGCCATTTTATCATGAGCTGATCCATTCTCCCATTTAGTCCCATTCCCCCGCCTTCTCACCATAACCTTTGATGCCCTGGCTACTCAGATACCTATCAATCTCTGCCTTAAATACACACAATGATTTGGCCTCCACTGCTGCCCGTGGCAACAAATTCCATAGATTCACCACCCTCTGGCTAAAAAAATTTCTTCGCTTTTCTGTTCTGAATGGGCACCCTTCAATCCTTCAAGTGTTGCTTGAAATTCCAGCATCTGCAGATTTCCTCGTGTTTGCGAGCTCAAGATAATCTGTGGAAAAGAAAGGAATTATTGACATTGCTGGTCAGAAGTGTGAATTAGGTCTCTTCTTGTTTCAGTACTCAAGATTCCCGATCAATAAATAGTTTCTGATCTTCCCACTATTGAATACTGCTAATCATCCACCCATGCACGCGCTCTGGAACTAGCTGGCCTCAAGAAAGTTCAGCCTCTGTTTATAATTTTCAAGTGTTCATTGTTGGCACCTACAAGGTTCAGTTAAACTCTTGACTCTGGAACTTTTGAGTAGAGTCTCAGTTGACATTTCAGTATAGTGTGGAAGGGCTGCATTGTTGAGAGATGCTAACTTTTAAACTCTGGCCCAACCTGCATATTCAGCAATTCATAGCATCAAATGGCCCTATTTTAGGGGTGGGGGGGGTAGGGGGAGTACGGGGAGAAAAGAACTCATTTATACTGAAATGATCTAACAACCACATACGAAACGCTGGGTCACTATTTGCAGATGTTTGTTGTGTAAAGATTGGTTGCTGGGTTTCCTATGTTACAACAGTGGTTTTGAGTCATCTGATGTTGTGAAAGACAGTAAATAATTTTCAACACTCAAAATGCTGGAGGAACTCAGCAAGTTGGGCAGCATATGGAGGGGGTGGAATAACGGTTAATGTTTTATGCCAAGACCCTTTATCAGGGCTAGAAAGGAAGACGGCAGAAGCAAATTAGGGAGGTAGTATTCATGAGCCATTCAGAAATCTGAAGTGGAGGGCAGTAGCTGTTCCTAAAATGTCGGTTCTGCATTTTCTTGCCCCTATACCTCCTCCCTGATGGGAGGAATAAGAAGAGGACGTCTTAGATGGTGAGGGTCCTTCAAGATGGATGTCACCACCTCGAGGCACCTTCTTTGGAAGATGACCTTGATGGCAGTGACAGATGACCAACAGAAACATGCAGAATATTGCTTTGCTAAGGTTGGCTAAGCTGTGATGGGAATAGTAAAGATGTTTCGCCTGTACATTTTCCAAAGCTTGATCATGATATAGGTGGACTACCACTTTACTAAGTGTGGTTTTTGAACATCACTGTGTCAGCTAATTTGTTAAATCTTGCAGGTGTGACTCTGATGGTGTTTATGTGCATTAATAAGCCAATGTTTTAAAATATTGCACAGATTCTACTGCAGAATCGCAGTCGATTTCATTAGCACTGACATGCCGTGAAATATGTTGCTTTGTGGCAGGGCAGTGCAAGACAAAATATTCTGTTTAAGTTACCATTAATAAATAGTGCAAAAGAGGAATATTGAGGTAGTGTTCGTGGCAGTTCAGGAATCTGACGGTGGAGGGGAAGAAGCTGTTCCTAGATCATTGAGTTGAAGTTTGCCAATGACACTGCTGTTGTTGGCTGAATCAAGGGTGGTGACAAATCAGCATCTGGGAAGGAGACTGAGAGTTTGACAGAGTGGTGCCACAACAACAACCTCTCACTCAATGTCAGCAAGACCATGGAGATGATTATTGACTTCTGGAGGAGGAAACCAATGGTCAACGAGCCAGTCCTCTTCGGAGGATCAGAGGTGAAGAGAGTCAACAAGTTTAAATTCCTTGGTGTTGTCAATTCAGGAGACCTGTCCTGGGTCCGGCCACTTTGAAGAAAGCACGGCAGCACCTCTACTTTCACAGAAGGTTGCAAAGATTCAGCATGTCATCTAAAACTTTGACAAACTTCTGTAGCTGTGTGATATTGACTGGTTACATCACAGTCTGGTATGGGAACACCAATGCCTTTGTAATCCTACAAAAAGTACTGAATACGGCCCATTATGGGTAAAGCCTTTCCCACCACTGAGCACATCTACATGTTTTTGAAGATGTCCTCAGTGGGGAGGGTTGTGCCCATGAAGGAAGTGGCTGGGTCTACAACCCTCTGCATTGGAGCTTCCATGCCAGGTGGTGAACGCTTTCCTTAGTACGCCTGTAGAAATATGCAGTGCAAGATTCCAAGCAAATGACCTTGGAATTTGTTATAAACACATGCCCTTATACATGTTGATGTAAAATACATGACGCAAGTTGTTAGATAAGAAAACAGGAAAGCAAAACATGCAAGCAGTGAGCATGAATTGAAGACCTTGAAGTTCTATACATGGGACACAGTTTTGATTCTGGATTATTGAACACTTGTATGGTTAAATGAAAACAAATTCTTCATTATCAAATTCATACTACAGGACATTCAGAACTTTTAAATTTAATTTGTCAGATGGACTCCACAGTCTAAATATAAAATTTGAATAAAGTAAATGCACTTATATGTCCCTTTAAGGATTAATGGTGAGTTCTGATATTTTCAGACCACTTGAAAACATTGACTATAAAAAGACATGTGCACCGCATTCTGCTTTGGGGGATAACTAATCATATCCACGTGCAAATCTGATCTGAGCAAATTCTGAAGGCTACTATTTTTGTTTTAGCGCCTCAGTGAGGCATTCCTGTTGCACTCAGATTTAGAAGCAATGTGTTTGCTGTTCTTTTCTGTACTGGAAATGCAACTTTTGCCAATCCTCTCAACTGCGTCTCTTCATGGCAGCCAATATTTCAATTCACTCTAGTTTTCTCACCAATGAACTGCATGCCTAGAATTTTTTTTCTACATGTATTAGAACAGCTACAGTATGTTTTTATTAATTTTGCTTCTCAGTGTTGTGTTTCTTGAACATCATTTCAGAGAAGGTTGCACAAAATTCCATCAGAGAATCCATACTGATGACCAACCAACCATTTGCTCAACTGTTACGTATAAAGGCAATGGAGCAGTTGGCATTGAGAGCCTAGTTACTTCATCTAAACCTAACAACACCGTTGTTAGTTTAACTATTTCATGTTGCAGCCACATAATATTGGCCTGGCCTGGAAATGCCAGCAGTCCCGTGAGCATCAGTAGTACAGCAGTTCGAGCGACACTCTTACAATTTGGGGCATTCCGGAGTTCAAATTCTGGTGCCATCTAATGAGTTTGTATGTTCTCCCTGTGAACTGCATGGATTTCCTCCAGGTGCTCCAGTTTCCTCCCACAGTCCAAAGACATGCCGGTTGGTAGGTTAATTGGTCATTGAAAACTGTCGTGTGATTGGGCTGGTGTTAATCAGGTGGGTTACTGGTTGGTGTGGCTCATTGGGCCGGAAAGGCTTGTTCCACGCACTATCCCCAAACAAACGATCGGATAACTGAAAAGCACCAGCGGGATGGGGAGTTTAAAAATCATATAACTCCACTGAAAAGCATAAGTGGCATTTTGTGTGAATTGATGTCTTCCACCTTATGCCTAAGGGGTTTTCCCAAGATGTTGAGCTTCAATGTGCAAACACAGCCCCAATATATTAACTGCCATATGAAGCATGGAGAATATTGGAGAAAAGCAAATGAAGGTGGCAGGAAATGGTGAAAGGGATTGTTTTGTTTTACATAGTTCAGTGTATTTTTTGTATTGTTTCATGTAGCACCATGGTCCTGAGAAACGTCTCGTTTTTACTGTGTACTGTACCAGCAGTTATGGTCAAATAAAAAGTGACTTGGCTTGAAAGGGAGAGACCCGGTCCTATGGACAGCAGATGCAGGAACCATGGATTTGTACATTACAGGTAGTCCTTTAGGAGCTATATTTCTCTTCTCGTTTTATGTTTTGTTTTTAAAGACCTCACTGCATGGTCTGACAAAGAGAATGAGTAGGAGCAGTCCACCTGTGTCCTCAATGTAACCTCAACTTTACTCATCTATCTGTGGTAACTTTTCATTACTTTGCTGATCAACTGTGTCCACCTCTTAAAATATTTTAAGGCATAGCTTTTACTCTTTGAAGGACAGTGTGACAAAGATCCACAATCCTCGGAAGTCCATCTTAACTTTGTCTTAAATGGCTGACCCCTGGATCTAGATTCTCCTATAATACACTCTTCACATCCATACAAGAAAAAAATCTGCAGATGCTGGAAAATCCAAAGCAACACGCACAAAATGTTGGAGGATCTCAGCAGGCCAGGCAGCATCTATGGAAAAGAGCAAACCATTGATGTTTGGGGCCAAGATCCTTCATCAGGGCTCGCATCTATCCTGTCATGATCTCTTCTAGCATCTTGCACTTCAATCAAATAATCTCTTATTCATCTGAATCCCTCCAGGTTCAAACCTAGTTTATGACAGCCTACTTATTGATAGAGGTGTACAAGTTATAAGAGACATAGATTGAGTGTTAGATAGCCAGAACCTTTTTTTCCAGGATGGAAATGGCTACTAAGGGGGGTATAAGTTTAAGTTTAGAGTGATTAGAGGAATCTCAGGTAAGTTTTTTTTTACACCGAGTGCTGAATGCATGGAATGCCCTGCCAGGGGTGGTGGTAGAGGCAGATGCATTAGGAGCATTTAAGAAACTCTTGGGCACATGGATGATAGAACAATAGAGGGTGACATAAGAGGGAAGTGTTAGATTGATCATAGAGTAGGTTAAAGGATCGGCACAACATCATGGGCTGAAGGACTTTTACTGTGCTGTTATGCTCAATGTTCTAGTACAGGTATTGGTCTAATAAACCTCCATTGTTTACTATACTTGTACCAGTAATGAGAAGATCATTCGAAATTTTCCTTAACTAAAGAGACTATGTACTTTCACCAGTCCTCTAGCTCAGGGGTCCCCAACCTTCTTTGCACTGCGGACCGGTTTCATATTGACAATATTCTTGCGGACCGGCCGAGCGGGTGGTGGGGGGCGGGTGGAGGGTAGGGTTGCCAACGGACAAGAGTAGCAGTCAAATACGTTGGGTTTACCCAGAGAAAGACTACATTGACCATGAAGCCTTGCGTGGGCACAAGTGCGCATGCGTGACTTGCACATTCGTGTATGTGCCGATTTTTTTCAACAAATCGCTTTTGCCGATTCTGGTCGGGGTGGCGGGGGGGGTGTTAATCACGACCAGAATATAGGTGATAAGTGGCTAATACACTCAATTTCGTTTCTAAAAGGGTTTATCTAATGAATTTAATATTAAACACACAGTGCATATTTTCCTCACATGAATATAGCGATAAGTCAATTATCAGGGGAGGACAGGGGAGCTTGAAGTGTTGAAAGAACTTCCAGTAGAAGTGGTAGAGGCAGGTTCGATATTATCACTTAAAGAAAAATTGTATAGGTATATGGACAGGAAAGGAATGGTGGATTATGGGCTGAGTGCAGGTCGGTGGGATTAGGTGAGAGTAGCGTTCGTCACGGACTAGAAGGGCGGAGATCGCCTGTTTCCGTGCTGTAATTGTTGTATGGTGATATGGTTATATAAGTCAATAGCATCATAACATTTTAAGTAACGTTTGGATATTAAACACACAGCACGTATTTTCCCCGTATGAACATATAAAATCATTGCAACACACCAGTATCGCTGAATCAGTGGGAGCCCTGGGCTTGTTTCTCTGCAACAATACGGTCCTATCGATAGGTGATAGGAGACAGCGATACTCGAAGGGAGTTCCTTATGTCCAGTCTATTCCGCAATTTAGTTTTCGTTGCATTCATTGCAGAGATATGTTGGAAACGGAAGCAACGTTTTTAGTGCTTTCGTGGCTATCTCAGGATTTTCAGCCTTGACTTTGATCCAGAATGCCGGCAGAGATGTTATGTCAAACATACTTTTCAGCCCGCCGTCATTTGCAAGCTCGAGGAGTTGATCTCCTTCCCGCGCTGACATGGATGACGCGCGGGTAATGACCTCGCGTGCGTTCAAGCTCAACAGTGGCCATGACAGGGAATGAGGAAAGGTGCAGCTGACTCCTATCGCCAAATCATATCGTTTCCTCATGGCCCGGTAGCGCATGCTTCGCGGCCCGGCACCGGTCCGTGGACCGGTGGTTGGGGACCGCTGCTCTAGCTGAAGCATAACCCCTTGTGAAATGACTTTAGCAATAAAGGTAGCCTTCTCAATTACAGTGGTGCTAGAAAGTTTGTGAACCCTGTAGAATTTTCTGTTTCTGCACAAATACGGCCTAAAATGTGATCAGATCTTCATGCAAGTCCTAAAACTAGATAAAGAGAACCCACTTCTGTTGTAGATAGCATAGAGGATTGTCGAAGATTGCAGAGAGACATTGATAGGATGCAGAAGTGGGCTGAGAAGTGGCAGATGGAGTTCAACCCGGAGAAGTGTGAGGTGGTACACTTTGGAAGGACAAACTCCAAGGCAGAGTACAAAGTAAGTGGCAGGATACTTGGTAGTGTGGAGGAGCAGAGGGATCTGGGGGTACATGTCCACAGATCCCTGAAAGTTGCCTCACAGGTAGATAGGGTAGTTAAGAAAGCTTATGGGGTGTTAGCTTTCATAAGTCGAGGGATAGAGTTTAAGAGTCGCGATGTAATGATGCAGCTCTATAAAACTCTGGTTAGGCCACATTTGAAGTATGGTGTCCAGTTCTGGTCGCCTTACTATAGGAAGGATGTGGAAGCATTGGAAAGGGTACAGAGGAGATTTACCAGGATGCTGCCTGGTTTAGAGAGTATGGATTATGATCTGAGATTAAGGGAGCTAGGGCTTTACTCTTTGGAGAGAAGGAGGATGAGAGGAGACATGATAGAGGTGTACAAGATATTAAGAGGAATAGATAGAGTGAATAGCCGGTGCCTCTTCCCCAGGTCACCACTGCTCAATACAAGAGGACATGGCTTTAACGTAAGGGGTGGAGAGTTCAAGGGGGATATTAGAGGAAGGTTTTTCACTCGAGAGAGTGGTTGGTGCATGGAATGCACTGCCTGAGTCAGTGGTGGACGCAGATACACTGGTGAAGTTTAAGAGACTACTAGACAGGTATATGGAGGAATTTAAGGTGGGGGGGTGATATGGGAGGCAGGGTTTGAGGGTCAGAAAATTGTGGGCCAAAGGGCCTGTAATGTGCTGTACGTTCTATGTATGTTCTATGTTTACTTAAATAAATAACTCAAAAAACATTATATTTGTTCATTTATTTATTGAGAAAAATGATCAGAGCTTTGCTTAGATGAGCTTTGTTCCCTTTGACTGTATAAAGTAAGTTTGCACATTCACTCTATTTGACAGCTCTTTGGCCACTTGTTTAACTTGCCTACATCCATTAGTAATTAGGTGTTTTTAATGTCTGCTTTTGAGTCATGAGCAAAGTGAGCCACTATACCTTCAGTACTTTCATCGGAGTCATTTACATCAATTTATAAAGCATTGATGACACGGATCCCTGCAACAAATCTCACGGCACATCTTGCCAAACAGAGACAAAAGTATTTATGCCGCCTCCATTTCCTGTTAGCCAGCCAGTATTCAACCCTCAAGAATTTGTTACCTCCTATACAAGAAGCTATTATTTCCTGCAGTAATCTTTAGCCAGCCAGTATTCAACCCTCAAGAATTTGTTACCTCCTATACAAGAAGCTATTATTTCCTGCAGTAATCTTTCATGCAAAATCTCATCGGATCATAGAAAAGTTACCACTTAGGAAGCCTTTCAGCTGATCATGTCCTCACACCTCATTTGATTTGCCGACCCTTGCAAGTCTTCCACGCAACATATTTACTTAATTCCATTCTGATGACCAACACACCAACAATGAAGCCTATCTCCATCACATCTGCAGACTGCGTACGAGACTTGAGTCACACACTTGTGTTTCATTAGTTAAAAAAGAAATTCCTCCTCTTGCTTTTGGTTAACCTCCTGTTTTAATTGATATCTGTGACCTCTAGTTGTTGAAGCCCCCATCAACGGGAGCAGACTCCCACTCTCCACTGTCCTGACCACTCATATTTCATATCAAATTTCCCTCATCCTTCCCTTTACCGATACAGTCCCCTCCAATGTATTGTTTCTCATCCCAGTCACCATTCAAGTAAATCTTTTCCTGACCACTCCCCCTCCATAAGGTGTTCACATCCATTCTATAACAACATAACCGGAATAGAACACATACTCCATTTGAGGACATACTGATGTTTTGTATATTTATAGTAAGTACAGTCTGTGATGTGCTGCCTGCGAAGGTGGTGGAGGCTCACCCACTCATAGCATGTAAATAAGTTTCTAGATAGCCGCTTGATTCAGCAAGGCAGAAGTCTACAGATTTGGTGATGTTAAATGACTTAGTTAGTAAAGTGACTTCCAGTAAGGTGGCCACATGCTCAGACACAGCAGCCTCTATGGGATCAACCGAAGGTTTTATCTTATTTTTTTTAAACCTGTTCTGCACAATCGCAAGACCTTGCTGGGCATTAAGAACTTAAAGTACTGCAGGTGTACCCCATCAGCGAGTTGCTTGTTAGCGGAGAAACTAAAGGACTTGGATTTGGTGCGGACCGTGATGCTGCCTGCGACAAAGAGGCGTCAGTGTGCAAAGGGGGTGTACGGTCTAATAGTGAGTAATCATCTCAGTTGCTTTTCTTACGATCACAGGACCCTGTTGGATATTGGTGGTACGGAATACTGCAAGTCCGGCTTCCTGGCGAATGGTGGGAGAGTGGCAAGGCCTCGGTTGTATTGAGGACCAGGCCTCAAGCCGCAGTGTCACCTGTTTGCAGCCATCCGGGCAAGGTGTCGGGGTCGGGAGCTCCCCTCCAGAATGCTGGAAGTGGTGTGGCATGGCATCCATGCTGGAGTCAAAGTTCCACTCTCCCCCCCACCCCAAGTGTTGGCTTGGCAAGCTGTATTGTGTTCAAATGCAGACTGCTGCAACATACGTGTACTCAGGGACTTGGACTATATTTTCTTTGTGTGACTGGATTTTACTGCTAATATTATATGTGCCCTGTGCTGGGCATGACTGTTGGTACTGTGTTTTTTACACCTTGGCCCTGCACTAACATGTCCCGCTTGGCGGTATTCCTGTATGGTTCAATGACAAGTGAAGATGAATGAATTCAAAGGTGGACATTGTGGGCCAAAGGGACTGATTCTGTGGTAGCAGAATTTCTCTTGTTTTTATACTTAGTATCTCTGTTGACAAAAGTTCAGAAATGACTAAATGTTGAAAAGTTGCAAGTTGGGTTGAACAAAAGCTTCGGGAATTTCTGTACATTCATTAGTTCCCTCTCATCTGCAGCGTAACACTGCTGTTCCAATGTCTTTGTAGTTACTTCTGTTTTTGGAGTTGACATTGAACCTGACAGACAATGCCAGGATGGTTCGTATGGATCACTTTCAGAGAGAGGGCAGCTGGGAAAGTGCAGTGGGATCAAATGCTGGTTTTGCTTAACTTTGTTCCTAAGAACTTGGGATCTATTTCACAGGAAATACTTAGACTGTTTTAAGCCAAGATTAAAAGTACAGCTCAGCATTGTTTCACCGATGGATTTCATGCTCTTCATTGGCCAAGGGCTTGTACCCTGGAGCTGTGTATAGCAGCCATTGACATTTTTAGAAGAGTAGGAGAAACTTTAAAGGGATAATGAGGACATTTCATTCCTATTTCCTGCATCTGTTCATTTTCAAAGAGTCATCACCCTTATTATGTGCCGTATCATATGACATGGCCAATCATGGTCTTATCCATGACCATGATTATTCTTGGCAATTGTTTCTACAGAAGTGCTTTGCCATTGCTTTCTTCTGGGCAGTGTCTTTGCAAAACGGGTGACCCCAGCCATTATCAATGCTCTCCGGAGATCATCTGCCTGGCATCAGTGGTCGCATAACCAAGACCTGTGATATGCACCTGCTGCTCATACGATCATCCACCGCCTGTTCTCATAGCTTCATGTTACCCTGATTTTGGGGGGGGGGGATAAGTAGGTGCTACACCTTGCCCAAGGTGACCTGGAAGCTAGCAGAGGGAAGGGGTGCCTTACAACTCCTTTGGTAGTGATGTACAGTGGCGTGCAAAAGTTTGGGCACCCCGGTCAAAATTTCTGTTACTGTGAATAGCTAAGTAGTAAAAGATGACCTGATTTCCAAAAGGCATAAAGTTAAAGATGACACATTTCTTTAATATTTTCAGCAAGGTTACTTTCCCATTTCCATCTTTTACCGTTTCAAAATAACAAAAAGGAAAAGGGCCAGAAGCAAAAGTTTGGGCACCCTGCATGGTCAGTACTTAGTAACACCCCCTTTGGCAAGTATCACATTTTGAAAAGGCTTAAGAGTCTTTCACCCATTCTTCCTTGCAAAAGGCTTCTAGTCCTGTGAGATTCTTGGGCCATCTTGCATGCACTGCTCTTTTGAAGTCTATCACAGATTTTCGATGATTTTAGGTCAGGGGACTGTGAGGGCTATGGCAAAACCTTCAGCTTGCGCCTCTTGAGGTAGTCCATTGTGGATTTTGAGGTGTGTTTAGGATCATTATCCTGTTGTAGAAGCCATCCTCTTTTCATCTTCAGCTTTTTTACAGATAGTGTGATGTTTGCTTTCAGAATTTGCTGGTATTTAATTGAATTCATTCTTCCCTCTCCCAGTGAAATGTTCCCCGTGCCACTGGCTGCAACACAAGCCCAAAGCATGATCGATCCACCCCCGTGCTTAACAGTTGGAGAGGTGTTCTTTTCATGAAATTCTGCACCCCTTTTTCTCCAAACGTACCTTTGCTCATTGCGACCAAAAAAGTTCTATTTTAACTTCATCAGTCCACGGGACTTGTTTCCAAAATGTATCAGGCTTGTTTAGATGTTGCTTTGCAAAATTCTGACACTGAATTTTGTAGTGAGGACACAGGAAAGGTTTTCTTCTGACTCTTCCATGAAGATCATATTTGTGCAGGTGTCGCTGCACAGTAGAACAGTGCACCACCACTCCAGAGTCTGCTAAGGTCTTTTGCAGTCAAATGGGGGTTTTGATTTGGCTTTCTAGCAATCCTACTGGCAGTTCTCTCGGAAAGTTTTCTTGGTCTTCCAGACCTCAATTTGACCTCCACTGTTCCTGTTAACTGCCATTTCTTAATTACATTATGAACTGAGGAAACAGCTGCCTGAAAACGCTCATCGTCTTATAGCCTTCAGAGTGCTAGGCAGCTGCTTAGAGGAGCCCATGGCTGCTGATTGTTGGGATAAGGTTTAAGGAGTCAGGGTATTTAAATCTTTGAAATTTGCATCACCTGGCCTTTCCTAACAATGATTGTGAACAAGCCATAGACCTAACAAGCTAATTAAGGTCTAAGAACTTGGTAAAAGTTATCTGAGAGCTCAAATCTCTTGGGGTGCCCAAACTTCTGCATGGTGCTCCTTTCCTTTTTTTTTCACTCTAAAATTGTACAAAACAAAAATAATACACTAACCTTGCTTAAAATGTTGAAAAGAATGTTTCATCTTTAACTTCGACTTTTGGAGATTTGTTCATCTTCTACTCACTTAACTATTCACAGTAACAGAAATTTTGACCAGGGGTGCCCAAACTTTTACATGCCACTGTATCTCCACCCCACCACCCCATTCAGAAATGAGTGGAAGTGTTGTTGGAGATGACCCCGGCAATCCAGGGCCAACAGAATAGGATGTGAATGTAAATACAATGGATTCCAGTTAACTGGGGACACATCAGGACCAGTACATTTTGGCTCAATTAAACAAGTGCCCCAATTAGCTGAAGTTTCATGGAAAAAGTTTAAAAGGTATACAAATGACAAACTGAGTAGCAAATTATGCAGTTAAATGAAATACCGAAAAATTACACTACCAATAGTACTATAGTACTATAAAACTGTTTTGGTTCCTAATAGTTATCGACAGAGGACTTCATCCAATTTATGCAATGAATAAAATCAGTGTAGACTCTTTGTGCAGATAATGGACTAACTTCATACATTGCTATTGACAATTTCATCCGCCAAATCTTCATTTTCATTGTAACATCAAAGATGATTGTCAATACCTTTGAACTCTTTGTAGTTCTTAACATATTGAAGTAGTGAAATAGTTTCATTTTCACTCCTGGCTGTTTCAGGCATCTTCAAGCCTGAATGCTTGAAACCGCGGTGAGCAAAACAGTTGACCAACTGAGCTTGTTTTTCACCAACTCTCAGTGATAAAATTTACTGCCTTTCGAACTCAAGCACATGCAACTGACACTATTTCAAAGCTATTCACTCTAGTCACAGTGTAACGTCTAATGGCCACACAAGTGCGTTTGACTGACACTAGTTAGAAACTGTTTGGCAACAATCTGCCACCCCAGTTGAGTGGTATAATGTCTTGGCAATTTTCTTCATAAGTTTTTGTTGTTTAAAAGTTGTCCCAAACAAGCAGCTGTACCAATCAACCAATGGCCGAATGAATCAGAATCCACTGTATATCCAAATTACAATTTTGGACACTGTAAGACAGATTTTTTTAACCAAAAAGTGGCATAACAGCTGAGCCAATCTTCCTTTAATGTATCCATTTTAAAATATAGTTTTCAGAGCAATGAGTAAATTCCCCAATACTGTAGAAAATAAAGCCTGATTATATGTAGGTACGAGGTTCTACAGATGCTGGGAATCTTGATCAATGCGGATTGCTGGAGGAACTCAGCAAGTCGGCAGTGTCTATGGAGGAGTACAAAGACTTGATTATAGACTTGCTACTTGTAATACTAAATTTAAGATGAATTTGCAAATATTTGTCAGCCCTATTGGCTGTATAACAATTATCTTCATTGCGGTATACACGTACTAGAACTGTGAAATACTTAATTTAGTGATGTCAATTTCATTAACACTTTGAAGCTTGATGGTAATAATGCAAAATTAACCACATTCCTACTTTAGTTATAAACAGCTTGGAACTGTTTTCTGCTTGTATTTTTTATTTTAAAACTGGTGCCCTTTTGAAGGTCTTTGTACTGTTTGTTGTTGCACATGGATCTTATTTCAGAGTTGAGATCTCTTCAGAAAGACATACTATTAAGGAATTGGATCAGTGTAGGTCAAGAGAGAGGATTCAGTCTTTGCCATTTTTTTGTCTTTCAGAATTCGGGCACCTGAACTAAACATTGTTTTGAAGTTTATTGCAATGTTACGTTTCCTTGTATTGGTAGTTGGTGCATGTTATTCTTTGTCACCAGTTGCTGTCTCCATGCCAATATCCCATAAAGATGTAAATATCCTACCAATACTCTTGACAGTCAGAAATAATGAGTATAGACTGAAGGCTCACCAGGCAATTAGGGTAACTTGCACCTTCAAAAGCCAAAGCCAGGCAGCACTGAAGTTAGGAAGTTGGCACATAGGAGAGGCTTCAGTTGATGAGGATACCAAAGTAACTTTATAAAGTCGATGCGTCACAATGAATTGGTGAAAATGACTTGTACAAACCTTCGGTTTCATTGTTGCCGTTTAATTTAGTGGACTAGCCCTACTCCTGTGGTGTCTGCATCTGGAAAATATCGAGGGAACAGTCCAACTTGGAAAAAGCACAACTGCTTGAAAACAGGGATATCAGCTTTGAATTGCGACAAGAAGTGTATTCTGAGATTTGACTCCTAACCAAACTCTGCTAACTGGTTCATATTAAAGTAGAGTAAATGCAACTAATGTCACACTTTTAAGCCAGCAAGTTATCTTACTTTCCAAAATATCAAGGACAAAGCTAGACCATAAGTTTACAGCTCATGTATCCCACTATGAGGTGATTATTTTTAATAGAGATGCATTAGTATGTAGAAAACGGTGAAATGAGTGACAAAGGGTTTATGGACGATGCAAAGTATTTTAATTTAATGTTGGTGTTTATTCATTTGTAGGATATGGGCACTGCTAGAAAAGCCAGTGTTTATTACCATCCTCATGTGGATCGTCACTGGGCTCTTACTTTGAAACACTGCAGACCTTTTGATGCAATTTGTGGGATTTCCAGGATTTAAATCAGCTACCATGAAGGATAGTCAATACATTTCTAAGACAGAGTGGTGTGCACCTTGAAAGGGGATCTGCAAGTGATGTTGTTTTCATGCACCTTCTGCCCTTGTGTTCCTTGATCACAGGTTGTTAGAGTGGCAGGGGCAAGAGATTTCTGGTGGTAAACACTGTGGGCAGTTGTCTGAGAGTGGAGAGAAATGGATGCTATTCAAAAGTGACTTTAGCACTATTGCAGTGGAATTGAAATTGTGCTATTACTGATATTGCTTGAAAGTACATTTCAGAATTCGCAGGAAAAGTTAAAGCTTCAAATAATCATTCTATACAATGGCTCAAACCCTTGTGTCTGATCAACGATTCTTAATAATTACAAGGCATTCTCTTACCGGTGGCTGAGTTGGGACCTCCCATTTTCCCCTAAGAAACACTGAGTTCTGGATTCTCGGGAGCAGTAATTCAGTGATGCTCTTTGCTGCATGATTGGATGCATTGTGGTATTTATTTTTGTGTTTGGATTGAGCCATATTGGACATACGGGTGATTTCCTCATCCATCCCCTCAATACAAACTAGAGTTAACTGATATTTGGAACTATTTGGCAAATATTTACTTCCAACTTCTAACACTTCGTCCTCATTAGGCAAGGCAAAAGTTCTTGCAAATGAAGGCCTAAACAATCTGCTCTCTGAAGAATGAGACTAGGAAAAGGATGGTTAAGAAGTAATATTCTCCTGAGTGGCCCATGTGCTGCATTCACTTTCAGCCATCTTCAATGTGATCAAAAAAGCCACAGTGAGGAATAGAATTATCCCATAGTAGGCTCTGCTTTTGAAACTTATCATAATCATATTCAAAAATGTATGGAAACTAATTTTCCATCACTTGGTGCAGCAGTCTTCTTCTTCTCCTCGTCCTCTCTCTCTCTCTCTTCTCTCCCCCCCCCCGCCCCATTATTATTACAGGCCTCCGCAGGATGTACAGGCTCCCCCCGCCATCCGAAGGTAGAGCGTTCCTATGAAACGGTTGGTAAGCCGAAATGTCGTAAAGCGAAGAAGCAATTATCATTTATTTATATGGGAAAATTTTGTGAGTGTTCGCAGACCCAAAAATAACCTACCAAATCATGCCAAGTAACACATAAAACCTAAAATAACAGTAACATATAGTAAAAGCAGGAATGATGTGATAAATACACAGCCTATATAAAGTAGAAATACTTCTCTACAACGATTGCCTGCACAGATCTCCGTAGCGCAACTCTCACGCAAGCGCTGTTGGCATAAACGCGCTCTCCAGTAACCTTTAAATTATGAAGCTGCCAAATCGTACCAAATAACACGTAAAAATACACAGCCTATATAAAGTAGAAATAATGTATGTACAGTGTAGTATCACTTACCGGAATTGGGACAGCGCCGAGCACACTGATGATGGTGTGTTAGGCTGAGTTGTCGCAGGTTGGCTGGTGCAGTGGCCCCCACCCTCCAGGCCGCTGACCGATACATTGCCGCGAAGCAGGCAGAGGTCCAGCGGTAGCCGGGAGGCACACAGCACATCTTTAAGAAAAAAACCAAAATATACATGCTAATTAATTAGGTGCTGCCCGGCACGTAAATGTCGGTGCAGATCAGTGCCGATTGCCGATGGCGTCGCCTCTGATCTGGGCCGACATTTACATGTCGGGCAGCACCTAATTAATTAGCATGTTTATTTCGGCTTTTTACTTAAAAATGTGTTGTGTGCCTCCCGGCTACTGCTGCATTCTCCGTGAATCGGTACAGTAGCTGTCCGGGGCCTGGGTGTTGGGGTGGTGGGATACTGGGGTGTCATCTCGTCGTCTGTTTCCATTAGGGCAGGCAGCTCATCTTCTATGACTGCCCGCCTCGATGTCAAAGGTCGAGGTTCGTCGTCTACTGTGGCTGATGTGGAAGGCTTACTTGACTGCTGAGCCTCGCGCATTTTTCTATCATACAGTTCTTTGTAAGCACTCAAACCATCCTGCAAATATCCCCTAGACCTACGTACTCTTTCAAAATTTAAGTCGTACTTTATCATTGCAGTGAAAATCTCACGCAGTTGCTTCACTTTTGCTACTGCATTCGGTTTCGATTGTTATCTTTTCCTCTTCCAACTGCATCAGCTCTTCATCTATCAGATCTTGGTCATGGGATGCCAAAACCTCTTCAACATCATCTTCGTCAGCTTCCACAAGCCAAACTCACTTTGTCCTTACTTCGTTCACCATAATTGAAACGCTTAATTATGTCTAGTTTTACACTAAGTGTAACACCCTTACGAGCTCTTTCAGGCTTTTCCAACACCTTAGAACTCATCTTGCTAACGGCTGCTCAATGCAACGTGTTTAAGCAATGCCGTTCTGAATTCAGGGGAGAGCGGCTGCTCGGGGCGCACGCTGCCTTTCTTCGTAACAGTGAAAACACCTTCTGAAAGCAAAAACAGGGTACTAATGTCGGTCTTTCGTAACAGTGAGGTTTCGTAAAGCGAACGTTCGAAAAGCGGGGGACTCCTGTATAATTAATTATAGAACTTCAAGGGACTCAAATTCTCGAATACAACCTAGTCTCACGTATAAACAGAATAATAGACTCTTCAATCAGATGTTGATTCTCTTGATGGCCAAACAAGGATTGAATAGAAAACCAAAATAAACTTAAGCCAGATAGCCTCTTAAACAACATGCTTCTTTAAATTTTGTATCAATTACAGCTCAGCAAAACATGCTGGACTGTCTCTGGACTACCACAGTCACATAATCCAGTAGGATGTTTTCCTATTATCATTAAATAATAATTTAACCCACAATGCCCCAACATATTATGTGAATTTCAAAGGTAACCTTCACTGGCTCAACAGACACTACTTTGTAACAGAGGTAGTACCAAATATTCCCTGCATCAAATTGCTAAACTGTTGAAGGTACCGGGCACAGCTGCTGAGACTGGAGACCATCTTGGGTACATAATTAAAACCTTGACCTGACATGGCCAAGCCAAACTTGATCTGGGCCTGAGCAGGTAAATTTACTACCTCACCAAAACATGAGTTGCATCCCAGTCCTTGGCCTCTTTTAATTCTACTGTATGAAACTTTTAAAACTTCAGTCCCAGCCTTTGAAGGCAAGATGATTTATTTAAAAAGACCTATTGACTTTCAGCCTAGAGGAGAGGTGCTTCAACCCAACCCTTCCACCCGAAAGCCAATCCAAAAATAGCAGTCTATAAATGTAGTTGAGCAGTTCCAAGAAGAATCTCGAAAACTTGTCAAACCACTCGAATAATAATGGCAGGAGGAGGAGCCTCCATGAATATAGTATGTTCATTTACAAGTACATTGTGATACAACTTCATCTGTGTGAAGTAGGATTGAAGTGTTTGCAAATGCTCATTAGATGAAACTGGATGAGAACAATAGTCCACATTTATTGGGAAACTGTATTTTAAAGCTTGAGCGGGAAGAATGCGAGTGTGTAATACCAGAAGTGCTGTCCCGGTATTCTCCCCTCCCCCCCTCATTGTAGTTGGGCCAGGTGCTGGGCACACTGCCAGCTCACTACTGTCCGTTTCTCCGTTTCTTACCCCACTACCCTTGTATACCTCTCACCGTATCCCACAAAAGACCAGTGCAACATTATCTGTTTTACTAATCCTGCTGTGATAGTTGAGAGGCAAGCAGGGCATGTACAGGTTAAATTCATACTGAAAATGACATAAAAAGCAGTCTGGCAAGGTTTGAAAAGAGTGAAGATTTTTATAATTTAGATAGCGCTTATATAATACATAGGTGAACATTGGCAGTAAAAAGAAATCTAATTTTATTCTTCTTTCTCTATGTACCTGAAGATGTAGTCTTCTCACTCTGAAAAATAATTCCTGATCTATCTCTTATTACTTGTTTTTTTTTCCATGTTCAATCTGATGTGGAGGCATTTACAGAAGCATAGAGACAAAAATATTCTTCAAGAACTTGGGCCAGTTGCAGTAAAACTAAGAAGTCGTCCTGACATAGAGGAAGTACTGAGGTACACTAGCATAGCACACCTATGGCAATGGCCGACTTGACCTGAATATTTTGCCAGAACAAACATGGATGGATTATGTGAGGCAGGCGGCCAAGTTCCACTCTGATGGATTTTTTTCACATTTGCTGACTGACAAATGACTCAACTTCTTAATGTCGTATTTAGCCCTCCCTTGTAGAAGGCCCAAATGTGTGTAGCCACACAAGGAGGAGTCAGATTCCAGGTTACTACCAGTGTCTCTGAAGCCAACAGGTAGGGATAGATGTGAGACATGGGCTCATTAACTCACTCGGTGGTGTACAAGGATCTTTGCTGAGAAGAGACTTCAAAGCTAAAAGGACTCCTAATTTCTTTGGTCCTGTTTTCCACGGGGAAGTGCCAGCTCATTGGTTGTATTGGCCGTTCATTATTCTGTAATGTAGAAAGGATGTAACAAAATGTGTTTCATTATTATAATTCATATAATTTGACTTGCCTGGAGTTTAACTACGTTGCATCAATAGAAATATTCATATTTCACCAAAGCTAAAACTAAATTGAATAGATTGTTGAGGTACTTCCTTATTTATTGTTCCCTTTCCTGAGTCGATACTCCAGTTTTAATTAATATTTTTTCTTCAGTTCCAGTACAAATCTTGGTTCCCTCCTTGTTTGTACATTGAAACAAAATAATCCATGACATTGAATCAAAGGAGGCGTGCCGCTCCAGCAGGCCAGACCAGTACTTCACCCTTATTTAACCACTAATGTTCTGTTTGAACCGGTTAATTTTCAATCCGAGGCATGTGAGATTCTGTTTGTACGACACGTGACCTAACCTGCGTGCCTGTCCCCAGACCGAAATATTGGCGACTTGCTGGCAGTTTGACTGAACTTCGGAAGGATTAACTTCTCCTTCTCACGATAACGAAAGCACTGCATTTTGATGTGTGAATTTTCGTCTTTTATGCTTTTACTTTATTTGGCTGATCAAACTTAATATTTTCCTGTGATGTTGACGTTTGAAGATCTGAAGTTACCACTTTTGCTTTAATGTGGACGTGTACCCACCGGCCTTTGGTTGAGGTGTTGCTTTACAGTCATGTGATCAAAGCAGTTAATTTGGATAGGAGGTGATACCCTGATCTCAGTTTTCACTGTCTTTTGGTTGGAACGGTAACCCTGCTCCGCTGGCTATCTGTTTTCCACTGTCAGGAGTTTAGCATGACACTAACAGGTAAGACCTATTGCTTTCAAATGAATTGCACTCAATAGGTAACAGAACATGAATGGCATATGATTACTGTCTGCATTCGGAATCTGCCGGTTTAACCCTTGCATGTTAAATTGAGAAATGAATTGTGACTGTCGTGTCACAGGCAGCTATGCTTGGGCAGGGGTACCTTCTAAGTTTTATAAATCTGTTTAACTGGGTGAAGAAAGTGTATTGACAGTACTTACTGTACTGTGATATTTGCTGTGTTAATACCATAAGTGAGCATCTGTTTTTTCATTTATTAAAAGTATCAATCAAACATACTGTTTTAATTTGAGGGTTTTTAAAAGACAAACACAAATGAACTTGTGGCAGCGTGTAATTCATAATTATCTGGAGCACTTAAATGATATCAAATAGGCAATCTCATATTAATGTTTCCATTTTTAATTTATCCAAAAATCCATCATTAAACATTTGGGTAACTTATTGTTTAGGTCTCTAATTATGCTGCCAATACTTCAGGCATTTTATTGATTGAAAGTTATTTTTTGTTAAACAATCCCTACTGGAAAGTGTTGGAACTCTGCTTTATTAGTCTCAGATGTAAAAGTAATGATGATTCAAAGAATTCTGATTAACTTATTTCAAATGAACCATTAAACTGGGACTTCCTCTGGCCTGCCAGGTGGTGGTAAGAGCAAGGAGGTTCTCTTTTTTCATTCTGGGTAATGGTAATCTTCTAGCATCATCAATAAAACAAAGATTGTCTGATCTGCACATTATATTGATATTAAGGGCCATCAGTTTGTGTATAAAATAGCTTCCTTGTTTTCTACATTGCAATAGTGATTATTTATTAAAAGTTCCTCAAGTGTAACACAGTTTGGAATATCATGAGATAATGTTAGACAGAATGTAAAAAGTACACTGGCTTCAGCATTCGACTTTCTGCTGGAAAGCTACTCTATGTGCTGTAAAAAAAAGCGCAGAGTTGCTGAACTTAGCAGGTTAAGTCTGAGCACCTGTGGAGGGGGAAGACAGTTGAAGGTTTGGAGGCCCATCATAATGTGCCCTAATGTGCACCAATCTGCTCCAGTGCATCATAGCTTTGAATTGCAATACAGCCTGAACCAAGTTTTATTGAAATATATAAGATTGAGGCATGAAAGTTGCTTCCTCTGAAAAATGAGACTAGAACGAGAGGATATGGCCTTGAAATTTGGGAAAATAGATATAGGACAAAGATGAGGAGAAACTAACTGCTTTTTCCAGTGAGTAGTGAATCTGTGGAATTCTGCCCAGGGATGCAGTAGAAGCTACCTTATCAAATAGACAGATTTTTACAGGAGGGCTGAAAAGGCAGGAGCTGAGTCTATGGACAGATCAGCCATAATTTTGAATGGTGGAGCAGACTCGATAGGCCAAGTGGTCTACTCCTGCTCCTGTTTCTTCTGTTCATATGGTACACTATGTTCTGTATAACTTACTATAAAACTTACAACCTATATCCTGCAGGTGGCATATCTAATCAGATATTTTGGTTCTATGTGTTTAATTATTCTTTCAAGTATGACCTATAAATTTGTTCCCAATAGCATATTTGGTATGGAAAACAGATGCAACATCAGATGCTGGAATCCAATGAAAAGACAATTGCTGCAGCTACTGAAAAGGAATACATAGCCCGAAACGTTAACGGCTTTCTCTTTCCACAGATGCAGCGTGACTAACCGAGTTGTTCTAGCATTTGTTTGGTTGCTATTAGCATGTGCCCAGGTGCAAAAACTAGATGATTGTAAACCATCTTTGAGAAATGTTTTTGTGGGACTCGGTATTGTTCTTTATGATCAAGTGATCATGAGTTTGCAGTATTTGCTGCTAAGTATCCAGAGGCAATGGCTAAAACAGGGAAATCGTGTGTTTTCAGTAATATTTGAATATAAAATAGCAGAGATACTGAATATGTACAAGATTTGCTTGTATATGCTTAAAGTAATCCTATTCTGGAACCATTTGCAGAATGGAAATTCGAGCAATTGGTGTCACCCAACAAGTAAGATTATAAAAATTTAGTGGTTAAAATCAATGGTGCATATTCACAAATGTAATCAGAAATTCCAAGTCAAATTTTCATTTATATAGATGTTTTTAACACTGGTCTTTATGCACCATTAGTCACCTAGCATTGTTGCTTCTGCAGCAACACATGCTCATCCTATCGTTTGCCTTGAACCCACCAGTCACCTTTGTTGGCTCTCTCCAACTTAATCTCATCCTCTACTTCCCTCTCCTCCATTATCAACACCGAGCTTTGGTCACCTTCTCCTAGTATTCACTATACAATTATTCTTTAATTTCCATTGTAACGGCCTTTGGGAAAGCTTTGAAAACAGCACTATATATAATGAGATTTTAAAAAGCCAATATCTTGGAAGTACTCAGAAGATCAGGCAGCATCTGTGGGGCAAGTGAAAAACTGAGTTAACTGTACGGATTGATGGAACAGAGCAGGTCAGATACAAGCTGGAAAGGCTGGCTCGTTGAGTAAGATGAGGTACTGTCCCTCAAGCTTGCATTGGGCTTTGTTGGAATAGTTTATGAACATCGCGAAGTCAAAGATGGGCAGAAATAGGAAATGTATCTGGAAGCACGAGGCCACCCTTATGGACTGCACGAAACAGGTTTCCAATGGACGTTTGAGATCATAGCCTCTAACAACTTGTATGTTGCAATCAACCTGTCTCCACCACTTCCACTGGCAGCTCGTTCCACACTCACCATCCTCTGAGTGAAAAATTTCCCCCTCAGGTCCCCTTCAATATTTGACCTTTCACCCTTAACTTGTGATCTCTACTTCTTGTCTTACCTAAGCTCAGTGGAAAAAGCCTGCTTGCGTTTATCTTGTCTGTACCCCTCATATTTTTGTACACCTCTATTAAAATTTCCCCTCATTCTCCTACGATCCATGGACATCCTTGTAAATTTTCTCTGTACTCTTTCAATCTTGTTGATAGCTTTGCTGTTGGTAGGTGACCAGAACCCAATGCAGTACTCCAAATTTAGTCCCACCAATGTCTTACAGAAATTCAAAATACATACCAAATGTTCTTTAGGGAAGGAAATTTTCCCTCATTATACTGACTAACTCTGACTTGTACCCAATCCACATGGTTGACTCACAAATGCCCTTTGAAAAGATCTGGCAGGCCACTCGGTGGTACCATTACAGGTATGGGGGATGGGCAATAAATGGTAGCAATAAAATAACTCAATTTTTAAAAAATTATTTTTATACATGTGTTATATATAACCTTTGGCTTGAGTTAGATTTTAATATTAGATATCTTAAAGAACAGTACAAAAATGGCATCATAAAACTGCTGACAGATGTGTTTGGCTGCATCTAGTGCAGGGTTGTTGACATACTTCAGCTGCTGCTATAAACTTAAAAGCCTTAATAATTTACCCAAGTTCATTTTTCATGTTCTGACAGTTATCAATTTGGAAAAGTTAATTACCCTCTATAAATGAGCCTGAATTGAGGTCAGACTAACCTCAAATTATGGAAAGAAAACCATGTGATCTGGTATTAGAGTGACATTTGAAAACTGTACAATGGTGTGCAATGTGTTTGAATGGGGTATGTCTACTGTGGGTTTGGTGTTGTAAGTGAGTAGAAATTGTAATTTCAGTTCAAGTTTGATGCTTTACCACTTAGTTTCAAATGTACCATAAGTAGATGCTGTACTAGATAGAGTATGGTTAAAAGGTGCATGTATATAATTTTCTATGTATAGCAGACATTAATAAGTCAGTTATGGGTTATTATTACATACATGTCCATTTCCTACACAATTTTTCCCTGATCTTGAGGCAGCCTTCCATCATCTTCCCTAACTGTTTTTGGGAACTTGCGACTTCTGCAGACAATGTGTGTTGAATGTCCAAAGTTCCGCTGTTGTGCACTGTCTTTGCCCAAACGTCAACTGTTTATTCCTATCCATAAATGCTGCCTGACCTGAGTGAACTCCTCCATCATTTTGTGTTACACTGTAAAGAATTATTCCCAGATATATATTTGTGTAATATCGTACAATTTGACCATTTGTTTATTGGCACTTAGAAATGTGATTGAATTCTGAACCCGGAGAGATTTGTGAGTTCAAAGCCCAGTGCATTGGAATGTGTGCAACACACGCAGAATGCTGGAGGAACTCAGCAGACCAGGCAGCATCTATGGAAAAAAGTACAGTCAACATTTCCGGCAGAGTGTGTGACTTTTTTAAAATTCAGGTTTATAGCATCACTGTGCCACATGTAATTCTGTTTTCTACATTTATTATTTAACGGGCAACTTTGTGTTTGTGTTCATCATGTGTTATTTCAATCTATCTTATTTTTGCATTGTGCTTCAGAACATCAGAATTTTGCTTGTAGTTTGTGTTTATCATCCCCAGCTTGTGCATTATAAATAGCGTATTTACAATACTGCTTAAAAGTCAGTACTTAACATCTGTATATCCAAGATGTAGGAATTGGAGAGTGACTTTTATCGTAGCATGTGATGGGGAAAAAAAAAGTGTTTGAAAATAGAAGCAGGAATAGGCTGTTCAACACTTCAAGAGGGCTTTGCCATTGAGCACATCACAAGTGATTATCTGGATCAATACCATATTCCTGCTCTCTCCTCAATGCTTTGTGTGTGTTTTTACAGCTAAAAGTTTATCTCATCCTCAAAATATTCATCAACTTTTTCCTCTACAAAGTCCTAACTCTCTTCGCCTGTAAGTCTAGACTACAACCGTTGACCTAAGCCCCCTGGCCAGGGCAAACATCCTTGTGGCATCCAGTGTCTCTAAACCCGTTGGAATTTTGTAAGTTTCATTTACATTCTCTTTCACAACTTTTGAAGTTATAATGATTGCAAACTTAGTTCACGAGATCTCTCTCCACACAGAGAAACAGGCCCATCAGCCTGAGGTGTCTGTGATGACCAAGTAACTATCTATGCGAACTCCATTTACCAACAGTTCACCTGTAGCCTACTAGGCACTGGCAATTCATCTACTCACCTAGATGTCCCACCATTCCAGGAATTTATCTGGTGAACCTTCACTGCTCCTATTCTAAAGCATATTTCCTTCCTTGTGTTCATCGTTCATTATGCGCCATGTCGTATGCTGACCATGAACTTTCCAGACCATGATTATTCTTGGCAAATATTTTTTCAGAAGTGATTTGCCATTGCCTCCTTCTGGGCGGTGTCTTTACAAGACGTGTGACCCCAGCCATTATCAATACTCTTCAGAGGTTGCCTGGCATCAGTGGTCATGTAACCAGGACTTGTGATGTGCACCAGCTGCTCAAACGACCATCCACCACTTGCTCTCATGGCTTCACCTGACCCTGTTCAGGGCACTAAGCGGGTACTACACCTTGCCCAAGGGTGACCTGCAGGCTAGCAGAGGGAAGGAATGCCTTACACCTCCTTTGGTAGAGACGTAGCTCCATACAGCCACCCATTTTTAATGTATGAGACCAAAACTGAACTCAGTATTCCCTGTAATTGTATTTGCATCATGTGATCTCACAAAGAAATATAATTGTAGCACAGCTTTGCTCCTTACATGACTCTTCTTTCTATGAAGGCCAGCATTCTATTTGACACAGTAATCGTGTGCTTTTCCAGCATGTTTGCTTTCAGCGAGTTTGTGACAAGGATGATGGCAATATACAACACCTTTTGTTTTTATTACTTTACTTTTGTCTGTTATATTACACCTGCTACTTCTAAATGCTGCATTACATTCAAAAGCATTTAAACTTGAATGTTGCCTATTGAGTAAATTTATAAATGTCAACATAAATTGTGGCTGTGACGCAGTTTTATAAAATGTCTCTGGAAGTTCATTTCTGTTGGATCTTAAACATGTTCACCACAGAAATTTTACACAATATAGTGTGGTCCTTGCTTTTTTTTAAACTGTCAGGCAAAACTTGTGCCCTATATTTGGAGGAATATTGTTAAGAGCTTATTATTTGCAAAACATTATTAACGGCCGAGGCTGTTATAATGAAAATGATTGGTTCACAAATGTGCTTAATCTTCTGTAATTGTATTTCTGTCATTGAGAAGTTTAGCAAAATATTTGCACCCACAAGAATGACCAGGATAAAAGTAATTTTGACATTTTTCAGTAGTATAATTGAATAGTAATAGCTGACCAAGACGGTTGTTTGTAAGTGGGCTATTGGAGACAGATGTAAAATGATTTCCACAGCCATTGAATGCATCACACATGATATACATGATATACATTACCTCTGAGCCATTTGGGAAGCAACCTATTCCATAAGGCATAGGAGCAAAATTGGGCCATTCGGTCCTTCAGTTTGCTGCACCATTCCATTGTGGCTATTATACTATCCCTCTCAAACTAATTCTCCTGCCTTCTCCCTGTAACCTTTTATACCTTTACTAATCAAGAACCTGTCTTTCTTTCTTTTTAAATCTTTTTATTGAGTAAGTATACAAAAAAGGTAAGCCATATAAACATTAATACAATGTTAAAGTACAATAAAATTCCAAAAGATAACAATACCAAAAAGAAAATACTACAAACAATGTAATTTAAGCATAAGAAACCAAGATAACATAATAGTATACTAGATTTTATATATATCAATGGAAAAAAAAAGAAAAAAAAACCCCCAAAAAAAAACCCACCGTGCAACTACCTAAAAGCAAAGCAAAGCAATGGGCTAACTTGAAACCAAACAGAGTTAAACTTAAAATCACGTCCTCAATCCCGACCTCCATTAAAACAGTGAAAAAAAAACAAGAAGGGTAAATATTACATTAAATGAAAATATCGAATAAAAGGTCCCCAAATCTGTTCAAATTTAAATGAAGAATCATAAAGGTTACTTCTAATTTTCTCCAGATTCAAACATAAAATCGTCTGAGAAAACCAAAAAAAGGTAGTTGGAGCATTAAGCTCTTTCCAATGTTGTAAAATACATCTTTTCGCCATTAAAGTAAGAAAAGCAATCATTCTACGGGCTGAAGGGGAAAGATTACTAGAAATTTTAGGTAGTCCAAAGATAGCAGTAATAGGGTGAGGAGAGATATCTATATTTAATACCTTAGAAATAATATTGAAAATATCTCTCCAAAAAGTTTCCAAAGTAGGGCAAGACCAAAACATATGAGTTAAAGAGGCTATCTGCCCCGAACATCTATCACAGAAAGGATTAATATGCGAGTAAAAACGCGCTAACTTATCTTTGGACATATGTGCTCTATGAACCACTTTAAATTGAATTAGGGAATGTTTAGCACAAATAGAGGAAGTATTAACTAATTGTAAAATCTGCAAGAACCTGTCAAACTCCGCTTTGAATATACCCAGTGACTTGGCCTCCATGGCCATCTATGACAATAAATTCTACAGATTCCCCACCCTCTGGCTAAAGAAACTTCTCTTCATCTCTGTTCTAAAGGGACATCGATCTATTCTGAGGCTGTTCCCTCTGGTCCTAGACTCTTTCTCTCCCACCCCCCCTCTCCCAAAACTATAGGAAACACCCTCTCGACATCCACTTTACCTGGGCCTTTCAATATTTGATAGGTTTCAATGAGATCCCCCGCGTTCTTCTAAACTCCAGTGAATACAGGCCAAGGGCCATCAAATGTTCATCATACATTAACCCTTTCATTCTTGGCAACATTCTTGTGAACCTTGTGTGGGCTCTCTCCAGTGCCTGGACATCCTTTCTTGGATAAAGAGCCCAAAACTGCTCACAATACTCCAAATGTGGTCTGACCAATGCCTTATTAAGCCTCAGCATTACATCCTTGCTTCTATATTCTCGTCCTCTTGAAATGAATGGTGTTACTATGTTTACCTCTCATACCACAGACTCAACTTGCAAGTTAACCTTGAAGGAATTCTGCATGAGGACTCCCAAGGCTCTTTGCACATCTGCTTTCTGAATTTGTTCCGGTGCTACTAAATATGGTTTATTTAAGTATCAAGAATCCATATACAAGGCAATAGTAGGTACAGAAAGAAGAAAATGAGGTGTAAAACTGTGAAATATGGGAGCAGGAGGAATAAATAGGCTATACTATCCTTAAAGTGTGCTCCACCATTCATTATCATCACTGCTTTTGTGCATTTTCTCACACAAGTTTTCATACCTTTTGATTCCTTTAGTATTTAAAAACTCTGAACCTAACTACTGAGTATTCAGAGCTGTCCAGGTTGAAAATTTCAATGGTTTGGAGCTTTTAGGAGAAGTTCTCCTCATCTCAGACTTTAATAACTGACCTTGATATCCTGACAATCAAGATAGAGGAAACATCCAATCTATCTTCAATTTCCTAATCTTCCACATCTCTGTGGTTACTTCAAAGTAAAATTTATTATCAGAGTGCATACATGTCACCGCATACAATCTTGAGATTCTTTTTCTGCGGGCTTACTTATGAAATCTATAGGACTAACTGTAAACAGGATCTGTAAAGTGTAAACATCAGGAACTGTAAACATACTGTGAAAATGCAGATAATAAATAACAATCAATAACGAGCACGAAATAACAAGATAAGAGTCTTTAAATGAGTGTAGTTATCTCCTTTTGGTTAAGAGCCTGATGGTTGAGGGGTAGTAACTGTTCTTGAACGTGGCGGTGTGAGTCCTGAGGCATTTGTATCTTCTACCTGATGGCAGCAGCGAGAAAAGAGCCTGGCCAGGGTGGTGAGGTTCTCTGATGATGGATCCTGCTTTTCTACAGCAACATTTCATGTAGCTGTGCTCAATGGTTGGGAGCGTCTTATCCGTGATGCACTGGGCTGAATCCACTACCTTTTGTAGGATTTTCCACTCAAAGGCATTGGTGTTCTCATACCAGGCTGTAATGCAGCCAGTCAGCACTTTTTCCACCTCACATCTAGAGAAGTTTGCTAAGTTTTTTGATGACATGCCAAATCGCCACCAGTTCCTGAAGATGTAAAGGTGCTGTTGTGCTTTCTTCGTAAATATGTTTATATGATGGGTCCAAGACAGGTCCTCTGAGATGGTGACACCCATGAATTTGAAGTTACTGACCCTCTCCACCTCTGATTACTGGCTTATGGACCTTTGGTTTCCTTCTCCTGAAGTCTACAATCAGTTCCTTGGTCTTGTTAACATTAAGTGAGAGGTGGTTGTTATGACACTACTCAGGCAAATTTTTCAAGCTCCCCACTCTGTGGTAATTCATCACCACTTTTGAATAGCCCACGACAGTGGTGTTATCAGCAAATTTGTATATGGTGTTGGAGCAGTACTTAGCCACCCAGTCACAGGTAAAAAGTGAGTAGAGCAGGGAGCTAAGCACACATCCCTGTGGTGCTCCTGTAAGGAACTCTGCATGAGGGCTCCCATAAACTCCAGTGTTTGGAAGCCATTCTTCCTCTGTACCTCTTCATAGAATAATCTCCTTATCCTGACAATTGGCCAAGTGAACCAAAATTGACTCTGAGATGAACGGATCCTCCTTCAGATATTTGAACTAAAAATGGGCCCACTACTTCAAAGTGGGTCTCACCAAAAGCCCTATGTAGATTTGGCAGGACTTCCTTTCTTTTGTAGTCCAATTTCTTTACAATCTTGCCATTTTTAGTTTACTTTCTTGCCGTTTTTAATGCCTTTTTAAAAATCTTCCTACCAAAGTCAATAATTTTATATTTATCCCCAGACATTCCATCAGTCATTACCATGCCCATTATCCTCTAGTAACCTTTATCTACATATCTCAACATTTCTACTTTCTCCTTGCAACTCTTTGGTTCTTCCTAACTTTGTTATCAACAAGTCTTGTGAATTAAAATGATAGTCTCTCCTGTGCAAGCTAACTACCAAGTCATCCTTGTGTCTCCAGTGGAAAGAGTTCACTTACAGACAAAACCCAATAGGACGTGACTGAGGGTGACCCTTTTCCCTCTTCTGGAAGAATGGAGGAAAACAGTAAAACTTCACTAATCCACCATACTTAGGACTTTGGTGCCAGACTAACAGATTTTCTAGGCTGAGAGAATATATGGCTATTAATTGGATATTTTAAATTATATCAATATATTCATACATTTAGAATACAGAATGCAAATTGACATTTTCGCAAGTTAGGTCATTCCATTATTTAAAATTAACATGTTTATTTTCCATTTACCAACTTGAATTGTATGTTGGAGTTAAATGCAATTATTGTGTACAATGGCAGGAGGGCACTGAATAGTAGTTCTCCCCTACTGGGCCTCTGCAGGATTTTGGAAAATCAATAACTTGTTTACAATCTCACAATTTTAGATTAAAATGTGATCCTTACTGTCCAGGATGCAGTTTGAGGACAGAAGTAGCACTTTGTTGCTAAACTAAAGGTTTAGTATGTCACTTGTACTGTGTCAGCTAGCATCGACCAGCAAAAAGGAAGGATATTTGTTGGGGAAAGACAATTTTAGCAAATCCCCACAAGGAAGAATGTGCAAGTTAAAGGCAGTTTGGAATACTTTTTAAACATTGCTTATATGCCATTTTACACATCTATGGTGTTCAACAGTAGAGATTACAAGTGATTGCAAATCTGAGTTGATGGAATAATCTAGATATTTTATGCTCATTTCTTCAGCAGTGGCAGAAAATGAAACATTTTCTTGCTCAATTTGTGTCCCACCCTTTCAGAAACGGTCTAATTATATACAAAGACATTTTCATTCCTTTGCTGATTTCATGATTATTTTGGTCTGTCTTATAAAGAATTTTGATCTCGTATTCATTAAGTTTATTTCACTTCTTGCCTCTCAATAGCACAACAGTATACTTGTGTAGTAACCATAAGGGAAATCAATGAAATAGCTTTGAGAGGAGTGAAATTGTTTATTCCTGTTCATCTGACAAATCTAACTTCACAATGCACACAGGTTGAGACTCATTCCAGGCTTGGCCGTGTGCGAGCAGGTCTACGTTTTCTGCTGAAAATAACACCTGGCTGTGGTTCTGTCTTGCATAAGAAACTTCTGGTTTGCGCTCTGATTAAGTTATTGAATTCACAAGATTTATGATAATTATGCATTCCTTTGTGAATTCCATTCTTGCAACAAACAGCATGAAGGTATTTGTCATAGTGTGTTTGAGCAAGAAATCTTTGCCTTTCGCAAATCAAGTGATGTGATTTAGTTTTGGGTTATCGAAATCCATCTACCTTTCTTTGCTTTGTTCTTCTGAAGCTGGTATTAGTTTCTGTGCTGAGGGTCCAGTTAAACTATTTTTATTCGCCATCCTCTTGCAAGTAAATTATCTCTCCATAAAAAGGTAGGAGTTGTTATGAGACTGCAGATGCTGGTACTTGGAGCAACACACAAGGTGCTGGAAGAGTTCAGCAGGTAAGGCAGGAGTCACTGTTTTGGGTTATGGTTAGATGAAGATTCTCAATAACAAAGGGTCGTGACCCCATTTGGGTGCCACTTTGGCATAACAGTTTGTACAATGTCATTACAGCTCGGGGTGTCAGAGTTCACTAGCGACATCATTTGTCAGGAGTTTATACGTTCTCCTTGTGGACACCTTTGTTTCTTCCGGCTTCTCTGATTTCCTTCCACAGTCGAAAGATGTACCAATTAGTAGATTAATTGGTCACTGTAAATTGTCCCGTGGTTAGGCTAGGGTTAAATCAGTAGGTATCCGGCATCGCGGCAAAAAGTTCCCGGGGGCTTATTCTGCACTGTATCTCTAAATATAAATAAATAAATTTCCCTCCGTAGGTGCTGCCTGACCCCCTGAATTCCTTCAGCACCTCCAGACTGTTTTATGTTAATTTCCAAGTTACTTTCTTGAAACATGTCCTTTATGACAATTATTTATCAAATTATTTATTTTTTCTCCAGAGAATATGCCATTACCTTATTGAAAGCTCCTTTTAAGCTTGCAGATGACATGCAAATTGATGGAGTTGTGGATGGTGAGGAAGGTTGTCAAAGGGTACGGAGTTTGGAAACTTGGCAAATAGAGTTTAATCCAGACGAAGGTGAGGTGTTGAGCTTTACGAATCAAATGCAAGAGGGAAGTATACAATGAAGAAGCATTGGCATACAGGGTACAAGTCCACAGGGTCTGAAAATAGCGACGCAAGTAGATAGGTTGGTATCAAAGACATACCAGAGATTGTTTTCTGTAGCGTGTTGGAGACTGAGGGTGCCCTGATCAATGCATTGTTCTGCTGTAGTGTGCGTTTCCATAACTGTAATTGATGAATTAGGGAGCACTGTTTGTATAACATGGGCCGAATTGGTGATACCACAATTTCAATTGAGAACTACAGATCTACTTAAAAATTACTTTGGATATTGACAGGCAAGGATAAACCTGGACCTGGTGGAATGCACCCTCGGGTTCTGAAGGAAGTAGCTGGAGAGGTTGCAGAGGCATTAACAATGATCTTTCAAGATTCAATAGATTCTGGCATTGTACTAGATGACTGGAAAATTGCAAATGTTACTCTGCTATTTAAGAAGGGTGGGAGGCAGCAGGAAGGAAACTATAGACCTGTTAGCCTGACATAAGTGGTTGGAAAGTTGTTAGAATCAATAGTTAGGGATGAGGCACATGACAAGATAGGCCAAAGCCAGCATGGTTTCCTGAAAGGAAGATCCTGCCTAACTAACCTACTGCAGTTTTTTAAGGAAATTACAAGCAGGGTAGACAAAGGAGATGCAGTGGATGTGGTGTACTTGGATTTTCAGAAGGCCTTTGATAAGTTGTCACACATGAGGTTGCTTAGCAAGATAAGAGCCCATGGAATTACAGGGAAATTACTAGCATGGGTGGGGAATTGGTTGATCGGCAGAAAGCAAAGAGTAGGAATAAAGGGATCCTATTCTGGCTGGCTGCCGGTTACCAGTGGAGTTCCACAGGGATCGCCGTTGGGACCACTGCTTTTTACAATGTACGTCAATGATTTGGACTATAGGATTAATGGATTCGTGGCTAAATTTGCCGATGATATAAAGATAGGTGGAGGAGCAGGTTGTGTTGAGGAAACAGTCAGCCTGCAGAGAGACTTGGATAGTTTAGGGGAATGGGCAAAGAAGTGGCAAATGAAATATAATGTTGGAAAGTGTACAGTCATTCACTTTGGTGGAAGAAATAAATGGCCAGACTATTATTTCTATGGAGAGAGAATTCAAAATGCAGAGATGCAAGAGAACTTGGGAGTCCTTGTGTAGGATACCCTAAAGGTTAACCACCCAGAAAGGAGGGTGGTGAAGATGGCAGATGCAATGTTGGCATTCATTTCTAGAGGTATAGAATATAAGAGCAGGGATGTGATGTTGAGGCTTTATAAGGCACTCGTGAGACCACACTTGGTGTATTGTGTGCAGTTCTGGGCTCCTTATTTTAGAAAGGATATACTGACATTGGAGAGTGTTCAGAGAAGATTCACAAGAATGATCCCAGGAATGAAAAGGTTACCGTATGAGGAACATCTGGCAGCTCTTGGGATGTATTCTCATAGAAGCATTCTGAATGTTAAAAGGACTGAACAGATTAGATATGGCAAAGTTATTTCTCATGGTAGGGGAGTCTAGGACAAGAGGACATGACTTCAGGATTGAAGGACGTCCTTTTAGAACTGTGTTGCGGAGAAATTACTTTAGTCAGAGGGTGGTAAATTGGTGGAATTTTTTGCCATGAGCGGCTGTGGAGGCCAAGTCATTGGGTGTATTTAAGGCAGAGATAGATAGGTTCTTGATTAGCCAGGGCATCAAAGGGTATGGGGTTGAAGCAGGGGAGTGGGGATGACTGGAAAAATTGAATGCTGGAGTAGCCTCAATGGGCCGAATGGTCTACTTCTGCTCCTATATCTTATGGCCTTTTGGTCTTATTAAAAGGCTGTTTTCATGTAACATTCCTGCAGTAATCATGTGCCATTGTTCCTTAAAGAACATAGGTTGCCAGTTTCACTGCGGGAGGAGGGAGTTGACAAGCAATTGCTTCTTTTGATCATTGTACATATCTGATTTATTTAACAATGTAGTATGGTGCCTTTTAATATTTTAGTTTGCAGTATAAAGTAAACCTGGTTATTGAACCTTTTTTAGAAAAAAATCCTTCAAAGAAAGTAACTGTTACTCTGAAATTGAAACTTTAGTCCCTAACCATCTCCCCCCCACCCCCCCCATTTCTTTCCCTCTCCAACCAATGGACTATTTTGTAGTTAATTTTCTATAATAATGAGATTTCTTAGTTGTGTGAATTTCATATTATAACAGAGCTACCTGTATATATAAAATTGAGGTATAGGTAAGAGATTTTGGGCGTTTTGAAATTATGAAAATATAGTGAATTTTAACTCAAATGAGACGTATTCAATTCTTAATGTGAATCGCAAGCAGTAATCACTTTGAAGCTAAAAGGACAGCTTTCTAAACAAACAGTACTGTCTGCAGAGCACATGCTTTTGCTGGGAACTGATTGCTCAAGAGAGGTGGTTCTGAAAGTGAAGTGACTATAATCAGCTAAATGTGAGACTGTGACCTGGCTACTTCAAACCAGACATCTATGGCTAAGTTATTTTTCACTGTTCTGACAGAGTTCAAAAACTTTGTGGAACAAACTGATCACAAGTTCTCTCATTATTTATTGCTATTTATTTATATTTGCATTTGCAGTCTGTTGTGTTCTGCACTCTGATTGATCTTTCATTGATCCTGTTAAAGTTACTATTCTATAGATTTGCTGAATATGCCTGCAGGAAATTGAATCTAGGGGATTTATATGGTGACATATATGTACTTTGATAATAAAATTTACTTTGAACTTTGATATTGTGACTCACCACATCAAACATGGTGTTTGTGTACTCAAAGTCAGCCCTCACGGCATTAATTTTGGATATCTGGATTCTCTGTTCTCAGCTTTTAGACCATCCTTGTGAATTAGTTAGTCCCAGCAAAGGTCTTTGAACATTGAGAGGTGTCTCCCTTTGTAGATATGAATGGAAGCATTCTCAGACTCGGTAAATAGTGCCATTGTAGCTATTGAAATTGTATTTAATCATATGCTGTTACTTTTGATCTTAAAAGTAACAAGGCGATGTGCTTTGAGGGGATCTCCAGAAAGATGATGTCTGCTGGTCCAGCATTTCAATCAGATAGTCCACAGTCACCACAGTATAGGGTAGGTAGTTGATCATCTTTCCTGGGTGGAAATGTGAATCTGAATGCATAGGTTTAAGGCAAGAAGATAAGTAAAACAAGATGTGTGAGGGAAGCCAGTAATGTACAGCTAAGGGAGGTGTTAGATTGGCCTTATGATCAACACTGACACTGTGGAATGAAGGGCTTGTTCTATATCTGATCTTTGGCATCTTTAACATTCCTAGTTGAATGAAAAATAAAAAGAGAAAAAAATTGGATGCTGCTTGAAAAATGAGATGGGTGATAAAGTGACCATATGTCAGATGATATCTAGTTCCTGTTACAAAGCTCCTTTATTGACAAATGTTTGGCTCTCACCTTCTGTGTCCATACCAACCAGTCATGCAAAAACCATATGGCTGCATTCAAAGACAATGTTTAGAAAAAAGTGACCTCTTATATTGACTCAAGAGCTAAGCAACAGCAAGTCCTACATTACTACTGTAGTTATGTTTGTAACATGCTGGCAGTCTTTCGTGTAAAACTATTACATGCTCACTGAATCAAGCCCAAATGGATCATGAGCTTCCTTACTAACAAGCCTGTCCATCAGTATTGAATTGTATTGACTTTATTACTTCATATACATGAGGAGTAAAAATCTTTGTTATATCTCCATCTACATGTGCAATTTATAGTAATTTATAATAAATAGTATGTACAACAGGACAGTCAATATAACACAGAAATACAATTGTATCAGCATGAATTACAGGTCCACAATCCCTTATCCAAAATCCTTGGGGCCAGTTGCATTTCGGAATTCAGAATTTTTCGGATTTCAGACCCCTCCCCCCATACCAAAAAAACCACGTACTGTATGCTCAAGTCCCTTATTTAACCTGTCTCAGTGCGGTGGACTTTAGGACCCGGTGACACACCAAACCTACGCATATCCTCCCGTATACTTTAAATCATCTCTAGATTACATATAATACCTAATACAATGTAAATGCTATGTAAATAATGGTTATACTGTATTATTTAGGGAATAATAACAAGAAATTTTGTTTCCAACAAAAACATACAATAAAACATAAAAATATACAGCTTCAAACAAACCGAATCAAACACATGGTAAATGACTTATTGGAATACATATAGACCGTCACTGTCACTGCCACTATAAAACTCCAGTAACTTATCTTTCTGTTTATTTAAATCATATACAGTGGTAGTTTCGGCATTCTTTTCTTCAGTAAGATGCCGCACACACACACCATGATCAAGCTTCTGCAATAACTCCACTTTCTGCGTTATTGATAATGATAAATGTTTCCTTCTCTTTTTCTCATTGTTACCCATAGGGGTATCTGCAGCTCTTTTTGACATTTTCACAGTGAAATTAAACACAAAGTCAACAGTGAACACAAAATATCAGCGAACAGCAAATGCACGTGTAACCAGTACGAGCGCTGAGCCACAAATAACGTCTAGCGGCCTCTGCTAGTGCTGCCACATCACACCTGAGTGACGTCAGCTGTTGGCGAAAAAGAACTTTGGTTTTCGGAGCTTTTTGGATTTCAGAATTTTGGATAATCTGATGGCCTGGTGGAAGTTGTTGACCCAGAGCCTGTTAGTCCTGGCTTTTGTGCTGTGTTACAGTTTCCCAGATGGTAGCAGTTAGAACAGTTTGTGGTTGGGGTAACTCTGGTCCCCAATGATCCTTCAGGTCCTTTTTACTCGCATGTCTTTGTAAATGTCCTGAATAGTGGGAAGTTCACATCTACAGATGTGCTGATCTGTCCGCACCACTCTCCGCAGAGTCCTGCGATTGAGGCAAGTACAGTTCCCAGATCAGGCAGTGATGCAGCCAGTCAGGATGCTCTCAATTGTGCCCCTGTAGAAAATTCTTAGTGTTTTGGGGCCCACACCAAACTTCTTCAACTGTCTGAGGTGAAAGAGGCGCTGCTGTGTATGTATGTATGTACAGACCATGAGAAATTCTCAGTGATGTATATGCCACGGAATATAAAGCTGTTCGCCCTCTCAACCCCAGATCCATTGATGTCAATAGGGGCTAGCCTGTTTCCATTCCTCCCATAGTCCACACCAGCTCCTTTGTTTTTGCAACATTGAGGGAGAGATTGTTTTCTTGACACCACTGTGTCAGGGTGATGACTTCTCTGTGGGCTGCCTCATTACTATTTGAGATTAGACCAATCAGTGTAGTGTCATCAACAAATGTAATTAGCGGATTGGAGTTGTGGGTGGCAACACAGTTATGGGTATACAGAGAGTAAAGGAGGGGGCTTAGTACACAGTCCTGAGGGCAGAGGTGAGGGATCCCACTCTTACCACCTGCTGGCAATCTGACAGGAAGTCCAGGATCCATCTACACAAGGTAGGGTGAAGGCTTCTCGCTGAGCCTGGAGGGGATTATGGTGTTGAATACTGAACTGTAATCCAAGAGCCCCATTCTATACCAGTGGATTTGCTTCCCACTGCCACACTCCAAAAAGGTTTTTTTTTAACTGTTCCTCATCTGTATTTGACTCCTGGGTGTTAGGTGTTGCCAGCTTTCACTGTGTTCTGACTGCCCCCACATCACCAGCTGGATTGCTGTTTTCAGCACTCTGATGTCAAACTGTCCAGCTTTCAATGAACTTCACCTTCATCTTCCTTTCTCAAACATTTCTAACCCACCTCTTCAAACATGCTTCTCAAACAAAGAATATGTTACTAGATTTGATGTCCAAGATTGCACAAAGAAAGGTAAATCAAGAGTTCTAATGTCAGCCAACCACTATATAATTAGAGCTCCCATTAGTGAGCCATTGATTCCCAAGTTCTGCATGAAATGACCCTTGTATTGCGTTTCTTTGGGTAACAGAGGCAAGAACTTGGGAATTACTAGAAAATATTTCCATGATTAAAGTCTTTCTTTCCCTTAGTAGATTTTTATTCATCTATTAGGAAGGTATTTGGCGGGTACCACAGTAATATAGATGGCACTTTGAATAACATTCAAATGATGTTGCATTGCAACATTTGTGATTTCTCATTATCATAATTAGAGTGCTGTACTTTCATTTTAAATGAGAAGGTTGGGAATCCAAAGGTGCAGCAAATTTAAAATATTGAAGCAAGTTATGTAAAAACTTGATTTTATGTCAGAAATCCGAAAAGATCATATCCTTTATCCCTTCATGGTATTAATATAAAATCAATTTTTGAATTTGATCCAGCATTAGAA
This sequence comes from Mobula hypostoma, assembly GCF_963921235.1. Lineage (NCBI taxonomy): Eukaryota > Metazoa > Chordata > Chondrichthyes > Myliobatiformes > Myliobatidae > Mobula > Mobula hypostoma. Next base: position 54,768,119 of record NC_086112.1, read on the forward strand.
TGCCTTGTCATCTCATTTTCAAGGAGTAAATAATTGATAGTAACCATTACAGTTCACTAGTGTACCCATTTCCCATATTTGCATTCAGGGCTCCCGACATGAATAACAGTGTTATAAGAACATTCCTATGGGTTTGTAGGTTTGCCGTTACATAGAAACAAATCAAACTTAAAATAATAAGCATGAACCTACTGGCAATTGAAAGCTTATGTTAAGTGAGCATCCAAATAAAGGCTTAATTGGCAGTGCAACTTACATTGAGATGTCTTTATACTTTTGAATTTGATGAAATGGCTTACACTTGTGTAGAGTTAGTGTTAAGCGTGACCAGTATAGATATAGGTATACAGTGTAGTGTGGAATTCAACTCTGTTTACGCCAGCAAGTATTTAACAGCTTGTATTCCGTTCAACTTGCATAAATTAGACGTTTTGTCTCTTAATGAACACTGAACTGATTTACTTTAAAATTTCATGAAACATGACTTTAGACTTACAAAGTAAAGGGAGTGTGGCGTTTGATCAGGAAATGATGAGATCGGAGGTTACTAGATTGGAGATGTGGCGCATGGTCTGGTCGTTTAGCTGTTAATTTGGTCCTTGTTTTTGGGGGCAGCGCAGTAGCATAGCATTTAGGGTAATACGATTACAACGCCACGGAGCCGGGTGCAATTCTGCCGATGCCCGTGAAGAGTTTGTACCTTGTCCCTGTGACCGTGTGGGGTTCCTACCGTACTTCAAATTCGTAACTGGTTCAGAGTTTAAAGTAGATTTCTTATGAAAGTACGTATGTCACCATACTCTAAGCCGGGATGCATTTTCTTGGTAAGTTAACTGGTCACATGGGTGTACTTGGGTGGCGTGGGCTTATTAGGTCAGAAGGGCCAGTTACTGTGCTGTGTCTCCAAATAAATGAACTCCAGTAGTTCCCGTTGCTCATTGTTCAACAAGTGAAAAAGGGATAATCGTGGAGATTATAGACTGGTGAGTCTCATGTCACTGATAGGTAAGCTATTGGAGAATACTCTTGGGGATAGAATTGATGAGCATTTGGAAAAGCATGGCTTAATTAGAGACGGGCAGCGTGATTTAGTGATGGGAAGTAGAGCAGTTGATGCTGTTTACCTGGATTTTAGTGGAACACTTGACTAAGTATCGCATGGTAGACCCATCAGAAGATAACGATACCAAGGACCATGTGAATTGACTGTTTAGATTCAGAATTGGCTTCTCCATTGAAGTGTCCTTTGTTCTACCATAGCCTCCAGTGTGTTCAGTTTGACTCCTATAACAAAACTAGCCTTTCTAATCAGTTTATTGAGCCTGTTGGCATCACCTGTGTTAATGCTATTGCCCCAGCACAGCACTGTTGTCACCAGTAACACAGAAGATTGTACTGGCGACAACAGACTGGTAGAACACATGAAGGAGAGCCCTGCATACTCCAAAGGACCTCAGTCTCCTCAGGAAGTAGAGGTGACTCTGGTCTTTCCTGTACACAGCCTCTGTGTTGATGTTTCACCCAAGTCTGTCATCAAGGTGCACCCCCAGGTACTTGTAGGTCCTCATCAGCAATAGTAACAGGGAGCAGTGCAGGCTTAGTCTTCTGAAAGCCCATCACCATCTCCTTTATCTTACTGATGTTGAGCTGCAGATGATTCAGCTTGCACCATTTGATAAAGTCCTCCACCAAGGCCCTGTATCCATCCTCCCGTCCTCTCTTTATAGACCCAACTATTGCTCAGTCATCAGAATTTCTGCAAACAACATGACTCAGCGTTGTATCTAAAGTCCAAGGTACACAGGGTAAACAGGAAGCGAGCCAATATAAGTCCCCTGTGAGACCCCAGTACTGCTTATAGCCATGTCTCCACATAGCTCTGAAACCACATAAACGGGTCTACCAGTCAGAAAGTCCATTGTCCAGGATACAATGGATTTGCCAGCCTGGTTGGAATGGAACTTTTCCCCCAGCGATGACTATATGGTGTTGAAAGCACTTGAGAAATCAAAAAACATGATTCTCATGCTGGCCTGCTTATCCAAATAGGATTAGTGTTCAGCAGGTAGATGGCAGCATCGTCGACTCCAATGTGCTCCTGGTGGGCAAACTGCAGGGGATCGAGGGCTGATCTGACCAAGGGTCAGAGGTGAGACGGGACCAGCCTCTCTAGGGTTTTCATAATGTTTGAGGTCAAGGCCACTGGACAGTAGTCATTCAAGACTTTTAGTTGGACCTTCTTGGGTACTGGGACCATAGATGATGATTTCCACACAGTTGGGACCCTGTCCAGGCTAAGACTTAGATTGAAAATGTGCTGGAGAACTCCACACAGCTGCTCAGCACACTCTTTCAGGACCTTGGGATTCACACCATCCAGTCCCAATGCTTTACCATGTCTGAGTTTTCCCAGAGCCATTCTCACCTACTCAGTAGTGAAGCTAAGTTCATGCTGACTTGGGGAGATGATGGAAGGTGGGGGCTGGATGGGTATTTACAAGTTTGCAGATCGGTGGCGTAATGAATTGTGAAGAAGATTACCAAAAGATGCAGCAGATATGGATCAGATGCAGATATGAGCAGAGAAATGGCAGGTGGAGTTTAAACAGGGCAAATGCACTTTGGGCAATGAAATGTAAGGGGAAAGCACTCAGTTAATGGCAGGACCCTTAACAGCACTGATATACAGAAATCTTGGGATCCAAATCCATTCCTCCCTGAAAATGGCTGAGTAAGTCTTTTGTGATAAAGAAGGCATCGGGTTTTGGCCTGAAATGTTGACTGTACTCTTTTCCATAGATGCTGCTTGGTCTGCCCCAGTATTTTGTGGGTGTTGCTCGCATTTCCAGCATCTGCAGGTTTTCTCTTGTATATGACATTTTTGCCTATGTTATTTGAGACATTGAATTCAAGAGTCAGGAAGTTTTATACAACTTTATTGCAGCTTTATAAAAACTCCATTAGGCCACATCTGGAGTATCTGCATTCAGTTCTGTTCATCTCATTCAGAAGAAGGATGTGGAGGCTTTGTAAAGGGGTTCACAAGAGGTTTACTGAGATGCTACATGAGTTTGAGGGCATGTGCAATAAGGAGAGGTTAGACATTCTTGGGTGGCGTTGTGTATTGCCTGATGTTGAATTCCTTGATGGAAGCAAATCATCAACAGGAGGTTTCACATGTCACTCAAAGTGTGGCATATGCAAGCAAAGGCATGGATGAGAGTTTCAGCAGTGTCCATTTGGAAAATGAGAGTTTGGTCTCAGCAACAATATCAAGAACATGTTTGAGTTCACAAGAGTGGATTTCCAGGATGTTACCAGGGGATGGACTTGCCTTCTGAGAAGACGGTGGAAAGGTTAAGTCTGTTCTTCTTGGACCAGAAGATGTTTGCAGGGGATCCCACAGAAATTTTGATGATAACTGGAGGTTCTCATAAAGTATTAAAAATGATCCACTTAGAACTTGTCATTAACCAATGGCTTATAGACTTAGAGATGAGTTCTTTATTTGTGTTGCCAACATTTATTGACTTTATCCTTTATTTAGTGAGATAGCGAGGAGCCGGTCCATCTGGCCCTTTGGGCCACACTACCCCAGCCCCGATTAACCCTAACCCAAACACAGAACTATTTGCAATGACCAATTAACCTGCCCATTACATCTTTGGACTGTGGGAGGAAATCAGAGGACCTCCGGAGAAAACCCACGCATTCCTCGTGGAGACCATAAGGTATAGGAGCAGAATTAGGACATCTGGGCCATCGAGTCTGCTCTGCCATTCAATCATGTCGGATCCTTTTTTATCTCCTCCTCAACACCAGTTCCCGGCCTTCTCCCTGTAACCCTTGATGCCATGTCCAATCAAGAAATTATCAATCTCTGCCTTAAATGCACCCAACGACCTGGCCTCCACAGCTGCATGTGGCAACAAATTCCACAAATTCACTGCCCTCTGGCGAAAGAGATTTCTCCGCATCTGTTTTGAAAGGGTGCCCCTCTATCCTGAGGCTGTGCCCTCTTGTCCTAGACTCTCCCACCATGGGAAACTTCCTTTCCACATCTACTCTGTCTAGGCCTTTCAACATTCAAAAGGTTTCAATGAGATTCTCCCCCCTCCCCTTCCATCCTTCTGAATTCCAACGAGTACAGACCCAGAGCCATGAAACATTCCTCCTATGATAGCCCTTTCATTCCTGGAATCATCCTTGTGAACCTCCTCTGGACCCTCTCTAATACCAGTACATCTTTTCTAAGCTGAGTGGCCCAAAACTGTTCATAATACTCAAGGTGAGGCCTCACCAGTGCCCGATAAAGCCTCAGCATCACATCACTGCTTTTGTATTCTACACCTCTTGAAATGAATGCGTTGCATTTGCCTTCCTCACCTCCGACTCAACCTGCAAGTTAACCTTCAGGGTGTTCTGCACAAGGACTCCCAAGTCCCTCTGCACCTCAGATTCCTGGATTTTCTCCCATGGTGGATGTACAGGCACTCCTTACAGAACAGTGCCAGTGTTGACTCCAAGCTCAAACCATGGAGAAGATGGCGCGACAGCAGCGCGCGCGGCCTCTCTGGTGATTGATATCTGTAATCTGTCAAATAGGGGACCATGCACAATTCTGATTTGATGGAGACGGACGTGAGAGTATGGAGGAACATCTGGAAAACTAATGAAATGCCTGCTTTGCTGCCGCTACTACTGTGTGGTAACCGGAATCTCTGGAGCAGTAGACCCCAAAATCCTTGGCTTTGCGTGTCTGAGCGGCCGGGGTGAGGTCGAAGGCGCTCAGCAGGCTGTATTGGAGGGGCTGGTCGGAGGCTCGAAGTTTTCGGACGGACGGACTCAGTGTCGGCTGTGGTCGGCTGCTTCCAAGGTATCGGCAAGTTGATGGTGCCTGGAGGTTTATGGCAGGGAGTTTCTCCCTTTTGCTGCTGCTATCGGGGACTCGGGAGTCAATCGACTCAGGGACTTTGAGACTATTTTTACCGTGCCCATGGTTTGTTCTTCATCAAATTATGGTATTGCTTTGCACTGCTGTAACTATATGTTGTAATTATGTGGTTCTGTCAGTGTTAGTCTTTGGTTTGTCCTGTTTTCTGTGATATCACTCCAGAGAAACATTGTATCATTTCTTAATGCATGTATGCATTTTTAAATGACAATAAAAGAGGACTGAGTGTTCTCATAATCTAAATCCAGAACACTCCGAGCTGTAATAGTGTTGCGCTAACCGCTACACTACCATGATCTGGAAAAATAAGGCAAGTAGTGGTTCTCTGATTAGTTATTGGATAAGTAGCTGGGAATGGGAAGTTTGAAAGGATATGGACAAAAAGCATGAATGTTTGCCTATACACAACTACACTTTCTAAGAGACAGCCAAGAACTAATAGGCTGAGTGGCCTCCTGCAGCCAGTTCCAGTGACTTTGTAATATCAGGCCAGGCTTTTCTCTGTAAGGTTGACTGTAGTGTTTAGTTACATAGCTGATAGAATATGATGAACATTATGAAGTACCAAAGTACTTGCATTTATTCACATCTGCAAGTTTAAATAGAGTAGAGACAATATGCTGGAATTAGTTGGGCAGGCAGCTTCTGTTTAAATCACTAAATTAGGTGCTTTGCAGCAGACAAAACCATGGGTTACCACAGTTATTTGCCATGTTCCCTGGGGAAAGGATTGACTGCACATCAATTTAAGGGTGCATTTTGCATTTACTCTCTGAAAATTACTTTACTGGAATCACCTGGATGTTTGCCTAGTTCCAGTTAAAAGGGTTATATAGTTTAATGTTTACTTTGCAAACTGTCACTGATGTTTTAATTTTGTGTCACTATCATATTGCTTGATATGTACTTCCTGCTTTGTATAACACATCCTTTATGTATGCTGATTTGTAATCACTCTAACTCTCATCTGGATAGGAGATTGATAACATGACTTTATTTAGGCAACTCCCCTAACTTGACAAGTGAATTGGTTTCATTGATGTGCTGAAGCTTTATCAACACATTGTAATAATTGACTACTTAACATAATTTTCTATTGTGCAATGGAAGGGGAGGGTTTGTTAATTGTATCTTTAAAAAAAAACACCAATTCCAGACCTTTTGATTCTTGGCCAGAAGAATAATCCTCTAGAAGAAAGTGGTGGTGGTGCAGTGAATTCATGACCAACATCATCATGTGCTCCTAGTGTTGGACTCTGCAGAACATCCTGTCCAGGCAGTGATGTTTGGTGCAGAGACTTTGTTGAGGAACATATTTATCTGAGACGACTATAGAAAAATATTTTATTATAAGGGCTGAAACATGTCTATTCTTATTGTCTATTCCTGTCATACTATTGCACATTCTGCCATCGTCTCTGAGTTTCGATGATCTGTTATGCTTGAATGTTTCCACTGAATGTTGACTTTCCATAACGTTTGTATTTTCTCATAACTTTTCATCATCCATTAAGAAAGAAAATATATTGTAGCACCTATAATAAATCGCCTCTTACTCCTCTAACCACTGGAGAATCTTGGGTCATTCTACTCTTGCCTCATGGTTCGTCCCATTTATTCCAAGAATTAATTTAGAGTTGCATTGCCTAAAAGGTAAATATATATTTGTGATAAGAGGCCAGCCTATTCCAGATAATGCTCTTGTCTACACCTACCATTGTTCAAAGGCAGAGAGAGAGAGAGAGAGAGAGAGGACAGGATCAGCAAGCTTCGTTTCAAAGGTCAGAATGCTCTTTTGCCTTAAAAACTCTGACAAATGCTTGTGAATTCACTGATCTCTGTGAAGCATCCTACCATTGTAGGGCTCTCTTCCTTAAATAGCTTCATAACTCTTTGCCTATCTCCAATGTCAAATGACTGGATGAACATCACAGTGAGGAACATTTTGTCCTACCCTCAGCATTTGGTTTTAATGGATGAAAGGTATTACAGTATGAATTTTCATCATTTCTGCTTTCCTGTAGTGTTTATTTCACCCTTGTGCTTTTCCTGATCTGTCACCTTGATGACTATCATTAATGCTCAGATTTCCGGTATTTCACGTGGTGGATCTCTGACTCTTATCTGTCCATTCATTCCATTCTCTTACACTAGTCACCATGCTTCCAATCAATTTATATCATCGACACCACTAATTACACAGTACCTGGACGACACCACTTCCCACTCGACAACTTGTAAGCATTTCATTCTCTTCACTGCCCTCACAAGCTTTCATTCACAGACCGATTCCCTCCTGTATAACTGGAATAGCGGGCAAATCCCAGAGATCAAATACAAGGTCTACTTATTCCCCCTCCAAGACGTGAAGCATTTCTGCAGGGTGCCACAACAGTTCGAGTGTATCCCCTGTGCCAGTTCAATTTCCTGGTCATTTTCGCAATACCTCGAGTGGCACCACAAGGCCAGTGAGTCATATGAACTTCAGTCATGATGTATTTGCCTGTCATTTATACTTGGCAGTGAAAAACAACCAGAAAATAGCCCAGACTTTCTGACGGCAGAAGTCACCTTGATGGCTGCTGATTTAATATTAGTACAAGGCAGCATAATTTTAAGGTGATGAGAAGATAGTATAGGGGGTATGTCAGTGGTAGGTTTCTTACAGAGTGGTGGATACAGGGAACATGCTGCTCGGGGTGGTGGTAGAGGCATATACATTGGCGAAGTTTACGAGGAAAGAAAAATTTTAGGTAGCCATGGATGATGGGAAAATAGAGGTTTATGCAGGAGAGAAGGGTTAGATTGATCTTAGAGTAGGTTAAAATATCGGCACAACATTGTGGGCTGAAGGGCCTGTACTGTGCTGTAATGTTGAATGTGCTGCAAGTAACCATTTGAACTTGCCACTTGCAGGTTTCCTAATAAAACCTTATTGAAAGACCAACTCCATATTCATATGTTTAAGAAACTTTAGAGAAAACTCATTAAAATAATGAAAATGTAATGATTTAAATAAAAATAAATCACCTAAGCATTTCTAAATAACTGATAGGACAGAATTAATAGAAATTATTTCATGTCCTTTGCTCTCTGACTTTCCATTGAAATGAGTGTGCTCAGTCTTCCTGGTATAGGTCAATAGACCCCCTGCCCAGTGTAAAGTTCAGCAAGCTGCTGTGTACTGGGTTTTGCATTAGGTTCCTGAACCTGCTGACACCTTTTGAGGGTAAATGCTGAACTTTTCCAGCTGGTATCAATGCACTCATTTGAGGAATACATTCTCAGAATCAAAAAACAAATTTAGAGATGATATTTCTAAGCACTTAATAAACACAAATGGCATTGGTGAAGAAATGCCTTCACGTCAGCCTGTCTGGAGTTCAAATCCAGTTCAAAGACTTGCATATAATTTTGGCTGGAATCTCCCTTGACTTCTGGACCCTCTCCGCTTTTAATGTTAGATGTAGCACCTTAAGCACAGACCTTTCTGCCCTCTCTCAAAGTATTTCAGTGTGATACTTGAATAAGTACAAAGGTTTTCTGGAATTGGTTTATTATTGTAACATGTACTGAGGTAGCATAACAGTGCATTGAGGTAGTACAAGGTAAAAAATAACAACAGAACGCTGAATAAAGGGCAACAATTACAGAGAATGTGCAGTGCAGGCAGACAATAAGGTGCAAGAACATGAGGTAGATTGTTTTATTGTATTGGGGAACCATTTTATTATCTTAACACAGCAAGATAGGAGCTGTCATTGAGCCTGATAGTACACCCTTTCAGTCTATTGTGTCTTTGGCCCAAAGGGAGCATGGAGAAGAGAGAATATTCAGAGTTGGGTGGGATCTTTGGTTATTTTGATTGTTTTATTGGGGCAGGACGAAATATAGCCAGAGAATATGGAGGGGAGGCTTGTTTCCACGATGTGCTGAGCTGTGTCCACAACTTTCTGCAGTTTCTTGTGGTCGCATGTAGAGCAGTTACCATACCAAGCAACAATGCATCCAAATAAGATGCGTTCTATGGTGCATCGATTTTAAAAATTAATAAGGGTGGATGGAGACATGCCAAATTTCTTTAGCCTCTGTTACGAGAATACACATAAAATTAAGATGTTTGCTGGCCTGGGCTAGCATCAGTGGCATCAGCAGTTGGTCTGCCACCTGCCCTCAGGGGAAGGAGAGATAAGGAACAATGGAGCAACGTCTGGAGATGTGTAATGAAGGGATGTGGGAGGAAGAGCTGTCTGGAGCGGCTCCCCCCTTTGATCCCTGAACTGTTTGAAGTGATGGACAGGCGATACCCCAGCAGGGGGATAAAAAGGGACAGGTTCGCTAAGACAGACACACACGCCACCCGAGGTAACGAGACCCTGGAAGCGGTGCGCTTCTCACGAGTGGGTGAGAAGTCCCAGACAACGACAAGGGTGGAAAGGTACGATCAGCGGGAACCCGGTGTGTGTCCGCCCTTGCCTGGGTGCCGGGTTCACTGCAGAGGATCGACCGCATCTGGAGGAGGGGTCACAGTCGGTGACCTCAGGTGACATCACCAAGGACCCGCCCAAAAAGCTGTTTGTGAGCCATCTCGCTGGTCTGTGAGTGAAGCCGTTCTGAATGATGAGTTGTTCCTATTCTATCTCTCTCTTCCCCCACATTGTCCACCGCCATGGCAACGATTACTGCGAACTGAACTACTAAACTGGACTGAACTTTGAGTCATTTTGAAATTGGTCATTTACCCCTAGACAACGATAGAGCTTGATTGATGCTGTTATCTTAATTCTGTGCACATGTGTGTTTATCATCACTGAACTGTTGCATTTATTATCCTTTCGATTACTGTGTTGCTTGTTTCTTTAATAAAACTTTCTTAGTTCTAGTACTCCAGACTCCAACTGAGTGATCCATTTCTGCTGGTTTGGCAACCCAGTTACGGGGTACGTAACACCTCCTGAGGAAGTAGAGACATTAGTGAGCTTTCTTGGCTGTGGCATCTATGTTACTAGACCTGAACAGGCTGTTGGTGATGTTCACTCCCAGAAACTTGATGCTTTTAACCTCAGCACCTCCCAGAAGAATATGCTCCATCTACGACCACTCTCTACCTCCTGTGGGTAAGCCATTTCTGTATATGTACAGCCAAGTTTCCCTAGATCCCATGCCTCCTGACTTCCTGAATGAGCCTCCCAATGGGGAACCTTATCAAATGCCTTACTAAAATCCATATATACCACATCCACTACTGTACACACATCAATGTGTTTTGTCACATCCTCATCCATGCTGACTATACTGAATTAGACTTTGCTTCTCCAAATGCTCGTCAATCCTGTCTCTAAGAATTTTCTCCAATAATTTGACCGTCACTGAAGTCTATAATCCCCAGGATTACTCCTACTCCCTTTCTTGAATAAAGGAATAACATTAGCCACTCTTCAATCATCTGGTGCTACCCCTGTGGTCAGTGGTATAATTTATTGTCTCCTGACATCCCTGTCAGCTTTCTTGTAATGGTCAGGTCGCCTGATTTGAGTGCTGCAGGCCTAGACTTCAGTAGGCTGAGGATCTCAATTTATCCATGGTTTCCAGTTTGGGAACATCTGAATTGTCCTCTTTGGAACACACTGATTGAACTGCAGAAATCTGATCACTTGGCTGTCCATCTGTCTGCCTGCATACAAAAGCAAAGGTCCAGAGATAAGGACAACAAAGGGAGGTAGAGAAGCAACTGTGGGATTGCTTTGAGTTGGTGGACTGGGCTGTGTTCAAGACTCATCTGCAGATCTGAATGAATGTACAACAGTTGTCACGGACTTTATAAAAAGTCGTAGATTCTAGTGTCCCCACAAAGTCACTCAGAGTCTTTCCCAATCAAAACCCTGGGTGAACTATGAGATCCGCAATCTGCTGACTGCCAGATCAGAGGCATTCAAGTCTGGCAATGAAGAAAGTTACAAGAGGTCCAGGTGTGATCTGCGGAAAGCCATCTCATGGTAGAAGTGGGAATTCCAGATTAAACTTGAATCAATGAAAGATGCTTGACAGCGATGGCAGTTCTTGACAGCTATCTCCTCTTACAAAGTGAAATCAAGTGAAACAGGCTTAGTTTCCAGATGAGCTCAATGCCTTCTATGCTTGCTTTGACCACCAAAACATGGAGGAATCGTCACAAACTCCCACAGCCCCTGATGACCCTGTGATTTCAATCTCTCAGGCCGATGTGAGAGCATCCTTCGGGTGGGTGAACCGATGGAAAGTATCCAGCCCAGACGAGGTAGCTGGCTGGAGTGTTCACTGAAATCTTTAAACGCTTGCTTTGGTAGTCTGAGCTACTTGCCAACTTCAAGCAGGCTTCAGTAATAGCTGTGCCTGAGAAAAACATCTCCATCAGCACAGGTGCACCACCATACTGTGTACGTAGCCCCCTGCTCTACTCGCTTTACACTTAGAACTGCAGCTAAGTACAGCTCCAATGCCATATTTAAGTTTGCTGACAACACCACTGTCATAAACCGCATCAAAGGTGGTGACCAATCAGCATAGAAGAGGGAGATCAGGAATCTGGCTGAATGGTGCTACAACAATGACGTCTTACTCAATGTCAGCAAGACCACGGAGCTGATTATTGACTTGAGGAAACCAAAGGTTCATGAGCCAGTCCCCTTTGGGGGATCAGAGGTAGAGAGGGTCGGCAACTTTAAATTTCTCGGTGTTATCATTCCAGAGGACCTGTCCTGGGCCCAGCATGTAAATGCCATTATGAAGAAAGCACACCAGTGCCTCTGCTTAGAAGTTTGCAAAGATTCAGCATCACATCTAAAACTTTGACAAAATTCTATAGTTCTATGGTGGAGAGTATATTAACTGGCTGCATCATTGCCTGGTATGGAAACACCAAAGCCCTTGAAGGGAAAATCCTACAAAAATAGTGGGTAAGGCCCAGTCCTTCATGGGTAAAGCCCTCCCACTACTATTGAGCACATCTACATGGAGCATTGTCACAGGAAAAGAGCATCCATCATATCGGATCCCTACCACACAGGTCATGCTCTCCTTTCACTGCTGCCATCAGGTAGAAGGTACAGAAGCTTCAGGACTCACAGTGCCAGGTTTAGGAACAGTTATTGCCCCTCAACCATCAGGTTCTTGAACCTGAGGCCTAACTTCACTCAAAATCACCTCCCCATCACCAACCTGTCCCCACAACCTATGGGCTCACTTGCAAGAACTTATTTTCATGTTCTCTATTTATTGCCAATTTATTTATTTATTTATTTATTTATTTTTAAAATTTCTTCTACTTGCACAGTTTCTTGTCTTTTGCACTCTGGCTGTCCACCTTGGTGCAATCTTTCATTGATTCTATTATGATTATTGGATTTAGTGAATATGTACACAGGACAATTAATCTCAGGGTTGTATATGCTGACATATATTTGCTTTGATAATACATTTACTTTGAACTTTGAGCCTGCTGACAAGGTCTGTGATAGTGGCGATATAAGCCTTTGGGCTGGGAGTTGAGTCTTTGAACGTGGACTAATCTACCAATTCACAGCAGTGGCGTAGAAGCTCATCTGTTTTCTCTGTCCAGAATTGAACTATTTTCTGTTTTGGATCCTCCGATTTTAGCTTCTGCTAGTACACAAGGATAAGGAGCACAATCTCGTGGCGGTGATTTACCAAAGTGTGAGTAGGGGGTGGCTCGGTAGATAATCATTGATAGTCATCTGGCAATGTTCAAGGGTGTTTGGGCTCCTGGTGGAAGAGGAGCCGTAATAGCCAATGGGTTTCCTTACCTATCAATAATGAAGTTGTTTCTCTTTTATTGCTAATTTTGCAACCAGACTGTATGCAGATTGACTGCCTGCCTTTCAGTGGAAATGGCACTTCAAAAGTACTTAATTAGCTTTGAAGTACTTGTTGTCAATGTAAAGTTCACAAGAAGTTCTTTATTCCAAAAATGTGTCAGATTGGTTTGTATTAAAATGTAGCTGCGGGTGAAAAAGCATGTGTCTAATAATGTTCAGTTCTCTATCCAAGTAGTACCTGATGTATAAATGCATCAGCTCTGCAGAGCATTAGGTATTGAGTAGGCACTCAGTGTTAAAAGTGTTTGCGTCACCAAAAAAATGGAGCTCCACTATAGCAGCCAAGCACATTCCTCTATTTCTTTACTGTGTACTTTTGAGTCCTGTTTATCACTGGGTGTGTTTATGAAATGAAAAGTTATGTTGCAGTTTTTAAGGGCGTCTGTACTACTGTGCCTGATACTTGGAATTTTCTGACTGCCACTAGCAACGTTTCCAGCCAGTGACTGCTAAACACATCAGGCTCTTCCATCTCCATCTGTAGGTAGGCCTCAGCTCAGCCCTCTATGCTGAAGTGTTTCGCTCCAGAAAGGTTTGCATATCCTCTATTGTGGGCAGACGGTATTGATCTTTCAATACTTGGTTGATGGTGACCTTAAAATCACCACTGATCTGACAGACAAATACTTCTTGGCTACTGGGACCCCTGATTTTGCCCATGGGCTCCGCTCCACCTTGGAAAGAATTCCTTCAGCCTCACTGGTTACTTAGTCACAGATGGTCTAAGGAATCAGACAGGCTTTGTAACTTGGGGTGTGGCATTTTCATTTAACACTAGTTTACCCTTAATGTGTTTGAGCTTTCCAGTGCCATCCGTGCACACTGCTGTGGCATCATCCAGCACCTTTCTTAATTGGCTTTCAGTTAACTATATTGCAGGGGATGTCGCATGCAAATAGTGGATGGATCTCCAATAAAGTTGTAGTTGTCTCAGTCAATCATGACCTGGCCCTCCTGTTTTTTTAAAACCACATACAAGCCTAGTATAGCTTGTTTGTTGTTATATTTCACTGTTACAAATGTCATTCTATTTTAATTAATTTGCCATTCACTTCAGGTGTAAGCAATATTGCTTGTCTCACACACGTTTTAATTCCATGTCCCATTCCCATTCTGATATGTCTATCCAAGGCCGCCTCTACTGTCAAGATGAAGCCACACTCAGGTTGGAGGAACAATACCTTATATTCCGTTTGGGTAGCCTCCAACCTGATGGCATGAACATTGATTTCTCTAACTTCTATGAATGCCCCACCTTCTCTTCGTACCCCATCCCTTATTTAATTTTTTATTTTTTTTCTCTTTTCCCCCTTTTTTGTTCTCTTTTTTTCTCCCTCTGTCCCTCTCATTATAACTCCTTGCCCATCCTCTGGACTCCCCCCCCTTCCCCTTTCTTTCTCCCTAGGCCACCCGTTCCATGATCCTCTCCCTTCTCCAGCCTCATACCCCTTTTGCCAATCAACTTTCCAGCTCTTGGCTCCATCCCTCCCCCTCCTGTTGTCTCCTATCATTTCGGATCTCCCCTTCCCCCTCCCACTTTCAAATCTCTTACTAGCTCTTCTTTCAGTTAGTCCTGACAAAGGGTCTCAGCCCAAAACGTCGGCTGTACCTCTTCCTATAGATGCTGCATGGCCTGCTGCGTTCACCAGCATTTTTTGTGTGTGTTGTTTGAATTTCCAGCATCTGCAGATTTCCTCATGTTTGCTTGTCTCTTGTTAGTTTTCACATTGTATATCTTAAGGCTACTGAGTCCTGAGTCATTCTCATCATTATCAGATTTATCATGAACAGCATGCAGATTAGTGCTTCTTTTGAAACTGCAATTTAACTTGTTACCTTTTCTTTTCCCTGTGCAACCCATTTATTTTTCTCTGCCTGGCATACTCTTTGTATGTGTCCTACTTTGTTGTATTTCCTGCTGGTTTTGCCTTTAAACCTTCATTGGTCTGGTGTACGTGAGCCTTTGCCACAATGGTAACACAATTTGTTCATTTTCTTCATGCTCAGTTTCATCCCTATCTGCCACTCAGTTGTGTCTCTGGCTGCTGTTCTCCATTAACTGCTCTTTTAAATGTCAGTTGTGTTGGCGCGTGGCCAAGTGGTTAAGGCATTCGTCTAGTGATCTGAAGGTCGCTAGTTCGAGCCTTGGCTGAGGCAGTGTGTTGTGTCCTTGAGCCAGTGCCAAGCTGTATGGGTCCTAATGCCCGTCCCTTGGACGACATCGGTGGTGTGGAGAGGGGAGACTTGCAGCATGGGCAACTGCTGGTCTTCCATACAATCTTGCCCAGGCCTGCTCCCTGGAAACCTTCCAAGGCACAAATCTATGGTCTCATGAGACTAACTGATGCCTATAAATGTCAGTTGTGCTTCAGTTAGGAGCCATTTTTGAATGTTTTCTTGTAAGATTCCACAAGCTAAATGATCTCTCAGTGCATCATTAAGCCCATCACTGAACTGACAATGCTCAGACAATCTCTTCGATTCAGCCACATAAGCTGAAATGGACTCCCTTCCTTTTGATTCCACTTAGGAAACCTAAAGCATTTTGCAGTCAATTCTAAATGTTCCTGCATTACATTCATGATATCAGCAAGCTAATTTTGACTGGTTTGGTTGGAGCAGTTAAACTTCTAAGTAAACTTCATGCTTTTCCAGCCGTTCCACTCAGCAACACTGGATGATGTATACTGAACAAATGGAGTCATATTTTGAAGCAAATGAAATAGCTGACGAAAATCAAGTGCTAGTTATCTTTTGTACAATTGAATGCGTCTATCTTTCCGATGTAGCCTGCTCTTTCTACTTTATAAAATTTATTATTATCACCCAATAGAAGAAGAAAGCCCTTAACTCTGAGTGGAGTCATTGGGATGCCGTCATGACGGCACTTTTTTTTTTAGCAACCTTTCTTATTTTTATGAGGCCGAGTTGCTAGCTCGTTGCTCAACCCTGCACGGATGGAAAGCGTGCAAGGGAGCCAGCTGGATTCAAACTCGGGAGCCTTCACTCCGAAGTCCGGCACTGATGCCATTATGCCATCAGCCGGCAATTGTCACCCAATGTTTACTGTTTATGAACTGTTTATTACATATTTGTTGCTTGTTAATTTCATTCGCCTTCTGCATTTTTAAAAAAACTTGAAACATCTCTTTCTCTCCCCTTCTGAAGAAAAATGTGCTGCAGTTCAACAGGTACAAAGTCGTCTCGGGTTTGTTTTAAAACTTCCTTGTCGCTATTGTTGTATTGTAACTCCAGAAACAAATTACAATAAAAACACAGGAGCCAGGAGACTTGTCTACTATGCTTTGAATTTTTTTTAAGTAAAGTGTTCACATATGATGTGGTTGCATAATGACGTATGCCATCTATATACTCTTACATATAACCGTTAATAAATTCAATTAAACAGTATTTACTCAAACAAATATTTACAATATTACTCAAATATTGCTGAAATATTAAATGCACTAAAGCTATGTCAGCATTTTGCAGCTAAAATGCTTTGTGTTAGGCTATTTATTGCTGCTTATGAAATAACTAGTATTGCAATTTTAATTTTGTGATGAACTTTACAACCAATGACGTGTTCTAAGTTTAAAAAGGTGTGGTATCCAATTGGCGCACAGAAAAATCCTACAAGATGTTGTGTTATTGGTGATGGTTGGAAATGTCAAATGTCACAAGACGGGGCCAGCACCATTTTATTAAGACGTTTTAATTTGCCGTGGGCATATAACTATACCTTGAAAAGGCTCCCACAAAGGAGACTTTCATTTCCCCAACATCAAAGGTTAGCTTAACACAACTGGCTTCTGTCAAATACAATTTTTATCTCCATATTACAATCATGAAGCATATTTAATTTCAGATTTGCACAGGAATTGGAATGAGATCAAATAACTTATCTGTCTATTCATATCTGCATAAACCCTTTCCAGTAGCTGTATTACTACTGGGGAAAAAAAAGCAAACTTTTTTGTGGAATTTTTGATTTTGATAGCCACAGTAAAATGGGCATAGCAGCAAAATTTTATTTCTGACAGAGATTTGTGTCTCAAGTGCAGGTTGACCCAATTTATATTGGTTGCAACTGCCTTGAAAGTGAATGGCTGTCAACTGAGCTGCAAGGTGAGATGTTGCATATTTGGAGATCTTTGGATTCAATGCAGAGTTGCATTTGAGATCTTTGCGCAATCTAATCACATACAGGAGAAAGTCTGCAGATGTCAAGCAGTATTGTGTTGAGAAAGAGTTTCTGCTGCTACAACTTGTTAACTTGTTTGATAAATGTGAATTGTTTCAACCTGATGATGGGGGTGGTTCAGTAAGATCCAGCTGTTATCCACAAGGCAAGTACCCACTAATTCATGATATGAAATGCATAAGCTTTGACTTTTATGCTTTATTTTTTGTGTGCGCAAGTCATCTGCTGCTTGTTCTGAAATTTGCCCATTTGACTGCTGTGAGGGGATGGCCAGTGGATCAATTTAATTCACTAAGACAAAGGTGAAATTCAGAAACTCTGTTGGTATTCTGAATTTCTCAAAATTCCACAGAGGACAAAATGGAATTGGGATTGCAGGTGTGCTGTTTTTTTTTGTGTTTACTTCTGTATCATTGGTATCTTTGACTTAATGGTTAATTTAGTAGCTTTAAGCTAATTCAACGATGTATATTTTTCCTCCTTTTTGGCGTGGAAATCTCTCTTGAGCAACTATTGTATTTCTAGTATAGTCAGCATTGTGACTGGATAAAATTTGCAGCATTAAATGACGTTAGATTTGAAATCTGACCTTCGCAGTGCATAAGTATTATCTTATGGTGTCCAAGGTAATAGAGGCAATAAGACTATAAGCCCATAAGACATTGGAGCAGAATTAGGCCATTCAGCCCATTGAGTCTGCTCCGTCATTCCATCATGGCTACTTTATATTCCCTCTCATCCCCATCCTGCTGCCTTCTCCCTGTAACCTTTGATGCCCTTACTAATTAAGAACCTATCTGCCTCTGTTTTAAGTATAGCCAATGACCGGGCCTCTACAGTCTTCTGTGCAATGAATTCCACAGATTCAACACCCTATGTCGAATGAAATTCCTCCTCTTTGCTGGTTAAAGGGATGTCCTTGTACTCTGAGGCTTAAGAAACTTTTTTGAATTGAGTACGGGGATCAGGAGGAAGACTGAAGCATGCGAACTATACCCGAGAGGGTACAGGGAGAGCATGCAAACTCTGTGTGTACACACTCACCTCGATGCTTCAACCTCCCTCAGCGAAATAGGATCAAATATTGGCTTGCACCCTGTCCCACAGCCTTCTTGCCATGAAGTTTGTGCACGCTGCCTCTGCTTCCTTGAAACCTCTTGGAGATTGCAGGGCGTTGAAGCACCCAAATGATCTCCAAGCTTCTACATTTGCCTCGATGGTTCAATCTCCCTCATCATTTCAATTGGCAAACAATAGGAGCTTTAATTGGCAAAGTGGAGTTGGATATCAGATTGCGCCTGCCCTGTCCCACAGCCTGCCCAATCTGAACAATAATGGCTTGAATCCCCAGGACTGCTGTTTAAGTCAGTGGCAGTTCTGACTTAAAGAGCCATTTTAGCCCCATTCCCAAGCTTACTGACACATTGAATGTTGAATGTCAGATACATTCTACTGAGAGAGTAGAATGTGTCTGACATTGAACAGACAGACTACTTAGCCCAGATTCTGGGAAGTCTGCGAACATTTATCCCGGTTGGACTGGAGCAAGCCTTGATTCATTGTCCCATACATGTCCACTCAGTTATGAAGGTAAAGGTGGTGTGAACTTCTAGTCAGAGGATCCCAGGGAATGTCATTATTTTGTCAACATTCAAATTATATGATGGATATTATGGATCAAGTCAGGTTTTGCATCAGTGATCTATATTGCATGTGCAGGTGTAAACTACTACGTGCAGAAAAATATGACTTGACTGCACTCTCCTACATTATCTAAAACATCCAGCATTTACCCCATATATTCCTATGTGTACAGTATATTCTCTGAATGTACTTCAATTATCTGTGACTTTTAGAAGTTAGAATCTGTTCAGAGTATTAGAAACCAGCCAACTTTGAGTTGTGATTTAATTTTAGTAATAACTATCTTTTAATTCTGAATTGTTTGGCTTCCTTAATTCTTTGTACATTATGTATTTTTTAATTAACTGCATGAAGTTAAATGCATTCTGACCTGGTACAGGAACACTATTGCCTTTGAATGGAAAATCCTACAAAAATTAGTGGATTCGGCCCAGTACCTAATGGGTAAAGCCCTCCAAACCATTGAGCACGCCTATATGAAATGCTTTTGTGAGAAAGCAGCATCTATCATCAAAGAACCTCACTGCCCAGGTCATGCTCTTTTCTTGCTGCTGCCATCAAGTAGAAGGTGTAAGTGCTTCAGGACTTTCACCACCAGGTTCAAGAACAGTTACTACCCCTCAACCATCAGGCACTTGGACAAAAGAGGATAATTACACTCATTTATTGAGATGTTCCCACAACCAATGATCTCACTTTAAGGACTCTTTATCTTGTTATTTCATGCTCTTGTTATTTATTGCGATTTATTTGTTATAGTTGCATTTCAAAAGCTATGCTCTTGCTCTTTACTTGGTCCTGTTTACAGTCACTATTCTGTAGATTTGCTGAGGATGCCTGCAGGAAAAAGAATCTCACTCTGATAATAAATTTTACTTTGAACTTAACTGCTGGATATAATAATTGAAGAACACATTTATATTTGCGAAGCATAACTATTATATTGGATGTTGTTCATATATTTGTGCCTTAAGTCCAAAACCCTTTACCAGATATGTTTTCTCCCTGCCTGCTCTTGTTTACTGAAGTGGAAATGAATATATTCAAGTTAACCCTCTCATTTTTTTTTGTTATGAACTTAATGTTCAAAGGATGTTGATTAATTTTCATCAGAACTTCGCTTTCGAGGGAAAGTATACTGGTGCCAAAAGGTTCATTATTATCCCATTACAAAATAGAGCACCTTCCTTCAGGCTGACTTTTATTTCTGAAAGATCAAGTAGAAACCTGTAGACATCCATTTAAAACAAAATCAAATTCCAATTAGTTATCAGTGAATGGAATTTGTCCAAAAATTGAAGAGATTGAAATTGACTGTTGGTATTCTGAGAAGAAAAGTCAAGTGCTGCTTAATCTCACACAAGTCATCTTCATCCATAGGTGCTAGATGTTTGTGTTTGGTAGTGGGCATTTATCAAGCTTTTTATCTAGATCATGTGCATTTTTCTTTATCTCTGTCACAATTTAAATGGGAAGGTTTTTGTGTGAAGTTAAGATGGTAGTTTCTTTGTAACATCAAGCTTGTATGTCCTCAAATACTCTGTTTCTTCAAAAAAATCAAATTGATAGAATTGGACTAGAGTATTGGTGTTCTACAATGTATACAACCTGCTAACCTTTGTTTTGAAATGTTATGCCAGGGTTTTTGAGTATTTTCAGCAGTAATGGTTTATCAAAATCGTTTCAGCAACTGTAAAGACAATTAAAAAAACGGTTTATATTCAGTGCGACACCCAAAATGCTGGAGCATCTCTGGAAAAGAGTACAGTCGACGTTTCGAGCTGACACCCTGTGGCAGGACTGGAGAAAAATAGATGAGGAGTCGATTTAAAAGCTGGGGGAGGGGAGTGAGAGACACACAAGTTGATAGGTGAAACTGGGAGGAGGAGGGATGAAGTAAAGAGCTGCGAAATCGATTGGTGAAAGAGATACAGGGCTGGAGAAGGGGGAGTCCGATAGGAGAGGACAGAAGGCCATGGAAGAAAGAAAGTGGGAGGAGGAGCCCCAGAGGGACACGGTAGGCAGGCAAAAAGATAAGGTGAGAGAATGGTGAAGGGGCGGGGTGGGGGGGATGAACATCAAGAAATCGATGTTCATGCCATCAGGTTGAAGGCTGCCCAGGTGGAATATAAAATGTTAGGATGGGGATAGGGTTTCTCTTCTCCTCACCAGCCTCTGCGTCCAGCACATAATTCTCCGGAACTTCTGTCATCTCCAATGGGATCCCGTCACCAAGCACATCTTTCCTTCCCCCCCCCCCGCCCGCCACCTTTCTGCTTTCTGCAGGGATCGCTCCCACGCGACTCCCTTGTCCATTCATCCCTCCCCACTGATCCCCCTCCTGGCACTTATCCTTGCAAGTGGAACAAGTGCTACACCTGCCCCTATACCTCCTCTCTCATTACCATTTAGGGCCCCAAAAAGTCCCTCCAGGTGAGGCAACACTTCACCTGTGAATCTGTTGGGCTCATACCCTGTGTCCGGTGCTCCCAATGTGGCCTCCTGTATATTGCTGAGAACCGACAGATACTGGGAGACCGCTTCACTAAGCATTTAACACTCCATCCACCAGAAGAAGCAGGATCTCCCAGTGGCCACTCATTTTAATTCCACTTCCCATTCCGATCTGTCAATCTGTGGCCTCATCTACTGTCACGATGAGGCCACACTCAGGTTGGAGGAGCAACATCTTGTAATCCATCTGGGTAGCCTCCAACCTGATGGCATGAACATTGATTTCTCTAACTTCCAGTAATGCCACCCCTCCCCCATCATTCCCTCTCTCACCTCATCTCCTTGCCTGCCCTCCCCCTTTTCTTTCTGCCATGGCCTTCTGTTCTCTTCTGTCGCACTCCTCCTTCCCCAGCCCTGCATCTCTTTGACCAATCAATTTCCTAGCTCTTTACTTCATCCCTCCCCCTCCCAGTTTCATCTATCACCTTGTGTTTCTCTCTCCCCCCCCCCCGACCTTTTAAATCTACTCCTCATCTTTTTTTCCTCCAGTCCTGCCAAAGGGTTTCAGCCCGAAACATCAACTGTACTCTTTTCCATAGATGCTGCCTGGCCTGTTGAGTTCCTCCAGCATTTTGTGTGTGATAATGGATTTCCAGCATCTGTAGATTTTCTCTTGTTTGTGATTTATATTCAATGTTCATGGTACAAGCCTGATCAATAAATTGGCCAAAAATATCCAGATACTTATAATCGATGGCAAAATAAATTATTTGGGATTGTTAGTTCTAAAAACTTGCAATTTTTCGGTTGTAAATTTTGATGAATTTTCATGTTTCTGATTTTCCAAACTAATATTTAACTAATGCATCATTACAAGATGCGGTTGGTGTACTTAGAAAACCAAAAATAGTTCTTGTATTTTCAGTGCACAACCGAGTTTCCTAATTAGGGGCAAATATTTGGACTGAAAATTCAACTATATCAGTTCCCCTTAAGCCCTGCACTTTTCCTCCCCCCACCCCCATCCTCTGCTTCTCCCTACTTTGTCCAGCATCAACATCCAGATGGGCACTATATTAGGCAGTGTACTGTCTGTATCCCTCTTGGGGACTAAAATTAAGCAGGACTTCTTTTCTAGTGGAGCTAAGAAAAAATCAAGCCCTTGGCTTTCTTGCTTCTGGCAAAATCTACCCAGGAAGCATATTAAATCTACCCAATGGCTAACGTGATCATGGCCTGCATACAGTGGCATGCAAAGGTTTGGGCACCCCGGTCAAAATTTCTGTTACTGTGAATAGCTAAGCGACTAAAAGATGACCTGATTTCCAAAAGGCATAAAGTTAAAGATGACACATTTCTTTAATATTTTAAGCAAGATTACTTTTTTATTTCCATCTTTTACAGTTTCAAAATAACAAAAAGGGAAAAGGGCCCGAAGCAAAAGTTTGGGCACCCTGCATGGTCAGTACTTAGTAACACCCCCTTTGGCAAGTATCACAGCTTGTAAACGCTTTCTGCAGTCAGCTAAGGGTCTTTCCATTCTTGTTTGGGGGATTTTTGCCCATTCTTCCTTGCAAAAGGCTTCCAATTCTGTGAGATTCTTGGGCCGTCTTGCATGCACGGCTCCTTTGAGGTCTATCCACCGATTTTCAATGATGTTTAGGTCGGGGGACTGTGAGGGCCGTGGCAAAACCTTCAGCTGTGCCTCTTGAGGTAGTCCATTGTGGATTTTGAGGTGTGTTTAGGATCATTGTCCTGTTGTAAAAGCCATCCTCTTTTCATCTTCAGCTTTTTAACAGATGGTGTGATGTTTGTTTCCAGAATTTGCTGGTATTTAATTGAATTCATTCTTCCCTCTACCAGTGAAATGTTCCCTATGCCACTGGCTGCAACACCAGCCCCATGCTTAACAGTTGGGGAGGTGTTCTTTTCATGAAATTCTACACCCTTTTTTCTCCAAACATACTTTTGTTCACTGCGGCCAAAAAGTTCTATTTTAACTTCATCAGTACACAGGACTTGTTTCCAAAATGTGTCAGGCTTGTTTAGATCTTCCTTTGCAAACTTCTGATGCTGAATTTTGTGGTGAGGACGCAGGAAAGGTGTTCTTCTGATGACTGTTCCATGAAGGTCATATTTGTACGGGTGTCACTGCACAGTAGAACAATACACTATCACTCCAGAGTCTGCTAAATCTTCCTGAAGGTCTTTTGCAGTCAGTTGGGGGTTTTGATTTGCCTTTCTAGCAATCCTACGAGCAGTTCTCTCGGAAAGTTTTCTTGGTCTTCCAGACCTCAACTTGACCTCCACCGTTCCTGTTAACTGCCATTTCTTAACTACATTATGAACTGAGGAAACAGCTACCTGAAAACGCTTTGCTATCTTCTTATAGCCTTCTCCTGCTTTGTGGGCATCATTTATTTGAATTTTCAGAGTGCTTGGCAGCTGCTTAGAGGAGCCCATAGCTGGAACAAGGTTTGAGGAGTCAGGGTATTTAGAAAGCTTTGAAATTTGTATCACCTGGCCTTTCCTAACGATGACTGTGAACAAGCCATAGCCCTAACAAGCTAATTAAGGTCTGAGACCTTGGTAAAAGTTATCTGAGAGCTCAAATCTCTTGGGGTGCCCAAACTTTTGCATGGTGCTCCTTTCCTTTTTTCCCACTCTAAAATTGTACAAAACAAAAATAATACACTACTCTTGCTAAAAATGTTGAAAAGAATGTTTCGCCTTTAACTTTATAACTTTTGGAGATCAGTTCATCTTCTACTCACTTAACTATTAACAGTAACTGAAATTTTGACCGGGGTGCCCAAACTTTTGCATGCCACTGTATGTGTTAAAAAAGTTTTGCCAGTATTAGGACATGCAAGCTCATAGTTTGGCAGATCTCCATCTAGTCATCCTCCCTTTTTATTATGGTAATGTTTGAGATTCTGTCCTTTGTTGCCCTTCTGGTCTAATGTCCATGTTTTCATCCATGGTGGTTTGATGTGAGAAACCATACTTACTGCTCAGGAGTATACAAGTCCATTGAAGTGTCACCTGGATCAAATTTATCTCCACTCGGGTATTTTAATGCTTGGAAACCTTCTGTGTTTCATGTATTGTACTGACGTACTTAGAAGAAGCATGATCAGCAATAAATTTTGTTTGTTTAGCTCCCAATATGTGCTTTAACAGGAAAGCCTCTGCAACTTCTAATGCCTTTATGTGTGGTATGAAAACTTGTATTTGTGATGTATAATTATTTAATTTTCATTTCAAATGTTTTGCAATGAATGTGAAAACATGCACTCATCAATAATTTGAAAATATTCAGAAGTGTGAAAAATTCAAGAGTTGGTAGTTGTAGATGAAGTTATATTTATTTCTATGATAATCGAATGTACTTAAAAGAATATATTTAAGGCGATCAGTTTGTTGAAGATATTATTGGTTAGGAAGAAGTTTCAGGAGTAACAGATGACCCATCTCCAGTCTGTAAATATTTTATGGCAGTGATGCTCAGTTGTGACAAGGGATGTCTGATAAGTCAGTTGCACTCACTGGGCATCCTGTTGAAAAATCACAAACATGGTAGCATAGTGGTTAGCACAATGCTTTACAGTACAGGAAACCGGGGTTCATTTCCACCACCCCTCCCCCCACTCTCAGTAAGGAGTTTGTACATTCTGCCCATGACCACATTGGTTTCCTCCAGGTGCTCCGGTTTCCTCCCACAGTCCAAAGATGTACTGGTTGGTAGGTTAATTGGTCGTTGTAAATTGCCCCGTGATTAGCTAGGGTTAAGTTGAGGGATTGCTGGGCGACAAGGCTCGAAGGGCCGGAAGGGCCAATTCCACGCTGTATCTCAGTACGTAGGTAGATAGATGAACCAATAAACGAACATCACAAGGCAGGGATAAAGGATTGTCCCTGTTTTTTCCCCATACATCTCATTGGGCAATATCTCCACAATTATTGGGAAAACTGGTTAACATTTATTGCTAACTTTACTGTTGAAATCTCATACTTAGTTTATCTGATGCAGTGTGGAATTGATAATTTACAATATTATTTGAGATTTTTTGCCTTTGTGAGTATTTGTATGCATGCTAATAAAACATAGGCTATGCTAGTGCTGAAGTTACATAACTGGAGTTAAACTTGCATTAATTTCTGTCATTTCTGAGTTGCTCAGTGAACAATTTGGCGATCATGTATTTGACATGCATTTCTTTTTCCTTTCAGATTGCATGAGTGACTGGACTTGATGCATGCTGATTGCATGACTAATGTCTTTGTGGATTTATGAATAAGCAGATGCAGATATGGCTCACACTGTGATTAATGGGAGTGTTCCAGGTAATCAACTGTATTATTACAATGAAGTCTTCTATATATTTCTATGAAAATTAAAATATAATACGACGTTTCATAAAGATCCAATAAATCTTTGTCTCAACAAATTATAAAAGATCTTACAATAGCATCCTATCTACCTGTTCTGCCAACTATATAATAGACATTAAACCATGAAAATGATTTTATCAAGTTAATAACCTAAAGCATTTAATGCAGTATTAAGATTGCTCTCTGTAATTGAAAGATATTTATTTTGCATAGCCATGCACCTAATACTGCAGCTTTATTGTATTGCTTAATGGAAAGTGCTTAAAGAGTTTCGCATTGAGGTTAGAAAGCACCAACTGAACTATGGTGAATGCTGTAGAAAGCTTAATACAAGAAAACCAGAGTTGTAAAAGTCTATATTAAATTGATACTTTTAAAATTCCTTATTGTCACAGTTTAACTTTAACAATTTCCATAACATTCTGCTTTTGGACTTACTTACTGTCATGTTTTTCTACCTTTGCTCTTCAAGGTTTAACAAAATATTTCATATTTTAAAATTTTTTTTGGCCAATGGAAGAAGACAGTTCATACTCCACTGAATGACTGGTTTGATTTAATCTTTGCAGTCTTTGGAATTAATGTAGCAAGACTTTGAGGTGGCCTTTCACGTGTCTTTATGCAATTTCATTTGCCTACCCTTTTTGCAATATCGGAACTATAACTAGATATTCAACTGCTATGCTTGAACTGTGTGGATTTTTAATCTTAAAAGCAAATGTCATCCAAGTGCATTCCCTGTCGTATGATCACAATCTCAAGGCATATTCTGTTACCTCAGTATTATTCTCTAAAAACTACCACAATAGATGATGTCACTGACTTTATTGGCAGAGTCAGTTCCAGCTTTTGTATCGTTGAGCAGAGACTCTAGGATGATGAAATGATTATTTGTTAAAGAAAAGCCATGCCATTCCAAGCTATGTTATTGGGACTCTGCTGTAGTTTTGCTATCTTTATTGAGATCTGAAAAGTAGTCTGAATAAATTTTACTTAAATATTGCTGCTGCTTCAAAGATGTCTGTAGGATTGAGTGTAAAAAAAGATTGGATAACTGTGAACATATTTAGCCAATTAACAGATGTTTTTGAGCTTTCTATTTTATTGAATCCCATATGTGAAACATTTTTAAAATGTTAATGGTGAGTGGGGGAGAGGAAATATTTTTGCCTTCCTACCATTGTTTCACTTAGCAATAAAAGAATTTTTAAATTTGGTTACTTGCATATGATTTTGACTTTCCAGTTGGATTGCCCTTTAAACTTTATGTAAAATTGACTTCTATTTTTGTTCATCTCTGAGAATATTGGTTAGAATAGAATGTTTCTTATAAGCAGTTAATGGTGATGATGTAGTTTACAGCGTTAAGTGTGACCAATAAGTACAGACATATGAGATCATTTAAACATATTTATATCATCCAAGAAACTAATTAAGAAATATTGGCAGCATAGTGAAGTTTGTCAATAAAATGTGGAATGAAAAACTGGGGCAGTGATGTATAGACATTGATTCAGAAAATTTCATCTGAAGTGACTTGGTTTTAAAATATCAAGGTGATCCCTGTGTAATTGGGCTCTGTTCTTCCACTCACTGAATATTGGGTGTGGTTGTGGAATATTATTTTAAAATTTACATGAGAAAATCTGAATTGGTTGCTTTTATTATTGCACAGTTGTGATGTCAAGAAGATCAGGTATCTTGAGGAATATGCCAAATTTGGTTCTCAAACTGAGCATGTAGAATTTTGATAGATTTGGTTTCATTGTACAGATCAAGGAATTCTGAAATGTGCTTTTACTTTTTTCAGTCTTTGTCCATTTGGTACTTTTGCATATCTTCTTCAGTGAGTGTTGATTTAAAAAAAACATTGTGGATCTTTGTTCCAAAGAAGGTCACCCTAAAAAAATTAAAGGAATAATTGTGTTACATTTTGAGGGAATAAGGTTATTTGATTAAGAGTTGAATATCCAGTGCTCTTAAGTACTTTGAAATAATGGTTATAGTTGCATAAAAGCATACTCTTTTCATTTCTTTAAAAATTGTTGTGTGATTTGATACCAAGCTTATTGTGGTAAATTGCATTTGAAATGGAGGAGGTGCCTGTTTCTGAATTAGTTCAGAGGCATGGTTTCTGATTTTCAACAGGATTAATGAAATACTAGACGTGAGATTCTGCAGATGCTGGAAATCTTGAGCAACACGTAAAATGCTAGAGGAACTGAGCAAATCAGGCAGCATCGATGGAAAGAAATAAACAGCGTTTTGAGCTCATACCTTTCATCAGGACTGGAAAGGAAGTAGAGTTAGAAGATTGGAGGAGTACAAGCTGGCAGGCATCATTTGTATCCAAAACTCCTGGTCTGGTCTCCTGCGTCAATCAGACCCAACGCACGTTGGGGGACTGGTTCCCCCTCGCTTTCTCTACCGCAAAAGCCAGGGTCTCCCAGCCACGTATCTGTCCACAGCCTTCTCTAGGCCAAACACAGGTCGGGGGAGCAACACCCCATCATCCATCTGGCAATTCACCAACCTGTTGGTGCGAACATAGATTTCTCTAATTTCTGGGACTATTCCACTCTTTTTACTACCCCACCCCATTTTTTTTGGTTCCCCCCCCATTCTGATGGCCCCTCACCACTTCTCCTCCCCATCCTCATGACCTGCCCATCACCACACACTAGTTCCCCACTTCCTGCCCTTACTCCACTGTCCTCTACTGTCAGATATTTTCTTCCTTAGTCCTATATACCTTCTGCACCCGTCACCTCCCAGCTTCTAACTCCATCACTCCTCTCCCACCCACCTTCCCCCTCACCTGGTCTCTGCTTTAGAACATAGAACATAGAATAGTACAGCACAGTACAGGCCCTTCGGCCCACAATGTTGTGCCGACCCTCAAACCCTGCCTCCCATATAAGCCCCCACCTTAAATTCCTCCATATACCTGTCTAGTAGTCTCTTAAACTTCACTCGTGTATCTGCCTCCACCACTGACTCAGGCAGTGCATTCCACGCACCAACCACTCTCTGAATAAAAAAACCTTCCTCTAATATCCCCCTTGAACTTCCCATCCCTTACCTTAAAGCCATGTCCTCTTGCATTGAGCAGTGGTGCCCTGGGGAAGAGGCACTGGCTATCCACTCTATCTATTCCTCTTATTATCTTGTACACCTCTATCATGTCTCCTCTGATCCTCTTTCTCTCCAAAGAGTAAAGCCCTAGCTCCCTTGATCTCTGACGAATCCCTTAATTCGTCTGCCAGCTTGCACTTCTCCGCCCCATCCCCACCTTGTTACAGCTTCATCCCCCTTCCTTTCCAATCCTGATGAAGGGTCTCAGCCCAAAACATCAGCTGTTTATTCCCCCTCCATAGATGCTGCCTGACTTGTTGAGCTCCCCCAGCATTTTGTGTATCTTGTTTAATGAAATTCTACATGTAGTAACAAGGACTTTGCACACTGAAAACAAGACTTTAGGTGGAACAGTGTTGGTAGAACCTCTGCCTCACAGACCTGGGTCCAATCCTGACCTTGGATAGAGACTACTGTTGTGACTGTGAATGAAGTCACTGGAGAGACACTGAAGCTCCAGCAAAACAAACAGGCATCATATTGGAGACGCTCTTGGAAGAGGCTCCTTGACCCAACATTACATCACATATTTATATGCTGAAGGTCAAAAATGATAGCAGGACAATTCTATAGTTGAAGTATATCCACAATACTTCCTTTGTTTACATATAATTTTCAAACACGAAGATCTTCACACCAGCATTCCAGACAACCAAAATGAACGTTGATCACCGCTGTCTCTAAACTGCATCATGCATATGCAGACATTTCTGGTCAATGGAGTGTTTCCTGGTTTGCAATCAACCCCAGTCTGCAACTCCAGGAAGACCATTCTGAGCAGCATTTTAAATTCAATCTGCAATCCACATTCAGATCCGAAGTAACACACACAGAATGCTGGAGGAACTTAGCAGGCCAGGCAGCATCTATGGAAAGGAGTAAACAGTCAACATTTTGGGCTGAGACCCTTCTTCTTGTGTCTATGATTCAGATCTGAAGACAGGTTGCAGCTGAAATTAATATTTGCTATATTCCATAACTCCAGAAAATGCCTTAACGCTCCCCTTATTCTGGTTTTTCACCCTTCCTTTCTTGCCTTGTTGAAGAGTCTCAGCCCAAAACACTGACTGTTTATTCTCCTCCATGGATGCTGCCTGATTTGTTGAGTTCCTCCAGCATTTTGGGTATCTTATTTAATGGAATTCTCTATGTAGTAACACGGTTTTTGTGCACTGAAAGCCATACTTGAGGTGGAACAGCGTCGCAGCTAGTAGAGCCTCTGCCTCAAGACCTGGGTTCAATCCTGGCCTTGGATGGAGGCTGCACAATCTCCCTATGACCATGTGGGTTTCCTGTAGGTGCTGGGATTGGAGTAGGGTTATTATTATCAGATGCGCTGAGGTGTAGTGAAAAAGTTGTCTTACGTACTGTTGAGACAGATCAAATCATTAAACAGTGCATTCAAGTGGAACAAGGTTAAAAGAAATATAGGGCAGAATAAACTTTCTCAGCTACAGAGAAAGTGCAGAGTGTGTAAACAGTAAGAGTAAGATAATAACAGTAGATTGTGAGGTGTAAGAATCTATTTTTTCTACAACTGACACATGCTTTTTCAGGCTTTTGTGTCTTCTGTCCAATGGAAGAGAGGAGAAGAGAGAATGTCCCGGCCAGGTGGGGTCTTTGATTATGCTTCATTCAGGCAGGGGGAAGTATAGACAGTTTATGGAGGGGAGGTTGGTTTCCATAATGTACTGAGCTGTGTCCACATCTCTCTGCTGCAGTCTCATGCAGATCAATTGCGATACTAGCCCTGATGCATCAAGATATGATCCTTTCTATGGTGCATTGATTAAAAGTCAGTAAAGGTCAATGGGCACATGCCCAATTTCTGTAGCCTCCTGGGGAACTCGAGGCCCTGGTGATTTTCCTTGGTGGTGGTGTCTATTTGGTTGGACCAAGACAGGCCACTGGAAATGTTCACTCTCAGGAACCTGAAACTCTGAACCTCAACACCATCGATACAGATGAGCATGTGCATCAATTTCTCCCCCTCCACCCACTTAGACTGTAAGACGTAGGAGCAGAATTAGGCCATTTGGCCCATTGAGTCTGCTCCACCATTCAATCATGGCTGATCCTTTTTTCCCTCCTCCTTAACCCCATTTCCCAGCCTTCTTCCTGTAACCTTTGATGCCATGTCCAATCTAGAACCTATCAATCTCTGCCTTAAATACACCCAATGACCTGGCCTCCACAGTTGCATGTGGCAAATTCTCCGCTGGCTAAAGAAATTTCTCCACATCTCTGTTTTGAATGGACTCCCCTTTATCCTGAGTCTATGCCCCCTTGTCCTAGACTTTCTCACCATGGGAAACATCCTTTCCACATCTACTCTGTCTAGTCCTTTCAACATTTGAAAGGTTTCAATGAGGTCCCCCCCTCATCCTTCTAAATTCCAGTGAGTGCAGACCCAGAGCCATCCAACATTCCTCGTATGATAACCCTTTCATTCCCAGAATCATCCTTGTGAACCACCTCTGGACCCTCACCAATGCCAGCACGTATCTTCTAAAATGGGGAGACCAAAACTGTACACAATACTCAGTGTGAAGCCTCACCAGTGCCTTATTAAGCCTCAGCATCATAACCGTGCACTTGTATTCTAGACCTCTTGAAATTAATGTTAACATTGCATTTGCCTTCCTCACCACCGACTCAACCTGCAAGTTAACCTGTAGGGTGTTCTGCACAAGGTGTCCCAGGACTCTTTGCATCTCAGATTTTTGGATTTTCTCCCCGTTTAGAAAATAGTTCGCACATTTATTTCTATTACCAAAGTGCATGACCATGCATTTTCTAACATCATATTTCATTTGCTACGTTCTTGCACGTTCTCCTAATCTAAGTCCTTCTGCATCCTACCTGTTTCCTCAACTCTACCTGCCTCTCCACCAATCTTCGTATCATCTACAAACTTGGCAACAAAGCCATCTATGCCATCATCTAAATCATTTACATAAAACATTTTAAAAAAGTGGTCCAATACCAGCCCCTGCGGTACACTACTAGTCACTGGCAGCCAACCTGACAAGGATCCTTTTATTCTCACTCGCTGCCTTCTTCCAATTAGCCAATGCTCTAACCATGCCAGTAACCTTCATATAATACCATGGGCTGTTAACTTGGTACACAGCCTCATGTTTAGCACATTCTCAAAGGCCTTCTGAAAGCCCAGATATACAACATCCACTGCATTCCCTTTATCTAAGCTACTTGTACTCTCATCAAAGAATCCCAACAGATTCATCAGACAGAATTTTCCCTGAAGGAAACCATGCTTACTAAAGTCAGTGACCAACTCTTTTGTTTTACTGACTTTGAGGGAAAGATTGTTGTCTGGACACCATATTACTAAGCTCTTTATATCCTTCCTGTACTCCGGTTTATCATTATTTGAAGTACAGCCCACTATGTTTAGACCATCTGCAAACGAGAGTTAGAGCAGAATCTGGTCACACAGTGGGGAGTGTACAGGGAGGTGCTGAGGGTACAATTTTGTGAAGTACCAGTGTTTAGACTACTAATGGAGATGTTGCTGCCTGTCCTTACTAATTGCATCCTTTCGGTCATTTACTCCCTCATCCCAAAGATTTGCTTAGCCAATGTGAGTTGTTCTTGGTGTATAGGTCAGTGGAAGAGCCTATAGGTAGTTGGCATGAACGTAGGGATAATGCAAAGTAATTTTGTAGTGATTTCTTGTACCATCTATGTAACCTTAGTTACGTGAGTTCATGCACTGAAGTTCTGTGCTTTTGAGACTTCTCGTCATTTTTTGCCCTCCACAAGACTTGCTCGTCACATGTGACATGCACCAGATCCACTTCTCCTTCTGTGTCTGCTGCTGTGATTTGGCCTCCTGCACCAATGCCTTGCTTTTTACCTTTGTGTGCAAAACCTGTCGTGACTTGGTCTCTTTGCATCTTCACAGCTTTCCTGAGCGAGCAGTTTGCCCCTCCAGCTGTAGGTGCTTCTGCATCCAAACTTGCTTTGCCATGGCTTAGTCAGTTGTACCTATAAGCATCCAGCACTGTAAAATCCAGAATGCTTTCTACGAAGCACTTTAGCCTCTCTACTTAAGATATCCCTTCAAGTCACCCTTGAAATATTTGGTCATCACCCATCTTTTGCTGGCTCATGCAGATTGCATTAATCAGTGATTTTATTTCAATAAGATTGGAACAATTCACTGCTCTGTCTATGTGAGCTATATCTTTGGGGATTGAAAAAGGCATCTTTCAGGGCTCTAAATCTGAATTTCGAAAGTTCAAAGTACATTTATTATTGAAGTATCTATACTATATACAACCTTGAGATTTGGCTGCCTGTAAGGAGACACAAAACAAAGAAACCCAATAGAAGTAATTTTTTTAAAAACTGTCAATCACCCAAAGTCCAAAAATACCCACAAGAACAAATCATGCAAAGGAAGCAATTAACATTCAGAACTAAAGTTCACAAAACTGCATTCACAACCACAAAGCCAATTATCACTGCAGCCGGTCCAGGAGTCCATCAGTTGTAGGCCACAGCCTCAGTTCAGCGCAGACGAGTAAATTTTGCCAAGCAGCGAGCTGAACATTGGCCCATCCCTTGCCTCTAACTCCAACACCCAGACCTTTTCAATCTGGCCCAGTGCTTAACGCGGCTAAACATCGAGTTGTTTCTCGCTCTCACACCTGGACGCCACCATCTTGATTCATTCCATACCCAACCTTTTCAATCTCGTTCTTAGACCAGGCCTTGCCATTTCAATACGCTCTCAGGCCTGGGCCCCACTGTATCGATCAGTCCGTACCCAACCTTTTCAATCTCGCTGCTAGACCAGGCCCTGCCATTTCAATACGCTCTCAGGCCTGGGCCCCACTGTATCGATCAGTCCGTACCCAACCTTTTCAATCTCGCTGCTAGACCAGGCCCTGCCATTTCAATACGCTCTCAGGCCTGGGCCCCACTGTATTGATCAGTCCGTACCCAACCTTTTCAATCTCGCTGCTAGACCAGGCCCTGCCATTTCAATACGCTCTCAGGCCTGGGCCCCACTGTATTGATCAGTCCGTACCCAACCTTTTCAATCTGGCCCAGTGCTTAAGTCGGCCAAACCTCGACTCATCCCTTGCCCTTGGGGCCTGGGCCCTGCCGCCTCAATTCGACCTGCACGCACTGTGCCACAACATCTTTGAGACTTTAGTTCACACCACGAAAATGCCAGGTCGTACAGGTGGTTCAAAAACTCATCTCTGAAAGGGATGTTACAGGCTGTTGATTGCAGAGATCATTGTCCAGAAAAAGTGTGATTGGTAGAGTCGTTAGTAGTTTTGTTAGCTGCCAGTAAGGCATCGCTATGTTTCACCAGTGCCATCTTAAACTGGAAACCCCTCCACCAGCTCCCAATCCCACTATTTGAATCATCCATTGAAAGCATTTCTGTAACTAAAATTAATTTCTGATTCCTTAATTCTATGGTGCTTTAAGAAAATAATTAGAGTGCAGCTGTTCAAGCCCTATGGCACTTTCTTATTTTGCAAGTAACCATTCAGTGCTGTCATGCTGAAAACAGAAAAAAATTAATTTCCTATATTGCACCATCAATCAGCAGCTTTTGTCTAATATTTAACTGCTGGTGCACAAAGCATGAACCAGTTATCAATAAAACCCACGCAATAATTAAACATTGCTTTATTGGCTGTATGATCTGTTTTTATCCTTTAAACTGTACAGTAGAACCTTCAAAGTAACACACAATCTCCGGGTGATTTACACAGCACTCACTGGTGGTAAGAATAGCAGTGGAATTAAGCTCTTTGGTTTGGCAGCCTCTACAGAATTTAGAAGGAAATTCCAAAAGAACCCAGCGAGCTGGCCCTAGTAATGCTGGTAGCTTGTTGCTGATGTGTCAAGAGTATGTGGGCCAGTCTCTCCACACTGCACTAAATAAAGGATTAACTTTTTCCACTGTGAGAGGAAGACCATCATTACTATGGTAAGTAGACTAGTTATGTCTTTATTTTATATTTATTCCAACATCCATACAGAGAAACCAGATTTAATAAATATTTGTATAACATCACTTTGATACTTTTACAGTGAAACTCTCAGTGCAGGGAATTAGTTTAAATTATAGTACATAGTTCCGAGTTACTGAGGTTTTTCTGGAATTGTGCTGAATATATAATTAGGTCCCAAAATTCTAACATTCACATTCAAAATGGTCTTTATCAGAATCATTTTGCAGTGGTATTTTGGGAAGGTTGCAGTGCTCAGGACCAAAGTAGGAACAAACTATTTTGAAAAATACTACAGAACATTTTAAAATCCAAAAACCACAATCATTCTGGCAAGAATTTTTGACAAATTTCTTCAAGACTTCTCAGTAGAATTCCCTTCGGACTCACTGTTTTGTGGGTCTATAAATGTGACAGTTTTTGAGACGGTTACTGAGGCAGAAGGTCTAGACCTGCCTGCAAACAAAGATAACAGCACTACTAAAATACCCCAAACTTGGTCTAAACTACCTGGAGTTGTTAGTAATACTTGTACTCAAAGCCTTAGAAACTTTGTGTTATTTTTCACTACTGATTCTCGAACTGCCAAGCTATTGGAATTATTATTTTAATTCAATTTAAATTAATGAATATTTAAAGTTTGGGTTTCCCTCTTTGTTTGTTGATCATCTGCTAGTGAAAAACTCGCATCTAACCTGATGTAAACCTTTGCATTAAGTTAACTTTGTCGAGAGTGGCCAGTTGACCCAAGTCCTCACGACCTCCTTGTCCCTGCTATTGAAGTTATCATCAGTGCAGAAGTGTGCTGAGTTAAATGTCTCAAACTCTGATTTGTACTAAACCGCACATACATGGAATACTTGTCATGATTACTGTTCATTTCAAAGACATATTTGACAAACAAGCAATGTAAAAATATATTTTGTACATGGGATATTTACGTTGAAATAGGAATTAAATTAGTAAACTTAATGTCAGTGTGTTCTACTGACAACAAGAACTTTTGAGTATATGGGTGGAGCAATAAAGCACAAGATCACAGGAAAAGCAGAATCAATTGTCCAAGCTGTTTCCTATAATATTTGAGATTTGTTTGACATGAAATTAAATTGTAAAAGAGTAAAAAGAAAACTTAATACAGGATATGTCCATTCCCACCCACAATCTGATCATTCAAAGTTCAAAGTAAATTTATTATCAAAGAACATATCTGTCATCATATGCTAACTACCTCGAGATTCATTTTCTTGTAGGCATTTACAGTAGAGCAAGAAATGGAATAGTCAGTGAAAAACTACACACAAAGACTAACAAATAGCCAAGTATGCATCATTACAGTCAAAAGTAAACTTTTAAGACGGTGATCTAGCAAAATCAGAAGAAGAACAGATAGATTTTTTCAGAGCCAGCTGTTCCCACCTTCTTCAAAAAAGGAAACAACTTCCCATTCTCCTGAGTGAGGATACTGGACATATTTATTCCCAGTACACTAAGTATTACACTACTACCATCACTATACTAGGGTGTCTCTGAAGTTTTCATGTGCTTACCTCTGTCCAGCAGAACAAAATTCAGCTTAATTTAATGAGGTGGATTTTAAGATGTGTTTTTACACTATTTTCTCTATTTAATCTTTTTATGAATGAGAAATATCCAAGTGTTAGTGTCTGGGAGGTTAGTGGGCATGTCTATCATTTGTAAGGAGAGATGAAACAAAGGCCACAGATGGATTGTGAGCCGCAGAATGTTGGACAAGGAGATGAGAACATTTTAGATTGCAAGGCTACAGAAGAATGGCATACAATGAATGTAACACAAGGAAGTGTTTAAAAATTTGAGAAATTGGTTGCCGATCCACATCCGAGGTTGAGAAAATCTATGAGTTCCAGCAGGTGGGGTATGATGAATCTTGAATAAGTTTCAACATCAGACAGATAGGGATGAGCTGTGTTTACAGACGCGAACGCAAATATTGTTAGATCACTTCGGTCTCATTGAGGTTGTGCATTTCTAAGATGTTCCTCATGGCAAGTAATAGAATCTGCTTGGTCTTACCAGTCTCTGTAGTGGTAAGACTTTTTCTGTCAGTTTTCGGTTCTTTGTTTTCCAACGCTCATTTCATGGTGTAATAAGGATTCCCTCATTACCCGTCTGCTATTGGGTTTTCTGTCCAGCTTACTGATCTTAAACTTATTGTTCCTTCACCATTCTGCCCTGAGGATGCCACCTTTATCTATGTCTTTAGGTTTTAGGCCATTAGGTCCTCTTTTTGCCTGTAACTTTAGCTCTTCTCTAAAGGCCTTGATGCTTTAATTACCACATCACTCTATCTTCTTTCCCCCACTCTCTCATTATCTTTCTTCCACATGTCAATGGTTTCTGGTTCCCTTGGTGTCACTTCTCCCATCAGCTCTAGCACTTGATTGCTAAACTTTTCCAAATTTGTTGATAAAGCCATGCATTGGCAGTCACAAGTTTTTATTTAATGCCTGCACATATTGCTTTTACTGAATTTCATTTCACTTTTGCCCCCAAATTAACATCCTGTTCTCTGATATCTTCTAGCACGGTGGCAAATGACTTGATGCTTCTGACACATGGATCCCCATCAGCACTGTCAGCGGTCTAGGTTTTGGTGCCAGCATGCCCCTCACCACTGCCAGGTTCTCTCATTCCTCTCCCTTCCACCATTGTTCCCTTTGCAGTTTGTTGTGCCTTGCCCTCAATGGTTTTGCAAATTCAGCCATTTCACTTTGAAGTGCTCATCTTCAGTGCTATTTTCTACAATTTATCTGAAGACCTATATTTATTTTTTTTTAAATCAACATGAGATTGTAGCAGGACTTAAAGAAGCATTTGACAATTCTGTTAGAGTGAACAGAAGAAACACTGTTAACATTTCAAAGGCAGTGTTCAGCAGTGGTTTGTTGTATTGAGACAGTCCCAGAGTGAGCAGCGATGGAGCGAGAGAGTAGCTTGGCATGAGGGAAATGAAAGTCCAGGCCCAATACATGTACTGAGACAAAAATAATGAAGGGACACCAGCGAGGACAAGAATGCTGGTGCCAAGGGGAGAGCAGGTTCAAAGATGTGACAGAAGAATTTGGAAGGGGATTAACTTGGCATCATAACTTTGTTTGAAAGAAATAAGTAAAATGTCACTGGAACCGGTGCAAATAAATGTTCAAAACCTTGATGAATGGCAGACAAAGGCTTAATAAGATGGCATACTGAACTGAGCAGCCAAGCCATCAAGCGTTGGATAATCTCAACATAACTAAATATGAATAAACAGGCATTAAGCAAAACAAATGATATAAGCAGGTGTAACATAGGCATCACTTTGGGACTGAGTGCAGCGAGGACGAAAGATAAGCCTGCATTTAAATGGTGCCTTTCATGCCTTTTTTAAAGAGATGCCTAATGAAATAATTTTTGAGGAGCATTGCAAGAAATGCAACAAGCAGGCTGCCATAAATAGAAGTATGATAATTATCAACTAATCTGAGTAATGTTAAGTAAAGACATTAACTAGTGATCTGACAAGGTTCCATGGATCCTTTGCACCTACCAATCAAGCAAGTGGAATTGTGATTTAAAACCTCACCCAAACGATGGCATTAACAGTTTTAGAAGTAATGGCGTGTCAGCTTCAAATTTCGGATTGTATCTGCAGTCTGGGATTTGAACTGAAAACTTTCTGGAGCTAAAGTGGCACAGCTGATTTGCAAGGGAGAAAGTGTGGAAAAGACTTAAAATCTTGTACAGTATTTTGCTTTTGATTTATTTTAAATAAAATTGTTTTATTTTTAAATATGACCACCAAAGTAGCCCCATAATGAGTCCTCTGAAGTGGTGAAGAGCTTCGGACTTCGTTATAAAGAAGCGGATCTGATGGATCTGATTGGATTGAGTGCAGATCCTGATAGAAATGTGTGTGGTTTGGCCTGGATCAGGCTGTGCCATGCTATCCTCTCACTAGTTCAGGTAATGAAGATTTGCTGAGTATATCCTGGGTTCTTTGTGCGATGTGATCGCAGTACAGCAGGTTCTTTGGAAGTGCTTTTGGATTGGGCCACTTCTGTAGAAAAAAATACAAGTACTTGTGCTGAATTTTTCTTCTGCTTTTAAACTTGTGGACCACCAGTACCGCATTGCATTAATACATGCATATTGTGTGTGTCTACCCACTGTATTAACATAGTAAAAATTTTAAACTAACCAAGTAGCAATTGGAACCAAATATTCGCTTTTGTCAATGGGAATGACATACCCTTCAGACTAAATCTGTTTGCACTTAACTAACCAAAGAAATATTCAGTTCATTTGGAGTAACTGGTATTGAGTTAATTTTACCAGTAGCACAATTCCTGAAATAGTCTGGAGTTGTGTTCCCTGTGAAAGTCATAATTGCATCTATTCCACTTCGTGCTCCATATGGATTTCATCCAAAGCTTCTCTCAGAATAGCTGAAGGAAAGGATCTGTAAACTAATCACTTCTGCAGTCATTCTCAGGAAAATATAATTTATTAATATAGTGACTTTTTAAATACAATTTCTACACTTGTTATCTAACATAGGGCTTTAGTGTGCAGTGTTTGCAGTAAAATGGATAGAATTATAGACTGTGAAAGCAGAATCCTATGTAGCAAGACTCGTGAGAATCTTGTATATTTAATTACTCTGAATTAGTGATACTTGACCCGGCCTAGGCCATATGAAAAATCAGAAAAGTACAGCTGCTGTGTTCACTCCAACCTATGGCATTCGAACCTCATTTCCCCCATTACTGCAATCTTATAACATAGTGACTACAATTGTGAAAAAAAACCTCAATCTTTTTTAATTGTTTCTGCAAGTTTCCAATATTAACTACCTGGGTCAACAGTTCCTTAAATCGGAGCAGACTCGATGGGCCAAATGGCCTAATTCTCGTATATTTTAGGGTCTGTGAAATTAGGACACTGCTTGTGAGATAACAGGTGCATTTTAGAGCGTGGTCAATTGGCAGTGCTCATGTGTGAATGCTATTGACATATTTGCTTACCCAAAGACAAACTAAATAGCATTTTATGTTGAGGTATCTTACTCTTATTAAACCAATTCCAATACCAAAATTAACTATGCATCTAGATTCTAAACTTGTCATGACATCGCATTATATTCTGTCGTTGTTGTGGCTCTCCCTCGAGGTCGAGGATGATCTTCATTCTGTTGATCTACTTATGGGCTCTCAAGTGACTTATGAGTCCAATCTTGGCTTTGAAAGTTCTTCCACATTCAGGACGGGTAGTTCCAGATGGCAGCTCGGGCTTTGGTTGTTGCTGCCTCTCTTTCCATTTTCTTCTCTTTTCTTTTAATTCTGCACATCTGTTGGCTTTGAAAGTTGCCGTTCCTTCTCGGATGATGGCTTGTCAGAGTTTCCTGTCCTTGGCATTGGTTTCCCAATTGTTGATGTCGATGTTACATTTCTTCATGTTGGCTTTAAGAAGTCTTTGAATCTTTTCTGTTCTCTGCCTTCTTTAAGCTGGGAGTAGAAGATTTGTTTCGGCAGACATTCGTCTTTCATCCGAACAACATGACCGCTCCATCTTAGTTGGTTCTTGATGACGTAGGCTTCAATGCTTGTTGTTTTTGCTTCATTTAGCACGCTGACGTTGGTTCTTCCAAATTCCCAGCTGCTATTTAAGATGTTTCGAAGCAAGCGTTGATGGAACTTTTCAAGTGCCTTCAGATGTCGTCGGTATGTTGTCGAGGTTGCTGATGCATACAGGAGCATTGGGATTACCACTGCTCTGTACACTAACATTTTGGTGTCTGTTCAGATGTCACAATCATGAAAGACTCTTGTTCGGAGGCGTCCAAAAGCTGTTCCAGCGCATATATTCTGTAGTTAAAAGTGAAGATGAAGGTATTTCTATACATCTTTCGCCATTATAGCATGGGCCTATTGCAATAGTAGTCATCTGAAATGCATAGCACAAGCAGTACGTGTTTGGAATTTTGCTGCTATTTCGAATTGTGAGGCTCCTCATAAAATGCCAAGCTCAGGTTGACATTGCACGCACCATTTGTATCTGGCCAATACATGTGTGTATTTGAAATTCGCAGTTCACTGAAGGTAAATTGAAATCACTGCTCAGCAATCCTTGTCCTGGTATCCTTGGAAGCAGACCTTCAGTGTAAAAGGTCCATGAGTAACCATTGGCAAGCAAGTTTTTACCCCAAGTTGGGGAAAAGATCTAACAGCATAAAATAATAACAAACATAAATTTATGTTATTCATTAATTTGTTCAATAAATTTGTTTGTGAAAGTAAATGTGTGTTTCCTTGAAGCTGATGTTGTGATCAGCACTTCATGACAACGCCAATCTTGCATGAATAGTTGTAATTTGGAAGTTGATTTAGTACTTTTAGAGCCAGTACTTTAAAAAATGTTAGAAATAATAGGAAATCTTGTTGTGCTATAAAAAGAATAAAATGTTTGGTATAAATCAAGATAAGCTGTAACGCCTTTAAACTTGTACCACATATGTCAATGAACCAGTTTCTTCAGTTTGTCAATGTAGGGTTCATTATGCGTGTAAAGTGGATTTTGTCTGAAGTAGAATTAAATAATGTGACTTTGTGCAACTGAAAATAAGTTGTAGCACATGAGTATGATTGCATTTCAAATAAATAATTGTATGAAAACTTGTTATTGTGTGCACATCTGGATACAATTGGATCTTTGACCCAGACAGTTGTACTGGCCTGTACAAGGCAGCACACTTGATCCAATTCTAGAAGGCCGTTGTACTGCTTTTAGCATGGAATCCTTGTATCACATCAGCATTTGACATATAGTGTGAAGTTGCTGCAATAATGTCATGGTTCGGGGCTGGATTTGTTTAAAGTCTCTGTTCCCTTTACTGAGAGTTACTGCTTTGCATTTTCCTGATGCCCTCATTCCTACTGCCACCAAAACAGATTAATTGAGGAATAATCTACAAGTGTGTGTGGGACTATGCATTCAAAGGTGCCCAAATAATAGGGGTAACTAACCAGATCTAATTTGCTGAGCATAAACTGCTCAGGGTGAATGACAATATATACAAGTACAATTCATTTCTTTTGCGTGCAGTTTGAAAATTTGTATCAGTCATGTAAAAGGTCCAAATGCAAGAGGAACTGATTCCGCAACCTATAGACTCACTTTCAGGGACCCTACATTTCATGTTCTCAGTACTATTTACTTTATAATTTCTTTTCTAGTTGCACAGTTTGTCTTTTGCACATTGGTAGTTTGTCATTCTTTATCAATTGCTGATGTGATACAAGGATTTTTTGTGAAGTGTTTTTCATTGATTCCACTCTATTTCTTCTGCTTTGAATGCCTGCAAGAAAATACATCTCAGGGTGGTGTATAGTGCTGTATATGTACGTTGATAATTTACTTTGAACTTCAAAATGACTTCATAGTAAGCATTTGAGTTAGTGTTCATATATGTTTTAGTGAATCTGGAATTATTGAGAAATTGGGAAAAATCTAAAATACTAAACTTGGAGAGAATCATTATCACCACCCCAAGTAATGTTTCAGTTTCTGCCATGACCCTTTAACAGTATGATGGCAATTATTTTGTGACCATATGATCTTACCATATTCTTGCCATATGATCTTGTATTTTAAAAAATAAGTCACTAGGCAGGGTGTAGAAACAATGACTTTTTTTTTGTTACGTTTGATTTCCAGATAGATTAAAATTAGTTCTTAAAAATTAGCTGGGCTGTTTGGAGGATTCCTCTTTTTAGATCTCTATATGTAAACCAACTTTAGACCCTGCCAAGGAACACTAGACTGTCACATTTCCTTCCCCGCCATACCTCTATCCTCAAATGCTATGAATTCCATTACCAAAATGATAAGAAATAGGAGCAGAATTGAATCTGATCCGCCATTTTATCATGGCTGATCTATTATTCCTCTCAACCCTATTCTCCTGCCTTCTCCCTGAAAATTTTGCCTACTTTAAATATACCCAACGACTTGGCTTCCACAGCTGTCTGTGGCAATGAATACCACAGATTTATCAGCTGCTGGCTAAAGAAATTCCTCCTTACCTTTGTTCTATAGGGACATGTTTGTATTCTGAGACGGTGCCACTGTTCAAAACTCCCTCACAATAGGAAACACACCTTTCACATTCATTCTGTCTCAGCCTTTCAATATCTGCTGGGTTTCACTGAGATACCCCCTCCCACAAATTCTTCTAAACTCCAGCAAGTACAGGCCCAGAGCTAACAAATGCTCCTCATATGTTAGCTCTTAACCCCCGAGATCATTCTTGTGAACCTTCTCTGGTCCCCCTTCAAAGCCAGCAGATTCTTTCTTAGTTAAAGGGTCCAAAACTGAACTATGCAGAAAACAGTCTGCACCTTTATTCCTTCTAACAACGTGCATGCCTGTACACTTTGCTACACTGTATTCCATCTGCCGCTCTTTTGCACATCCTCCTCATGTGTCTTAAGTGCTTCTGCAGACACCCTGCTTCCTCAGTACCATTTCCCCTCCACCTTCTTTCCCACAAGCTTGGCCACAAAGTCTTCAATTCCATCACCCAAATCATTGACGCTTCAAGTCAAAGATTACTGCAGGTTATACATTCAGATACAAAAAGACCACTCTTCCATATGGCCTTTCAGTCCCTCTTTCCTGCTCTGGCATTTAGTAAGATTATGACTGATCTACCTGGGTACCACTTTCCTGTTCTAATCCATAGTCTTTAATTCTTCACAGATTAGTGAATAATTTCTTCTGATCTCCTCCTTGAAAGACTTGCTCCTTGAGACCATGACCCTAGGTTTCAAGGCAGCTCACTCAAATGAACATCCTTCCAATATCTCCCTTCTTAAGACCTGTAAGGATCTTGAACATTTAAATGGGGTACTGTCTCATTTCTCCAAACTACACTGTAGGCAGAGTCTGCTTAATTGCTCCTCATGGACAATCCCTCCCACCCCAGAAATATTGCAGTGTAGGAAGACCAGCCCTTTGTGCAATATTCCAGGCATTATTTACCAGGCCTGTTTTTATTGCAGCAGGACAGTTGCTCACGTATTGCAAAAAAGGGTAAGATGCAATTTGCTGTAAAATGTTTCCTATTACCTGTATGTTAACTGCCAGTGATCCTTGCGCAAGGGTACCCTTGCCTCTCTCAACACTGGACTGTGATTCAAATGCTGCTATCCATGTTGCTTGTGAGATTTATGGAAAGTTAGCAATGTACTCTCCCGACAGAGTTCAAGTGCACCAACTCCTTGATACCATGAGGCTGAGAATCAGAGCAGGGCATGGTTGGCTTGGATGTTTGTTCTCCTGTCTGCTCTCCTCAAAAGCCTTTTCATTCAGGCCCACCCAGTCCAGCCCAGTCAAACCAGCGGTTATCCAATTACTGATTCAACTGTTGTCCAGCATTGTCCAGTCACAAGAAATATGCTGCCACCTGAGTGAGTAGTTCCCGATAACAGCCAGCCAGGATTGTCTGCTCTTTGATGGAACCACAGCGTTCACTGAAAACTGAACATTAGGCTGCTGACTTGCCATGTGATCACAAAGGCCAAGAAACTGACCATCTGGAAAGGGGGATGGAAAGCTGTGAAATGCTCGGCCCAACCATTATGCCCACCAGTTTAAGGTGGGATTCATGTTTTAGCTGGGAATTTT
Organism: Mobula hypostoma; assembly: GCF_963921235.1. Taxonomy (NCBI): domain Eukaryota; kingdom Metazoa; phylum Chordata; class Chondrichthyes; order Myliobatiformes; family Myliobatidae; genus Mobula; species Mobula hypostoma. The sequence goes on from NC_086112.1 coordinate 54,812,489, forward strand.
TTTAAAAGAAAAACACTAGGGTAATAAAGATTTATTATTCGTATTTTATTTGGAGTCACAGCTCGGAATAGGCCCTTCCGGCCCTTCAAGCAGCACCACCAACAGCCGCCCTCAATCCCGATTTAACCCAAATCTAATCATGGGACAATATACAATGACCAATTAACCTACCCAAGAGGTCTTTACACTAAACCAGAGAAAACCCACAGGGAGAACATACAGAGCTGCCTTACAGAGGATGCTGGGATTGATCTCCAAGCACCAACACTAAAGCTGTAATAGTGTCACGCAGACCACTATGCTGCAGTGGTACGCCAATGTAACGTATCTGATTAAAATATTAAAATCACCATTCAATTTGCAACAGGCATCCATCATCTCCTATACTTTGAAACTAAACTTTTGCAGAAGTCTGAAGCGTATCTGGCTTTTTAAGACACAGCGATTTTGAGACTTATGAAATCTAACTATTATATTTACAGTTAAGAGATTAATGCCACTGCAGTATGTGGATTTTAGAAAGAAAAGCACATTTGTACATATTCCCCTCCACCACCACCTTTCCCTGAATCAATGTAACATTCTAGCAGAATATGCATTGGCTTTTTTAACATGTCACTTGAATGAACAGAGGAAGCTCTGTTTCAGTTCAAAAAGACAGTGTTCAACGGCAGGTGGGGGAGCTGGGGCATATTCCGAAAAGGCATTTCATTGGTGTCTGCCCAGCCTCTGCTACGGTGTGCTGTACTTGGCTAAGTTTACTCTGGAATACTGGAATTTTTCCTTATAGGGCACAGCATGAGTAAGAGCAGGCAGGGCTTCAGATGACAGTTTTCAGCCTGGTTAGAGTTTGCTGAAAGTATTTTGAAGCTCTGAATCATAGATTACAAAAGAAGTGTGCTTCTCGGGGCTTGCAGGGAGAGGGGACAGAAAAGCGTGAATGTAAGCTTAACCAACGTTTCAGAAGCTGGATCTTGTTTCCTCACAGTTCCCTGTCTGCAGTTGTAAGTAATGGAATTCTCCTTTCCTGTTTGGCAGTATAGGCCAAACCATCATAGTTAATAAGTCTGAGCAGCAGCCATTCTTTTATGCTGTAACGTTTGCTTCAAAACAGCTTGATAATTAGCTTGACTGAATAACTTTTGTTCCAGAATTTCTTAGGATTGTTCTGTCTTCCTGCCGGTTGCTTGATTAGACAGTTCCTCACTTGCTGTGGAATTTCGGACCCTGTCAGAAACGGGTCTGACTGCATATTTTTAGTGAATGTGCTCAGAGCTGAGCACAACCTGATTGGGACTGTACTTATCCAGTAAGAAGCTGTTGCTTAAACACAAGGGGACTGAGCACGCTTTTAAAACTTCAAGTTAGTAAAATGTGATCTTTTCTCTCTTTTTAGTAGCAAATCTGGAGCAGAGAAGGGAGAACTGTTAGCAACAACTTTTGTTTTAGTTGGAATTGTTCATATATTTACTTGCGGCGTTTCTAACTCTTAACCCTGCTGGAATTTTTTACCGTGTGGTTCACTGCAGTGAATTTGGTCACCTGATTAAGGCATAACAGTTCAACTCAAAAGCTCTAGCTGCATCAAGTTCTACTTTAACAGAATGCCACAAATAAGTGCTAATTAAGGAATCTGCAGTGCTGGATCTTTATCAGCCAAAAGTGCCATTTTAATAAAGCTGCAAAGTCTCTGAAATACACGTCTTGTAATACGGTTACAAACTCTTCGTGATTGCATGCTAACTCTTTCTGTTCTGTGAGGCATTGTGTTAACTGTTTTGATAAAGGTTGCTGAGTCGAAATGACATTTTTTTTTAAAAAAACTTATTTCCTACCGCTTTCTATGCAAAATAGCTGTGTTGCATGTATAGACAATAAAAATATCCATAATTATATTTTTCATTTTCGTCTACAGAAAAACGAGGCGATTCTTTAAACGGAGAAGATGAGAAGGATCCGCAGTCTCAATATTCTGTGGAAACTCCTTATGGTTTTCAAATTGACTTGGATTTTCTAAAATATGTGGATGACATACAAAGGGGAAACACTATAAAGAAACTGAATATTCAGAGAAAGTCCAAAGTGGGTAAAGGTCCTGCAAATCCTAGAAGCATTGGAGATCAGGTCAGTGAATGCACATCAACAGAATCCCTGTCATCCTCCAACAGTGAAGACAACAAATTGTCACCGTCGCTTTTTATTGGTACAAGAAGCCAGCATACCCCTCAAATAAGAAGTGGTGGAATTGAGACATCCCCAGCACTTTTAAGCATTCAAGAAAAGAAACTTGTGCCTCCGCCTTCACCAAGGCCAGCAGCACATAATTTCCATGTTGAAAAAACTCTGATGGAAACTCGCAGAAGGCTGGAGCAAGAGAGACTGATCATGCAGTCTACCATTGGAGATACACGGCGCCCTAGGTTTGCAAGTTTTGGAGGCACGGGGTCGACCAACTCTTTGGTTTCATTTACAGGATCTGCAGGGTTAAACCAAGCCTCGCCAAATTCCCAGCAAATTCAGAATGGTTTCCAGGCAAATGGTGAATACAATCCTTATTTTGCTTCGTCGATGGGCAGTTCCATTCGTCACAGCCCTTTGAGCTCGGGCATCACAACGCCTGTCACAAATGTCACCCCAATGCATCTGCAGCACATCAGAGAGCAAATGGTCATTGCACTGCGACGACTCAAGGAGCTGGAGGAGCAAGTGAAAACGATTCCGATTCTACAGGTAAAAATTTCAGTGTTACAAGAAGAAAGGAGGCAATTAACAGCTCAGCTGAAAAACCAAAAAACTGTGAATCAGACTGCTGCTTGTGGGTTTCGAAAGCGATCCTACAGCGCAGGAAATGCAGATCACTTTGAGCAGTTGCTGCAGGCTAAACAGGTTGGAGAGCTGCACATCGACTCGGAGGATGAAATGGAAAATTTTGAACAGAGTTCTTTGAGGATGGAAGAGTTCAGGCAGCTGACAGCAGAGATGCAGGCGCTCGAGAAAAAGATTCAGGACGGTGGTGATGAAAAACCGAACACAGGGCCATTGGTAAAGGCAAAAGAGTACAGGTCGGTAGCTGTGGGAGCCGATGTGGACATGAATGGGTTTGTGGTGTATCATCAAACTGAAAGGTGTCTCAAAGATGTGGCAGTGAGCATGGCTGTTGACCAGACTGATGCCAGTGTTGGGGTTACTGAGACACTTCTCGGTATCACCACGGAGGCTGATATGGAAATTGAACTGCAGCAGCAGACGATTGATGCACTGAAAGAGAAAATTTACAGGCTTGAGGTGCAGTTAAAGGAAGCCACTCATGAGGTGGAAATGAGTAAACTGAAGTTAGAGCTGCAGGTTGCTGGCTCGAGGAAAAGGACAGATAAGTATGTAATGGTACAACCTCAGGTCACGACTGCATCAGTACAAGCGACAGTGCAAATGAAAAACCAAATAGTAGGTGACCACGTGAGCTATTGTGATGCTTGTGTGGGCACTCAACAGCAAACACACAACTCTGGAGTCACCTGTAGGCCTGATTGTCGAGATATCGCTGTGGGTTTGGATATACCAATGAACTGCTGGGTTGTACACGAGAAGGTGGAATTGCAGGATATGGCCGTGGGTCACCGCGTTGTAATGTGTGATAAGGCGATGGATTGCGGGCTGAAAAGTTTCTGCGATGTGGCTGTAAATACAGAAGGAGCAGTGGAGGATCGAAACCTCGCCAAGAAGGAAGTGAGGGAATTTAAATCAGTAGGATCTGGTGATTGCTCAGTGGATGTTATAATTTGCCAACCAAAAGAGCTGATGAATTCCAGCACAAACACAGAACAAGTTAATGCCGTTGATTCCGCAGTAATGGCAGTACCACAGACAACAAACCAACAGACACATATAGATGTGAATAGGTTGAACCAATTCACCAATACTGAGCTGGTAACACTTACAGACTCTGCCACCAATACCATTGTGAGCAATTGCAATAAGGAGACCAACACGACAGCCACCGAAACGCGAACTGTCGCTGTGGGAGATGGTAGAGTGAAGGATGTCAATGCAACTGTTAAAACCCGCTCCGTTGGTGTGGGCACGACATCCACTTGTGACATTGATCTGGAGAAGTCGTCATCTGTAAAAACCAAAGATTTTGGAGTTGGTCAGTTAAGCATAAATGAAAACTTCCTTGTTGGTTTGAAAACTAGAAACATTGCTTGTGGCACGATCAATCAGCCACTTGTGCCTGCTAACACCAAGAGCATCGGCGTTGGTGATGGGTCTGTGCTTCCTGCGAAGTACCAAGAGATGGAGCGAAATCCTGGGGCAGAATCTGCATTGAACCACTATGTTGAGCGTGTACAAAACTTGCTTCAAGAGCAGCAGATGCTTCTTGCTGAAAATTACACTGAACTAGCTGATGCCTTTGGACAGCCCCATTCTCATATTGGGTCCCTGAACTCCCAGCTTCTCAATACACTGACTTCTTTAAATTCAGTCATGAAATATGGGAGCAATGAGGAAATAAGAAGCACTATTAATGTCAGCCCTTGTACAGATTCTGCCGGTGCGACTGCAGGTTAGTTACAAGCTTGAAATATTTGTGACAATGTATCATTGGAACTAGGAGAAGTGCTTTATTGGTTTCACCGCTCCAGCTAATTTTAAATATTTAAGTTTAACTCAAACCTGTTGCCATTCAGTTCAGTTCAAAAATTTAATAATTGATTGATGCTCAATGGAATTCTCTGCATCACCCTGTATTTTTTTTTTCTGTTCAGATATGAAATAACTTCTAATGTCAAGGTAGTGACTATGCCCTAAAGCCTTTTGACAAAACATGATATTTTTTTCTTTGTCCTGAATTGTGTTGCATTTGCATAATAACAAAAGTAATGTGTTCTTTGATCCTGATTCTTCATTCAGTACAGTCCTGGCCAATCCAATATCAATCCTGTTCTGTGTATCCCTTCATGGGCAGGAATCTATCTACTATGTCCTTAAGTGCATTCAGCAATCTCGCCACCACCATCTTCTCTGGTAGAGAATTTCACAGTTTCACAGTCCTCTTAGTGAAGGGATTCTTCCTCATCTCAGTCCTAAATGTCTTCCTCCAAATGCGTTGTAAATCTCTCCAACAACTACCCCACCACACTCCTTCCCCTGCCCTGTCTGTCCAGCCCTGTCAGAATTTTGCTTTTCAGTTTGGTCCTGTCTCTTCAGAGCCCGACGGGAGATGTGTTTTGTTGACCAAATGTTTCCATATGACACAGTCCATCCATCTATGAATCAGTCTGTTAAACCTTCACTGCACTCCCTCAGTGACAGTTTATATCCTTTCTCGGGTAAGGAGACAAAATTGGCATGTAGAGGATGACGTTTGTGGTCTCAGGGTCCTGTATAATTGTAGCAAGATATCCAGGCTCCTGCACACACAATTCCTGCTATGAAGGCAACATTTCATTTGCCATTTTAATTGTTTGCTGCACCATTGTGCATGCTTTCCATGTCTGGTTGCTCTTTACATCAATATTTCCTAATTTATCATTATCTGCCTTTACATTTTCTTTCTTAACATTTTTCCCCATTAGACTGCATGTGCCATGTTTTATGCACACCTGTCTACGTCACCTTTGAGCCTCGATGTCCTCCTTACTACAAGCAATGTCACCCAGTTTTGTTGGGGGCAAATTTGGGACAAGATTTACTGAGTTCCATCATTCAAATCACTTGTGTCCAATGTGGCTAGTTGGTGCTGAGGCATTGATTCCTGCAGTATCCCACTAGTCACTGCATCCCTAACAGAGTCCTACTTGCTCTTTCTCTCTCTTTCCTGTCTGTTGATTAATTTTTAATCCATGCATGTCTATTGTCTTCCATTGCTGCTACTTTGATTTTGTGTATTAACCTCTTGAGTGGGAATTTATATGTCACCAACCTTCTGAAAACCCAAATAGACTATCTTCATTTGCTCTTCTCTATCCTACCTATTACATACTCAAAAAAAACCCTGGATTTATTGAACACAATTTCCCTTTTATAAATCTATGTTGGTTTTTATTTAATCCCATTACAAATATCTAAGCCTGATATCACATTTCTTGATGTACTTCAGTGTTCACTTTACTGTTTTTAGCTAGCCAGCCTCCAGTTCCCTCCTCCTGCACCCCTTTGTGTTAATAGTGGGGTTTCATCTGCAGCCAGTTTGAATGAAGTGTTTTGATGCTGTCTTCATAAGACACAAATGCTCCTGCCATTAAGTTGGATGTTTTCTTCTCTTGAAATTCAAAGCAAATTTGCAGATGCTGGGAATATGAAATAAAAATAGAACATGCTAGCAGCCCTCAGTCAGGCAGCATTTTTATGGAAAGAGAAACCTTTGAAATCTAGAGGTACCTAAATCAGTTCTTGCATTGACTATTCATTATATGCAACCAAGCAGATCGTGGACAGGAGAAGCATTTTGTTTTGTTTTTGCCTTTCACCAAAAGTAAAGTGAATATCAGTCCCATCTGTAAAAGAAGAAAATACGTTGCTAATATGCAGCCAATGCAAATTAAATAAAGGGATTTGCCTTTAAAAGAAAATGATTTAGTTTATCCAGACACTTTACAATGAACCCAAGGATGCCAGTTGGCTGGCTCAGTGGTAGTAGTTCTTAATTTTCAGAGCTTGCGAAGGGACTTGGGTGCTAATGTGTCTGATGTCTTTCCCTTTGTTTCTCTAGGCCAACCTAAATTGAGGCATTCAGTGGATAGAATTATTTTCCTACTTTAGTACAGGTTGACCTTCACTAATCCGATTACCTGTAATCCAGTTCCTTCAATAATCCAGCACTGATTATGCTTAATGTGATCCTTCTGTAATTCGGCATTTTCACTAATCCGGCACTCCTCAGGTCCCAATGGTGCCGGATTAGTGAAGGTCGACCTGTATTTGAAATAGAGAATCAAACACTGAGTGTGATTAATTTCCATGCTATTAAAGTGATTTAGTAATCATATTTTTTATCATTTAAACATGGTCTGGTTTAAATTGGATTTTTCTCATTTCTGTGCGCGTTCCAATTTGGAAATCTACTACTTTTTAATTTTAATTCACCAAGCCATCTTAAGCAGATACTTGTAGAGCCCAGTTGATGCAGTTTACAAAGCAATTTAATTGCCTCAGTACAGTGCCCATGTTGTGTTGGTTTATGCTGACTTGCACTCTTTGAGAAGATGCATTACAGGATTTGACTGGGTAAATATATTCTGTGACTTGAAGGAATGTCCCAGTGCTTAGCAAATTCTTAGCTGACTACATCACATGACAATTGAAGTCTCACAGTTGGTCATTACAATAAAATGACATAAATAAAGCTTCGGGAAAATAATCCTTCCATCGACTTACCAGATTTTGCTTCAAATTAGATTCAAAGCTGAAGTAGCTCTGTGAATCAAATAATTTTTTTTGCCACTTTTAATGGCTAATTTTGCACAATTCGGTTCTCAGCATGATGTTGAGGGTGGCTGAAGTGAATTAGGGGTTGGGAATTCTGGGGCAGGGTGCAGCCCATGTAGGGATTGGGCGGGTCACCTGTGGTTCTGATCATCTGTAGCATGCAGCGAGCAGTGGAACATGACTGGGTTCATCGTAGTCCTCAGTTGGCTTTTCATATATTTTAAAATAACTTCTCAATGTTTACATGTTGGGATTGTATTTTTAGGTTGTGGCATAGACTGACACACTACAGGATGAGGCCACTTGGTATATTTTTTCGCAGTTTGGAAAAGCCATTCAATCAGTCATATTCCCTAACTTTCTCAATGGCCCTGGAAGTTTCCCATTTCATGCAATTTCTTTTTGGCAGTTGATGAATCTGTTTCCATTACCATTTGGAAAATTATTGTTCAAGCATTAATTTTCCTGCATGTAGCCAATATTTCTTTGCTTAATATCTTAAATCTGTGCTCTGGTGACCAGCCATTCTGCCCTGGGAAATGGACTTCCTATTTACACAATCAAAATTCTTCATGATTTTGAACACCTCAAATCTCCATCGAACTTGCTGTACTTTGCGAGCAAGCACAGTTCCTGTTCTCTCCCCATGTCGCTAACAACCATGGGAGTTGTCAGTTCCTGGAAATAACTGAGAAAATCTCTTCTGTACCCTACCTAATAAGGTCATCATGTTTCCCATTTGCGAATGGAAAGCAAGTATACATAACAACTGTTGTCAATATGATGCCTCACTGTTGAAGCACACACCATGTGTCTGCTGATTAGCAATGGGGCAAATCGTCCATGTGCTTTGAATACCTGATGTACAGTTTCAGAAGCCCAGCTTAAATTGATTGTTCTATATTCTGCTCTTCAACTCTCTGATCTTCCTCTTGCTTCTGTCTTTGTATTTCTCTATCTTGGTGGCTAAGATATTGGAAGGTGAGCATAGATCATGGAAATATATTGCCATGGAAACAGACCTTCATGGTCACCTTACCCATGCTCACCATGAAATCCTTGCCTCTGTTAGGCTTGTATCTCTCTATACCTTTTCATCTACGTAACTTTCCAAATTCCTTTAAAAAGTAGTAATTGTATCTGCCTCCACCAGTTCCTCTGACTGCTCATTCCAAATACCCTTTTTGTGGAAATCTTGCCCCTCAAATCTTGAAATTCCCCTTCCCTCCCTTACTGTAAACCTTTAGCCTCCAGCTGTAGACCTCCATGCCCTGGGAAACAGATTTTGACTCTCACAATCTTGTAAACCTCTTTGAGGTTTACCCTATGTTCCATTGAGGGTAAACCCAGAATATCCTATCTGTCTTGATGACAACAATCCTCTATTCCACACAATATCCTGGTGAATCTCTTCTTGCCATCCCATCTTTCCGGTGGTGTGATGATCAGAACTGTAGACAATTGGCAGTCATTATAACTAACAAGCAAAGGTAAATGATTTACAGTGCCCTGACAAAGTATTCAGCCCCAACATTTTATTCACATAAATGAGTATTACAACTAGGGTTTTTGATTTTAACTGAGAATTTTTATTTGTGAATGACATGCTCCTTTTTTCACAGTATAGCCCCAAACAAAAACCACAGGGAAAATTGTAAAGCATGGAAAAACTAAAAATTCAAAACCTGAAATGTCAGCAGATCAAAAGTATTCATCCCCCTTTGCTCAGTATGTAGTTGAACCACCTCTGACAGCTATTACAGCCAGTAGTCTTTTTGGATAAGTCTCTATTAGCTTTGCACAGTGTGATGGAGCAAGATTTGCCCATTCTTCCCTGCAAAATTTCTCAAGCTCTGCCAGTTTAGTTGGGGAGCTGTGTTGGACAGCACTCTTGAGGCTTTGTCAGAGATTTTCAATCAAGTTAGGGTCGGGCTCTGACTGGGCCACTCAAGGACATCACTTTTCTCTGGCAGTGTGCTTTGGGTCATTGTCCTGCTGAAAGATGAACTTCCTTTCTGGTTTAACTTTCTGGCAGAAGCTACCAGGTCTTTATCCAGGATCCCTCTGTATTTAGTCCCATCAATCCTGGCCAGATTTCCAGTCCCTGCTGCTGAAAAGCATCCCTAAAGCATGATACTACCTCCACCATACTTTAGAGTAGGGATGGTGTTACCTGTCTGATTTACGCCAAATGTACCACGAAAGAAAAATACATCCTTGCCCATGAAGACTTTGCAAAGTGCCACATGGAAGACACTAAAGATATGAATAAAGGTCTTGTGGTCAGACAAGAGTAAAGTGGAACTTCTTGGCCTCAACACTGAGCGGTATGTGTGGCATAAATCTAATAGGCGTTGAATACTTTTGATCTGCTGTCATTTCAGTTGTTGAATTATTAGTTTTTCATGCTTTACAAACTTCCCTGTTTTTTGGGGGCTTTGCTCTCGGGGCGGGGGGGGAGGATGGGGAAGAAAAGAGCACGTGATTTCACAAATAAAAATTCTCACTCAAATTGATCAAAGTTCCTGGTTGTAATTCTCATTTACAAAGGGTTGGGGGCTGAATATTTTTTTCAAGGCACTGTATAATAGAGCATACATTAGACAATTAATTACAGTGGCTTTCTCTACCTGCTTTGTCAAACAAAGCATTCTATCAACAGAAAATAATTGATAATTTACTACAATTCAGAGCAGAACCAACCAGCGTTACGTGTTACATCCTTGAATTTCCTGTCTTTGCCACTCGTGCATTCTCCTTTGCACTGTCCGAACTGCATTTCTTGCCACACCCACTGAGCGCCGGTCCCCCCTCCAAATTGAAATACAGGCAGGCAACAAAGTCAACCTGGCAACAGATGGGAACCTTGTTATATGCTACTGTCTTCAGCCAAGCTGCATGTACAGATGGACATCTGATCCACACGTACAGCTTGTATGGAGGGAAAATATTTGAGCTCACAGTTGTGTGTAGCTGGGCTTGTCTTTTAATACCAGTGATTGCCCATTACGTTGGCAGTCCACCTGTGAATGTTTTCCACTGTTAGAGATTTTTTTGCCAACTAGGGTCTTTTTGAGGAAACTTAAGATGACCAAGGCACTACTGAAAGTCATCTGGGAGCAATGCCGTAAGATCAAAGATGTATAACTGAAAGGCCAAATGTTCTTACAGTAGTGTATCGACACCTGTCAAAATATTCCATTTGGGGCCTATTGATTGACTTTGAGTCAATTGATGTCTCATTGAGTGACAGCAACATTGAGCACAGAATCAGGCCTAAAGCCAACCATGTCTCTTCTGACCAAGTACAGTGCCTATAAAAAGTATTCACCCCTTCCCCCTTGAAGCTTTTCATGTTTTATTGTTTTACTACATTGAATCACAATGGATTTAATTTGGCTTTTTAATCACACTGATCCACAGAAAGACTCTTTCGTGTCAAAGTGAAAACAGATCTCTACAAATTGTTCTAAATTAAACAAATATAAAACACCAAATAATCGATTGCATAAGTATTCACCCTCATCAAGTCAGTATTTAGTAGATGCACCTCTAGCAGCTGATGGGCCTCTGTCAGCTTTGCACATCTGGACACTGCATTTTTTTCCCCATTCTTCTTTGCAAAGCTGCTCAAACTCTGTCAGATTGCATGGGGATCGTGAGTGAACTTCCCTTTTCAAATCAAGCCACAAATTCTCAATTGGATTGAGGTCTGGACTCTGACTTGGCCACTCCAGGACATAACTTTGTTTGTAAACCTTTCCTGTTTCGCTTTGGCTTTATGCTTGGGGTTGTTTTCCTGCTGGAAAAAAAATCGCAGAAAACAAATTCCAAGTTGCAGTGTTCTTGCACTCTGAATCAGGTTTTCCTGCAGGATCTCCCTTTATTTTGCTGCATTCATTTTACCTCCTACCTTCACAAGTCTTCCAGGGCCTGCTGCAGTGAAGCATCTCCACAGTGTGATGCAGCCACCACCATGCTTCACGGTAGGGATGGCATGTTTTTGATGATGTGCAGTGCTAAACATAGTGTTTAGTCTGATGGCCAAAAAGCTCAATTTTGGTTTCATCAGACCACAGAAACTTCCAGCTGACTTCAGAGCCTGGCAAACTCTAGCCGAGATTTCATGTGAGTATTTTCAGCAGTGGCTTCTCTTTGCCACTGTCCCATAAAGCTGTAACTGGGGAAGCACCCACCCGAACAACAGTTGTTGTATGCGCAGTCTGTCCCATATCAGCCACTGAAGCTTGTAACTCCTCCAGAGTTGTCATAGGTCTCTTGGTGGTCTCCTTCACTAGTCCCCTTCTTGCACGGTCACTCAGTTTTTGAGGACATCCTGCTCTAAGCAGATCTACAGCTGTGCCATATTCTTTCCATTCTCCAAGGGATATTCAGTGACTTGGATATTTTCTTGTATCCATCTCCTGACTTGTGCTTTTTAATAAGCTTTTCGCAGAGTTGCTTGGAGTGTTCTTTTGTCTTCATGGTGTAGGTTTTGCCAGGATACTGACTCACCAGCAGTTGGACCTTCCAGTAAAAATAAATACAATCAATTGAAACACCTTGACTGCACACAGTGATCTCCATTTAACTAATTATGTGACTTCTAAAAACAATTGGCTACACCAGTGATAAATTGCTGTGTAATATTAAAGGGGGTGAATTCTTGTGCAATCAATTATTTTGTTTTATATTTGTAATTAATTTAGATCACTTTGTGGAGATCTGATTTCACTTTAACACGAAAGAGTCTTTTTCTGTTAATCAGTATTTTAAAAAAGGCTAAACTGTGATTCAATGCAAAACAATAAAGCATGAAAACTTCCAGGGTGGTGGTGTGGGTGAATACTTTTTGCTTTATCTATCCATGCTAATCCATTTACCAACACTTGGTCCTTAGTCCTTTCTGTCTTGGCGATTCAAGTGTTCATGCAGATACTTGTTAAATGTGGGAGTACCTGTCTCTACTTTCCGAGATTGCAGCCACCCTTATGAAGGTTAGACATCCATTCGTACTCGAGCCCATGGATCATATTTAAAGAAAAGTGTACATACGTACTTTCACATCTTGTCATTTTTCACTCTCGCACCATCCCACCTCATTCAACATTAAAAAATGTGTCACTTAACCCTGCCCTGTTGTGACTGAGATCAAAGTCCCCAGAGAGACACCAAAACTGGTGGTTATAGAAGTCTTTATTCATCACAACAAGCTGGCATTCGCATAAAGACGCTCTTGTTGGAGTCTCACAAACCCAAAAGTACATCACATATTTATACCCTTAAGAGCAGGTAATTCAATACAATTTCCTTGTTTACTTCAATACTTTAGATTGACAAATGGCTCCTTTGAGTTACATATTTACAGTGGAAGCTTATTGTAATTGATAAGACACCTTTGAAGGTTCAAATGCCTTTGCTGGAATAAACTATAGGTAATACAAATGCCCAACTATTAAGAGTTAAGTCATAGTATCAGTCCAGTATGCAAGCTTCCTTGAACTTGTTTCAATGGTGCAAATTACTTAAACCCATTACTCAAACCCTGGATTAATGCAGGCCAATTAACACAACCCCATCATCTTAGCATTAGGCTGATACAAATGCACTTATCCTATGATCACCATTTTGCAAACCGTATCTCTTACAGTTTTGTTCATATGCAAAGTTGCTGCTTTTAAGTTCAATTTACTGCTTTCAATTTATAATTTGCATTGAGAACTGGGAGCTGATTCTCGCTTGACTATTCACATAACTCTAGAATATTCCCTAACATGCCGTCCTCTTGGTCCATGAACAGAAATCTGTCCAGAAAGGCCAAATGTTGAGGATCTAATTAAGTTGGGCGGCAAAAATGCCCTTCACTATTAAAAATCCCTTACACAATTAATGACCTATGATGTCCCTATGTACCAACATATAACAATATCTGTCATACCTAATTAGCTTTCTACAAGACTAAGCAAAGATAGTGATAAAATGTTTCAGAAATTTGATCACATCCTCCTCCTGGGCATATTTGTCTTCTCAATTTCAATCAATCTTTAAAATACAGCTTTGTCATTCATGTGCTTGTTGTCCTTCCTTGCTGGCCCATTGTAGCTTGATCATATCCTTATCATTACCCCTTCAATCTCTGATAACTGAAACTGTCAGATCTATCTGTGTGCAGTGTACTGGCAGGGTAACTTACCTCAGCTTCACAGGCAAAACAGTTGACACTCTATGCCAAGACAAAAGATTGTCAGGATGATCTGACAAGCCTCTCAGTTCTTTTTGATTGATCTACAGAAGTGTTTGGGGTGGTCCTTATTTGACTGGCTCAAGGACCTCACTGTGGTGGCTCTTCCTCTGCCTCTGGCCTTTCAATCACTGATCCAAATTCACTACTGCGAAGCCTCTTCCGGTGATGCCTACACTGAAGAAGTTTAAATCTTCTCTTCGGGAGTTCAGTGAAACCATCTCTCACTGCTCCCCATCTGTAATTTCTTCGGCTCTTCAACTTTTCGGCCGCATTTTGTCTCAGTCCAGCTCTTGGCTCCATCCCTCCCCTCCTGCCTTCTCCTATCATTTTGGATCTCCCACTCCCCCTCCCACTTTCAAATCTCTTACTAACTCTTCCTTCAGTTAGTCCTGACGAAGGGTCTCGGCCCGAAACGTCGACTGTACCTCTTCCTAGAGATGCTGCATGGCCTGCTGCGTTCACCAGCAACTTTGATGTGTGTTGACTGAAAGGGCCCAGGTCATTCATGCCCCCTCCCATTCCAGGGTGGGGTGGCTGCCTTCAGACACTACGTGCAATTTCTTCTCTTTCTCTTGCCATCGATGTTGTGGAACTTGATGTCTGCCATAACTCTGATCCCTTTCCATCTACTTTCCTCAGTATCTATCTATACAACTAATCATCCACCTGTCAGAACCAGCCTTCATTACGGAGTATAGTGACCATTATACATTGTTTATGGTTTATTTAAACAATCGCTGTCTCTTCTGCATTCACGTTTCCATTCTCTTCCTCCTTTGGGTCTACTTCCATCAGGTGTGGTCAGATGTGACACGGCAGGCTGGTGCTCATCTCTGAAATGACATTGTTAGAGGGTGGATTTGAACTCTTGTTCTGTCTGAGGGTGAGTGATACAATTTAACCCAAGTCCAGTGCTTCCACTGGCTGCCTCGCATGGTCTGTACAGAAAAGCAGGGGTCATTTGTCAGAAGCACCACTGGGGAGCGAACCCTGCCTTTTCAAGCAGCTCCCTTACCATGACTTGGTCTCCCAGCTGTAGGAGGATCATCTCCTCTCCTTCTGGCTCCCCGCAACAAGGTGCTTCTGTTGTTTTGTTTGGTCCTTCAACACTCCCAGCTGGTTACAGAGGCCTTTTACGTACTGGCCATTTTATCCCCTGCGTTCCAGGTACAGTGCAACCCAATTACTCCATAAGGGAGTCACATTGCTTGCCCCGTCAGCAATTTGTAGGGGCTAAGACTTAGCGGCTGGTTTGGGGTTGTTCACAATCTGATCAGGATTGTGTTAACCATTAATATGTTAACCCATGTCTGTCCCGTCTCTGTTATAGCTTCAGCTAGGGCAGTTTTGATCGTTCGGTTCATCCTTTCTACCATTCCTGAGCTCTGAGGGTGGTAGGGTACGTGGAATTGTTGTTGAATCCTGAGCAGTCAGCACATTTCCTTCATCACTTTCCCTGTGAAATGTGCTCCCTGATCCGAGTCCACCTGGGCTGCACTTCCTCTCCTGGGGAGGATTTCCTGAGTTAAAATCCATGCTGCTCTGCTGGTGGTACAATCTCTCATTGGGAAAGTCTCTACCCACTGGGTGAGGTGATCCATGATCTCACCAGACAGTAGCTTTTCCCCCTGCTTTTTGACAAGGGCCCCATGAAGTCCATCTGGATGTTTCCCCAGGGGCTCCTAGACTGTGTCTGGTTTGCTAGCTGCACCTTTATTCGCCACTGGGGTTATATTGGGCACAAATGATTCATGTCTGACAAAATTTAGCAACATCCTTGCCTGTCCCTGGCCACGGCCAAGACTGCTGGAGGGTCATGAACATATTGTGCCCTCCCTGAGAAGAATATAAGACATAGGACCAGAATGGGCCATTCAGCCCATTGGGTCTGCTCCACCATTCCATCATGGTTGATACTGGATCCCACTCAATCCCATACACCTGCCTCTCGCCATAACCTTTGATTTCCCCTGACCAATCAGGAAACTATCAATTTCCACTTTAAATATACCCACAGTCTTGGCCTCCACAGCTGTCTGTAGCAGAGCATTCCACAGATGACAAAAGAAATTCCTCCTTAGCTCTGTTCTAAAGGGTTGCCCCTCAGTTTTGAGGCTGTATGCTCCAGTTCTGGATACCCCTACCATAGGAAGCATCCTCTTCACATCCAACTTACCCAGTCCTTTCAACATTTGGTAGGTTACATTGCATTACCCCCTGCATTCTTCTTAATTCCAGTGAGTACAGACCCAAAGCTGCCAAATGCTCCTCATATGTTAACCCCTTCATTCCTGGAATAATTCTCATGAATCTCCTCTGGACTCACTTTAATGACAACACATCCTTTCTGAGATATGGGGCCCAAAACTATTGACAATACTCCCAAGTGTGGCCTGAATAGTGTCTTATAAAGCCTCAGCATTATATCCCTGCTTTCATATTCTGTTCCCCTTGAAATGAATGTCAACATTGTATTTACCGCCTTTACTACAGACTCAACCTGTAAATTAATGGGAGTCTTGCACGAGGACTCCTAAGTCCCTTTGCATGTCTGATGTTTGAATTTTCTCCCCAATTAAATCTGAACCAATGTGCTCTTTACCAAAATGCATTATCATACATTTCCCAACACTATATTCCATCTGCTACTTTTTTTGTCCATTTGTCCAATTTGTTTAAGTCCTTCTGCAATCACATTGCTTCCTCAGCACAACCTACCCCTCCACCTATCTTCATATCATCTGCAAACTTTGCACAAAGCCCTCAATTCCATTATCTAAATCATTGACAAGCAATGTGAAAAGCAGTGGTCCCAGTATTGACCCCTGAGGAACACCACTAGTCACTGGCAGCCAACCAGAAAAGGCCCCCTTTATTCCCACTCACTGCCTCCTGCCTGTCAGCCATTCTTCCATCCATGCCAGTATCTTTCTTGTAACTTTATCCTGTTAAGCAGCCTCATGTGTGATACCTTATCAAATGCCTTCTGAAAATCTAAGTAAATGACATCCATTGTCTTTCTGTTGTCCTCCCTGCATGTTACTTCCTTAAAGAACTCTTAACAGATTTGTCAGACAAGATTTCCCTTTACAGAAACCTTGCTGACTTTGATTTATTTTATCATTAGTCTCCAAGCACCCCGAAACCTCATCCTTAGTAATGGACTCTAACACTTTCCCAACCACTGAGGCTAGTCTAACTGATCTATAATTTCCTTTCTTTTGCCTTCCTCCCTTCTTAAAGAATAGAGTGATAGTTGGAATCATCCAGTTCTCCGGAACCATGCCAGAATGAAATGATTCTTGAAAGATCATGACCAATACATCTGCTATCTCTTCAGCAACCTCTCTCAAAACTCTGGTGTGTAGTCCACCTGGTCCCGGTGACTTACCCACCTTAAGACCTCTCAGTTTGCCTGCCGCTTTTTCCTTTGGAATAGCAATGGCACTCAGTCCTGCTCCCTGACATTCACGGACTTCTGGAACACCCTCTGATGGCATCACTCTGTGATGTAACTTCAGCAATATCTGCCTAATATGTGCAGGGCTACAGCTACTCCTTCCCCAAGCATCCAGCTACCATCTGGTCCCTCCTCCACTTCTCCTTCTCTGCCTCCACATCCCCATATACTTTTACTAGATTGACTTCTGTAGGTTTTCCTTCTTCGCTGGCAATTTCTGTTGGCTTGTGTTCTCCTGCTGCTCTTTTTGCCCTGAGTTCCACCCACTCATTCCCTTTCTGATCTTTACTTCTCACTCTCTGGCGAGCCTTTACTTTAATCACTGCTACCTCTGCAGGCAACTTTACTGCTTCTATCAGTTCCTTTATTCGGTGCCTGTGCTGAGTACCCATGCCCTTTGAGGTTACAAACCCTCTCCACACCTACGCTGTCAGGTAACCATGCACCACACCCAAAGTGTACCTACTGTCTGTGTAAATGTTCACTCTCTCCCCCGTTGCAGTTTCTATTAAAGTCACTAGTTCAGCTACCTGAGCTGAGCATCCATCTGACAGTGCCCCTGCAGCTAATTTCTCTTCTGTCACTGTCACTAGGGTGCATCTAGTCTGTGACTTCCCATCTAAGTACCTCCAGAACCCACCTATAAAACTCTCCTCTGCTTCTCCTTCCAGTGGAATTTACTTTTACACCAGATTCTTCCTCCAGGTCTTTTTCCAGTTGATACTCACGTTTCACCCTCTGCAGGATGGCACCTGTGGGGTTCACCCCAGTGTGTGTGTGTCTGTCTCTTTTTTTTCTCCCCCTCTTCTCTCCCCCCCCCCCCATTACTGATTTGTCTTTGGAGGTGAGAGCTGCCCTCTGGCTCTCTGTGACTGCTCTCAGCCTCACTGTATTCGGGAGCTCCACACTGGTGTGTGCCGTGTGTAACGGGAGCTGCCCCATGATTACTACAGGCTCACAAACCCACTCAGCTCAAGCTACACGGTCCAAGGCTGCGACACACCAGAGAAGTCCGGCAGAAACAGGAGTCTGTTTTGCTGAATAGTATAGAAACATAGAAACATAGAAACGTAGAAAATAGGTGCAGGAGTAGGCCATTCGGCCCTTCGAGCCTGCACCACCATTCAGTATAATCATGGCTGATCATCCAACTCAGAACCCTGCACCAGCCTTCCCTCCATACCCCCGATCCCTTTAGCCACAAGGGCCTTATCTAACTCCCTCTTAAATATAGCCAATGAACTGGTCTCAACTGTTTCCTGTGGCAGAGAATTCCACAGATTCACCACTCTCTGTGTGAAGAAGTTTTTCCCCATCTCGGTTCTAAAAGGCTTCCCCTTTATCCTCAAACTGTGACCCCTCGTTCTGGACTTCCCCAACATCGGGAACAATCTTCCTGCAGCTAGCCTGTCCAATCCCTTTAGGATTTTATATGTTTCAATAAGATCCCCCCTCAATCTTCTAAATTCCAACGAGTATAAGCCTAGTCGATCCAGTCTTTCATCATATGAAAGTCCTGCCATCCCAGGAATCAACCTGGTGAACCTTCTTTGTACTCCCTCTAGGGCAAGGATGTCTTTCCTCAGATTAGGGGACCAAAACTGCACACAATACTCCAGGTGTGGTCTCACCAAGGCCTTGTGCAACTGCAGTAGTACCTCCCTGCTCCTGTACGCGAATCCTCTTACTATGAATGCCAGCATACCATTCGCCTTTTTCACCACCTGCTGTACCTGCATGCCCACTTTCAATGACTGGTGTATAATGACACCCAGATCTCGTTGCACCTCCCCTTTTCCTAATTGGCCACCATTCAGATAATAATCTGTTTTCCTGTGTTTGCCACCAAAGTGGATTACCTGACATTTATCCACATTAAATTGCATCTGCCATGAATTTGCCCACTCACCTAACCTATCCAAGTCACCCTGCATCCTTTTAGCATCCTCCTCACGGCTAACACTGCCGCCCATCTTCACGTCATCTGCAAACTTGGAGATGCTGCATTTAATTCCCTCATCTAAGTCATTAATATATATTGTAAACAACTGGGGTCCCAGCACTGAGCCTTGCGGTGCCCCACTAGTCACTGCCTGCCATTCTGAAAAGGACCCGTTTATTCCCACTCTTTGCTTCCTGTCTGCTAACCAATTCTCCACCCACATCAATACCTTACCCCCAATACTTTAAGTTTGCACACTAATCTCCTGTGTGGGACCTTGTCAAAAGCCTTTTGAAAATCCAAATATACCACATCCACTGGTTCTCCCCCATCCACTCTACTAGTTACATGCTCAAAAAATAAAAATGAGATTCGTCAGACATGATTTTCCTTTCACAAATCCATGCTGACTTTGTCCGATGATTTCACCGCTTTCCAAATGTGCTGTTATCACATCTTTGATAACTGACTCTAGCATTTTCCCCACCACTGATGTCAGGCTAACTGGTCTATAATTCCCCGGTTTCTCTCTCCCTCCTTTTTTAAAAAGTGGGGTTACATTAGCCACCCTCCAATCCTCAGGAACTAGTCCAGAATCTAAAGAGTTTTGAAAAATTATCACTAATGCATCCATTATTTCTTGGGCTACTTCCTTAAGCACTCTGGAATGCAGACCATCTGGCCCTGGGGATTTATCTGCCTTTAATTCCTTCAATTTACCTAACACCACTTCCCTACTAACATGTATTTCGCTCAGTTCCTCCATCTCACTGGACCCTTGGTCCCCCACTATTTCCGGACTATGCCACTGGCCTTCTTGTGTCCCCTGATCCTGTGCTATTTCTGTATTGTAGTACTGTCCCTCATTGCTGCAGTAAAGGGGAAAGAGTCTGTCAGACCTGTTAATCCTCAAACAGGTGCAGAAACTAGGGCTTTGTTATTATCTGTGAATATTTTATTATCTTCTCTTCTACTGACCGACTTTCCTTCCTCCAGAGGGAGCTTCCCTCCTCTGACTGAAGCTTGTAATGGGGCCATCAGTGCTGCAAATCCGGGAGTGAAGTTGCAACAGTAATTAAACCTTCCTCACTCCCCTCATATTGACTGGATAGGACGTGGAATTAATTGCTGTCTTTCTGTCATCTGAAGTGTCCTTTCTACCCTGTGTGATAACATGCCCTTGGTTGCGTTCCTGTTTGGGCCATATGTTAAATTCCTGGTGCTGTAATACTTCCAAAACACTCACTATTGCTCCACAGTGCCCAACTTCAACCTCTGAGGTGATTAATCATAGTCATACTTTATTGATCCCAGGGGAAATTGGTTTTCATTACAGTTGCACCATAAATAATTAAATAGTAATAAAACCATAAATAATTCAATAGAAATATGTAAATTATGCCAGGAACTAAGTCCAGGACCAGCCTATTGGCTCAGGGTGTCTGACCCTCCAAGGGAGGAGCTGTAAAGTTTGATGGCCACAGGCAGGAATGACTTCCTATGACGCTCTGTGTTGCATCTTGGTGGAATGAGTCTCTGGCTGAATGTACTCCTGTGCCCAACCAGTACATTATGTAGTGGATGGGAGACATTGTCCAAGATGGCATGCAACTTGGACAGCATCCTCTTTTCAGACATCACTGTCAGAGAGATTAACAAATCATCTATATATTGTAGAATTATACTACAGTATGCATCAACTCAAGCTTATCCGAAATCTGTGGAAAATGACTTTATGGACAATGTCAGGGCTATTGTGGAAATCTTAAGGTAATCTAGTCTCCTGTACTTGGGTACTTTCCCACTTGTCAAATCCCTGGTCCAGCACTTCCCAATTTACCTTATCATCTTCCTCAACAGTTATTCCCATGGTTGATGCCCAGCAAGCATCCACCTACTGGGGCTTATTCTATTTACTTCTCAGTCTGCCCAGATTCAGGACTAATTAATTCATGCATCTTACTAATTATTCTGCCTGTTTTTCATGTACGTCTCTTTGTCTCTTTCTCTGTCTTCATCCCATTTGTTCTGTAGCTCTACTATTTGTACATTGTGATTTCAGGCACTTTATTCTCCCCTGCAAATACACATGACATAGAATGACTGCTGCTTTACCTCACTTCCTCATGGATTGACATTTCCACCACTGCCAATGTTCCTCTAGGCTCCAGGTGTTAACCCACCCAGCCATGTCCATTCAACCTTCTCAAGTTTAATGTGGAATGTTAAATATTTCTACACTGTCGCCCGTCTTAGGCTTCTCAGGTTTTCCCATAGACAGTCGGACGCACGCAGATAATTTCCCAAACTTTCTCTCTGCCGTCCCAAACAGTATCTCCCACACTATCCAAGTATTCTCTGTAAACTCGTTGCACTCAATCCATTGCCCACTGAATGAGTATATGTGCACCCTCTGCTGTCTAAACAGGCAGTAACCACCTTCCGCAACTGGTGGCCTTGTCTCAGTGAACTTCCCTGTGCTGTCTGGTAGCTGGTCCCTTACACATAGCGCACACACACATACCTCTTAAAAAGAAATACTTTTAGACAGCTAAAGTCACTGACCACATAGTGGGATACGGATGTATCCTGGACGAGCCCCCAAATGTTAGATTAGATTATGAGGACACACAGGCCTCTTTTATTGTCATTTAGTAATGCATGCACGAAGAAATGATACAATGTTCCTCCAGAATGATATCACAGAAAAACAAGACAAACCAAGACTGAAAAAACTGACAAAAACCACATAATCATAACATATATTTACAACAGTACAAAGCAGTACCGTAATTTGATAAAGAACAGACCATGGGCATGGTAAAAAAAAAAGTCTTGAAGTCTCTCGAAAGTCCCAACATCTCATGCAGATGGTAGAAGGAAGAAAAACTCTCCCTGCCATGAGCTTCCAGCACCGCAAACTTGCCGATGCAGCACCCTGGAAGCACCCGGCCACAGCCGACTCTTGAGTCCATCCAGAAACTACGAACCTCCGACACCGAGCACCATCTCTGCTGAGTGCTTCAACTCCGGTCCCGGCAACAGGCAATAGGGAAAGCCAAGGATTTGGGGCCTTCCCCTCTGGAGATTCTCGATTGCACAGTAGCAGTGGCAACGAAGCGGGCATTTCAGAAGTTTCTCCAGCTGTGTTGCGCCGCCATCTTCTCCTCCCCTCCATATTTCCTGGACGTATCCTGGACGAGCCCCCAAATGTTATGACTATAATCAAAGTCACCAGGGAGGTACTGAAGATGGTGATATGGAACTTTTTATTCATCACGACAAGCAAACACTCGCATGGAAACACTCTGGATAGAGGCTCATAAACCCAATATTACGTCACATCTTAATACTCTTAAGATCAAAGGTAACAGCAGGTGATTCAATACGATCTTAATAGTTAAAATGACTTTTTTTACTTCATTATATTGGGTTGACAGATGGTTCTTTTGTGGTACATACTTATGGTGGAAGCACATCGTAATTGCACCTCTGAAGGTTCAAATGCCTTTGCGAGGAGAAACTAAAATTTCTGGTGAGAGAGAGCCAGACACCCAACAATTGATAGAGCAAAGTGATAGTATCAGTCCAGTCTGCAAGCCTTCCTTGAACTTGTTTATGATGGTGTAAATTGTTTAAACCCATTACTCAAACCCTGGAGTAATGAGGCCAATTAACACAACTACATTGGCTGATGCATATGCAAGTGGCTCATGGTCACCATTTGCAAACCATATCTTTTACAGACAGTTTTGGTTATTTGCAGGGGTGTGCTCTATCTTCAATTTACTGCTTGCAATTTATAATTTGCACTAAGAACCAAAGACTGGTTTTGCTTGAACTAATATCTGCCATATTCATATAACTCCAGAATATTCCCTCACATGCTCAACTGGATTTCATCTGTTGCCTCTCTGTTCATTTTGCTGAGTTATTGACCTGCTTAAACAGTGTGGTTTAACATTGTCGTTTCTGTGATTGCTTCTTCCTCATTTTGGTTCTTGCACATAGGTAACAAAAGAGGAATTAATAATTCCTACACTTGATGTGCAATTAGGTCAGAGGAAGGAGAATTTCTTCCATTTACAGTTTATAACAAAGATGAGAGGAGTTGAAACATTTTAACCATATGGCTCTCCCAATAAATAGGAAAACCATAATACATCTTATTGATTCCCCATTTGAAACTAAATCTGTGATTGCCATTTTAGTTTCCTTCCATGTACCTAACTGTGACTTGCGGGACTTTTTTTTTACACTGTCTAAGAGCCGATAAGAAACTTTAAAGTTGAGCATACTGGTTTCTTGGCTAAGTACTGAATAACTGGTGGGAGAGTCTTGATAAGTCTGCATATTGTTGGTAGCAATGGAGTGTAATATGTTGAAACACAGGCATTATATTCACAATGGAAACTGGGGAAGAAGTTGGAATGTAGAGCCAATCTGTTCTGTTGAAAAAATCTAGCTTATGTTTGTCTGTGCAGACAGTTAAAATGCACTTAATTATTTTTTTGAATTATAGATCCATGTAGTCTTGTGTATGCCTGAGATCCGCAGAAAATAAAATTGTGTTGGTTCACTCTTGGATTTGCTTTAAAAAAAAATAACGACATAAGCAGAGACACGAGAGGGCAGTGCTAGAATTCAGAGCAACAGAAACAGCACTGGAACTACTCAGCAGGTCAAGCAGCATTAATGGAGGAGGGTGGACAATTGACATTTTGGGTTGAGACCTTTTGCTAGCCAGTTTAAAAGGAAAGGGAAGGGGTGAAGCGAGAAGGAATAGGTGGGTCCAGGTGAGTGGGAGAGAGGAGGGCAGGAAGGATATCAAACACTGGGAGGTGATGGGTAGACATGACACAAGGCTAAGGATAGTGAATCCATGAATAAAGGGAGGGAAATGGGGAGGGGAAACAGTGGGAGGACTTTGTGGCTGATGGACGGATGGGGAGGGGAATACATGGGGTGGTGTTCGCCGGTTGGATCAGGAGAAGAGAGAAAAAAAATAGAGAAATGTTGGAAAAGGGACAGTGAGGGGACCAGTTTCGAAATTTTTGAGAATTTGACGTTCGTGGTGTCAGATCGTATTTTTCCTCCAGTACTTTGTTGTTTAAGACCTAAACACGTACTGTCATGGTTTTCTAGTTTGCTTTCACCAATCTGTTTGTGATATGTCAGCACATTCGTAGATAAATCCATCTGTTGTTCTTATAGGTCACTTTCAGTAGTATTCATTTAGAAGCCTGGATAGTAAATAACAGTAAATTTGTTTGTACATTGCCACTTGTCAATATGTAAACTGGGAAATTTTAAGTGGAAGTCATTGTATAACAGTATCCCTATCCCAGCACTGGAGTGATGAAGCTAATTATTAACAAACATGCAGGGAGAGATTTCCAATTAAACACATACTGTACAGTGAACGTGAAACATGTCCAGTACTTGCGAAATCAAATCCCCATTGGATAGCACACGTACTGACTTAGTATTTCACGAGGAGGTGGCTGTCAAAATATTTTTCAAAGAGCAAAATCTGCTTCCTTTTCAGCAAATGCCATTTAGTTCTAATGCAATAAAAGTCTCTCTTGTCAGAGCCCTCAAGTGACTTTTAACGCCTCACAGTAGCTATACACAATATAAAGGAAAACAGAGCAACACATGGTGTGTGTTTGATTAGCGTTAGATGATTAAAATAGTCCTTGAGTTGTACACAGTTTTTAATAAAGGGTTTTTGCAAGACAACCTTGCTGAAGGAAAAAAAGCCACAGATGGTTAAAGTATGAGGCTATTTTGATAGGATGAAATTGTGATTGTTGGCAATGATTAACATGGCAAGCTAGGGTAAACAGGAAATATTTCTTTCTGGGTACTTGTAGTTCTCTGCCTTATGCTCATTTCTATGCTGCTAAATTAAATGCAGCCAAAGATTATTCACTTATTCAAAGCAATGAACATTTCATATTTGCATCCTTGATCATGGTATGCTGGTTAAGTGGAATTTAGGTAACCACCTTGTTAGTATTAGCTTCCAATTTTCTGATCCTAATTGTTGAAAAGTACTAATGGTGAATAACAGGAAGGCAGAAACTAAAACCGAACATGCTGCAGGAGCTCCACACCTAACCACCAGCAACCATGAAAGGCAGGCGGTGTTGGTGGCAATTGGGCTGGTTCTTCATATTTGTAAACATTTGTTTGAAAGCATTTCCAACATTTAATATTTCAAGGGAAAGACTGGAAGTGTTGAAAGTCTAAAGTCTGCCGAAAGCACAGAGCTGGTTAATCAGCATTTGTGAAGAGAAAAGACCAGCAGTAATATCTTGAGTCTTGTTTTTTTTCCACTTTAATGGTGCTCTTTGAAATATTTTCCAGCAATTATTAAAATTCTGCCAATCTGCTTGATTGACACTTTAAATAATATACTTATGAGTTTGTGCCTGCTTTTGTTGTTCATGAGCCAAATTGTTGGTGGAGTTTGCTTCCACAGGTTTTGGCTACCCTCTCATAACCATGCCAATGAGAGTTTTAATGTGCAGCCTACCTTCATGGATTGTCACAAGGAAGTTTATTTCTGAGGTCTGTGGAAATATTCTCCCGGGGTCACTGAATAGAATCCCACCCCATTCTCCTCTCAAGGACATAGCAAATAATTGAGTCATCTCCACCAATCATGGTGAATGAGAACAATTGATACCAACTGAACACTGAATCTTGAACTAGATTTCCACTGGATAAGTTTGTTCAGCCACTAGTAGATATCATTTTTTTATTTATTGAGATGCAGTGCAGAATAAGCCCTTCTGGTCCTTTGAGCCGCACCGTGAAGCTATCTCCTGATTTAATCGCCGCCTAATCATGGGACAACTTATAATGAGCAATTGACCTACAAACCATATATTTTTGGACTGTGGAAGGAAACCAGAGCACTCTGAGGAAACCCATGTGGTCACAGGGAGAACATACAAACTCCTGATAGGCAGTGGTGGAAATTGAACCCAGGTCGTCTGTACTAAAGGTGTATTTAATTTCTTTTGAAATCACGTCTGCTGGGGAAGGATGCCTCTCTATTTGGCTGCATTGACATGCTAGCTACTATTAAAATTGTTTTATCAATTTGAACTTTTTTCATCTTAAGCAACAGTTGTAGATTAGATTGTCTATGGTTCAAACCTCTGTAATTGATGTAATATGGAGACAATCGTTCCATTTAAAAGGATTGAACTTGAGGTTCAAAGCTTGTCATGTTGAGTACATCAAGTCTGTTGTAGATCTGGTTAGCTGCTGGGGAGAGAAATGGAATGATATGTGCTGAAGATAACATCTGTGGTCATCTGGGGAGGAATTCTTCCTCAGCTAATTATCAATCAATCATTATTTCTGGCTGTGCTGCATTACTGAGTTGTCCACTGCTCCAGGGTCATTCTGGAGAGCACTTGTGATCCCACGTTCCTCTCTAACTCAGTTACCTGCCTCGTCTCCAAGGGAAAAGAAATGAGGTCAGATCTTCTGTTTTGTGATCAGATTGAAGCCACCTCTTCAGAATTTCTGCTTTTCCTGTACCTATGCACATGACAACTCTGCACCTGCATCCTCGGGTTTCCTGCCGTCATCTATCCTTGCCTCCTTCCTTGGCTTGTCTTCTAAACTATTTTCAACTTCTGGACCCTTGCCTTATTCCTTTAAACTACTTGCCATAAAACCCCTAAACTCATCTACCTGCCCACCATGCTTCCGTCCGTATATTTAGTTGGATTGTGATGGGCTATTGCACCATGATCTGGTTTTGTATGTGTTTAATACATCTCATGGTTATTGATTCCTGTGTTTATGTGCTTTCAACGTATTTGCAGCTATCTACACTTTCCAAATACCAAGTTGTTGACTTATAAATATTGCATATTCTGCTTTAGTAGTACTGATTTGTGCTAAGAAGTTACCTTGTCCCATTCAACAGGAGCATGTCGACAGCACAGTTCTTGTATCCAAACCTCCAGTCAGGTTGTTTCTACAACTCTGTCAACAATAGACACCCAAGTTACTACTTTAAAGATTGGAGACTCTTGTGAGACATTGCTGCAACAAGAAGACGTTGTCCTTCAAACTGTTTTAGCCAACCAGCAAACAGCCAATTCTCTTCATGGTATGTATTGTGAAGAAGTGTATTTTAAAATCCAATATAACTAGTAAACTTAATTGAATTGACTTTATTACTTATATTCTTCATAGACATGAGGACTAAAAATCTTTACAGTTAGCCTCTGTCTAAATGTGCAATGTGCAATTTATGATAAGTAGTATGTACAACAAGGCAGTCAATCTAACACAGAAATATAATTCTATCAGCATGAATTAATCAGTCTGATGGCCTGGTGGAAGAAGCTGTCCCAGAGCCTGTTGGTCCTGGCTTTTTTGCTGTGGTATCGTTTCCTGGACGGTAGCAGCTGGAACAGTTTGTGATTGGGGTGACTCGGGGCCCCATGATCTTTCGGGCCCTTTTTACGCACCTGTCTTTGTAGATGTCCTGAATAGTGGGAAGTTCACATCTACAGATACACTGGGCTGTCCGCACTACTCTCTGCAGAGTCCTGCAATTGAGGGAAGTACGGCTCCCATACCAGGCAGTGATGCAGCCAGTCAGGATGCTCTCAGTTGTGCCCCTGTAGAAGGTTTGTAGAATTTGGGCGCCCATACCAAACTTCGTCAACTGTCTGAGGTGAAAGAGGCGCTGTTGTGCCTTTTTCACCACACAGCAGGTATGTAGAGACCACGTGAGGTCCTCTGTGATGTTTATGCCGAGGAATTTAAAGCTGTTCACCCTCTCAACCCCAGATCCATTGATGCCAATAAGGGCTAGCCTGTCTCCATTCCTCCTGTAGTCCATAACCAGCACCTTTGTTGTTGTGACATTGAGGGAGAGGTTGTTTTCTTGACACCACTGTGTCAGGGTGCTGACTTCTTTACTGTAGGCTGCCTCATTGTTATTTGAAATTAGGCCAGTCACAGTCAAAAGTAACTTTTTGTTCTTTGGCCACTTTAAGTATTTCTTTTAACTAACACAGAATTTATAAAACTTTTTGTAGTGTCTACCTTGCCTAGTTTTTAAAACATCATTTGGGAAAATCACAAGGCTGGAAAATGCATTAGGAACACAATACAGGAACTCTCCCAACCATTAGCTGAGCTACCTTTTTCAATTCTAATTTACTTTTAAGTACCTAATGTAAATACATTTGAAGTTTTTAGTCAGTTTAAATAATTTTAAAGGAGTTCTCAATTAGAATTTTATATCTAATTGTAAACATAAATACAGGAGATGAGGTTCTGGGATTATCTCAACATGGTAGCCATCTATATGTATTCCATTCAGCTACATAGTCACACTGGGGAGAACTAATTATATGTTTTGTGTGTTGGGTGTGTGTGAAATATTCATGTGCCCATAATGTTAATATTAATTCTCCATCACCAATAGTATCACTGCTACCTCTTCAGCTTATTTTCCATCTGTTTGCACATTACAGCAGTGTGGCGCCTCCCCATCATCTATGATTATTTGATTGACCCTGTGCTTGTGTATTTCTCAGCCTGAGATTTGGCTTAAGTGCATCTGGTTTCAGCATTGAGAAAACTGAATCTTTGGCACCCACTCTAACCATTATTTGATAATCAGTTTGCCTTCCAGCCAGTTTCTTTTTCAAACCAATCCAAGTTGTTTGGGAACCTGTTGTTCCTGAGCACAGTCTCAACTTTCATGCCAATTACATGACATATCCGTTTTTTTTGTATCTGCAAAAGTTAACCACGTCATCCTTTAAAAATTCCTCTTTGCTTTTAGTTTGGTTTTAATTTTAATAAAATTTGCACAGTAACTGATTAATGCACTGTCGAATTGATTCGAGGGTCAAAAATTGTTTCAATGCTGTGGTGAATACAAGTCACAATGGTTTCAAAGGTTCTAAAATTAGTTTTTATTGCGTACTGGGAACTCCAGATTAAGTGATGTGCTATAAACCTCAAGTTAATTTTCAGATAATGCTGTACTTTTGAACAATAAGGGGACAAAAACATATTTTGAAATGCATGTTCTTTCGTGTTCATTAAATTAGTTCACTTTTTTACTTCTCTTGGTCTTCACATTTCCTTAAATGATGGCAAGCAACCATCTCCCAAACATCTGCAAATGTCATTATTGTAACAAGCAACTAACAGACGCAAATGAGTAGCAGGTCACCTTCCTTACTGAGAACTGTTTACTTATGCCCATTGTGTAACCGTCACTCTGAATCCTCCATGGGACATGGGTGCGGCTGAAATAGTTTTTATTTTGTTTGGAATGGACTCAATGAGCAAATGTTTTTTTTTGCCTGCAATTTATTGAAAGCATCCTGAATGTTCTGCCCGACATAATTAAAATAAAATGTTGTGCCTCAACAAAAGTCAAGTTCCCTTGACCTTCAAAAGCATCAAAGTACAATTTTTATCATGTTGTCTCTCCATCATTTTATTTTACCTTTCTCCCTCGCTGACCGTAACAGAGACACATACACTCCATTGACAGATTCAGTCATCTTCTGTACATTTTACTACTGACAAGGCTGCTATTTCTTGTTTTGGAAATACAGTGGATATCACTTTGTGATGGCATACATTTCATAAATGTATTGTTTTGCTGTAGTACCTTCTGGCAGCACAGGAGCACTAAAATCCATTATGAAAAAGAAAGATAGCCCCAGAAAGCATGAAGCAAATGGTATGAAGAAGAACCTTCAGTTTGTGGGTGTTAATGGAGGGTAAGTGTAAAATCTTTGCTGCTCTAATTAAGCAATATGATAATGAATTGCAAATGAACAGTGGGGCTTTTAGTCTGAATTTCTTTCATGTTCCCCAGTAAATACAGCAAAATGCTATCCATTTATAGGAAGTTAAAAGGACAATTTGGTATATGAATATTGGAGCAAAAGATCTTATTCTATTGAAAACATTATGATAGAAATTCTATGTTGCATATTAGCCGCAGTTAATGTAATGAAGATGTGCCACAGAATTCAAGATCTCATGATATGTAGTGTGTGACTGATATCATGCTATTATTGATTTTAATTAATTACTTAACTATATTTGGCAACAGTAAAAACTGCAATGCATATCTTATGCAAACAACAGGAATTCTGCAGATGCTGGAAATTCAAGCAACATACATCAAAGTTGCTGGTGAACGCAGCAGGCCAAGCAGCATCTATAGGAAGAGGCGCAGTCGACGTTTCAGGCCGAGACCCTTCGTCAGGACTGACGAAGGGTCTCGGCCTGAAACGTCGACTGCGCCTCTTCCTATAGATGCTGCTTGGCCTGCTGCGTTCACCAGCAACTTTGATGTATGTTGAATGCATATCTTATGTTTGGTTTGTGTAAATGTAACTATTGTAAATGTTACCTCAAAAATACTGCTGAAAGTTGGCAAATTAGTAATTACTGATTATTCCTGCTGAGCACAAACTGTGCATTGTTGCTGATGATACAGGAGGAAAAATAAACTACAGTTGTTTTGCTGTTAATGATTATTTTGAATAATTTGAAATTAATTTGAATAAGCTTTTTATCAGTGAAAATTATAATTTTTTCCGAATTTGCAAACTCTATCAAGGACCATGCAATCTACAGAACAAGAAATTTGACCCAAATGGTCAATGACAATGTCTCCTTCACACAAAGCTCATTCCTTACTTTTTGTTTTCTTCCTTTAACACGTGCCTAGTCCTTCCTTAACAAACAATCCCTTGATTGCACCTGTAATGAGACACAAGTTCACTCCTGCGGCTGCATGTGGCTGTGTAAGTGTTTGATTGCCAAAGGATTCCACTTAGATTCCATCTCAAGACCATTCAAAATATGGGTCTCCCCTCTTGAGCTACTTGCTTGTTTTATCCAAGTGCTACAGGGTTGGTACTGCAGAGTGGGACTTCTGTCAAGCAACCAAAAACAAAATGTTTTCAAGAGTAAATTCGTCAAAACCTTGGCATAACCATGTCACAAAATCAGAAAAATTTTCACAATAAATCAAAGTTTGTCATAACCTTGCTGAATTGCCTTTAAAGCAAATGGAGCTATAATAGCATGATTTTATTTTATTACTTTACTAAGTTGCATTCTTCCTATAGTGTGGTGATCAGAACTGTGCAGAATATTCCATGTGATCTAGCCAATGTCTAATGTCTGATTTGGTATTTCACCAAAGACACTCACAAACTTCTACAGAGGTACCATGGGGAGCATTCTAATTGGCTGCATCACTGTCTGGTATTGTGGGGGGGCGCGGGATGCAGAGAAGGGGTGGGTTGCTACTGCACAGGATCAAAATAAGCTGTAGGGAGTTGTAAACTTGGTCAGCTCTGACATATGCCAATGATATTAAACCTGATTCTGATTCCTGAACAGCAATACTATGATGTCCCAGCTCTCGTGCCCAATGTCTTGACCTATGAGTGCAATCATGCCATTGACCCCTATCCCACACCTGTATCAATATTATCAAGGAACTATGTATGAAATTTTACCCAAGTTTCTCTATGCCTCAATACTCCTTAAGACTCCTGTCATTTATGCATATGTCCTGTTAGTATCTGACATTCCAAAATGCATAACCTCACTTCCTGGAGTGTGAAAGCGGATGCAGTTTGTGCAGGATCATAACTTTTTCTATTGATAGAGCATTAGAGTGGACACATGTAAGCCAAGGACACTAAATGGAATTTAGTATGGGGAAGGATGTCTGCTGATATGATTACAAAAATAGAAGTATTCAATATTGTTAAATGTTGAGTGTTTGAAAGCAGTTGGTGTTCAGGAGAACCAGTGTATCATTGCACATACTGATTTGAAGTTAACATGAAGAAATGTGAAGTAATTACAATGGTTTTACTGAAAGAATCACATGAAAACTATTATGTCTAGATTGGGTTTCTTTTTCTAGGGAAGATAAACTTGCAATTGAGTGAGCGTGGTGCAAATTCACTGGATTAAATACTAGGTTACGGGGTTTGAGTGCAACGAGGGATTAAGCACACTGGGCGTCACATTCCAGAATTTGGATGTGTGAGACAGGATTTAATTTGAAATCTTTACAGGACATGACATGGTAATTATATTGGTGAGACTTTCTTTGGGTGGAGTTTCTAGAACAAGAGGCCCATTTTCAAAGAAACAATGCATTGATTCAGGGTGGAGATCCGAACTCTCTTCAGTCTTGTGGGTATTAGAAATTCTATGCCCAAGCATGTTGCGGAGGCTTAACTGCTGAATAAATTCTTTTAAAAAAAGGCTTCATAGGTTTTAAGGAATCAAAGTAAATGGGATTAGTGTAATAAAAGGGACAATGAGATTTATAACAAACTAAAGGTTCCTCCTCATGAACATATTTACTTCAAATATTTGAGAGACATTGAAGCAGTTTTGGTGTCATATAGTAATAGGCTAAAAATTAAGTAACAGTGGAAGATAGACTCACATTTTCCCATGACCGGTGCATTTCTTATGAGGGACATAATTAAGCTACTGATATTTTTTTAAAGAAATGCATTTTAATCTCCTTTCTGCTCTGCTCGTGCAGCATGTTGGTTCAGGATCTGAAATCTGAAACTATTGAGCAATTTAAACTATGTCATAATATAGTCAGTCCTTAGACCCGAAACACATACAGCTCCTTCCCTCCCACAGCTGCTGCCCGATCTGTTGAGTTCCTTCAGCAGATTGTTTGTTGCTACAGGTTCTCGCAGCTTCAGTTTCCCGTGTCCTCATGTCAAAATCATAATCAGAAGCAGTGAGTTGAGTTCTGGATAGAGTTAATATAATGTAAGGTTTAGTTTAGCATGTTCATTTTTAATGCTAATCAATAAAACAGGGAAAGTACATTTGGTGTGACACACAGGCAATGCGTCAAGCAACATCTATGGAATTGAGAAAACAGACAACGTCCCGGGCTGAGACCCTTCATCAGAATTGAAAAGAAAGGGGGAAGGTGCCAGAATTGAAAGGTGGTGGAAGGAGAAGGAGGCTAGAAGGCACGTTTGGTGCAGGGTTTTATTCTGAATTGGAAATTTTTGTGCTTTGTACTTGACCTTGAGGAATTTCAATGAATTAAACTTTATGATAATTCGGTTGCAATTCTTATGCAATATCTTGTATCTTATCATTGCAAGTGAGAAGATAAAACTAAAATGTTCCAGTGAATACTGTTGCTATTTTATGACTGTCGACAACACACTCTTATTTTAATTGTTTAACAAATGATAGAATTCCAAAAATCTAAGTAAATATTCAGATATTTCAAAATGTCCATTCTAAATCCTTCAAGTAAATTTTCCCTGGGTGCCTATCAATGTGGAAATTTTATTCCCTTTTTATGTATAGATAAAGGGCAATAAATTTGTTAAGTTTTGCCAGCAAGACTTTAAAAAGCTGATGGTCGGAGCTAGATTGTAATATTTGGTCTATAATGCAACCAAACTTGCATCATGTTCTCTTTATATGAAGTTTTGCCACTTCTTAGACTACAAACTGCTAACGGAACCTCAGTTAATTTGGGAAGGTAGCTATTTAACAGGTAAATTGCAGGGGCAAATCACAAGAACGAAGTAATAACATGAATGTTTCTTGCTGATGTGTGCCTTCTGGAGCAGGGCTTGCATGTATTCTGAGGGTGATTGGAGATAATGTCAGATGGGTGAGA
Organism: Mobula hypostoma; assembly: GCF_963921235.1. NCBI lineage: Eukaryota > Metazoa > Chordata > Chondrichthyes > Myliobatiformes > Myliobatidae > Mobula > Mobula hypostoma. The sequence continues at coordinate 54,846,285 of NC_086112.1, forward strand.
GTTGGGAGCTAGTTGTTACACATTAGTAGTTTAGGTCTTCTAGTTTTCTATCACCACCAGTTTTTATTTTCGCTTGCAAATAGAAAACTTGGCTGTGTCTACTCTTATCATAAATTTAATGACCTCCTGTAGGTCATACCTAAAATTGGTCTATTCTAGAAAAAGTAGTATAACTCTTTTTATTGAGGGTTAGTTATAGTATTGTGTGATGGAATTCTCCTTGTGAAATCTATTTGGCACTCTCTACAGTACCTGTTGTCCTTTAGTGCAATATGAGGACTGACCTGTTGTCCAGTAAAGTTTGATGTAGCCAAAGTTTTAAGTAAGTCTAACATAAGTTTTCCAATTCTTTATCTACGAAAAACTTCTGCAGTGCTTTGTTACAGTTTTAGCAGCTTGTGTTGCTTTTTTTTAAATGAGTTCTCCATCTTTATCTATGTTTACATTAACAATCTTATTCCAAAAAGGGTAAATCAATTTTGAACTTGATAAATACTTTGGTGGGAGGTGGGGTGGGAGAGGGTAAAATTCTGAATTTGGCTACAAACTGACATGGTGTCAAATGAATTGCAATACTGTCATTGGAAAAGGGGTTTTTAATATTTTTGATCTTTTTCCGTGACCTCAGTTGCCATTCTATTCCCAACTTATTTTCAAATTCTTTTAGATCTTCCAACTTCTGAACCTTTCTACTTCAGACTTTCTTCTTCAACTTTGTTCATCACTTCCCTGCGTTAGAAGGGAATTCTAGTCAAAAAGTCCATGGAAGTTCCACCATGGAGATTGATGCCTGTATGAATTGTGAAGCAAAGATTTAACAAGCAGAGCTGGTGCTGTCTAGAAAACAAACCTAGTCTAAAACCTGCAAATGTTCTTCAAAGTATGAAGAAGGCGAGGGAAGATGTGCAGTTCGGGAGAATCAAAAATGCAGTTTAGAATGTAGGGTTGTGTGAAAGGCAACTTTGTGATATTTCCAGAGTTTGTAGTGATAACATTGTATTTCACTCCTTATAGACCAGGGAGCACATTCTGTCAAAATCCAACAATCTATGACGGCATGGAACATTGAACTTGGATTTATCAGTGTTGCAATATTAATAACTGAATATTATCCTAGAGGTGGGTGTAGCTTATGGGTTGTTGCAGTCAAAGGCCACTACAGGTGGTGTTTCGTGTGGGAGCTGGTAGGGTGGCTGGATGAAAACAAAGGTCACGAGAGTATAGAGAATGAAGAACAGAAGGAGAATTTGTGAACAGGAAGTCTGCTTTCAGTGTGAGTTGAGCTGTGGGCATGCAGCAGCTGGGTTCATAAGTGGACTATATAATGATACAGAGCTACAATTAAATGTGTTTCACTTTCCTTTGCCTTTGTGACAAAAATTAGTTTGAAGGAAGAGGAAAAGAGGCCAACAGTTGAAACCGAGAAGTCATAGCATTTTGAGAAGTTTTTGATAAAGCGTGATATTGAGGTCCCTAATAATCCTTGGTACATCAGATCAAACTAAAATAAGTGTCTTCAGTACGGCCACTTTAAGTACAAACATTAACGCTAATTATGTTGCATGCAGTGAGATTTGAAAATTTGTTATCCCCGCAGTTCTTCAATATTTTAAAATACTGGGTCGTCTGTACAGTCAACCAAAGTATTTCAGCTTAATTTCTCTCTCAGTCAGGGACACATTTGGCTGGCTGTCAATAATTACTCAAAGATTATCAAATGCCTTTATTCTCTTAGGTATGAAACAACATCCAGTGATGACTCAAGTTCAGATGAAAGCTCATCTTCTGAATCAGATGACGAGATTGAGGATCAAGAGTATTCTAAAGATGAAGTCAAGGTTAACTGTGAGATGCAGCCAGATCGACCGAGCGGGTTCAGGACTGAGACAGCAGGTGTATCAAAACAGGAGGTTACCAAGTCGGAAAGAAGCGAAAAAGAGATTGGAAAAGTGGAAATAAGAGAAAGGTATAACTGATTTTCTGAGAAATAGATGGATTTTATACCAAATGATTAAAAGCAGATTGATAATCCTTTTGCGTATGATACAATCTCAAAATAATGAAAGCATGCATTTGAGTTGTTTTAATTCCACTTCCATTTATTTGTAGGGAGCATAAAGCTCATCTTCTTGTGAAGGAATCTCATCTGCAAGTGCTTGTAATTCATTTGCCCTAAACATGTACGCCACTGTGTCCTTTACCTGAGTTAGATTTTTTTTTAAAGGGAAGATGCTGAAGGATCACCAAGCATTTTCATCCACAAGTCAGGGAGAAGCCCAGAATGTCCTTGGGTTCTAGCTTGTTATTATCAGAAACCTGTACCAATGATCTTATCTGTTGTTTGAGTGAGATTTGAAAATGCATTAATAGAAGTGGAAGTAGCTTTCTGAATAAATGTGTTTTTATACTCACCAGGTATGAGTTAAGTGAGAAGGTGTTGTCGGCATGTAAAATACTGAAAAACCATCTCAATGATCCAAAAGCAATGGCCAGCAAAGAAGTGGTAAGTTCACATTAAGCATCAATACAGTAGAAATGCAATTATATGTCTCCTTTTAAGGTACTCAAACCTGATTTTTAAAATATGATTTCTGTAGCAAATTGCAATTATTTTTGAATGTCCTTATCCACATAACATATTTAGAAAGTATTAACTTATTTGCAGCAGCTTCCCTTATAAAGAAAGAATCTTGTCTATGAAGACTAACAAGTCAAGGGTGAACAGCAAGAGGCAGGAGCTGAACTGCTTTGTACTTGGTTGATTTATATTTGGTAGTCAGAGCAATCTCTTGACAATTTCTTTTAAAGAAATTAAATTGATTGAGTGAAATGAATGTCTTCTGTGGAAAAATGTAGTTCGTTTCAAGCATATTATCAGGCCAGCTGCTGTAGGACTATTGAATAGTTCCCTTGTATGATAAGTTAGACTCTTGACCTCCGTCTACCTCATTATGATCTTGCATATTATTATCTACCTGCACTGCACTTCTTTATGGCTGTTGCCATTGATTCTGCATTCTGTTGTTTTACCTTGTTCTGCCTCAATGCACTGTGTACTGATTTGATCTGTTTGTAAAGTATGCAGAACAAGATTTTCACTGTGTCTTGGCACATGTGGTAATAATAAACCAATTCCAATTCTAATGTGCAACAGATTGCGAACCTGAATAAGTCCAAAAAGCTAATGCAGATCAGTGTGTTTGAATTACATATTTTTTTTCATTTGAGTAACTGAGAACTCATCTATGCAAAAGCAAATTCATGGTTTGGATTCTCCCATTGTTATTTATTGGTGGTATAGTTTTCTGATAGGGAGATAAACAGTTATTGATAATTACAATTTAATAGCTGAGTTGTGCTCAGTCAATTGTACAGAGGCCAAAATGGCTGCTCTTGTTATTTTAGCAGCTTTCCATTTTTCTTCCTGTTTTGTGTAGCATTGCCTTAGGTGTCTCCAGAGTGCTGTCCCTGGTCCATCGTATTTTTGAGTTACATTGCTCACTCAGTGAAATTATCCAAGTGAACTGCTTCATTTCCACCCGTATGCTTATAAGACTCAGCACTACCTCATCACTATTACCTCTCGACTTATCCTCCCTTTGTCTCAATCAGCAGATTGCTTGCAAATATCCACCAACTAAGCATGAGAAAACCAGAGAGAACTCCCCGGAACTCAATGGTAAATGCCAGCAGTTCCAAACAATCATGAGTAGTCTATTTAAATGGAAGCACATGGCTTGTCAAATACAAATTCTTGAATTTCCTCAGATTTAGAAAACACAACAGTTCTGAGGCAGACTACATCCTGTTGAGGTTCCTCTGTAATTACCCTGGAGAATCCACTCTCCGATCCTGTACCAGTCAGATCTGTGACTCCTTCTAATTCAATTGAGATAGTAAACCCTGTGGTTATAAAAGCATTGGGAAAGTTGTTCTTTCTTAAAACTTATTTGTTTTAGTTGAATGATTTTAAGTATAAATGTTTCTTTTAGTTGTGGGTAGTTTTGTTTTTTAATGCTTTAATTTATTAGTTTTTACTGTCTCTAATTATTGGAAACATCTGGAATCCTTAAAAATCCTCTCTGTTGTGGCAGCTGGTACATCTGTGGTTTTGCTTCCTCCCTGATCCTTTTAGAGTGTTTTAGGATCTGGGCTTTGTGTTTAGGATGCTGTGCCATCATTTCTGCCATGCCACCAGAGTTCAGGTTGGTCCAGGCCAGCATGGTAGGCACTTCACATCTGGACAGGTAGGGCTGATGGGAGATACAGGTGTGCTCATGGCCAGCAAGATCTGGATGATCTGTTTCAATGCCCACTACAAATTCCATCACCTAACCATGATATACAGTATAGCCCCTTTCCTGGCGAGCATGCGGAGCTGAACCATGCTGTTTGCAATTTTGACAAGACCTCAAATTAAAAATATTAATCCTTGTTTACAAATGCTATCATGGCTTTTCCATCCCTACCTCTAAACTTCTGCAACCCACTAAAATAGCTATAATCTATTTCTTGGGCTCTTGATATTCTTCAATATTAATCACTCTTATCACTAGGAGTTGTGAGATCAGCTGCTAACAGCATCCATAACAACATCAAAATAGTGTTCCCGCCCTTCCCCACTCCTCTTTCCTCTCTCACTGTCCCTTTATTAGGCTCCTAACAACCTACTTGTTTAACAAACGTTTAGACGTTTCTCCTTAAGCTACTATGTTAAATTTCGCTTCATGACACACTATCTGAAGCACTCTAGGATGTTTTGCTAGTTTAAAGTTAAAATTCATTGTTGTTGATTCTTAAAAAAATATTTTACCACTATTTCACTCAGCAGCTTTTTTTAATCTTAATTATACTCAGATAGTTAGCTATATGATGAAAGGTCATTGATCAGAAACATTATTTCTGTTTCTACCTCAAGTACCAAGTATTTCCAGGAATCTCTGTTTAAATTTCAAATTTCCAGGTTTTTTTTGGCTTTCAAAATACCATATTCCCTAATACAGTTTGTTTGTGTATCTCACAGAGACCCTGCCTAAACTACGTCCAGCATGAATGGTTCCGTGTGTCTAGTCAAAAATCAGCAGTTCCCATCATGGTGGAGGATTACCTGAGTGGATTCAGGGAGATCTCGCCCGATATCCTGAAGCATGTGGTCAACATGGCCGATGGAAATGGCAATACAGCTCTTCACTACAGTGTGTCTCACTCAAATTTTGAAATTGTGAAGTTACTTCTTGATGCAAGTATGTTGAATGTTTTGCATCTTTGTTCATTATTGTTGTCACTGCTTAACAGATACACTTGTACCTGCTTACCTATGTGCCTTGCGCCTTTTCTGCAATCTATCATGGAACATTATAAATAAGGAACAGGATTTCTTTAAAATTTTTATTCTGATAAATATTTTGTTGCATAGTTTACATTTTTTTTTACATAAACTGAGTATTTTAATTACAAGAGCACTGTAAAGTTTCAAATATAAAGTTCATTAGAAGTTTTTCAGGGATGTTCTGAAATCACAATGTATACTTGATGCCTCAGGCACTTTAATTAGTACAGAAGTGGCTCTACTTTGAATGTTTTTCTGATGTTTACCTACTAGAATATACTTGAACAAGTAAGTAAATGAATGCCATGTTTAAATGTCATGATACATATGGGATTTTTTTTTTGCTTTGCATTGCTGAGATTTTTAAACAGCCTAAAGAACAGGCATAAGACCAAGGCACAGGAGCAGAATTAGGCCGTTCAGCCCATTGAGTCTGCTCCACCATTCCTTCATGGCTGATCCCGGATCACACTCAACCACATACATCTGCCCTCTCGCCATATATTTTGATGCCCTGACCGATCAGGAAACTATCATCCTCCACATTAAATATGCCCGTGGCTTTGACCTCCATCACAGTCTGTAGCAGAGCATTCCACAGATTCACTACTCTCTGGCTAAAAAAAAAATCCTCCTTACCTCTGTTCTAAAAGGTCGCCCCTCAGTTCTGAGGCTGTGCCCTCTAATTCTGGACACCTCCACCATAGGAAACATCCTCTCCACATCCACCCTATCTAGTCCTTTCAACATTTGGTAGGTTTCAATGAGATCCCCATGCATCCTCCTAAGTTCCCGTGTACAGGCCCAAAGTTGCCAAATGCTCCTCATACGTTAACCCCTTCATTCCTGGAATCATCCTCGTGAATCTCCCCTGGACTCTCTCCAATGACAACACATCCTTTCTGAGATATGGGGCTTAAAACTGTTGGCAATACTCCAAGTGCAGCCTGACTAGTGTCTTATAAACCCTCAGCATTCTCTCCTTGCTTTTGTATTCTATTCCCTTTGAAATAAATGCCAAAATTGTATTGGCCTTCTTTACCACAGACTCAACCTGTAAATTAACCTTCTGGGAGTCTTACTCGAGGATTCATGAGTCCCTCTGCACCTCTGATTTTTGAACATTCTCCCCATTTAGATAATAGTCCACACTGTTGTTCCTTTTACCAAAATGTATTATCATATATTTTCCAACACTGCATTCCATCTGCCACTTTTTTGCCTATTCTTCCAATTTGTCTAAATCCGGCTGCAATTGTGTAGATTCCTCAGCACTACCGACTCCTCCACCTGTCTTTGTATCATTCGCACACTTTGCTACAAAGCCTACAATTCCATTATCCAAATCACTGACAAACAATGTGAAAAGTAGCGGTCCCAATACTGACCTCTGAGGAACAGCATGCGGAAATGTTAAGTCCACATTTCTATTTCACTGCTCTTATCAGACATCTTTGGGAGAGGAAGAAATGGATAAACAGAAGGAAAAGCAGAGCTGATAGGAACTGAGAGGATGTTATTGTTATATTCTTCTGGCTTTCTTAGAGAAGCTAGAAATGTAAAGTGCATCTTTGATGCATCATAAAAATATTCCCAGTACAAGTTTTTAAATTAGCAAAAAGATGCCTTTCCCTGAAAAATTAACATGAAGCCCTCTTACTACATTCAGATGACAGGTTTACCACCTGAGGTTCACTGGCTCACAACTATTGGAATGTACCTAGGTGAAATATCTAGGTAAAATACTAATTTACTATAGGTGGTAAACCAGTGGCTCTTGTTTTCTGTGAGATTTTGCATGGGAAATTACTGTAAGCTTGAGAGCCAAATGGCAAGATGCCTTCTACAGGTATAATTCTGTGTTTCCTTAATCAGATTGAGGAATTGTTATAACTGGCACAGACTGAAGCAGGTCATAAACTAGAATGGTGATTCCAACAAGTCATAGCTAGAAGGCCTAAGAGTGCACTAAGAAAGTGGGTAGGGGAAAAGTAAACAAAGAAGTCATATTTTAAAATCATAGTTTAAAGATGAAGCTATGAGATTGCCCAATGATGTTTTTTTTAAAAATTAATTTCCATTGTCCAGAAGTTTATTTGAAAATTTGAAGTTCATCACAATGTTTGAAATGGACATTTGGAGTGAAAAAGCTCTAATTTTCTGTGGTAAATTGGATTTGTAACCATCATTAGGTTTACAACAGCACAGTGGTTAAAACACTGGACTGATGACTGCTGATCTAGGGATACAAGTTAGAATCACTTATGGCAACTATTTTGAAATTTGATGATAACTAATCCCTGCCACACCAAGTACTGGATTGCAAAAATCCTTCTGCTTCAGAAATGACCTTTAGGAGATTTGGCACGCTCACCTGATTTGGCGTATTTTTGACTCGACTCATTGATGTGGTTAACCCACTTTCTTCTCAATTCTGGGGCAGTTAAGAATGAGCAGGAAATTCCAACAATGCCCATCTTAAATGAATGAATAAATAAAAATAAAAAAACAATAGGGAGCTATAGGCTAAAGTCCGATTTACAGAGCTGTCAGTGGTACAATCCATCTTGATTAGTAGTTTTTGAATTTGTGTATTTTAATGCACATCTCCTGCATTTTAAGTTACTGGCTGTTTTCTGTGTTGATAATGATTAGTATAACAAGCTCACCATTATCTTCACAGTAAGTTCTTTCCCAATGTTTGTTCTATTGTGTTCTCTAATTAAACAATAAGTTCTTATTAATATTGAAGGACAATGAAAATGGATGTTCCACTTTTGCCTCAGTGGCTTTGATAGCTGATGTTGATAAAGACGGTTGATACTAGCTTTGTCACTAGAGTTTGAAGTGTTATGTATTTTATTACAGATGTATGCAATGTTAATCAGCAGAATAAAGCTGGCTATACTCCCATCATGCTTGCTGCTCTTGCTGCAGTGGAAAATGAGAAAGACATGAAAATTGTTGATGAGCTATTTAGTCAAGGAGATGTGAATGCCAAAGCCAGTCAGGTGACTTTTCTCTTGTATTTTACTCCTTTCAGAGAAATCAGAAGGAAATTCTTAATCATAATCTTTCCAGTCAACAGGAAACCACTCATTATATCTTTGACTCTCTATTTGGGGAATGGGAAAATGCTACTAAGTGTTGAATTTAAGAGATTAAGAGACCCAGTAATGAAGTTGTTTTCAGACAAAGCTAATTGTTCTGTAGCAGGGACTCTCATACAATATCCATTGATTTCTTCTTTCATGCTAAAAAACAAAGGTTCAACTAGAATATTCCAACCTGCTTTGACACCAACTCTGGCGAAAGTAACCAAAAATGATATCAGAGATCTGATTTGTCTACTCACCTTTCAAATCTAACAATCACATTGTGCCTTGGATTTCTCTTCCTTCTGTTCTTTCTGTGCCTCACTCACACTTTCCCCTCATGAACACCTAACTTATCGGAATCTTGCCCTACATTTTTTCAATATTAATATGTTTGCATTAATATTTTTGCCTTAAACATATATTACAACTGTTGTAGAAACCAAAGAATAATTAAAAAACAGTAATGATGTATTTGCCTTTATCCCAAAGGAGTAGGAATATAGCTGTATGGAACACTGGCCACATCTGAGGTTTAGTGCTGTATTTATTTTTGGGCAATGTCACCTCTGCAGGATATGATAAGTTTTGGGAGGGTACAGTTTGGATTCGCCAGAATGATTCCTGATCTCAGGATTAAATTGAAGAATGCTTCTATAAACATAGTTCCATTCCATTAGTGGGTGGAGATGATAATCTTAATTGTTGAAGAATGTGCAGTAATTGCAAACAAACTATTTCTTCTGGTGGAAAAATTCAGAGGAGGGGGACTGTCTTAAAATTAGTAAATTTCTCTTCTTGAAGTACTATTTCTCACCAATCATGGAAATTCGGGAATTTCTCAAAAGTTTGGTAAGTATGTTTAATTTGATTTTTCAAGGCAGGTAAGTATTAAGGCATGTTAAACAAAAATGACTAATTAGACAATGGGGTACAGGTGGTCCTGGATTTGGTGGAATTGAAGATAGACTATATAGGATTTCAATGAAATTGTGCATGAGCTTTCAGAACAATCAAGCTTAACGCTTGAATAATGTAGTATTGTCAGAAAGGTCTGGTGAGTTTTTTTGTAATTTTGTGTTTGTATGATATGGACCTCTTACTATGGTAACCTATAACTCCATTACTAAGCAATTGGTTCCACTCCAAATGGCAGGGATGTGAGATTGTTGTTGAAGTGGAATGTATCTTTTCTGCTGCTAGATTTTTATCATGTGGATTGTTTGTATGTCTTTTCCACCATGCAAATAGTTTTGCAATGTGTATAACTCTATATCAGGTCCCTAAGCTGTTATCCTTGTTTGTTTTAGGCTGGTCAGACAGCGCTGATGCTCGCTGTGAGCCACGGTCGGATGGACATGGTGAAAGCTCTTCTCCTCTGTGCTGCTGATGTCAATATCCAGGACGATGAAGGGTCTACAGCCCTGATGTGTGCAAGTGAGCATGGGCATGTGGAGATAGTTAAGCTTCTCCTAGCCCAACCTGGATGCGATTCCACCCTAGCGGACAATGTAAGTTATGATTAAGATGTTCCACCTAAAGATCTAAACATTTGTTTATTCAGATCCTTCTGTCCATTAGACAGATTAGAAGACCCTCTTCATGCAAATCTCTCTTTAATAAGTATCAACTATTTTTAAAGTACGTTTGACCTGCCCTGACTGAGTGGACAAATCTGATTAACCACCTCCCAGCAAGTCATTGACCAATAAAGAGCAGAAGTATTTGAGAGCTGTGAAACTCCACTTTACTATGGTTGCTATCAACTACTGTTTCTGTAGAACACTGGGTAAATAACCTGTTTTTATTTACTCTTGATTGTTTCCTTGCAGGGGCTGCTGCATTAATCTCTTCCCCATCACATAGTCCATCCACACTTGCAAGTCACAGGGTTTCAGTTATTGAGTTCTTACCAGATAAAATTAACACATCCATCATAGTTATGGAACACATGTCCTTGATTATTTTCTTCAAGATGTTAATGAATGAATCTCTACCTGTGGTGTATTCACACTGGATGGAAAGCTCTTCTGAGCTTTCAAACTAACAGAGAAATGTATGCATTTTGTGCTGAGTTTAGCTAGAGTAGTAATTGTGGTAGTGAGACGAGTCTTGGTAATATTGGACCTTTCAGAAGTCTGCCAAGGTTCTTGTACTTGATACCAGCAAATCTAAAAGGCTGAATGGAAAATGTTCTGAGATCTACTGGTTAAAATATACTCAGTTTGAGGGTATGTCTGAGTTCTTCAACATGCTATATCAGAAGCAAGACTCTGCTGTCTTACGTTCAGAATGATGAAATTACAAGCAGATATTCAGAATCAATGTCTTCCTACAAATGCATCAGAAAGTTGTTAGAGTCCGTGAAAATTTTAAATTAGTTATGTTACTAATTATTGTCATCATATTGGCTTGTGTAGTACAATGTGAATCCAGACCCTTTCTTACAATGTGAGCAAACATCTCAGGAGAGCAATGTTGTCTGTACAGGGAGGCTCAAGAGCCAGTTTGTAACACAAGTTTTTACTAGGAAACCAGATAATGAGTGGAAATTTCCATGTTGAAAGTGTCAACATGGTGGTGGTGATAAGAGAGTAAAGAATGAAATGGACAAACAATATTGACTGAAACTATTACTATGAATATCTTGTGTATGAAGGAAAGCCTTTCAACCATTTCAAACGAATCTATCCAGAACAGCCATATATTCCCCCTATTGCCACATCCATTTTTTAAGTAATGTGGGTGATTTGACTCATACCTAGAAATGCAGTTATGATTTGTGCAAATTAAACACAACGCAAAGAGGATCCGTGTGAAGTCCCAAAGTCTTTCTGATACGCTACTTGAGTGAAGCTCCTTCTGTGAGAAGGCATCACTGCTTAACCCTTGCAGCTTAAACTCTCTTTACTGGTAAGGTAAACATCATCTCATTCGTTTCATGTATATAATATACATCCTGAAATTCTTGTTCTTCACAGACATCCATGAAAACAGAAGAGTGCTCAAAAGAATGAGTGACAGTAAAAACATTAGAACCCCAAAGCACCCTACTCCCCCCACCACACACAAGCAGCAAGTCAATGACCCTCCCCTTCCCCCACTTCAACAAAAAAAAAAGCATCAGCACCCTCCACCCACCAAACAAGCAATTACAAAGCCCCCAAAAATAATCTACCACATTCTCTGTTAAATTCTATAATAGGACATATTTGGAACAATTAGAAAATGGCTTGTTTTTTTTCCAGCATTCTTACTGTAAGTTTTGCACTGTCAGTGATTGCATATAACTGCAGTTTAACCCAGTCTTGATTGATTAATATATTCAAAAAGGTTACAGTCCAGTTCATGCACACAGCCTCATTTCATTGCAAATATTCTCCAAGAGCTGGAACAGTCCTGCTGAAGGCAAAGCTACAATACCTGTCAATATTGCTAAATTGTCTTAGCCCTATCACGGTAGTTTATGTTATCAATTTTTTTTCAGTGCAAATTATTTGGTTCCTTTTTGAGTATTTTAAAGTCTCTCATTTATTTGGGGCATTTCTGATTTTGAAATCTTCAGATATTTGAGTAGCTTCTTTAAATGAATTTCATTCTCTCTTATTTTCAGGATGGAAGTACAGCATTATCCATTGCTTTGGAGGCTGGTCATAAGGATATAGGGGTCTTGCTTTATGCTCATGTAAACTTCTCCAAAGCTTCGTCACCGGTGAGCTTTTTTTTAATTATGCTTATATTTAGAGCTTAAATGATCTGTGAATAAATGTCCTTTGGTTAAAAAGCATGCCTTGCTTCACTGGTAACATCCAGGTGAAATATTTTAGCTTAGTAGCTACAGTCAACATACTGAGATTTTTATCCCTCTGATCTCCATAATACACCCCCTAGCCATATTTCTTGGGTAATGTTGCTTAATATCTGTTTGATTAACTGATTTTACTTCTGTTTGACCTGTCAAGGAAATGCCTGCATGGAGCTCTTCTTTTTACCACATTTGTTACCTTGACAACTTTAGTCTGTAACTTTTTTAAAAAAAACAGTTTTGATGGCAGGTTCTCAATTGGACATGTCAACTCTATTTCTCTTACTGATGCTCTCTGGTCTGTGGAGTGCATCCAGTTTCCAACATCTGCTTTGTTCCATTCCATTCTTATTTCTCTTAACCGAGGACTACACAAATGGTGGTTATTGATAAGACTGTTGAGAATAAGAATCTATTTTGCCACTTTGTTGCAAAGTTACATTCTTAATTTAAAGGTGCATTTATCATCAGAGTAATTCTCTATTCTAAGTAATTTTGACCATGAGACTTTTATCGTTAACTGAAGTTTCAGACCTTCTGTCATTCTGTTGTATACTTTGCGGATGATCCTACCTAATCTCCTGCTTTGTAACAAGATGTATCTGTACCTAATGTTGTACTTAATGATTATTAAATATCTTATTGGGATTAAGGAACTTAAGAACAAAATGGAAATAAATTGCATTGGAGTAATATAGATTGATTGAGTAATATTGAGCAAAGTCATCTCTATTTTTGCCACTGTTCCACATGACATTTCTAATTTAAAAGTGTATTAATGTTTGAACCCTGAGAAAATATAGTTAACTAGTGTGTGTGTGTGTGTGTATGTATGTGTGTATGTATATATATATAATATACACACACACACACACACACACACACACAATAATATATAATTATATATAATGTACACAATATACACACACTATTTTTTTTAAGTTGAAAACATTTGTACATTTCTAGTTCCTAAATGTCCTTCTCTTATTTCAATAGGGAACACCCAGGTTAGGAAGGAAAACCTCTCCAAGTCCAACTCGCCGAAGCAAATTTGATTGATTAGTACCTGCCATTCACCTGATCTTGTACCACGCTGCTATGTATTGTTAATATTGACAGATACTGAATGTATATGTGTGCCTGAGTTCACCAGCAAAAATATTTCTAGCAGTAGTACTAAAAGGTAGTTCTGTCAATCCACTGACCAGCATCTAAACTGGAAAGCATTATGGGAGCTGGTGTTATTCTCTCTTCACTATAAACAGCATTACTATTGCCTCAAAATATGCTGCTGTAGCAAGCCTTTTCAGAATGTTTAAGATCCCATCTTTGTTTTAGTTCTCAGTGATCACACGTGACAGTTTTATTTGATTGCATTCATTGTTAGAAGTTGTAATCTATATTTTTTGTCTATATAAACTTCCATTAAAAGATGTGTCATACTTTTAGAATACTATTTATATTTTCTGAAAACATAGAATAAAATGATAACATTATAATTAAGGTGACATAAAGGGATACCTTTATTTAGGTTTCCCTCTTTCACAGAAATGTATCTCGGATTGTTGAAATTTTTATATCAAACAAGATCATTTGTATCATTAAAAATTATATCAAACAGTATTGTCAAACTCATTTATATGTAGCCTGTAATGAATTTTACATGATAACAATTTACTATTGAACATAGCTTTTTAACTTCTTTTAGAATTTGTCATTGTATCTAATTTGATTTTAGTGACAATTTGAGATATTATTTGTATATCGACCTGTCCAATTAAAGGCCTGTACATGGATTTCTGTGCATATTTATAAGACTGCAATTTTGTTACATTTAAATTGCGGTGTATATTTAAATGTTTGAAGTGCCTTAGATCCTTGCCATATTTTCAGAATAAAAGCTCCATTATGCTAATTTGTTGTTTTGTTAAATCAATGCCATTTAAAATAAATTCCGACCATAAATCAGCTCCAGGAATAGCTCAGATCCTTTGCTCATTTCAGACCAGATTTGGATTGAATGAAAGCAGAGTGGTGAAGCCAGTAGCAATTACCAGTAATTTCCATCAAAAAATTTCGGTCAGATTTTAACGAATAATGGAGATGGTAACACAGGGCAAATAGAAATCTAATTTAACTTGGACAGCGTTGAACATACTGAATTTCTCACATTTAGTGCTTCTGGGTCATTAACTCTGTTAATGTCCATTTCATTGATATTGTCTGGACAGAAGTACTTGAGCAAATAAGTTTTAATTTAACTGTCACGATACATTGTATTTGGTAAATAAGTGCAGTTGCCATAGGTTGAATGGTTTTTCATTGTTCTCAAAGATCAACTCCATTCAGTATTGAACTGCATAATTTAGCTGAAATATATTGAAGAATATGTCTAGCCAATGATACTGCCATGTTTGATATTGGTCCTCACTGTGATGGGCTTTGTTGAGGCCCTGTTGATTAGGCCTGTATACTATCGTTTTGCAAACATAAAATGAAGATAAACTTTGGTGGCAGCAAAATTTGAGGAGAGCGGTTCACGGCGTCACTCCCAGATAATGGAGTTACAGGTGTTCATGAGATTTAAAGAGGCTTTGGTGAGCAGTTAGTGCTGCCTCCTGCATTCCTGTAGAGCTGTTGCATAGTGAAGATGCTGCCCACTGTACCTATAGATCCATATTGCAGTTCAGGGAACAGCTCTAAAACCTCTGGTTAGGATCCTTACTAATGTGTTCACAAGAGAATGGCATCAACTTCCACAAGGGAAAACCCTCCACAACCTGTCTTCACTTTATGGGCAGCCTGCCAACACCACTTTGGAGCAAGCCACTGGACACCATGAACCACTTCCATATCTCGAGCAACCTCTCAGAGAAGACAGACATCAATGACGAAGTTCACCACTGCCATCAACGTGCCACCTCAGCTTCCGGCTGATTGAGGAAAAGATTGAAGATCAAGGCTTCAGGCTTCTGAACAACAGCAATCCTTGTCAGTGGTGCAGACAGTAGAGTTGCTGCCTCACAGTCTAGATACCAACTTCAGGAGCTGTCTGGAGTCGCTCGTTCTCCCTGTGACCATGTGGGTTTCCTCTAGGTGCTCTGATTATTCTCCCTCATCCCATGATGATTTGTAGGGCATTGTAAATTGCCTCTGGTGATAGAATTTGGGGGGAGTTGATAAAGATGTGGGGAAAATAAAATAGAGATGAATGTAGAATCAGTACAAATAGTTGGCATGGACTTGGGGGCCCAAGGACCTGTTTCTCTCTCTGAATCTGACCTGGACATACCTAAAACAGATACAAGAAAGAGCCCATGTAAACAGACCAACATCAGTGACCTCTCCCAGGCCACTGAAACCTAATTACACACTGTCAACTCATCTTGTTTGCCTACCTGACAACTGATTTCTGAAGTAGGCACACTATTCTAAGATCTATCAAATAGTCATGAGTCATACAGCACAGAAACAGGCCCTTCACTCCAACTCACCCATTCCAGTCAAGGTTCTCGTCTCAGCATCTAAGATAGTCCCATTTGCCTGCATTTGGTACATGTCCCTCTGAACCTTTCCCATCCATGTACCTGTCCCAAGTGTCTTCTGAATGTTGTTGACTAAATTTTTTGGATCACATAGGAACTAGTTCAGCCCGTCAAATCCAACCAGCTTTCAGAGCAATCTCCTCCCATGCAGCCTTTTCTCTCTAACCCATCTTTCAATGCCTTGGGAATATGGGAGGAAAGTGAAGCACCCTGGGGAAACAAACCCATGCAGTCACTGGCAACGTGGAAGTTCTACACGCCACCAGAAGTGAGGATTTTTCTGCTGTGTGCCACTCTGCCAACAACTGGGATGGCAGGGTAAGATTCAAGGATGTCCTCACATCCTCCATAAAACACAATGACCCATTGACTCTTGGGAATCTGGCCCATGACCACTCAAAGTGATGGAGTGTTCAGGATACTGTTGAGAACCTGGAGTCCATGCAAGAAGAACACACAGATACCTGGTTTAAACAGCAGAGGGAGTGCATCTTCCATCTGTGTCCTCCATCAGGACCCAGGTGTAGGGGACCCCTACTCCATATTGGGCCTTATCAGTCACCACAGAACCCAAGTCACCTTCAGTTGGAAGGGATTGGCTAAGATAATGCCAGCTTGGGTGGCTTTAATTGTTCATTCACCATAGTGCAAAGTAACTTGCTATCACTACTGCTAGCTGAAAGGCAGCTAGGTGAATAGTTTTTTGGTAATTCTGCAGATGATATCTCCTGTATAGGTTATTCCAGGTGATCACTAAACTAATTGGTACAGAATTGCGCTCATCAACCCTATGCTCACTGGCAGGCACTGGTTCCCAGTCTGGCAATGACTCACCTTCCTTGCTTTTCAACTGAACATCTCTGTAATCTCTGTCAGTTGTACGCCAACCCACTATGCCTCACATCACTTAGACCCTTTCTGGAATTCCTTCGTGTGCCTCTCGCACATCTGAAAACCTTTCATGTCATTCAAGCTTTTATCTTGTATCTGACTTACTATCAAATTTTGTTTGACAAAGCTCTTCGTTATGACTGAAGTCCTAGAATTACATTGGAAATCCTAAAACTTCAATGGACTAATCATGACTATAATTTTATAATAAATTCATTATTACTAATGCTAAAATGGCATAAAGTTCAAATACAGTTGAAAAACATTTTGTTTCTCTATCCCTTACTAAATTTTCATTCCATTTTGTTTACTAAATTATTATATCCCCTTATATTATCTCATTGTCCTTGCTCAGTTGAATGGTTAGACGTAATGTCAGTTGTGACATCTTTTGTCTACAACTGCACTAAGCGGGCCAGGAAGTATCTTCCACCCTGTTGTGGCTGGATCAAGTTAAAAAGGAAAGTAACGCCAACATTAATGCCTTTAGCAGAAGTGTGTGGTTTTAATTGCAGCAGTTCAGTGTGGCTCCTGTTGGTTTATTACAGGACAGTATTGGATGAGTTCCTGGTTCCAGGCACCGGTGAGCCCTATCCATAATTTTAGGTTAACAAAGATTGTTTTGAAGTAAATTTCAAAGTAAAATTTATTATCAATGTGCATAGATGTCACCATATACAAACCGGAGATTTGCTAAAGAGTCCTTAGGATATTTAAATTAGCAATACAAAGGGAATGAAAAGCACAACTCTTTAAAACCTTGTTTTCCATTACTGTTTGATGTGAATTCTGCTTTGATGAATCTATCATTCTAATAATACTTTTACCAATTGATGTTCATCTAGGAATCAAATTTAAAATTTCATTTATAGTTGTGCTGCCATATTATTCAATGTGAGAACAGCCCAGGATGTCACAATGTTCATGTGCACTTCCTTCCCTTGTAAGTAAATCAAAAAACATTTAAATCTTCATAACTCTCACTTAGTTCCATATCTTTATAAACAGTATTGAGCCAATATATTGTGATTAAATATTGAGATTCCACTATGCATATTTAGGAGCACAATTTCCTAAATATACAGTTAAACCATTCTTGCTACACAGCACTGTTCCCAGACAATCAAAATTTATGACAAGAAACACAAATCAGTTTCTATATGTTGGGAGTATCTCAACATGGAGAGATATGAGTGTTGAAATCTACCAACTCCTCCAGTTGAGATGATGGGCCTTTGACGTTAAGTGATTTCTCTTTCTGTGGATGCCAGCAGAGTTGTTCAAACATTTCTGTTTTTGTTTTAGACACTAGCAACGGCAATTTCCACAACCTGCGAGTGCCACTAGGGTCTTTGACCATCTGCAGAAAAGAATACTCAAGGGCCAATATTTCAAATACGTTATCTAGCTCATGACCTATTAAGCAGCAGTGATTTCCATCTTCCTTATTGTTTAAAGGCATGCAATAAGTGGCAGTTTGTTAGCATGGCAGGCAACTCATGAACCCCTCATTCAATTCAAACAATGTGTAGATTTCTGCAGGAATCAGTGCCTAGGCCCTGGCTATTAACAATGTAAGTGAATGACTTTAATAAGGAAACAAATATAATATTTCTAAATCTAACAACAATGCAAAACTAGCTGGAACTGCAAATTGTGAAAAGGATTGAAAGGGTCCTTGATCAGATTTTTCAAAATTGAATGAGTGGGCAAATACATGGCAATTGAAGGCACACACTCAGCAACTCAGGAACAGCTTCTTCTCCTCTGCCATGCGATTCCTAAATGGACATTGAACCCATGAACACTGCCTCATTTTCTTTCTTTTTAAATATATATTATTTCTGTTTTTGCACTATTTTTAATCTATTCAATACATATAGGGGAACGTCGTCCCCTCCCTCCCCCCCATACATATACACATACGTACTGCAATTGATTTATTTATTTATTTTTTCTTTTCATGTTATCATGTGCATTGTACTGTTGCTGCTAAGTTAACAAATTTCATGAAACACGCCAGTGATATTAAACCTGATTCTGATTGTATTATGGATAAGCATAAGGTTTATTATAGAAGGAATCTAACAAAGATTAACCAGACCGATTCCTCAAATAGTTGGAAGTTTCATTAGGTCTCCCAGGGTTAGATTCATTAGATGTCTGAAGAATAAGAGATCTCACTGAAATGTACAAAATAATGACAGGGTTTATGGAAGGTGGATGCTTCCCTAAATTAGAGGATCTAGAAAAACGGGTCACAATCTCTGAACATAAGATATTTAGGGATGATATGAGAAATTTCTCCTTCGCATGAACCTGTGGAACTTTCTACCAAACAAGGCTGTGGAGGTCAAGATGCTAAATATTTTAAAGAAGGATATTAATGGTTTTATGAATACAAAAGGCACCTAGGGCATAGGGAGATAGTGGAATAAATTGTTGAGATTAAGGATCTGCGATGATCCTAGTGATAGCAGATCAGGCTCAAAGGACTAAATGGTGTATTCCTGCTGCTTTTTATGTCCTGTTGAACAACTGATAGAATAAGACCATTAGATATTGGAGCACAATTAAACTATTCAGCCCATAGAGTCTGCTCCACCATTCAATCATGGTTGCTTTTTTCAATCTACAATATATTTTCTCACCTCCCCACCAAAACTTTCTTAAATATACCCAATGACTTGACGTCTATGGCAACAAATTCCACAGATTCACCACCCTCTGGCTAAAGAAAAGGTATATATTTTACTTGTCACATGTACATCGAAACAGCAAGATGTACTGTGAAGTGTGTACTTTGCTTGCATGAATGACCAACACAGTCCAAGGATGTGCTGGGGGTAGCCCACAAGTGTTGCCAGCTTCCGATCCAACATAGAATGAACTAGCACTAACTCATATGTCTTTGGACAGCTGAAGGAAACTGGAGCACCTGGAGCAAACCCACATTGTCATAGAGAGAACATACAAAACACCTTTCAGGCAGTGACAGGAATTGAAGCCCAATCTTACAGCTAACCACTATGCCATTGTACTACCTCTCATCTCTGTTCTGAAGGGACATTCCTTCATCCTGAGGCTGCGCCTCGGATCCTGGACTCTCCTGTTAACATAAACATCCTCTCCTCGCCATTCCAATCCAGGCCTTTCATTATCTGGTATGTTTCAATGAGATTCCCCCTTCATCCTTCTGAACTCCATCGAATGCAAGCACAGAGATATGAAACACTCCTCATGGGTTAAGCCTTTCATTCTTGGGATAATTTTTGTGAATCTCCCCTTGAACCAGATTCAAGAGAAGGTACTGTATCCCAAATGCCATCTGACCAAGCTTCAGTGCACTCTTGCTTTTATGTTTTAGTCCTCTCACAACGTAGCTAACTTACCTTCATTACTACCAACTCAATCTAAACAGGGACTCCCAATTTCTGTTGTACCTCCAATTTCTGAATTCTCTCCCTGTTTAAAAATTAGTCTACACCTTTTCTCTTCCTACCAAAGTGTACTACCCCATATTTCCCTCCGTATTCCATTTGCAACTTTTTTGCCCACACTCCCAAACTGTTCTAGCCTTGCTTCTGACACACTACCTGTTCCTCCAGCTGCAAACTTGGCCACAACACCATCGGTTCCTTCATCCAGATCATTAATGTATAAAGTGAAATGTTGCTGTCCCAATACTCACCGCCACAGCCATTTTCACTGGCAGCCATTCTCAAAAGAATTCTTAATCCCCACTCTCTGACTTGTGCCAGTGAGCCAATTTTCTACCCATGTTAGTAACTTTCTCTAAAACCCATAGGGTTTTTTCTTGCAGCATCTTATCAAAGCCTTCTGAAAATTCATGTGAATAAAATCTATTAATTCTCCCTTGTCTAACATGCTTGTTACTCCCTCAAAGAATTCAAATAGATTTGTTAGGCAAGATCTCCTCTTAATTAAACCATGCTGACTTTGTCCTACTTTATTATATACTTCCAAGAACTCTGAAATTTTGTCCTTAATAATAGACTCTAAAATCGCTAAAGTCAGGTGAAACAATTTGTTTTTTGCTGACTTTTGCCCTGCACCCTTCTTAAATGAGAATGTCACATTTGCAATTTTCCAGTCCTCTGGGACCCTCCCTGGCTACAGAGATTCTTGAGCTATGTCTCTGAGAACTCTGGGGTAAAGTCCATCTGGTCCAGTTTGCTGATGACACAACTGTTGTTGGTCAAATCAAATGTTCGGAAATCAAAGCTAATTTATTATCAAAGTACATCATCATATTTGACCTTGAGATTCATTTTCCCATAGTCATTCACAGTAAAACAGAGAAATACAATAGAATTAATGGAATCTACACACAAAGACAAACAACTAATGTACAAATATTGACAAACCATGCAAATAAAATAAGTAGGTAGATCGGTAAATAAGCAAGCAAATAAATAATACCGAGAAGGAGAATCGTAGAGTCCTTGAAAGTGAGTCCATAGGTTGTGGAATCAGTTCAAAGTTGAGGTGAGTGATTGGTGACAAATCGGCAAATGGGAGGCAGGATTGAAAATCTGGTTGAGTGGTGCCACAACAACTTCTTGCTCAACGGCAAAACCAAAGGGCTGATTGTCGACTCGAGAAAGAAGAAGCCAGATGACAATGAGCCAATCCTCATTCGGTGGTGTGGGTCAGTAGCTTTAAACTCCTTGGCATTATCATCACTATCACTGGCAGACTGAAGGATCTATGATAATGCCAGCACAAAGCAGGCACTACTGTGCATCTGCTTTCTTAGAAGTTTGTATAAATTCAGCATGTCATCTAAAAATTTCATAAACTTCTGTAGATGTATAGTGGAGTGTCCTGACTGGTTGGAGCATGGTCTGGTATAGAAACACCGATGCCCAGGAACAGAAATGTCTACAGAAAGTGGTGGCTTCAGCCATTCCATTACAGGCAAAGCCCACCCAATCACTGAGTATATTTACAAGGAGCACCTCGACAAGAAAGCAGCATCCATTATGAAGGACTCCCACCATGCTCTCTTCTCACTACTACTGTTGGGCAGGAGGTACAGGAGCCTCAACGTCCCACATCACCAGGTTCGCGAGCAGTTATTACCCTACAACAATTAGGCTCCTGAACCAGCATGGATAACTTCACTCAGCACAACTCTGATCTGAACTACAACCTACAGGCTCATTTTCAAGGACTCTTTACAATTCATGTTTCAGTATTATATTTTATTTACACCGTTTGTTTTCTTTTGCACATTGTTTGTCAGTCTTTGTCTATGTATAATTTTTCATAAATTATACTGTATTTCTTTAATTTCCTGTAAATACCTGTAAGAAAATGAATCTTTACCGATTCATGAATTATGGTGACTTTAACTAATAGGCTGCTATAAATTATAATTTAAGTAGATGGCAAAGGAACGAGAAAAAAGGGGATTAATAAGTCATTAAGGAAAATGAAGTCTCAGCTGATGGAGAAAGAAATATTATTTCATAGAAACATGGAAAACCTACAGCATATCACAGGCCTCTCGGCCCACAATGCTGTGCCAAACTGTACTTACCTTCTACCAAGGTAGATTATTTAATTTTTCCACATTTTACTCCACATTTCGCTACCTTTCTTAATAAGAACGTGTAAGGATGCTGCAGTTTGGTTTACACTGAAGTGTAGTTTCGTGGTTATATTCGGGCTATATTACACTTGATTTCCAGCCCTACGGTATTCTGTTTTGCTTTTCAACATTGACTGTGTTCTGAATTTACACCGCGCTACCTCATCACAGGCTGCAAAAGAAACAGGAACACAAAAAAAAACCGGCCACCTATCACCTGGCTGCACTGGAAACCAACAGCGGGATCTGAACAAGCCGGGATTCCCGGTCACCCCACCTGGACTTAGTATAGAACAACAGGAATTCTGCAGATGCTGGAAATTCAAGCAACACACATCAAAGTTGCTGGTGAACGCAGCAGGCCAAGCAGCATCTATAGGAAGAGGCGCAGTCGACGTTTCAGGATCGAAATCGCTATTCATTTAAATGAGGTCTCTGACCTGCAAGTTATTTTTTCCCCCTTATTTTAATATGTTTAATTATTTCCATGTGTTGAATATTTTCCCTGTGCATACTTTTAAAGATTATTTTCAGCAACCGTCAGTGTTAATAAACCTCTCCAGCCGGCCGACCCTTGCTTCCTATCGGGGTATGCTCACGACGGTCTCAACACTGAGCTGATTGCTGATCGGCGGGGATGAAGATTCAGCTTGTCCAGTCTTCTGCATCCGGCCCGGGTAAGCGCGCTGTGAAGGTGAGGGCGCAGTCTTCAGGTTAAACGTCCGGCTGAATCCCCACTTCCTTCATCTCAGAGGAGTTCAGGCCTGCCACAAAAGCTGATGAATCAAATTTCAAGATGGATTTCATCATGAGATAATTCCATGGAGCCGTCCAAGATCTGAGTTCTTAATACTTAATTGTTTTACATCAATCTATATGAATTTCTTTACACAACTTTTATTTACTTCAGAATATTTTGCTGCGGAGTTTACATTTGATCAAGCCTCTGAAATCTTCCTGCAACATCAAGCAGATTTATCCCCTGTGTTGGCTAATGCAACTCTCCAAATTCCGGAATAGGTGCAGGCTGACATCTAGTGACAACTTAAAGTATCTTTGTAAACTTTACAAACGTTCACCATCCAATAACAATTGGATTACAGTACTATTTTTTTAAAACACAAGCTCCTTACATTATTAGTAGCGATTTCAACCAGACAATTGAGACCGCTGAAACTGTTATGATTGAGATATAGTGTAGCAACAGACCCTTCAACCCATGCTGAACATCAAGCGCCCATTTTTACACTCGTCCTACCTTCTTCTCGCATATTGTCAGCTATTCCTCTGTCCCACCCCAGACCCTATTCACTCTGGGGACATCTTACAGTGACCAATTAACCTACCAGCCTGCACATTTTTTGGATGTGTGGAAACTCGCGCGATCAGCACCCGAGGTCAGAACTGAGCCCAGGATGCTAGCGCTGTGAGGCCGCTGGCACTAGTCTTCTCTCTGGAGATAAAATAGATCCAGAAATCAGGGTAAATTTTAGACTTTAATTAATCAGTTTTTACAATAACTTATGGGTTCTTTTTCCTCAAAATGATCTAATTGTTTTCC
This sequence comes from Mobula hypostoma, assembly GCF_963921235.1. Taxonomy (NCBI): domain Eukaryota; kingdom Metazoa; phylum Chordata; class Chondrichthyes; order Myliobatiformes; family Myliobatidae; genus Mobula; species Mobula hypostoma. Next base: position 54,870,128 of record NC_086112.1, read on the forward strand.
AATTTCTTTAACCAGAGAGTGGTGAATCTGTAATTCTTTGCCACAGACAGCTATGGAGGCCAAGCCTTTGGGTATATTTAAAGTGGAGGTTGATGCGTTCTTTATTGGTAAGGGCATCAAAGGTTATGACGAGAATGCAGGAAAATGGGGTTGAGCAGGATAATAAATTATTTATGAATATTTAAAATCTAGATCGAGACATCTGAGTTCATCTAAAAAGCTACAGATTGACCACGAACAGCTTGAGTGGCAGAACAGCTCAAGGGATTGACAGGTCTCATTATGTAATCGTATAGGGCACAACGGGCCACTCATTGGCTGTTTACTGTTTAGCTGCACTCAGATCTCCTTCCAAGCCGTGCACAATCCTGATTTGATGGAGACGGATGTGAGAAGCACGGAGGAACATCTGGAGAAACTTCTGAAATGCCCGGTTCGCTGTCGCTGCTACTGTGCAATCGAGAATCTCCAAGAGGGAAGGCCCCAAGTCCTCGGCTTTGCCTGCTGCTGGCGGCCGGGGATGGGGTCGAAGTGCTCGGCAGAGATGATGCTCGGTGTCAGAGGGCTGGTCAGAGGCTCGAAGTTTTTGGACGGACTGAGGGTTGGTCTGTGGCCAGGTGCTTCCAGGATGTTGCATCGGCAAGTTTGCAGCGCTGGAAGCTCATGGCAGGAAGAGTTTTCTTCCTTCTACCATCTGCGTGAGATCTTGGGACTTCGAGAGACCTTGAGACTTTTTTTTACCGTGCCCATGGTCTGTTCTTTATCAAATTACGGTATTGCTTGCACTGTTGTAACTATATGTTATAATTATGTGGTTTTTGTCAGTTTTTCAGTCTTGGTCTGTCTTGTGTTTCTGTGATATCACACTGGAGGAACATTGTATCATTTCTTAATGCATGCATTACTAAATGACAATAAAAGAGGACTGCGTGTCCTCATAATCTAATCTAATAAATTCCATCAAGCAGAGAAGTCAGCAATAAGCTGCAGGTCACATGAAAGCATATCTGATCCGCTGCTCCATTCCTAAACTCCCTCCTGATCCCAGAGGATTGTTTGCATTGTAGGTTTCAATAAATAAAATGGCAGAGGCTTTTTACTTTTAAGGAAATTTTTTTAAATTTCAAAATGTACTTTATTCAAAAATAAAATTATATACAGTAAACCATTCAATAACTTTCCATCCTTTACATACATTTCCATTATAGTCAGTACATATCCATACTTATGGCCACCCACGTGGCACTCCAGTTGTTCACCTTACCACATCGTTGTTGAGGGGTATACTCCCCGCCACCCGACCCCTCCCACTCCCGCCGGTGAAGAAACCTATACCGTGGTCCTTCCCCACCGAGCCCTTGCGGTGGCTGCACCGAGTTTCGGTGCGTCCCTCAGCACGTACTCCTGCAGCCAAGAATGTGCCAGTAGGCAGCATTCTCCCACGGACACCCCCAAGGGAAGTCGTAACAACTCCTATATTGTCAACCAAACACAGAACACAAAGTGCGGTAAAAGAAAACCTTATGTCATTGCATCGTCACGTCAGACCAGCCTCAGAGTGAAACCCAACTCAGTGTTGGTGGTTAGAACATAGAACATAGAAAATCTACAGAACATCACAGGCCCTTCAGCCCACAATGTTGTGCTGACCATGTAACCTACCTAGAAGCTGCCTAGAATTCCCCCACCGCATAGCCCTCTATTTTTCTAAGCTCCACGTACCTATCTAAGACTCTCTTAAAAGACCCTATTGTATCCGCCTCTACCACCTTCACTGGTAGTGCATTCCAGGCACCCACCACTCTGTGTGTGAAAAATTTACCTCTGACATCCCCCTTGTACCTACTTCCAAGCACCTTAAAATTATGCCCCTCGTGTTAGCCGTTTCAACCCTGGGAAAAAGCCTCTGGCTGTCCACACAATCAACGCCTCTTATCATCTTATGTTGTGAATTATGCATAAATTTCCACCCTTTAGATTACCCTACAGTATCAAGGGCTCCCTGATGCATTAGTTACAACCCCATACATTTAAATGGAATTGTCAGCACTGTACAGAAAGATGCATCAGGTATTTTACATTATTTTAATGCTGCTACTTATTTGTTAATATAGTAAAAGGTTTCTAATTACGCAAATGAAACATATTAGAATCGTGTGGTATCTGAGATCTACTCACTTTGCATTGTCCACTTCCCCTTGCAGGATGCCTGTTGTGTGTGGAGAGTTAGCTCAATCAGTTAAAAAATGACCAGGGTCCCTGGTGAACGAGGGTGATAATCATTTGGACCATTTGCTCTTTCAGCTAGCCACTTGCTGTGGTTCACAGGAAATTCATGGGAATTTGGTGGGTACAGGGAAATAAACCAATTATGAGAGGAGCACGGGACAACAAAAGTCCACTTCCAAGTGAAGGCGTGTTCGAGCTGCCATGCAGAATCCCTCTTTTTGATAATCCAGGGAAAAGGATATAAATGGGTGCAAATTCATTTTCCAAATACTTGAGAATAAATGTACAGATATATTTATTGGATTACTGCTAGAGCCACATGCTAGAGGACTGTTATTCAACGTGAGAGGGGGAAAATTTAGAGTGTATGGGAGGGGCAAGTTTTTTTTTTAAACACAGAAGTGGTAGATGCCTGGATACAGTTTAACAGGCTTTTATATAGGCACATGAGTATTCAATGAATGGAGAAATACAGATTTGTTAAGGCAGAAGGGAGTTATTCCAATTTGGCATCATATTTAGCATAGACATCATGGGCCAAAGGGATTGTGTATACACTGTGTTCTGTTATTTTTATCTGGTTTTGGATAAAGGTCCTCTAGTTGAAGTCCTACGTTGGGACAAGGCTAAGTTCGATAGCATTAGACAGGAACCTGCAAAGGTTGAATGGGAGAGGAAATAAATAATGCTGAGAACATGAATTGCAATACAAGCTGCTTAGTCCTGGATAGCATCAGGCTCCTTCAGTGTTGATGGGGCTGTGCTCATCAGGCATGGTAGAGTTTTACCATGCTACATTACACTGATGACTGTGTACTGTTACATACCTCGTGGGTATCTTGTGACTATCTTATGACCATGATGTAATTGACTGTCTTATGAGCATGATGTAATGGTCTTGTGGAGGTCACATGATGTAATTTTCCGGCCAGTGTGAGGTCACATGATGACCTGTTCTCAACAGGTATAAAGGAGACCCCTGGTGTGACGCAGTTAGTTTCAGTTGAGTTGTTGTTTGCTTCGTTAGTTACTCCGTTATGCTGCGTATTCGTTTCATGACACAGTTTCATTTTAAACCGGAGTTTTACTTTCTATTGTAAGGTAAAATCGTTGTGCTGGCAGTTCCACCGGTCGCTGCCAGCTTTGTTGGTGTATCTTTGATTTAGCTTTACAGTAGTATTGGGGAATGAAGACCTTATTAAAGGACGGGAACCTGAAGGATCGGAATAAAGTTGGAGTCTTTCAGCGGTTTAAGGAAGGATCGACCTTATTGAGGATTTGTTCAGAAAAGTGACCTGTATCTGAGATAACTCCTGCAAGAGCAGGGAAAGTTGTGCAGTGTTCACTGGCCAGAAAAAGGTCAGTTCCTTTAAGCCGTTTCATTTCCTTCATCGTGAACCCTTTGGAGAATCAGCAGTAACGTCACGTCTTCGAAGAAATCTGTTTCCAGAGAAGTCTCTCCTTATTGATTGTATAAATCACTTGGACTTTTGAATTTACCACTTTACGAACTGTTTTCAAATTTACCCTTTTAAGAACTGTTCGAGAGTTGCCATATGGCAGTTAACTTCTGGTTAAGTTAGTCGTTTGAATACTTTTCGCTATTGTTGAGCAGAGTTTAATAAATGTTTGTTTATTAGAATGATATCACAAGAAATACAGGACAAACCAAGACTAAAACTGACAAAATCACATAATTATAACATATAGTTACAACAGTGAAAAGCAATACCATAATTTGATAAAGAGCAGACCATGGGCAAAGTGAATGGTCACAATGTTTTTCCCAGAGTAGGGAATGGATTTAAGATGAGAGGAGAAGAACTTAAAGGGAACTTCAGAGACAGTTTTTCATGCAGAAGGTGGTGGGTCTGCGGAATGAGCTGCCAGAGGAAGTGGTAGAGATGGGTACGTTTATAATGTTTAAAAAACCTTTAGACAGGTAGATGGAGAGGAAAGGTTTAGAGGAATAAGGATCAAATGAGACTATCTCAGGTAGTCTTGGTTGTCATGGACAGCCTAGGTCAAAGTGCATACAGCTTCATGATCCTATAACTCTAAAAGAGTAAAGGGAGCAAGTGTCACTCCCAGTGAGTGCAGGCAGCAAGCCAAGTCCAGCATGTTTCCCAGAAATCATATACAAAAAGCAGAATACTGGGAGAACTCAGCAGGTCAGGCAGCATCTGCTAGTGTGGAGCAATGCGAGGGCGGTGCTATACAGAGGCTGGTAGGTGCTTAGTGGTACCGTACAGGGAGCAGATGATGGGTTGGTTGAACCGTGGGATGGGAGGGAGAGATTTCAAAGTGAGCAAAAGAATAGGAAAAGTGACTGTGTGCGAGAGAACTCTGAGGGTGTAGATGACCTGAAATTGGAAAATTCGATGTTTGTACCAGAAATCACACTGGTGGTCACAAGAATAACCTCATACGCAATGTCAATAAGACAAAGAAGTTGATTGTAGACTTAAGGAAAAGGAAGAGGAGGAGAAGATGGTGGCGTGACGACTGTGTGCGCGGCCTCTCCGGTGAATGATATCTGTAATCTGTCAAGTAGGGGACCGTGCACAGTCCTGATTTGATGGAGACAGATGTGAGAGTACGGAGCAACATCTGGAAAACTTCTGAAATGCCCGCTTCGCTGCCGCTGCTACTGTGTGGTAACCGGAATCTCCGGAGCAGAAGGCCCCGAATCCTTGGCTTTGCTTGTTTCAGCGGCCGGGGCGAGGTTGAAGGCGCTCGGCAGAGGATGGTGCTCGGGAGGCTGTATCTGAGGGGCTGGTAGGAGGCTTGAAGTTTTTGGACGGATGGACTCGGGGTCGGCTGGGGTCGGGTGCTTCCAAGGTATTGGCAAGTTGACGGTGCCTGGAGGTTTATGACAGGGAGTTTCTCCCTTTTGCTGCCTGCTATCGGGGACTCGGGAGTCGATTGACTCGGGAACTTGGAGACTTTTTTTGTTCTTCATCAAATTATGGTATTGCTTTGCACTGCTGTAACTATATGTTATAATTATGTGGTTCTGTCAGTGTTAGTCTTTGGTTTGTCCTGCTTTTTGCTATATCATTCCGGAGAAGCATTGTATCATTTCTTAATGCATGTATGCATTTCTAAATGACAATAAAAGAGGACTGAGTATTCTCATAATCTTAAAAAAAATCTAATCTTAAAAAAAAGGAAGAGGAAGTTGGGAAAGTAAGCACCTGTCCTCGTTGAGGGGTCAGTGGTGAAAGGAGTGAGCAGCTTCAAATTCCTGGGTGTGAACATCTCGGAGGCTCTACCCCAGGCCGAACACATGGATGTAATCACAAAGAAAGCACACCAGCATCTCCACTTCTTAAGGACTTTGAGGACATTTAGTATGTCACCAAAAACTGTTAGCAAGTTTCTTTAGAGGTAGGGTAGAGAGCATTCTGACTGGTTGCATCACAGCCTATATGAAGGTTTCAGTGCACAGGATCACAAGAGGCTGCAGAGGGTTATAGATTCAGCTATCTTCAGCATGGGCACAAACCTCTCTACCATCAAGGATATCTTCAAGAGACAATGCCTCAAGAAGGCGGCATTCTTCACCCAGGACCCTCACCATCCAGGCCATGCCCTCTTCCAATTACTACCATTGGAGAGGAAGTACAGGAGCCTGAAGACCCACATTCAAAGATTCAGATTGTTGCTGCTCTCCGCGCCTTGTAGCACGTCGGGTGGCAACCTTGCCATTTCTTTAGCGTTTTGCAAGGCCGAGTTGCTAGCTTGACGCTCAACCCAGCGCGGATGGAAAGTGTGAAGGAGCTGGCCAGATTCGAACGCAGAGCCAGTCGCCTCGAAGTCCGGTCAGACAAAAATTCAGAAGCAGCTTCTTTCCCTCTGCCATCAGATTTCTGAATGGACCATGAACGGTACTTCATTATTCCTTTGCTGGTATTATTTATTTATTTTGCAGTGTATAGTAATTTCATGTCTTTGTACTGTACTGCCGCTGCAAGGTTATAAATGACAGTGATAGAACATGCAAGGCAGTGACAATAAACCAGATTCTGAATCTAATAACTTAAGGCGGAGTTTTGCTTGCGCTGTTCCAAATTAAATGTCTAAGCAAAAGCATGCACAGCATTGTAACAAAAATGTTTTATATACACACTGGTGATGGTCAAATGCTGTTAGTGAGTGATTGTCTGTTATTTGCCAAGGAGGGTGCCGTGCAGAATCCTGATTTGATGGAGACGGACGTGAGAGCACGGAGGAACATCTGGAGAAACTTCTGAAATGCCTGCTTCGCTGCTGCTGCTACTGTGTGGTCCAGAATCTCCGGAGGAGAAGGCCCCGAGTCCTCGGCTTTGCTTGTTGCTCGGCGGCCGGGGTGGGGTCGAAGCGCTTGGCAGAGGATGGTTCTCGGAGAGACTGTGTCGGAGGGACTGGTCAGAGGCTCGAAGTTTTTGGACGGAGTCCGCTGCAGTCGGGTGCTTCCAATGGTGCTGCATCGGCAAGTTGGTGGCTCTTGGAGGTTCATGGTGGGGAGAGTTCCTCCCTTCTGCCGCCTGCGTGGGATGATGAGTCTATTGGGACTTCGAGACTTTTTTTTTACCGTGCCCATGGTCTGCTTTTTATCAAATTATGGTATTGCTTGTACTGTTGTAACTACATGTATAATTATGTGGTTTTGTAGTTTTAGTGTTGGTTTGTTCTGTGTTTTCTTGTGATATCATTCTGGAGGAACGTTGTATCATTTTTTAATGCATGCATTTCTAAATGATAGTAAATGAAAACTGAACTGAACTGAACTGATTCAGTCGAACTAGGCAGCAAAAAGCACAACTTAAAAGCAAATTGTTTTGAAAATAAGTGGTCCGAATTTAAGGAATGTGCGCAGCCAATAAAGTTAACAAAAAATTGTCATTTAAATGCAGCTTCAGGTTCAAATCTGACACAAGGAGCCAGGCCTGAACTGGAATTCAGGAGAAAGAGTTGCTTGTTAATTATTGAAACATTGGAGGATTACAACTGAACATCAGCTGATAGGAATGTGCTTCACTCCTCCAGCTCGCTGTTATTTAAGTAGAAACTCCCCCACTAACGGAGAACTTCAGTAGCAGCTGAGGCTGCTGATTTCAAGTTTATGCATAAACTCTAAACACAGAGGTAATTTTTTTCTGATCTGTCGGTTATTAGATTGGACATACCCCCAAATCCATATGACATATTCTGGAGTATGGACCGACTCTGTTTTAAAGGCATTTCATGAATGTATGCTTACATTCAATGCAAATACAGTATGTACTCAGTGGTCTGTGAAATGCAGTTTTCAATTTGCCTATTTAGTGTTTCCAAGAAATGATCTGTAACTGATACAATGAACTTTACAGTCTCATTGCCCCTTTCTGTAACTTATCTTTGCAGTACTGACTGCATTGGCATCTTTTTTCAGAGACTATTAATAATATTTTTTCTTGATCTCCGAATTTATTCAGCCAGACATATTTTCCTGTTTCAAACAAGAGAAAATCTGTAGATGCTGGAAATCCGAGCAACACACTCAAAATGCTGGAGGAACTCAGCAGGCCAGGCAGCATCTATGGAAAAGAGTACAGTCAATGTTTCTCACCGAAACCCTTTGGTAGCGCACTCCTCTCAATAACAGTTCTCACACCTATGACCTCTACCACCAAAGAGGACAAGGCATGGGAACACCTCCACTTTCTGGTTCTTCTCCAAGGTGTCAACCTAATGATCTGGAAATACATTGCTAGTCCTTTCTGTAATTTTCCTGTTTATCTGCATGGAAGATTTTTTTTATTTTGATTTATTTACTTTATGAAATTGGGCATTGCTAGAAAGGTCATGACAAACTGATGGCAAGATCTCTCCTAGAAACTTTGCAGTGCTTCTGTTGAAGGTGTCAGGAGGTTATTCCAGATTCGGTGTTGATAAAGGACTAACAATATATTTCCAGAGCTTTAGGTTGACATCTTGGAGAAGTACCAGAAAGTGGAGGTGTTCCCATGCCTTGTCCTCTTTGGTGGTAGAGGTCGTAGGTCTGAGAACCGCTATTGGGAGGAGTCAAGGTAGGTCACTGCATTTTGTAGATGGTACACCTCATTGTGAATGGGTGATGATGAATATGAATGCTTAAGGTGGTTGAAGAACCTGACAGGCAATGCCCCCTCTAATTTGTAATGACCAGTGTGCGCAAAAATCTTATGCTGTGCAATTTTTTGAGCAGTGCCAGCAACATGTGCATACTGAATAATTTCTTCAGTGAAAACAGTATAAATATCTGGTTCTAAAATCTGCAGACAAATCATCAGAAACACCATGTTGTCAATACTGTCTGCATCAGTACTGGATGCATCTCACCCTAACCATGGACTTTTTACTCTCCTCCCATCCGGTAGGCGCTACAGGAGCCTCCACTCCCACACCAGCAGGCACGGGAAGAGCTTCTTCCCTGAGGCTGTGACACTGCTGAACCTCTCATCACAGCGCTAAGCAGTATTGCATCGGTATTGTACTGTCTCAGTACTTTTATATTTGTGTGCTGTAGCACTTTTTTTATTCGCATTTATTTTGTAAATAACACTATTCTTTGCACTTCTGGTCAGATGCTAAATGCATTTCATTGGTTTTGTATCTATACTTGGCACAATGACAATAAAGTTGAATCTAATCTAATCTAATCAGAAACCGGAAAAGGAAACATGATTGTGTACAATTGTGAAATACGCTTAACATGCCAACGAGGTAGAGGGTGACAACTTTATGTGTGCAATTTAAATTCCTCTGTGGCTAGGAGCAAAAGATGTGTGTGTGCACACACCTTAGAGGGAGCATTGCTGACAGGTAGGAAACTTGTGCTGAAGGGTCTTTTTCTGTGCTTTATGACTCTATGACTCTGTAAATGTCAATCAAAGTTCAAAGTTTAAAATAAATTTATTATCTAAGTATGTATATGTCGCCATATACTATCCCGAGATTCTTTTTCTTGCAGGCATTCACAGTAGAACAAAGAAATACAATAGAGTTAATGAAAAACTCATCACAAACAAAAACTCACAACCAGTGTCCAAAACAAGACAAAGCAGGCAAATGCAAACAAACAAATAAGTAAATAAATAATGCTGAGAACAAGAATTGTAGTGCAAACTGCTTAGTCCTGGATGGCATCAGGCTCCTTCAGTGTTGAGGGGGCTGTACTCATCAGGCATGGTAGAGTTTTACCAAGCTACATTACACTGATGATTGTGTACTTGTTCATAAGGACTGCCCTATGATGTTGCTAAAGACACATTTAAGTGACGCTGAAACTATATTATTATCATACGTAAAGTGAGTGTCCTGAAGCAGTGAAGATGGAGGCGAAACAACAACTGGGTAGTCATAGAATGAAAAGGAGAAAGTGGAAAAGCAGGAGGAATAAGAGGTTGTGGGCCATGTCAGCAATCTTTTTCCACTGTTCATGTGATCAGCGATCAATTAAATCATTTGCCGTTCAAATAATCAATTTCCACTGATGTATTACTTTTACCTCCCTCTGCACTTCACCTTCAGCAACTTCAACAAAATTACTTTCCATAAATTACTCTAAAATAAAGTAATAGATAGATTAATTAAGCCCTTTCCCTTTTATTTACTTATTTAACAATACAGCTTAGAGTTGGCCCTTCTGGCCCCTGGAGCCTTGCCAGTCCATTCACCCCCGACAACTTCAATTTAACCCTAACCTAATCACAGGACAATTTACAATGGCCAGTTAACCTACCCGGTCCATTTTTGGACTGTGGGAGGAAACCGGTGTACCGGGGGAAAACCCGCACATTCCACAAGGAGGACATACAGCAACTCCTTATAGACGGTGCTAGAATTGAACTCAGAACTCTGCAGCCCCTGAGTTGTAATAACATCCCTTGTGTGTGCTCTTATGCCTGTTCTCTCTGTGTGTTTATTTTTGCACGTGTTCTAACACAGTTATTACAATGGCCACAGCCCGGGTTGTAGGAGGCTGTTAATCTGGGGAAGAGAAGACTGCAGCTGACTCATGAAACATGAGCAATGGCAGCTCGTGACTCAGAAAAATTGGCTTCAGACATCACCCTCTCTCTCCTCCCAGCCACTGCTGCACCACCATGTCACATTCAACGCCCATAAAAGATTGTTGTCCAAAACTCTGACAGCAGTAACATAAGCTTCTGCTATTAGCACCTAAGCATTGACTGCATTCTGTTTGTGCAGGCATGGAAGAAGAAACAACAGCTACTGGATACTGGCAGACTCAATCATCGCGCCACACTGGATTGAAGCTATTGCTTCACTGCTGGAAAGGATCAAAGTCGAATTTATCACACAATGCATGTACATGAATGCACAGGTGCTTGGAAAAGCATATTCTGCAGCATCAGATAAGTAACATGCACAAGAAAACATAAATTAAACATAAACTATACATTTTTACAAGAAATGTAGAGAAAAAAAGCAAAATAAGTGCAAAATAATTAAAGTGGTCATAGTGTTGATTAGGGTTGTGAAGGTTGGTTCAAGAACTGAATGTCCTCATAGCCATCTGAGCCTGTTACAGCAGAATCCATGTTACCTCACCCCTTTGGGGAGCTGTCATCAGTGCAGCTCATTCCTTCCTCATCGGTTGTCATTTACTTAACGGTTAGCGACTTTTCACATTCAGATTCCAATTCAAACCTAACATCTAATCTAACAATTATTATGAAGTACTGCATTGTATTGTCGCTGCTGCTAAGAGGACAAATTTCACGACAAACACCGGTGATATTAAACCTGATTCTGATTCTGACCCTAGAGTAAGGATTTGAAAGATGCCAAGTGACAGAGTGCCAGAAGGGAATTCTAGGCTGTCTGAAACATAATAGAGGAAGGATTGTGTGAATGTAAGGGAAGGGAAAGAAGAGGGCGAGGCTTTCTTGAGCACCATCTTGTAGATCCATAATGATTGTGAAATTAGTCATAAGCACGGGGATGTATTCTCTGATCTCCGTATTTTTTGTGGCCCTGGCACCTTTCACAGTAAATGCTGATAACTCTCTTGGAAGCTGTGCTGATGTAAGCACATTTCTGGTGAGTTTGAGGATGTATCACTTGGTGTTTGAGGCTAGTGATAACATTGAAGGGAAGGGAGATGAAGATATGTTGATGCTGATAATCCATGCAATGATATTAAACTTCTTTCTGCATTTAATCAAAGTCTTTGGAGTACGTCCTGGTACATATAGTAACTTTCCCTGGGGTCTCCTCCACACTTTCTCTATTATATGCCTTGACCTCTTCCTGGAGGGCATTTCGCCACCTCATCAGCCGGTACATTTAGACAGACGTTGGAGAGCTAGAGATTCTTCAGTCAGCCATCAGTCTTTTTTCCCAGCAAGTTTCAACAAAGCATGATTTGGTTTCACCGAGTAACATCAACTTACAAGGTACAGACTGAAACCCGTGTTCAATTATCCCTGAGGGTAGCAGACACCAACAAAATCAACAAACTCATTGGTAAGGCCAGTGATGTTGTGGGGATGGAACTGGACTCTCTGACGGTGGTGTCTGAAAAGAGGATGCTGTCCAAGTTGCATGCCATCTTGGACAATGTCTCCCACCCACTACATACCACTACTGTGTACAGGAGTACATTCAGCCAGAGACTCAATCCACCGAGATGCAACACAGAGCGTCATAGAAAGTCATTCCTGCCTGTGGCCATCATACTTTATAACTCCTCCCTTGGAGGGTCAGACACCCTGAGCCAATAGGCTGGTCCTGGACTTATTTCCTGGCGTAATTTACATATTACTATTTAACTATTTATGGTTTTATTACTATTTAATTATTTATGGTGCAACTGTAACAAAAACCAATTTCCCCCCGGGATCAATAAAGTATGACTATGACTATGACCATGACTATGACTATTTAATTAATCCTCCTGGGATTGTCATACACAGCAATCTCCAGAGTTTACAGAGATTGGTGCGAAAAAGAAAAAAATAACATCCAGTGAGTGGCAATTTTGTGGGTGGAAATGCCTTATTAATGAGGGACGATAGAGGAGGATGGTCAGACTGGTTCAAACTGACAGGAAGGTGACATTAACTCAACTAACCATGGAGAAGAGCAGGTCAGAGCACACAACATATCAAACCTTGGATGGGCTACAGCAGTGGAAGACCATGAGCTGCATTCTGTTGCCTTTTTATTTGATACAGGAAGCATGTTTACAAAGTGGCCACAGAGTAGGTTTAATGTCAATGAGATGCAGTCATAAACGCAACAGAGCTCAGAGAAAGGGAGATAAAAATAAATTTACTGGCAAAGATTACTGCCGATGGAAGAAAGGTGAGGATAGAAGTGCTTGCTAAGGAAGTATAGAACACACTCGAATATGCATTTAAGTCTTTGACTTCCCATTTTCAGATCTTCAGGAAGGAATAGATCTCCAATACTCCCTAATGTGAGAGAAGAAATTGATGAATCCTCACTCTTCAGACTTAATGACAGCTGTTGAATAGCCTAACCATGATTTTTGATTACCATGTTTGACACATTCTTTCTTTTGTTTGATTGCCTGCATTCATTTAGCTAGTTTCGCTGCTTTTTAAATCACTGATCTTACAAAGAAAAGTTATCATTTCTCCCAGTAGATGGCATCAGATGCTTTAATTTTTTGCAATGCTGCATAATCAGTCGTATGCCAAGTATTAAGCCTGCTTTGCCATTCCATCATTATTCCTCTCAACACCATTCTCCTGCATTTTCCACGTAACTTTTGACATCCTTACTAGTCAAGAACCCACCAACCTCCACCTTAAGTATATCCAATGACTTGACCTCATGGCATCAAAGGTTGTGGGAAAAAGACAAGAGAGTGGGGTTGAGAGGAAAAATAAACCAGCCATCAGAGAATGGCAGAGCAGATTTGATGGGTCAACTGGCCCAATTCTGCTATGCCTTGTCTTGTCTTGCCTCCACAGCAATGAATTCCACAGATTCACTAACCTCTGGCTGGAAAGATTTCTCCTCATCTCTGTTCTGAAAGAATTTCCTTATATTCTGAGATATTACCCTCTGATCCTAGACTCTCCAACTATAGGAAATATCCTCTCCACATCCACTCCACCTAAGAATTTCAATATTCGATAGGTTTCAATGAGATCCCTTCTCATTTTTCTAAACTCCAGCAAGTACAGGCCCAGAGCCATCAAGTGCTCCTCATACATTAACCCTTTCGTTCCCAGTATCATTATTGTGAACGTCCTCTGAACCCTCTCCAATGCCAGGGCATCCTTTCTCAGATAAGGGACCCAACATAGCTCACAATACTCCAAGTGTGGTCTGAACAATGCCTTATAAAGCCTTGGCATTACATACTTGCTTTCATATTCTAGTCCTCTCAAAATGAATGCTAATATTTCTTTTGCTTTCCTTAACACCAACATATCCTACAAGTTAATCTTCAGGGAATCCTGCAGGAGAACCCCCCCCCCCGCCCAAATCCCTTTGTGCCTATAATCTCTGAATCTTCTACCCGTTTAGAAAATTGTCTACACCTTTTTTCCTTCTACTTAAGTGCATGACCATACATTTCCCTACACTGTATTTTATCTGACACTTCATTGCCCATTCTCCTAATCTCTCTGCTTCCTCAACACTACCTGTCCCTATCTTTGTGTTGTTCAAAAACTAGACCACAAAACCATCAATTCTGTCGTCCAATTTGTTGATGTATAATGAGGAAAGAAGCAACCCCAACACCAATCCATGTGGAATGCCACTAGTCACTGGCAGCCAACCAGAAGAGGTCCCCTTTATTCCCACTCTTTGCCTCCTTCCAGTAAGCCAATCTCCTATCCATGCTAGTATATTTCCCCTAATACCAAGGGATCTTATCCTGACTGGCAGCCTCATGTGCGACACCTTGTCAAAGGCCTTTTGAAAATCCAGGTAAACAATATCCACTGACTCTCCTTTGTCTATCCTGCCTTTTATTTCCTCAAAGAATTCTGATAGGTTTGTCAGGCAAGATCTCCCCTTAAGGAAACCAGACTAACTTTGGCCTATTTGATCATGTGCCTCCCAGAACCCTGAAACCCCATCCTTAATAATGACCTCCAACATCCTTACGTTACGTACCCCGTAACTGGGTTGCCAAACCAGCAGAAATGGACCACTCATTGGAGTCTGGATTACTAGGAACCAATAAAGTTTTATTAAAGAAATAAGTAACACAGTACTCTAATCGTAAGGATATAAATGCAACAAGTTAGCAATGATAATACACACATGTACACAGAACTAGGGTAATAGGGATCAACCAAGCTCTATCGCGGTCTAGGGGTAAAATGGTCAGTCTTAAGTGACGCAGAGTTCAGTTCAGCTTAGTACAGTTCTCAGTAATCACTGTTGTGCCGTTGGAGAGAGAGAGAGAGGGAGGGGGATGCAATTTGATTCAGGCAGACCTTTGATGTCTTCGCCGTTGGTTTCGGGCGGACCCTTTTATGTCTTCAATCCCGCTGTGGACACCGACTATGACCCTTCCGTTCTGGATACGATTGTTCTTCCGTGGTGAACCTGGCACCCAGGCAAGGGCGGACACACACCCCAGGTTCCCACCAATCGTACCTTTACACCCTGTGAGCCTCTGGTCGGTTCCCACGAACCCATCGTCCAAACTCCCACCAACTTGTGGGGGCACACCGCTCTTTCCAGGGTCTCGTTATCTCGTGATCTCGTGGTGTGTCGCGTGCCTTAGCGAACCTGCTCTTTTTATCCCCCTACTGGGGTATCATCCGTCCATCAAACTTCAAACAGTTCAGGTTCAAAGTAACCAGTCTGTCAATATTCTGAATTGTGTTTCTTTTCCGTTAATCCCTCTCTCCTCTCTTATTAGCATTTTGAATGTTTCTCCATTCTCTCTCATCTCTCCAATTAGCATCAATCGTCCGATAGCTTGGTTTGGCGTCACATTCCCAACCATTAAAGTCAGGCTGACTGGCCTATAATTTCCTGTCTTTTCCCTACCTCCCTTCTTAGGGAACGGGGTGACATTTGAAAATTTCCAATCCTTCAGAAATATTCCAGAATCTAGTGATTCTTGAAGGATCACTACTATTGCCTCTCACAATCTCTTCAGCTACTTCTTTCAGAAACCTGAAGTGTAGTCTATTTGGTCCTTATCTACCTTGAGACCATTCAACTTCCAAGCAACTTCTCCTTAGTTATAACAACTACACTCACCTCTGCCCCCGACACTCTTGAATTTCTGCACACTGCTGATATCTTCCTAAGTAGAGACTGACACAAAATACTTATTGAGTTCATATACCATTTCTTTGTCCCCCACATCATTTTCCAATTGTCCAATATCCACTCATGCCTCTCTTTTGCTCTTTAAATCTACAGTTGCAAGAAAAAGTTTGTGAACCCTTTGTAATTACCTGGTTTTCTGCATTAATTACCCATTAAATGCGGTCTGATCTCATCTGTCACAATGATAGACAAGCACGTTCTGCCTAAACTAATAACAAACAAACAATTGTACTTTTCATGACGTTATTGAACACATTGTTTAATCATTCACAGTCTAGGCTGGAAAAAGTATGTGAACCCTTATGCTTAATAACTGGTAGAACGTCCTTTAGCAGCAATAACCTCTACCAAATGTTTCCTGCAGCTGTATATCAGACTTGCACAATGGCGAGGAGGAATTTTAGATCGTTCCTCCATACAGAACTGTTTCAGTTCATCAATATTTCTGGGATACCTTGCATGAACAACCATCTTCAGGTCAAGCAACAGCATCATTAAGATCTGGACTCTGGTTTGGCCATTCCAAAACACAAATTTTCCTCTTTTTAAACCATTCGGTCATTGATTTACTCTAACGTTTTGGGTTATTATCTTGTTACATTATCCAACTTCTACGAAGCTTCAGGTGATGGACCGCTACCCTGACATTCTCCTGTAAAATATCTTGATACAATTTTTGACTCATTGTTCCCTCAATGGTTACAAACTGTCCAGGCCCTGAGGCAGCAAAAAAAAACAAAGCATGATTCCACTATGCTTCAAAGTTGGGATGATGTTTTGATGTTGGTGTGTAGTGCCCGTTTTCCTCCAAACGTAGAGGTGTGCATTTCTGCAAAAAGTTCAATTGCTATACACAGAGCATTGTCCCAGAAGCATTGCGGAATATCCAAGTGGTCTTTTGCAAACTTGAGACGTGCAGCAATGCTTTATTGGAGAGCATTAGTTTCCTCTGTGGTATCCTTCCATGAACACCATTCTTGTTCAGTGTTTTTTCTTATACTGGACACAAGAACAGAGACTTAAGTAAGTTCTAGAGATTTCTGCAGGTCTTTTGCTGTTACCCTTGGGTTTTTTCACCTCCTTCAGCACTGCACATCGTGCTCCTGGTGTGATCTTTGCAGGACACCCACTCCTAGAGAGGGTGGCAACAGTATTGAATTTCCTCCATTAGTAGACATGTGGTAGACTGTGGTCTCATGCACACCAGGGGCTTTAGAAATGTTTTTGTGGCCTTTTCTAGCTTCATGCATTACTACAATTCTTTTTCTAAGGTCCACTAAAAGTTGTTTTGATTGAGACAGAGCACACATAAACAGATCTTTCTTGAGAAGAGCAGGATCTGTCAGTAACCTGACTCTGTGTGTCCTTTTTTTATATAGGGAAGGGCACCTCTACAACCCAAACCTCTAATCTCATCTCATTGATTGGAACACCTGATTCCAAATTGCTTTTGTAGGAGGCATTACCCCAAAGCTTCAGACACTTTTTGAACCCAGACTGTGATTGTTTAAATGGTGTATTCAGTATTGATAAGAATTGTTTGTGTGCTATTAGTTTAGGCGGATTACTCCCCAACATCATTTATTGACTGGCTTACCTTCAATTTCATCTCTTATCTTTTTATGGCTTTTTTAGTTGCCTTCAGTTGGTTTTTAAAAAGTTTCCTGATCCTCTACCTTCCTACTAATTTTTAAAATATTATATCTCCTCTCTTGCTTTTACGCTGCCTTTGGATTTTCCAAGTGGGCTACAGTAGCCTCATCCTCCCTTAAGAAGACTTATTCTTTGGGATGAACCTATCCTGCAGTTTTTGAATTGCTCCCAGAAACTTCAGCCATTACTGCTCTGCCGTCAACTGTGCTAGTGCCCCTTCCAATCGACTTTGGCGAGCTCCTCTCTCTTGCCTCAGTTGCTCCCTCTCAAACTGCAGAGTGAATTTTATTACATTATGATTATGTAACGATTCCTTTACCTTAAGCTTTCTAATCAAATCCGGTTCATGATACAACACTCAGTCCAGAATTCCCTTATCCTTAGTGGGGTCAACCACAAGCTGCTCTAAAAAGCCATCTTGGAGGCATTCTACAAATTCTTTCTCTTGGCAGCACCAAGCTGATTTTTCCAATCTACCTGCATATTGAAATCCCCCAGGCGCTGGGTAGTTTGAGCTGAATTTGCATGTTCTTTATCCCAGACTATACAAATATTCCAACAGGGGGGGTTAGCATTTCAGTTCAATCAGACCACATCAGCATTCTCTGTCCAAATGGGTAAAGTTCCTACCAGTTATCTACCCTTCTTTTTTAATGCATATCTTTTTAATGCATTTTCTTCAGCCATCTATACAATCTAAGTTGTATTTTATATAGTTCATGCATCAGCTCTTGACTCCAGAAGTGAGTAATATATAAATACTGCTTGAAGTTTCTCCTACCTTCTATTCCAAATAGTATTCATGTCCTTTTGTCCTTTGTTCCTCAGCCAGGATCTAAAGAGATTTTGCCTTCTTAGAATATTGGTATGCCTATGAATTTATGAATACTATGCATGATCTACAGCTTGAAACTGTTAACTGTGCAGCTCTTGTACAATTTCACTCAGTCTCCAACCCCTATAATCTGTTTTGATCTGTTATTAGTGCTAAACTTGCATCATAATTATGAGATTAAGTTCCTGTGAATCCATCATGAGAATGATGAAATCCCAACTAACTGTGAAGTTCAGGGGTATTTAGAATGGAGAATAAATGCCAACATTGGTAGTGATTTTGATGTTCCACGAAAAAAAACCAAGAAAAATATTACCAATGTTTGTCTTCTGCTTAATCTCACAGGGTGCTCTATCTTCGACTTAATCATGGGACAGTATCTGAATCACTTTGGAACATTTCCTGAAGGACATCCTCCAGATATGAGAATACCTTCCTGCTGATATTTTCCTGTTCATGTTTCAAATTCAAATCTTTCAAAACAAATTTTTTTTAACCAAGGGAATTCATTTTAGTGCAATTTTTTTCTGGTCTGAAAGCTTGAAGCTGACAAGCTGTCAACAAAGCGAAGGAAACACTGCCAACACACACACACACACACACACACACACACTGCTCTTCAAGATTAGTCAGTCAATAAAACCTAATTCTCTCCTTATTTTAACCCTGGCAACCACAGAGTAAAATTCTCACTTTCACCCTTTCGTTGAAATCTGGAAGAAATCTGGAATCCCCCAGTTCCCATTTCAGACATATTTGCTAAACTTTAATGTACATCAAAATGTGCCACACATGTCTGTAAATCAGTGCCAACTATACTTGAGCCATGATTTTCTAGTGTTTTTTGAAAAAGTTGGAAGAATGGAAATGAGGTGATTTCAAGCAGTGGAAAGATTTTATGGAGTCACCGATAAAAACGATCAATACAAGAATATATCATTGTGAGAGATCTTTAGAATAAGTAAATGGCGCTGAAAGAGTTGGGGAGATCTTCAAAGTAGTTTTGTATCTGTATTTACTCAGGAGACTGACAGAAAATTATAGAAGTGAGGCAAAACAGCAGGGAGGTCATGGACCGTATACAGATTACAGGGAAAGTATTTGTCGTGTTGAGGCAAATTAGGGTGGATAAATCCCCAGGGCTTGACAAGTTGTTCCCTTGGAGGTTGTGGAAGGCTACTGCAGAAATTGCAGGGGCTCTAGCAGAGATATTTAGAACATCAAAGGGTGGAGGTGCCAAAGATTGTTCTGTTGTTTAAGAAAGGCTCTAAGAATAAGCCAGGTAATTATAGGCCAGTGAGTCTGACATGAGTCGCGGATAAGCATTGGAATGTATTATAAGGGACCAGATAGATACCGTAAGTATTTGCATAGACAGGGATTGATTAGGGAAAGTCAAGATGGCTTTTTGTGTGGTAGGTCACGCCTAACCAATTCTATAGAGTTTTTTTTTGAGGAACTTACCAGGAAAGTTGATGAGGGCAATGCAGTGAATATCGTCCACATGGACTTTAGCGTGGCTTTTGACAAACTCATGCTTGGGAGGCTGATCAAGAAGGTTCAGCCACTTTGCATTCAAGATAAGGGAGTAAATTGGATTAAACATTGGCTTCACGGGAGAAGCCGGGGCAAAGCAGTAGATGGTTGTCTCTCTGACTGGAGGCCTGTAACTAGAAGAGTGCTGCAGGAATCAGTGCTGGGTCCATTGTTGCTTGTCAATTATATCAACAATCTGGAAGATAATGTACTAAACTGGATTGGCAAGTTTGCGGATGATATCAAGTTTGGGGGTGTAGAGGACAGCAAGGAATACTTACCAAAGCTTGGTACGGGATCTGGACCTGCTGGAAAATGAACTGAAAAATGGCAGGTGGCATTTAATGCAGACAAGTGTGAGTTGTTGCACTTTGGGATGACCAGCTTACACAGAGAGTGGTAGGGCACTGAGAAGTGTGGTAGAACAGAGGGATCTAGGAAATAAAGATCCATAATTCTTTGAAAATGGTATCACAAGTAGATAAGATCTACCCGAAATGAAAGCTTTTGGCACATTGGCCTTCATAAATCAAAATAGTTAATTGAGTTAATACTCAATGGTTAATTGAGTCATTGGTTAATCAGGGCAGCTGCTTATTTGGGAAAGAACTAATCAAGAAAATAGCTGAGATTTCCTTAATTTACTTGGGGCACTACGTTGCTTAACTGGGTCAGAAGATTGTTGCTGAACGGCTTCCAGCTAGCATCAATATTTTGCACTTGTTGGCCATAGTCACTACACCATGATAAGAGTGACTAGTTTTAAAAATAGCGTTTGTTGCATGTTTTTGCGTTCATACGGCGTGATTTTTGTGAGTGATAGTTGACGGGAAAGAAACAGTATGACTATTCAAATCTGTTTTGCTCACTGCGGTTTCAAGCATTCAGGCTTGGAGATGCCAGAAATGACCGGGAGTGAGAATGAAAGATTTTACTACTCACAACAACTTAGAATTTGAAGGTATTGACAATCATCTTGAATGTTACAATGAAAGTGAATATTTGGAGGCTTCAGTTGTCAAAAGCAATGTATGAAGGCAGTCCACTGTCAGCACTGTGATTATGCTGATTTTCTTCATTTACAGCCAATCAAAAGAACACAGCGGTGTACACTGGATGAATTCCTCTGTCGATAACTATTAGGAACTAATACAGTTTCAAAGTACTCTAGTACTTGGGACACAACGGGACCTTTACGTTTTGGCCCAATTAAATTGCTGCCCCGCCCAATTAGCTAAAGTTCCATGGAAATTAACATAGAAAAGACAAATTACCATTTAAATGAGCAACTAATTATGGATTTAAATGAAATACAGAACAAATTAGAACACTACTTATTAGTGTTATTATACATTATTTCTATGTTAATTTCCATGGAACTTCAGCTAATTGGGCGGGGCAGCAATTTAATTGGGCCAAAATGTAAAGGTCCCGTTGTGTCCCAATTAAACGGAATCCACAGTTTTGATACAGGAGTGGTATATGTTAAGGTTGTATAAGATATTGGATGTTCCTGGATGTTTCCAGGACTTGAGGACCTGAGTTAAAGGGAAAGGTTGAGTAGGTTAGGACTTTATTTTCTGGAGTGTAGAAAAATAAAGGGAGATTTGATAGAGATATACAAAATGGTGAGAGGTATAGATGAAAGTAGACTCTTTCCAGTGAGGTTGTGTGAGACCAGAACTAGAGGTCTGCTTTGCTTTTAGTTAGTTGCACGGTGGGTTTTTTTTTTGGGTTTTTTTTTTCTTTTTTTTTCCATTGATATATATAAAATTTAGTATACTATTATGTTATCTTGGTTTCTTATGTTTAAATTACATTGTTTGTAGTATTTTTTTTGGTATTGATACCTTTTGGAATTTTATTATACTTTAACATTGTATTAATGTTTATATGGCTTACCTTTCTTGTATACTTATTCAATAAAAAGATTTAAAAAGAAAGAAAGAGAACTAGAGGTCAAGGGTTAAGGGTGAAAAGTGAAACGTTTAAGGGAAATATGACAGGAAAATCTCTTCACGCAGAGGGTGGTGAGAGTGTGGAACGAGCTGCCAGCAGAAGTGTATGCAGATTTGATTGCAACATTTAAGAGAAATTTGGATATGTACATGAATGGAAGGGGTAGAAATGGCTATGATCTGGGTGCAGATCAATGGGACCAAGCAGATTAATAGTTTGTCAGGGACTAGATGGGCCAAAGGGCCTCTTTCTGTGCTGTAGTGTCCTATGACTCTATGATTCCATTTGTTAAAAGCCGACCTTGAGTAGAATGGTAGAAAATGCTTTCAGCAATGTTTGTATATTTTAGTGTTTATTCTAATTAACTTGGAAGAAAATATCAAGGTTGCGTTTTAAATGTAAAACTTACTCAGTGACATGAAAGATGATTAAATTTATACTAATCTAGGCTTTCTCCACAGATCAAGTGATATGCAATCATTTTGCATTTTAAAAATTTCTAGTGATCCTTCCACATTAATTTTGTTGGAATGTGCCTTGTCCCAGGCGTGGACAGAGGTTGTTTGTCACAAGTAGATATGTACTGAGAACTGGTTATTGGACAGAACATGCACAGGGATTAAACGGATCTTTCTCAGATTGGCAAGCGTAGTCGAGTAGGGAACTGCAAGGATTACTAATGGGCCCCAGCTATTTGTAATCCATATCAATGACTCAATTGAGGGAATTTAATGTCATTTTTAGGTTTGCTCATGATGCAAAGCCAGTGAGCTTGTGAGTAGAAGAGAAGCTGTAAAAAGGCTTCAGGAGAATATAGACAAGTGGAGTCAATGGAAAAAGACATGGAAAAATATTAAGTTATCTACTTTGGTGTACAAAACAGAAACAGTGTAATTTTTAAATGACCAAAGGTAATGCAAGTGTTCAGAGTCACGTGTAAATACAAACGTAGATGCTGCAAGCAAATGGAAGACAAAAGCAGTGATGGCTTTTTTGACATGAGAATTTGAATACAGTGATAAAGATTTCTCACCAGTTATTTGCGGCTTCCATGAAATGTTACCTGAAATGCTCTGTAAAGTTCTAAACAAGAGATTCTGCAGATCCTAGAAATCCAGAGCAACACACAGAGGAACTCAACAGGTAAGGCAGCATCTATGGGAATGAATAAACAGTCAACACAACATATAAATAGATGTATTTGCCACAGAGGGAGAGCAGTAAAGATTTACTCGACTGTTTCCATGCTTGGCAGGTTCACCATTTGAAGAGGGATTGAAGAGAGTCTAGAGTTTAGAAGAATGAGATCTTCTTTTAAAACTTATAAAATTTCTACAGGGTTTCTAGCAGAGGGAATGTTTCCCTGGCTGGAGAGCCCAGAACCAGGTGTCGTAAGAGAATAAGCAGCAAGATGTTTAGGATGGAGGCAAGCAGAAATATCTTCATGCACAATTCACCCTTGGGATTTGCTACTTGCAGAAATCTGGAAATTCACTTGCCCATCAAAGCAAAGATGGGTAGATTTATGGACATTAAAGACATCAAGAGGTATTTGTGCTGAAAAATAACATTGAGGTAGCAGATCAATCATGATGAATAATATAATAGGATAAAAGGGCCAAATGGCCTACATCTGGTCCTAGATGTTACATACTTTACTTTTTGGATTATAAACATTAAGAACTCACTGACTACAGTTCAGTGCTTATGTCATTGAGTTGTACAATACAAAAATAGTCCCGTTGGCCCAGAATGTCCATGCTGACCATCAAGTACCCATTTGTACTAATCCCATTTGCCAGAATTTGGTCCATAATATTCCATACCTTGCCCTTTCAAGTGCTCACCTAAATACTTCTGAGAGTATATGCCTCTATTGTCATCTCAAACAGTGCTTTCCAGACCTCAACCATTCCAAGTGGAAAAAAAACTTCCTCTAACCTGACAAAAATCCTTGACGAGGACAGTTTGGACCCAAATGCTAGGGTACTGAAGACGCTATCAAACCGGATCTGAGAACATAACAAACGCTAGACAATATCACGAGAAGGCTTACAATTGCGCACTGGAACACAGTTCATTTGTTCCTTAAATACTCGATTCTTGGCGGCCAAGACATGATCAATGAGCGGGATTGTCCTGAACCCTGAAAAGGGGCCTAGCCATCCATACTCCGTGGAGTTAGGGCATCTAAACCCCAGACGCTTGTGCAGTTGGGAAAATCTTGTAACGGTACCCTCTCCCCTACAGAGGAATCCTGGTGGCCCTGGCTGCTCGGAGAGGCAGTGACGCCAATAGTGGATGAGAGTCTGATCCAAGACGGCTTTCAGGCACCCAGCACCTCTCCTCAGGTCCGAATCCTTCCCAATCCATAAGCGTTTGTCGAACACCTTGAATAATATGAGAGTCCAAGAGTCTCACTGTGAAGATCTGTTCTTCCCCACCACCCCCCCCCCACTGCCCGATAGACACGGGTGGTGGCAGGGCTGATGGTGGGGGTAAGGGGCTGGGGGCTGGTGCTGACAGATTTTAATTTAGAGATGTGCAAGGTGGTGACTGATCTTTAGTGTCTTGGGGAGATGCAAGGTGTAAGCCACCAGGTTCACTTTCCTCAGGACTTAAGGGTCCAATGAACTTTGATGCCAACTCTCTAGATTCCACTTGGAGGGGAAAATCACGTGGAGAGCCAGACCTGTTGCCCAGGCTGTAAAGCAGGTCCCTGTCTTCTCTTTTGGTTTTCCTTGGTCTCTAGAGTCCAGCAAGATCTCTTGCCCTAATCCGCTTTTGCTTGCAGCGTTGGATGAGATCTTTGGCTGCAGGAACACCAACCTTGGCCTCTTGCTCCAGAAAGAGAGGCAGAGGATAACCAAAATGGCTCTTGACCAGTGACATCCCATGCGCCGAATGCCGCAAGGTATTGTGGGTGACCTCTGCCCACATCAAATGGTCACGCCACTCATCAGGCCTTTCCAAGGCCAGATATCTTAGGGTACATTTTAAAGTTTGGTTGGTCTGCTCCAACTGGCCATTGGACTGCGGGTGAAACCCAGAGGAAAGGCTTGCT
Organism: Mobula hypostoma; assembly: GCF_963921235.1. Lineage (NCBI taxonomy): Eukaryota > Metazoa > Chordata > Chondrichthyes > Myliobatiformes > Myliobatidae > Mobula > Mobula hypostoma. The sequence continues at coordinate 54,894,712 of NC_086112.1, forward strand.
GTTGCTCTTATCAACTTACAGAACACCCTCCAGGAATGTGGTATGAATTGTGGACCACGATCTGAGACAATGTCCACTGGGAATCCATGGATCCTGAAAACCTGGTCCAGGACAATGTCGGCCATCTCCGCTGCGAACAGTAGCTCCTCCAAGGCAATGAACTTGTATGCTTTTGAAAACTGTTCAGCTACCTTGACCACCTTCCACTTGGATGGCGGGAGACATGTGGCAAAGTCTTTAGAGATATGTGCCCAGTATCCTTCCAGAACTGGTAGGGGGTGAAAGTGCCCTTGAGATTGTGTACAAGTTTCCTTGTTCTGTGCGCACACCTCACTTGCCTGCACATTCTGCCAAACCCCTTTCATCATTCCAAGCCACAATACCTCCTTTTGATAAACTTGAAGGACCTGGTAATCCCTAGATGAGTGCTCGTTCTCGATAAATGCCCCCATTGGAGTACCTAGGACCAGATGGAACTTGAGACGAACAGCCAACCCAGATGACCCTTCTTTGGAATCCCCCCAGAGCGTTGATTCCCCAACAAACTGGTGCTACCACCCTGGCCTGGAGCAAAATAGTAGTAGGCTGTTCCTCTCATTCCAGTTCATCAAACCAATGGGACAGGGCTTCCTGTTCTTCAACCCCAGTCGATAGGTCAGGATGAATTCAAAGGGGGTAAAGATCAAAGACCACCTGGCCTGCCTAGAATTCCGCCTTTTGGCCTCCTGAGTACAAGCCAGATTTCTGTGATCAGTCCAAACGATAAAAGGGTTCCTGGACCCCTCTAGCCAATGGCGCCATTCCTCCAAGGCTAACTTAACAGTGAGAAGCTCCAATTCCTGATGTCATAGTTCCTCTCTGCCAGGGAAAGCTGCCTGGAGAAAAATGCACACGGGTGGAGTTTACCAACCAAGGGTGGTTGTTGAGACAGGACAGCACCCACTCCCATGTATGAGACGTCCAATTCCACGATGAAGGGAAGGTCCAGGTGAGGGGAGACCAAGATGGGAGCTGTAGTAAGCCATTGTTTATGCTCTGCAAAAGCAGCCTCCATTTCAATAGTCCAGACAAAAGGGCCTGTGGATTTGTTACTTAGTGCCATCAGTGGAGCTGCTGCTGAACTGAAGATCCCGATGAACTTCTGGTAGGTTTGCAAACCACAGGAATCACTTGGCCAGGCAGCGTCTCTAGGAAGAGGTACAGTTGACGCCTCGGGCTGAGACCCTTCGTCAGGACTGACAAAAGGTCTCAGCCCGGGGTGTCGACTGTACCTCTTCCTAGAGAATCTGCCTGGCCTTCTGTGTTCACCAGCAAATTTCATGTGTGTTGCTTGAATTTCCAGCATTTGCAGATTTCCTCGTGTTTGCAGGAATCACTAGACTTGTTTGATATTGGGTGGCAGTGGTCAGTCTGACTGCTTGGGTCTTGATGGGATCCATCTTGAGATTGCCATTGGAGATGATAAAACCCAAAAATGAAACTGTCATCACATATGAAACTTGGACTTCTCCAACTTGACATCAACCCATGGTCTAGCAGCCTTTTAAAAATGTCCTGAATGTGACCAACATGGACTCCATGGATGTTAAGATTAGGATATCATCCAAGCAGACAAAGGCATACTTACGTAGAGTATCCTGGAGCATGTTGTTTATAAAGGCTTGAAAAACGGTTGGAGCATTTGCAAGATCAAAGGGCATAACCAGGTACCCGTAGTGCCTTGTCAGTCTCTTCTTACATTGAAATATTCCACCTCAGCTCCATTATGTAGTAAACAAGCCTATTTGTTGCCTGAGTGGCATTGGACATGGGGAAATGAAAGGAAAGTGCTATTGGCAATGGACCTTATAGGGAAGGAGGCTGTCAATATGATCCCCAACATTAATTGAAGGGAGTGGAACGGAGCATTGATTAGGGAGAGGACTGAGGGAACTAATTTATTTTGAGGGGAAGGGAGGAGAAGGCTGGCGTTAGGGGAAGATAAGGATATTAAAATCAATAATTCTGTACCCTGTGTATTTCCATGTCAGACTAGCAAATTTTCTTGACTTTTAGATGTTACATTAAAACCCCAACAAGCTTTATTTCACTTTTACACAGTACACGGTAATATTATAAAATTTTGTGTGAAGCTTGTGAACTTGAAAGGAGTGGAAAATTGAATCCAATGAGTATCAACTTGTAAATTTCAGCCTGACTGGGCTGTAGTTTGTGGCCTAAGGGTGCAGCCAGAGACCTTGAGTCTGGATATGACCACACACCAAGCCCGCAGACTGGAGCCCGACCATATATCATGCTTGCACTCCAGAACCCTGTCTCACACTCCAGATTAGAGGGGGAGCCAGATACCAAACTATCTAGATTTCCAAACAGATAATTGGAGTTTTACCCCACAGGTGTATTGGAGAGAAGGACAATTTCTATAACAGTGGAAGTAGGCTCCAGCAGTTGGAACGCACGTGATTGTAAGTTTGCCGTCTTTGACCTTTATTGGAATGAACTTATTTCCTCCTCACACACAACAAAACTCTATTACTCTGCTGCCGTTTTTCCGAAACGTCAATGGTTCAGTATCTAGATCATTTAAATTCTCTAGGTTCCATTCCTACGCTCGTTTTAAACTCATTAAAACTTGGTTTCTCATACACTTTTCAAACTCACCAGGTTCACTGAAAAATTTATTACATGAATCAAATAAAACAAAAAAATGAATTAAAAATGTGTTAGGCTACTAATAAAAGTCCAATCATCAAGAAAGTTTGTCATTCTGCTAGTACTGAACTCTCAAGATTGCTGGATTCTCTGAGTTTTACTGTATGTTTGGAACTGAATCCTCTATTTTATAAGGAAATTTTCTTTAGCTGTCATAGATAGTTTTCTTTGTTATACTGTATATGGTTATTAATCATTAAAATTATCAGTCATCAAATGGAAAATAGGATGGTTTTGAACTTATTTGGACATAAAAATCTTCACCTTTATTTGTGGAACACCCTGGTTCCATCAGCCGCGTAAGTCTAGGGAAGACAATTTCTGGCCCCACCAAAAAAAATAAATTCTTTGCTCTTCTTCCAAAACACAGAGAAACTCTTTAAATGAGAAGCCAAATTCTTTGACTCCCTGATCTCAGTGAGGAGCCACCTACCCAAAGAAGCATAGTATAGAGATACAATAAATGCCATGGTTCTAGTTGAGCATTCTATACGCTAATCATTTTGGTGATCTTAATACAAAAATAGAACTAAATACTCTATCGAAACCTCAGATAGTAAATCTTACGCTGCCTAAGGTGTGCCCCCTTCATTTGGTATTAAAGATCACTGAAACAGAATACAACTTAAATGTTAAATTAAACAACTTATAGATTCCAATAGTCTCTAATAGGAATCTGTGGAGATTCGACATAACATCTAAAACTTTGACAAACTTCTATAGAAGTGTAGTGGAGAGTGTATTGACCAACTGCATTAAGGCCTGGTGTGAGAACACCAATGCCTTTGAGCAGAAATTCCAACAAAAGGTAATGGATTTGGTTCAAGAACAGCTACTACCCTTCAACCATCAGGCTCTTGAATAAAGGAGATTACTACACTTACTTGCCCATCCATTGAGATGTTCCCACAACCACTTATCTCACTTTATGAACTCTTTATCTTGTTATCTCATGTTCTTGTTATTTATTACTATTGATTTATATTTGCAGTTTGTTACCTTCTGTACTCTAGTTGATTTTTCACTGATCCTGTTATAGTCACTATTCTATAGATTTGCTGATTATGCCCGCAGGAAAATGAATCTCGGGGTTGTATATGGTGACAAATATGTACTTGGGTAATAAATTTACTTTGAACTTTGAACAGCAAAAATATCCAAAGGCATTTTACAGGAGTGATATTGGACACGCAAAAATTACAGCAAGCTGCATAAGGATATATTGGAAAGAGAGAGATTTTAATGTAGGTATTAAATGTGGATAAATGAGGCAATATGTTTATAGGGGATTGCAACTATGAGAAGAAGCAAAACTATGGGCGAATCTAAGCCATATTTTGGGCTAGGCTCATTAACCATATAAAAATAATAAAGCTACAATAATCTGTTATCCACCTATTTGAAAATCCCTATGGTTCAACATCTGGCTCATCAATGATGTCTGTCCATGCTCTCTTTGCACTCACCCAGTTCCCAGTTTTCCAATTTCCTTTCTGTTACAGTATTAAAAAAGTCTAAAATTTCAAAAGCTTAATGTTATCTCCTAGGTTTCAGTATGTGATAATATTTAGCACTTACACGATCTGCTTCAAAATTACTACAAATCCATCAGTTTTCTTTCTAAATTTTAGAAAGACAAATTAAATGCACTGAGATGAATGTTTTGAAATATAGGAAATTGGAGAATCATTTGTGTTTTGAAACTGCACAGCCTCAATTTTAATATCCAATCAGAGGCAGAGGACAAATCAGTCAATGCTCCATAGCTTGTCACCAGGAATGTATTAATTGGTGGATGTTACCTGAGCAGTAGTCCTTTATGTGACCACTTATGGAATGCCTTTTGGAAATCCATATACAACACATCCACTGGTTCCACTCTATCTAAGCTCCTAGTTATGTCTCTGAGGAAAGATAATGAATATATCAGATATATTCTTAATTCCTTTCTTAATTCTAAGATGAGTCTGCCTAACTGCACGATGATTTTTAGGTGTCCTTTAACGCTTGTTAATAATGTACTCTGGCTCTTTCCCACTGAGGAATGTTGCATTAAGTAGCCCATAATTATTACTTTCAACCTCAACATTTTCCCGTCTGAAACTGACAAAAATTCATAGCTGGAAACTGAAAGCTGCAGAATTTCGCCCATATGGAATCACTGCAGAAATCCCAAAGAGTAGTTTCCAAAATTCAATATAATTGACTAGAAGGGACAACTGGGCTATGGCAGGGAATTTTGAAAAGGGAATGCCTTCTCACTTTATCTTTCACTATATCACTTCAGCTCTATCTGTCATGTTTTGTAAATCCAAAACATAAAACTAATTGAAAAAAAACATGGAACTGGGAGTAACTGTATACATTTTGCTCTTTACTTTAGCAAGGCACACCCCTAATGCTGCAGTGGCATAATGACATATGCCATTCAATACTTTTACATATAACCTATAATGCATAATGTACTCAACAAAGAATGCTTAACAAAACCCTATATTTACAATATTACTCAAATATTAAGTACACAACAATCCTCCCTACTTGGCAATAAACTCCAAATCAATGTCAAATGCAACTCAAATCAAATATTTAACTACTATATAGACATCCACAGCATAGTAAATTTTAAACTGTCCCATTCAGGTCTATCACTATGGAAGATTTCTTACTCTTGTGGGATAATGTCTTTCTTAACAGGGTGGTGGGGGGGTGTCACTCTGCTTGGCAGTTGAGACTTGTGGCTGTGAAACAATCTCGGGTCCTGGGGCCTCCTTCATGGTGGTTTTAAGAGTCGACTCTGGGACGGCAGGAAGTGTCTCTGACAGCTCTGGACAACTTTCTTCTGGACATGTTGGCATCCTGAACAGAGCATGGCAAACTGCTTGCTCTGCTGAACTACCATAGACCAGCAAGACAAAGCTTTGAGGCAGCTCTCTCATTTTAACCACACCTAGATGACTGGCACATAGTTCCTCCTATATTTTAGCTCTCAGCTTGGATGGTAGAGCAACTCTGAATCCACACATAAGGCAACCCTCATCAAATGCAAGTTCATCCCAGTGCTGGTAAAAATGGGGGAACTGAAATATTTGCTGTACATTTCAGCCATTTTGGGTGGCCATGTAGACCTGAGACAGTGTGGACACTTTTCTGGTTTCCCTTTGGATCATGTCTGCCGTGATAGGGAAACTTGATGTGCATTAGAGAGAATACGTCAAGAGGAATGTCCTCTTTTGTAAATTTTTCAGGTATTTTCTTTTTCAAGGGTAAATGGGACAATCCATCAGCATTTCCATGGTTAGTCGTCTTGTTGAATTCCATCTTGAGATTGTGTTCTCCAAGAAACAGAGAGCTGATCTCTGCATTCATACTGCTACTGTGAGTGGAACACCCTTCTGTGGATTGAAAATAGACACTGGTGGTTGATGGTCAGTAACAGGGGTATAGGTCTATAAGAGCCATGTATCTATTTTCTGTCTGTATTGTACCTTGTGGTGTGTTTATTATGGTAATCTGTCACACGTGTTGGGGCGTGATAGAAGCAAATAAATATAACTACATATTCACACTTTGTTAGTTAATTTAGTTGAGGGGAAATAACTCAGGGGAATAATATTTTTTGTTGAACGCTAATTAGGACATTGCTGGAATGCTAATAAGGTCTCTAACTTTGCTAATTGGAACATTATTAGACCACTAATTTAATCCAACCACTAATTACACTTAGTATCACTTAGTTATATTGCTAATTAGAAGGCTTAGTTATGCTGATTTAAGTGCTAAGATTGCTATATCGTTAATTAACTTTTGTTAGTTTTTTTATCACTATAAGATTGTTCATCTTTATTGAAATCATAATAATCAATCGTGTGTTGTTTGCCTAAGGGTTCATTTCTTTGTTTTATTGAAATGCTGAAATAATCCTGTTGCTGACATTTGAATTGAAGGCTCTTTGTTCCGTCTAGTGTAGGTGCTGTGGATGCACAGCCAGTTTGTCTATTGACTACATTTATTGAATCGAATATCGCTGGTGCAGTGAGTGAACAACAGGTTAATTGAGAATTGTGCAATTAGAGGAAGTAGCACGAGTGCATCGAAGAATGGAATTAGCACCAATGACCCTGCAGTTGGGGCTGGCAAGAGAGAAATTAAAGCTAAAGCTAAGGCTAATCCAGTCAAAAGTCTTCAAAAGGAGTGTGAAACAAATATGAACAAAATTAAAGGTTTAATGCTATCAATTAATGATCTTACGAAAATTAAAGAAAACGTCTTTCAAATGAAATCTTATCTTGAGGTCTTAACTTGGCAATATTACATGCTAATCTCATTACTTGCCAAGGCCGAACAAGGAAAACAAGAACCAATATTTTTCAAACATTGATCACAATTGCATTGCATTCATAGAGGATACGAAGCAATAGTTGAAGGAAACATGTTCCATTAAAGATCATGTGCTGCAACAAGTGAATATGTGTCTCACCTTCCAACAGACAATGGTTGTCAAATTCCAGGGCCTGTTTTTTCTTAGCATGTGCCTGCATGCATGCGAGTCTGTGCATATGCGTCTGTGTGTCCGTGTGTGCGTCTGTGATGATGTCTTTTTCATGGCTTTTACAAGGCGCGGAGCGAGAGACAGAGACTGTGTGGCATGCCACTCCTTACACAGACATTTTTGCAGTATTTTCCCTTTATTTTACGAGGTCGAGTTGCGTTCTCGACACTCAACCCAGCACGGATGGAAAGTGTACTTGGGGGCAGGCCCGACTAGTTTCGAACCCGGGAACCTTCACTCCCATGTCCGCCGCCAATGTCGGTGCACCACCAGCTGGCCCTCCAGGGCCTGTTTTGACTATACATAAAGCAGGCAACCCACAGGATGACATGAAACCAAACCACATTGTGTCTAATGTCAATGCTCAAGCTCTATTGCAGGAAGAAAATCTTCTGTATCTACTACCTCTTCTGCACATGTTAAAACAGAGGCTGATTTAGCTGCAATAATCACATGTCAACGATTATCATGCTGGTAGAGCAAGAGGAGCAGATGTAAGAGCAAGAGGATCATCTACGGAAAAGAAAGGAACACCTCTGGAAAAGGAAGGAACAGCTTAAGGTGGAGGAAGAAATTGCCACACATATGGCTAAAGTTAATGTGCTAAAAGCTCCAGCAGGACAGTCCTATGGTATGAATTCTTATTTTGAAAAGGCACAAAGAAAAACAAAAACACCCAATGCCAATGCGGATTTATTCATTCCTCAAGTGTCTGTGAAACATGAACAAAACCACCAAGCCACTTTGAATCTATATCATGTCCAACAGCTCATGGGGACATTAACTTACAGGATGGAATCACTCTTCATTTAGCTGATAGTGGTCAAAATAGAACACACATTGGATCTGTGCCCTCCGCCTGAGAAAAGGGCTCATAGTGAGAAGATTGCCTTCCTAAAAGAAAATGGTGGCTGCTTTGGCTGTTTGTGTACAGGACACGTCAGCAAGGATTGCAGGAAGTGTCTTTCATGCAAGGTATGCAGTGGCAAGCAGCCCAGCATACTTCATATTCACTCTAATGAAAAGGGTGCAGAATTAAAACAAGCTGTGAAAGAATTGGATAGAGCACTGAGCAGTGCCCTGGTATCAAATGGCCTTACAGGGGTTGGTGATCATGACTGTAAACTTCCCATTGTTCCAGTACAAGTGAAATCTAGGAAGAGTAACAAGACAGTGGTTACTCATACTTTCCTTGACCAAGGAAGTACAACAGTGCTCTGCACAGTGAGCCTCATGAACAAGCTCGACCTCACAGGAAAAAGGACATGTATTCTCTTATGCACCATTGGTCAAAAGAAGATCATGAGTAGCTACATTGTTTCAGGGTTGGAAGTGGCTGATTTAGTTTGTGAAAACTATTGTGAACTAACAAACATCTATATGCAGGACAGTATGCCTGTCCACAAAGGAAACATTCCATGACAGAGGGGGTGTCCAGGAATTGTCTCACCTGAAACATGTCTATTTGCCAGGGATTGATTCAGAAATTGAGCTGCCGATGGGGACAAATGAACTAAAGCATTGGAGTTGTTGCAAGTGATTTGCAGTGTCAGTAATGGACCTTATGCAATTAGAACAATGTTGGATTGGACTGTGAATGGACCACTGAAAGGAGACAATAGTGATGGGAGAGACTTTTCACAACCAGAGCTGACAATTAACATGATCTCAGTTTTGAACCTGGATTAACTTTGGCCATGGCAGTTCAAGGCAGACTTCCCTGAGTGCCAGCTGGGTGAACAACCTGGTTTGTCAAGAGAGGACCACAAGTTCATGGAGCTGGTTGCAAATTCTGCAAAGCTGGTGGATGGCCACCACCAGATTAGTTTACCTTTGAGAATGAAGGAGGTTGACATGCCAAATACTCGGATGATTGCTGAACAGTGTATTCTAAATCTAAGGAAGAGTTTTAAGAAGGTTTTGTCATTTCACACTGACTACACAGCTTTCATGAAGGTTGACATCTCCAAAGATTATGCCAAAAGAGCGCCAACAGAGGATCTGAAACACAGTGATGGGAAGGTCTGGTATACTCCTCATTATGGTGTTTACCACTCTAGAAAAGGAAAAATTCAAGTTGTGTTTGACTGTGGAGTGACTTTTCAGGGAATATCACTTAATGCTCAGTTTTTACAGGCACCAGATTTTACTGGCACACTGATTGGAGTCATATCCAGTTTCAGAAAAGAACCAGTGGTAATTATGGCAGATATTGAATCAATGTTTCATCAGGTTAAGGTACCAGTGGGAGGTACAGATCAGCTAAGATTTCTCTAGTGACCTGACAGTAACCTCTACCAAGGTATGGTGAACTTTAGAATGATGGTGCATCTCTTTCAAACAACTTCATCTCTGACCCACGCCAATTTCACTCTTAGGAAACGCGCAGAAGACAATGAAGAACAGTTTAGCCGCAAGAAGGTGGATAATGTTTTGCATTTTTTCTATGCTGATGACTATCTTGTGTCAGTGTCCTCTGAGGCAGAAGTGGTGTCTCTCTATCATGGCCTCGTATCCATTTGTATTAAAGGCAGCTTGCGATTCACAGAGTAGATAAGCAACAGAAATAATGCATTGGCTATTATACCAGAAGAGAAAAGGGCAAAAGACCTGTAGGATTTTGAGCTGGATCAAGATGTTCCTTTGGTGGAGAGAGTACCGAGTGTGCAATAATGCTTTCAGTCTGATACTTTCAATTAAGATCACGATCCAAGATAAACAACTCACTAGAAAGCAGATTCTCTTCACATTTAGTTCCATCTATGATCCTTTAAGAATCTTGCGTTAGGTGGTGCTATCTGGCAAGAAGATCCTATAAGATCTATATAAGAAAGGACTTGACTGGGATAACACTATACCAACCTCAGCTGCCCATGAGTGGACAAGCTGGCTGGAAGTACTCTGCCAGATGGAAGACTTCGAGGTTCTTAGATGTTTGAAATCTCTAGATTTTGGAGAAGTTACTGCTGCACATTTACATCACTCTACAGATGTAAGTGACGATGGCCATGGAGCAGTGTTGTTGCACAACATGCACTCTCAGGTGCACAGTGCTTTTATCATGGGAATATCTAGGGTAGCTCTGTTGAAGTTAGCTTCTATCCCTCATACAGAGCTCACTACTGCTATGATGGCAAGCTCTATGAGTACATTGCACATGCAGCTTCAGGCTCAGTTTTCTGGACTGATAGTACTTCAGTGCTGAAGTATATCAAGAATGAAACTTCCAGGTTCTGAACCTTCATTGCAAACAGAGTTTTAGAAATTCCTAGGGTCTCACAAGCATCTCGATAGAGGTACGTAAACACTTCAAGCAACCCAGCAGGTGTGGCCTTTAGAGGGTTGAAGATGAAAGCATTCCTGAAGAATGAGACATGGGTGTCAGGACCTCAGTATCTTCTTCAGCCTGAAAGGAAATGGCCTGTGAATCCCAATTCTTCTAGAGAACTTCTGCTAGATGGTCCAGTTGTCAAGAGGAGTGCTAGAATGAATGCCATGCAGATCGAAGGGGATGTCGATGTGGTAACACTTATAATCCATCACTTCTCATCTTGGACCCATTTGAGGAAGTCAGTGGCCTGGATTCTTAGATTTAATAACCTGCTCTTGCTTTTTAGCAATTGAACATCACCCTTGTTCAGTCTAACTTGAATGAATGATACCAAGGGTATTCTTTGAACAGAGAGATTGAGAAGGCCAAAGATCGGATTGGCCGAGATTGTTTCTCAACGGAGGAGCTCAAAAAGGTTGAAATGGTGATCACTGGGTTTTGACAAAGGAAGAGATTTCCAGATGAATTCTCAAGTTTGCAAAGGGGAGAAAGTGTGAAAAGGAATAGCCATATTTTGAAGCTCAATTCAGTACTTGAAGATAGTGTCTTGAGAGTTGGACTGCATATGGCAATCTTGCTTTTAGTAGTCACTGAGTTCAAGAGTTGGAAAGTTACATTGCAGGTTTATAAAACTTGAGTGAGGCCACATCTGGAGGATTTCACTTCTCGTCACGCCATTATAGAGAGGCTTTGGAGAGGGTGCAAAGGAGTTTAACAGGATGCTGCCTGGATTAGAGGGCATGTGCTATAGTGAAAGGCTGGGACAATTTGGCCTGTTTTCTCATCTTCATCTTAGCTTGCAAAGTCCAATAATAACATTATGAAAGGCATAGGTAGACAGCTGGAATCTTTATTCCAGGGTCGTGTGTTTAGAGAGCATGCAATTAAGTGAGAGAATGTAAGTTCAAAGGAGATGGATGGGGTAAGTTGTTTTTTCACAGAGAGAGTGGCAGTGCCTGGAATGTGCAGCCAGGGTTGGTGGTGGAGGAAGCAAGTAAGATAGAAGCATTCAAGACGCTTTTAGATAGGCTCATGAATATGCAGAGAATCAAGGGATATGAACATTACATAAGCAGAAGGGATTTAGTTACTGATTCAATTAGTTTGGAACAACATCGTGTGTCAAAGGGCCTGTTCCTGTGCTGTACTGTTCTATGATCAATATTGAGCATGGACAAAAGACATCCAGATTTCATTTGTGGTCAGTTCAGAGCTTCCTCTATAAAGAGGGTGAGCAATTGGCTTTGAAATCCCTCATTCAGAGAGCGGATAACCAGAGTTCAGGTTTCTATCATAGAGTTGTTTGTGGGCAGAAAAAATGTGTGGCAGAAGTCAATCGAATAAGACATTGGGCATTGAGTAAAACAAATTGATGAGTTGCTACTGACAGACTTGCATTGCTTTTGTGCATCTAGTTCACACCAGATTATCTATTACATTTTGCATGAAAAGAAGACCACCCTTGGCTTTGATTCATACCGTGGTCAAATAACTTGCTGGTAGTTAGTCTGTACATTGACGTTTAGGCTGGGAGTTTCTCTTAAGTTTCTTCCACTCCACTGCCATAATCTGAAGTTATTGAAAAGGTCAAACAAGGTTTTATTTTACCAAATTTCTATACCAATTGGTTGGCATTCAAACAAAAGCTTTCCCATTTTATCATATTATACGGTCTCATAACTTTTTCACATTTTAAATTGAATGACTCCTTCTCCTTTAAAAGTCTGTGATGTAAAACCAAGTCCATCAAGTACTGAAGGAACCAGATGAAAACTTAATTCCCATCACATTGTTATACAGTCCAGCAGAGCTAAGAAACCTGTGGGAGTTTTTACTGACGTTCCAGGGAACATTTCAGAACTGATGACTCTGGCATTCCAAGATAACAGATGTCAAAAAGCTGACCTAACTGATAACAAGTTCAGTGGATGCTTGTCCTTTTATTCTAGTTGTTATTTCCACTGACTTCTTTAGAATTTCTATGATTTCACCAAGAGTATAGTACTTTAAAATGTCCCACAACTGCTCTGCCATCCATCCAGAACAAGTTGTATTTCTTGGGTGTTATAGTTCTTGCTGGCTTTCTCAATGCCTCTTTGTTCTGTGTCCTTGACCAGATAGGGTCTGATCCAATGAATACCCCAAGTATTTCTAATCTCTGTCTTGAAGATCTTTCAGAATAGGTCCATCGAAATTTGAATGTTGGAATTCTTTCTCTTAGCGGGAGGATTAATACAATTAAAATGACTGTCCTGCCCAAATTCTTATATATGTTCCAAAACCTCCCAATGTTTCTAATAAAGACTTTCTTCAGTAACCTAAATAGTCAAATTTCAAGTTTTATTTGGAATAAAAAAACAGCCCAGAGTAAAGGAAACAATACTGCAGAGGCCTCGTAAGATGGGGGGTTTGGCACTTCCAAATTTTCTATATTACTACTGGTCAGCTAATATGAGAGCAATTTTATATTGGACAAGAGATGATATTGCTGCTCCTAGCTGGGTGATTATGGAGAAGTCATCCTTACAATTTACCTTTCCGACGGTGATATATGCTAAACTACCACTGTCACAACCTGTATCTAGTTTCACACTGAATCCAGTTGCGATGTACTCTATTAAAATTTGGTTCCAATTTAGACATCATTTTGCACTTAATAGCCTCTCACTCGCTGCACCAGTAGCAAAAAATTACCTGTTCAGCCCATCAATAATGAATGTCGCGTTTGATATTTGGTCTAAACATGGTATCATTTCATTGTATAATCTCAATATTGACAGCAATTTTACCTCTTTTGAACAGCTAGTTAAGAAGTTTGAGATCCCTAGGACACACTTCTATAGATATTTACAACTCAGAAGCTTTATGGCCTCTCATCTTGAGTGCTTTCCCTACTGCCCTCCTTCATCGCTCTTAGATACAGTCCTTAAGTGCAAAATTGATGTGAAACAATCTGTAAGCAAAATCTATGAGCTACTTAATGTAGTTAATCCTGAGAATTTGGATTTATTGAAACATAAAAGGGAAGAGAATATTGAGGAACAAAATCCAGATGACATATGGCAGAAAACAATTCATAGAATTTATTCATCCTCTGTGTGTCTTACACATGTTGTTGTTCAGTTTAAAATTGTGCACCATTGTCATTGGTCTAAAGTTAGATTGGCTAAGGTTAATAAAGATCTTGACCCAATGTGTGACAAATGTAAACAACTCCCGGCTACACTCTGCCGTATGTTTTGGTCATGTCCAAAATTAGTAAATTTCTGGGGTTTTATTTTTGAAACTTTTTCAAAAATTTTTCGACAATTAATTGGATCATCTTGGCCAATAGCACTATTTGGAGTGCCTTCTCCGAATGTTAACCTCAGCAAGTTCCAAACTGATCTCATCGCTTTTTGTTCACTTCTTGCCAGAAGGCTCATCTTGTGCAAATGGAAAGACTCTTCCCCTCCAACATATGGACATTGGATCAAAGATATCATGTACTTTATTCGGTCAGGGGGCAGTCTGCATGATTTAACACCACTTGGCAATATGGATGCTGAAAAAGTTATTTGAATTTGTCAGGTGCTTTATCTTTATATGTACACTAGGCCTTTGTATCTATTTTTGACTGGTCTGACTGGTTCCATTTGTTCTTGTTTATTGGGGGGGCGGGGAGTTCTTTTTGTAACTGGTATAAAATGGTTGGTTGTATTATAACATATGTTCTGCTATTTTTCTTTGTTAATAAAAATACTTTGATCAAAAAGAATAGGTCCATCGATTTTCTGTGCATCAGAGTTGGAACTCCACTTCTGTAGAACTCCTGGATAGGATACTCCGTTCATCATACCAGCAGTTGAATACCACAGGAGGAAATATTTATTTGCTTATTAAGGATGCATAAATTTATACCCCATTAAGCATAAATATTTCTAACAAGGCATATTTTACAAAGAATAGTTCTCACATAGTCATATTACATCTGTCAAGTCCCATCTTGAACAACTGAGAGTATTTCCCATTTAGGTAAGTTATTTGGCACATTGTGTTGTTGTATATTAAATTTTGTAAATATATTAAATGAAGGCTGAACAACTCCAAGTGACACTAAATCTCTGTGAGCTCACAGTATGCTAGGTATCTATACTGGTTAAACACTGACAAGAGAAAATCTGCAGATGCTGGAAATCCAAGCAACACAAACAAAATGCTGGAGGAACTCAGCAGGCCAGGCAACATCAAGGGTCTCGGCCCGAAACGTTGACTGTACTCTTTTCCATAGATACTGCCTGGCCTGCTGAGTTCCTCCAGCATTTTGTGTGTGTTGCAAGTTATGTTAAATGTTTGCTAATGGCAACTGGATGCTTTCTAGCCTCAGGCACAGTGACATGAGAACAAAAGATTAATAAATTTGTCTCCCTGTGTCTCGCTATGCTTTTGGATTGAAACCCTATTTATTGAAGCACCTTTTGTTCTATTCTTGGGACTTCAGCTAGACAGTGGAATCATGATCGATCGGTGCCTAGGATGGACCAAGGGTGATTACACAAGTTGGAATTCAGTCACCCCAAAAACAGTGACAATCAAGTCCCCCGATGACAGCAACAATCAAGTCGAGACTAAGAATCGTGAGCCCTGAAATCTTTGTGGAAATCTTTTACATTTTGCAAGGAAACAAGACCGCCCTTGGCTATGGTAGTTAGTCTGTACAGGTGATATTTAGGCTGGGAGTTTCCTTTAAGTTTCTCCTGCTGCACTGCACTCCACTCCACAATATTCATTTACCAGGAACCTGATGGGGATTAGTGGAAGAATCTAGGAAAGAGAGAAGTGAACAAGTAGTTCAAAGAATGCTAGGGGGATAGTGTTGTGTATTTATTATTTCAGTGACATTTGAGTAATTTTGTAAATATTCTGTAAGATTAAGTATTCTTTATTGCTTACACAATACATTACAGGTTATACGAGGGGTGATTGATAAGTTCGTGGCCCAAGGCAGAAAGAGTCAATTTTAGAAGACTTAGCACATTTATTTTTCCTAGGTTTACACATTTAGTCCAGTGGTCGTGGAGCGTACGGATCCCTTCTTTGTAGAAGTCGGCGTCTTGGACCTCCAGAAGTGGTCCACAGCAGGGGTGATTGATAAGTTCATGGCCTAAGGTAGAAGGAGTTGGGTTATTAACCTCAAACTTTCTGCACCTTCACTCAAGAGTTGAACTGTACATGCATGTAACAAGAGTGGTATAACTCATCTCCTTCTACCTTAGGCCACAAACTTATCAATCACCCCTCATATGTAAAAGTATGTGAAAGGCATACGTCATTAAGGGTATGCCATGCTAAAGTAAAAAATGAAATGTATATAGTTACTCCCAGCTCTGTGTTTTTCTTCCAATTAGTTTTTTGCTTTGGAGTTACAAAACATAACAGTGGCGACGAGGAGGTTTTAAACGAACCTGAGACGACTCCCTACCCATTGAAGGGCAGCAAGATGGTCGGTTTAAGACATGTGAGATTAAAAAAAAGACAGAAAACTGATAAATTCATTGGTTCATAAACAGTGAGCATTGGGTAATAATAATCAAAAATAAAAATAAAAGCAGAAATGGCTGGCTACATCAGAAAGATAGGCACATTCAATTGCACAAGAAATAACTGAAATATATATACTGAAGGAATTGAGTAGCATTTCAAAGCAAATGAAATAGCCAGTAAAAATCAAATACCAGTTCTGCTGAGAGCACTGGGTTGGAAAAGCATATAGTTTGTTGAGAAATTTGACTGTTCCTACCAAACCAATGGAAATGAGCTTTGCTGATATTGTGAAAATAATGCAGGAACAGTTAGGACCAAAACAATTGTTGATTACAGAACACTTCAGTTTTATAAGGGGAATCAAAAGGAAGGGGAGTCCATTTCAACTGAATTGACAAAATTGTCTGAGCATTGCCAATTCAGTGATGGGCTTAATGATGCACTGATAGATTGTTTAGTTTGCGGAACCTCTCTAGAAAGCAATCAAAAACAGCTCCGAACTGAAGCACAACTCACGTTCGAAAAAGCAGTTGAGATAGCCGCATCAATGGACAGAGATGCAAGTGAGTTGCAGTCAGAGATAAAAGAGAGCATGCATATAATTGCAATGTCTAAACAGAAACCAGCCTGGCTGAACAAATTGTGTTTCCATTTTGGCAGGGACTCACATAGACCAACTTAATGCAGGTTTAAAGACAAACATTGCAGAAAATTAAACAAAGTAAGACACATACAAGGAGCATATTGGGCAGACAAAAATAAATGGATTGCATAGGGAAGAGAAAAAGATAAAAAAAATCAAATTACAGTTTCAAGAAGAGCACTAATCCGCATGATGTTGATGAAAGATATGATGATTATGATGAGAGTGGCACAAGACTGGGTAGCTTTATAGTGTGAAAGCTAACAAGAGACAAGCAATATGGCTTACACTAGAAGTGAACAGCAATTAATTAAGATCGAATTGGACACTGGCTCGGTTGTTTCAGTCATTCCATAAAATGAGTTTGAGCACCATTTCATAGATACTGAATTGAAGCTTGCAGATGTCCAACTAAGAACTTACACTGGAGGAAAGATAATTCCTGCGGGAATGACATTCGTAACAATGAAATATAACAACTGACAAGCCACATTGGGCTTGCATGTGGTAAAAACAAAATGGCCAGCATTGTGGGGTCGTGATTAGCTGAGACAACTACAACTTAATTAGAGATCCATCCACAAATTGCATGAGTCAACTGAAAGCTAATTAAGAAAGGTACTGGATGATGCCACAGCAGTGTTCAAGAAAACACAAGTACATAGGTTAGAAAGGACTGGAGTGAGGAACAGTTAGACTTTGTGTTGAGCATGGTACACAAGGAAGTAGCAACAGAAAATACAAGCAGAGGATTGGAATGGTTGAATCTGATGTATGAAAGAATTTTTGGTGTTTCGGGACAGAAGCAACAGCCACAGTGGCAGAGGAGGATAGAAGCAGCACAAGTAATATTTTTGAGTAAGAACGGGACGGGCTCTCCGGGCCTGTGCAAGCGAGCTAGCTGGAGTGTTTGCTGGCATCTTCAATTGCTCCTTGCTTCAGTCTAAGATCCCCTCGTGTTTTAAGAAGGCAACGATAATCCCAGTGCCGAAGAAGAGCAAGGTGGCATGCCTGCATGACTATCGACCTGTGGCTCTGACATCAATTGCTATGAAGTGCTTCGAGAGATGGGTTATGGCACACATCAACCACAGCCTACCGGTCAACCTCGACGCTTTGCAATTTGCCTACTGGAGCAACAGGTCAACGGCAGATGCCATCTCTCTGGCCTACATTCCTCCTTAGAACACCTGGAGAATAAAGACGCATACGTAAGGCTCCTTTTCATTGACCACAGCTCTGTCTTTAATACCATCATTCCAAATAATTGATTCCTAAGTTCCGGATCCTGGGCCTTAGCACTCAGATCTGCAGCTGGATCTTCAACTTCCTCACAGACAGGACCCAGGCAGTAAAAATAGGCGACAAGCTCTCCTCTACAATCACTCTGAGCACCGGTGCCCCACAAGGCTGTGTACTCAGCCTCCTGCTGTATTCACTGTACACCCATGATTGTGTAGCCAAGTTTCCATCAAACTCAAGATATAAGTTTGCTGATGACACAACAATTGTAGGCCGTCTCTCGGGTAATGATGAGTTTGAGTACAGACAGGAAATTAAGAACCTGGTTGCATAGTGCGAAGACAATAACCTATTCCTCAACGTCAGCAAGATGAAGGAATTGGTTGTTGACTTCAGAAGGAGTAGTGGACCGCACGACCCAAATTACATCGGTGGTGCGCAATTGGAACAGGTCAAAAGCTTTAAATTCCTCAGGGTCAATATCACAAATGACCTGACCTGGTCCAACCAAGCAGAGTCCACTGCCAAGAAGGCCCACCAGCACCTTTACTTCCTGCGAAAACTAAAGAAATTTGGCCTATCCCCTAAAACCCTCACTGATTTTTATACATGCACCGTAGAAAGCATTCTTCTAGGGTGCATCACAACCTGGTATGGAAGTTGTCCTGTCCAAGACTGGAAGAAGCTGCAGAAGATCGTGAACACAGCCCAGCACATCACACAAACCAATCTTCTGACCTTGGACTCACTTTACACCGCACACTGTTGGAGCAGTGCTGCCAGGATAATCAAGGACATGACCCACCCAGCCAACACACTTATTGTCCCTCTTCCCTCGGGGAGAAGGCTCAGGAGCTTGAAGACTCGTACGGCCAGATTTGGGAACAGCTTCTTTCCAACTGTGATAAGACTGCTGAATGGATCCTGACCCAGATCTGGGCCGTACCCTCCAAATATCCGGACCTGCCTCTTGGTTTTTTTGCACTACTTTACTTTCCATTTTTCTATTTTCTATATATGATTTATAATTTAAATTTTTAATATTTACTATCAATTTGTAATCCAGGGAGTGGGAAGCGCAGAATCAATTATCACTGTAATGATTGTATGTTCTAGTATCAATTGTTTGGCAACAATAAAGTATAAAGTATTGAGGCTGAAATGAAATTAAAGTTAGAAATGTTCAAAGTTATATAACACAGAAAGGGGCCCTAAAGCCCACCATTTCCATGCCAACATAATTGCTCATTTACACTACTCATTTTTGCTTGAATAGCCCTGTTTGAACTAAGTCAGGGAAGAGGAAGAGAGAAGAAAATAGTAGCCAGAAAGAAAAAAATTTGTAATGGGAACTACAGTGATGGATAGATCCCTGCAATGTTAAATCCACATGTTGGAAATCTGAAGTCAATGCTGAAAATAACATGATACATTGAAGACTGGCCATAACCCTCTTAGTTTAAAGGTTAGTTAGCTGGTCAAGAAGGCCAGTAGTGTTTGAGTCAGATTGATACAATGTTTTTAGATGATGTCACTGAAGAAAAATTAAATTTGGGAAAACAAGGATAGAGTTTTATGTTTCTTTAATTTATGTTAGGACAGTGGAAAAGTAAGTCTTTTCTGGAGAGGCGCTGGCTACGTCCCTATATTTAAAAATAGATCTTTGCAAAGCAATCACACAAGACTAGGTGATAGTGGAGTTGCATTGAAGAAGAAAGCCATGGTTGAATGCTACACATTGATTAAGGAGGTGGTGAAAAGGTAAAGCACAAAGTAACAGGTGATACCATCCAAAGCATTCCTTAAAGCTGTTTCACTCTTGTAAGAAAACTGAACTGGAGGAATTCAAAGGAGTTACACAGCAGATAGCTACAGAGTTAAGATACCATGACATGTTCAAGAACCTTGGATAAGAAAGGGAGGTTGAAGTCTGGGTGGTAATTGTAGAGAGCAGAAAGGTTGAGTGCATCAGTAATCACACACGGAGATATACACATATGCACAAATATTTTCAGTAACAGTATAATAATGTAATAGCTGTTGACATTGTTGCTGGTCAACCTTGAGTCTTTATTCAGGTCCTGCTCTTTTAAATATTTTTCAATTTGTATAATATTCATCACTATTGAGTGAAAGTGTTTTGTTTCAATAGTTAATCAATGCTGCAACCACTTCCATTCTATAGCACTTAACAGCAATAAAACATTTCTTTGAATCATTGCCTGTGATGGTTATGGCAACATCATCAATTAGTACTTTGAAAAGGTGATTGTGAAGACACTAAGAGAAAATAATTTCTAGAACAGTGGAGAAAGAGTGGGGAGAGGGAGGGGGTTAAACCTGAGTAGTTGTTGCTTTGAAGAAGGCTACATAGGCTCATTGGGTTGAATGATCTTTTATGCTGTAATAATACCATGATTCTATGATATGAAAAATTATTGCAGTTTACATGCAATAGGCCATTAATGTAAGTTAAACACTTCCCCCTTCACCCTTTCCTCTATTCCCCACTCTAACCTTTTCTCACCTGCCTATTACTTCCCCCTGGGTCCCCTCCTCCTTCCCTTTCAGCCATGGTTCACTCCCCTCTCCTATCAGATTCCTGCTTCTCCAGCCCTTTAGCTTCCCCACCTACCTGGCTTCACCTATCACCTCCCAACTCGCCCCCTTCCCCTCCCCCGCCAGCTTTTTATTCTGTCGTCTTCCCCCTTCATTCACAGTCCTGAAGAAGGGTCTCAGCCTGAGACGTTGACAGTTTATTCATTTCCATAGATGCTGCATGACCTGTTGAGTTCCTCCAGCATTTTGTGTGTGTTACGTTGAGTACTTGTTTAGTGGTTTCAGTGGTACGTGAAAGCACTCACTGTCCAGCCTGAATGTTGCAACTCTAATCCATGACATCCGAACTTTCTCCTGACAATGTGACATCCAATCAGATGCTAGTTGAAGCCATTCAATGTTACTATGTCAATAAGTAGATATGAGCTATGATAATGAATGTGACATTATCTGCTGGACAGTAAAAGGACCAAAGCTAAAGTGACTATGGAATATAAATAATAAGAGTTTGCCAATGCAGGGCAGTGCAGCAGGGGAATGTTAACCATTTGCACGATTTTGGAAAATGTACCTCCACTTGCAGTTTTCGGAATTGTTTTCTCATTCTCCAACTAGTCCTGATGAGAGAGATACCCATTTAGCATAACACTTACTTTCAAAAACCAAAACAAATATTGCACGGTGAAAGGACATTGTCATCAACATGTCCACAGTTCCCAAAAGTATACAAATCATTTTTGAATGAACTCTAAAATATGGAAAATATGATTGCAATGGACAGCTTAGCAAACCACGAAGCAAATGGATTTCATTAGCTTGTGCATAAATGTCAAACATTTTAAATTTCTAAACAAGGGAAGTAGTATCAGTTGTTAATTGGGAAATTGTTTCTATTTATATTATCCATGTCCACAATCCTACAATCCATTATTTAGTCTACATCACCTTCCTCAAGTGTGCTGAAGGCAATAATATAAATATTGTTCTGACATAATATGTCAGAAGAAGTTAACAGCTCTGGAATAAAAGGGATCCAATAAAATAGAAACTAATGTCTGGAACAAAAATGAAATAAATTGCTGAAAGCTTAACAGTCTCCCTACACTTCCACTGCAGCCTTCTGTAGGTAAATCATGCAAACCACTCTGTATGCAACATCATCTCCAGAGGCGTGTGAGTTAGACATGAGAGAGATTTAGGTATTTCAGGAACTTGCTAATACTGCAAAACTGTTCAAAGTGACCATGTCCCTGCGTCCTTGGGTCAATGGAATTTCTAGGGTAGTGCTTGTTTGATAATTTCCAATTACAGATTTTTCTGATGTAGAATTATGTAGAAGTACAAATGGTAAGACATATTGGTTATCCAATGAATGTGTCCAGCAAGCAATTCTAGTTTGTTGCTAGTTTATTGTTATGATATGAGGCACTTCCTAAAAGGATTGCAGGACCAACCACCAGTTCTGGTGGTTTCTGATTCAAGGTCTCACATCCTGAAAAATCCTTCAGAAGCACATCAATTAATAACTTAAATAAAATAAAATACTTTAAGAACACAAATAATTACGAAAGCTAATGTATTTCCATTGTAATATCTGTGGTGAATGCACCTGTTTTAACAGTTTTAACAGGAGCATTATTATTTTCAATCCAATCCTCAGCAAGACGTTAATGGTTTGATGGTAGCAAAGTTCCGTGCAATGACAAATAAGCAAAACACAGACCTGCTTTACTTCCTCGCACTTGTCCCTTGCAGAAAAATTACACACAGTAATTTAAGAACTGATTTTATTTTCTGACCATGGACTTTTTTATGTCAGGCACTTATTAGCTCTGTATGTTAGTAGAGTTTTACAGGCTGCTACAGTTCACAGAAGGAGAAAAGGACACCCAGGTAGGCATATTAGCTGGAGCCAAGTATCTCACTTCATGCAATAATTTCCAGCCCATTCACAGGAATGCACCATATTTAAAGCCTGCTGCTTTCTATGATGGAGAGTATATTGACTGGTTGCATCACGGCTTGGTATAGGAACACTAATGCCCTATAAAAATCCCACAAAAAGTAGTGGATACAGCCCAGTCGATCACGCGGAAAACCCTCCCCACCACTGAGCACATCTACAAGGAGCGCTGTCACAGGAAAGCAGCATCTATCATCAAGGATCTCCACCACCCAGCCTTGCTCTTTTCTTGCTGCTGCCATCAGGAAGAATGTACAGGAGCCTCAGAACTCACACCATCAGGTTCAGGAACAGTTATTATGCCTCAGCCATCAGACTCTTGAAACAGTGAGGATAACTTCACTAAACTTCACTTATCCCATCTCTGAACTGTTCCCACAGCCTATAGACTCGCTTTCAAGGATTCTTCATCTCATGTTTTCATTATTTATTTATTATAATTATTTCTTTTGTGTTTGCACAATGTGCCTTTGGCACATTGGTTGTTTGTCCGTCCTGTTGGGTGTGGTCTTTCATTGATTCGGTTATGTTTCTTGGATTTACTGAATATGCCTGCAGGAAAGATAATCTCAGGGTTGTATATGGTGACATATATGTACTTTGATAATAAATTTTACTTTGAGCTTTTAAAAGCCAATTAACAATGGACAGCTCCAACAAAAATGTAGCATTTTTGCTATTACCTAATCCTAGCATGGGACAGTTGTCAGGAAGATATTTTGCTCATACATACCTGGTATGAAAGATTACCTATTGGAAGAGAATATCACGATTTTAGACACCACCATTAGATTTGCAGATTCAGAATAATAATGATGCTGTACAGAGATAATATATGCATATTAATCAAGTGGTGATGTGTAATAGTGAACACATTGTCAAATTTTGGTCAAGGTGCTTTGTACTGTCCCAAAAATTATTTTGAACTTCTTATTCAGTATTTATTTGCTAAATAGCTCTACTTGAGCACCTTGAGGTTGTGGTTATGTTATTATAGGTTGAGTACCCCTTATCCAAAAATTCCCAAATCTGAAAACTCCCGAAATCCAAAATTTTTTTGAGTGCTGACATGACATCACAAATTGAAAATTCCACAAGGCGCTGGGAAAGTTCCAGGTCTCTGTTCACCACAGACAGTTGGGTGATTTCACATATGTAATGAACAGAAGTTAATGAAATATAGAATAACATTGCAAAGGTGAAAAATGAAGATGCTGATCGTGTATTAAAAGAGTGGATTTGTCAACATAGCAGTAAACATATGCCACCAATACTGATCATGAAACAAGCAAAGAGCTATCACAATGAACTGAAAATTGAAGGTAATTGTGAATACTCAGCAGGATGGTTGCAGAAAGTTAAGAAAAAGCACAGCATTAAATTTTTAAATATTTCTGGTGTTAAAGCGCCTGCAGATCGTGAAGCAGTACAGAAATTCACTGATGTGTTTGCCAAAATTGTCACTGATGTATTTCTCTGGTATTTTTCTAATACCAGAAAAAAAGTACAAAGCTGTTTGTTTTTATACCTTACATAAACCTAAAAAAAAGTAAAATACAACTATATGTACTGTAACCTTTTAATCAAAACACAGCTCGTAGGTGGATACTGAAAGCCTGCCATTGTTTGTTGTTGTTCAACAGCTGATTCAGGTACAGTATTCTCCTGATGCTGCTGTTACCCTGCACATGTTATATTTTCATTATGTTAATGTATGTATTAAGTTTTACGGTTAAGTACATACAGTATGTGTAATTAACAAATGTAAGACAAAAATCACTTACCGGTAGCACATAAATTCAGAGTTGGAAATCTTGGGAATCCCAAGCTATCTTATTAGATATTACCAAATCCGAAATCCGAAACACTTCCGGACTCAAGCATTTCATTTAAGAGGTGCTCAACCTGTGGTATTTTAAGTCTAGTTTGAATAACACAGAGGATAAATCTTCAAATCATAGCACATTAATGTGAAGAATTGAATTTGCTTTAAAAAATCTAGAAGTAAAAAGAAACATTTTGCAAAAATAAAATATTATTCAGAAGCTGTCAGGTTATTTCATATACGTGATAATTTTTGTGCTGTTAATTAAGATCAAGAAACACAAGTGATCATGACAGACCCACAACACTGGTAACCAATAATGACAGGCTACAACACCTTGGCACCTACAAGCACCATCATAACACTATCTTCCAAGACTTTAGACAGTCATGATTACACACAGCCAGCACATTATTCTTCAGAATTTACACTCATTCTATTAGTCAATCCCATTTATAATTTATAATCAATGAGTCTTAACTTAGTCCTAAGGTAACCTAGCAAGTATTTCAACTGAATCAATCAAGGCACCAACACCTTCTTACTGCAACAAGAATATCCAGCAAAAATCAGCTTTGTCTCTGAAACCCACAGTCAAGGAACAATTAAGCGACATTTAACTATGTTTATGGTATTTTCACTGCTAGTTCTCAACGTGATAGTGATAGCCTTCCTGGGAATATTGCAGTGTCAAGATTTAAAGATAGAAGCAAAAGTTATTTGTATATTATCAATACGGTTTTAAAAAGTACACCAGATTTTTTTCCAAAACAAGATAGTTAGAAATGAAAAGAAGAAACCCCAATGTGGAGTCATAATCAGAAAGTGTAATAAAACAATGGAGTGAGTACAACACTGAGCCATCTGTTCGATAACAAGAGGGACATGGGTTAGATCACGTCGACCTTGCTCTTCAGCCAAGTCTTCTTTGGCAACAATGCACCTTTATGATGCCTGTAAAATCTTCAAATATTAAAACCCAACTCTGTTCTCAATCATCTCTGAGACATTAGTTCCTTTTTCCCTTTGCTTGTATTCATTTACATTTGGAGTATTGATTGTTTTAGCTTTTAATGTGCCTTTTCTTTAAAATGATAGGGATGTTTGAAAAGTATTTAAATATATTGACATAATTTGTTGTCATTTTTTCTTTCTGTACTGTAATTTGATTAAATATGATTTATATGTTAATTACCTCATTGTTTTGTATCACTACCAATATTTGTTAGCAGTAAATATACTTCTCAAATAAAATAAAGAACTTTCATTTATATATTCCCATTACATCTTTGAAGTCTAAGCATAACCATATCCATACAATTATGTGGTATTACTGCAATTTTGCAGGCAAATGTACAACCATTCTTTTTATAGTAAGATCACATAAACAACTGCACAAGTAATGACAAGTTAGCCCATTTTTATTTGTTCTGGTTGAAGGACAAATACTTATAAAGGCACTGGGAGAATTTTTCTTGAATTTTTTGAATAATCTTATGGAATCATTTGTGTTCAATTGAACCACAATTCAGGATTTCATCTTATCCTCATCTTAAAGATGAAGTAGCAAATCCTTAAAATGATACCAGTTTCAGAGTACAAATGGAAGCCATTTAGTCCATCAAATTGGTATTATTTCTCTGGATGTGCAATCCAATTGATTTAATTTCCTGTCTCTTTCCTCATAATGTTGCAATATTTTCCCATTCAAGCACTTACAATTTATTTTTGAAAGCCATTCTTGAACTTCCTTCCAATACTCTTTCAAGCATTATAAACTATAACCACTTAATAAGTTAAAATTATTTTATTTTTAAGTTACACACACAAAAAATGCTGGTGGAATGCAGCAGGCCAGGCAGCATCTATAGGAAGAGGTACAGTCGATGTTTCAGGCCAGGACCCTTCGTCAGGATTTCCAGCATCTGCAGATTTCCTCGTGTCTGCATTATTTTTATGTTACCTTGTTTTGATACTGGGCTCTTCAAATCTGGAGTCTTCTTATTAACCTTCCACACAGCTTTTTATTTACATTGTATAGTTCTTTATGATCCTGAACACTCCCATTGAACCTCTGCTCAACTTTCTTTGCTATAGGAAAAAGAACCTTAGCTTCTGCAGTCAATCTGTGTAACTGACATTCCTTGTCCATGGACTCTCCAAGGCCATTGCTACCTTAAACTGTCTACTTCCATTAGAGCCGTGAGCTTAATGATATTGTCAATGGGGTATTAAGTTTATTATGGTTCAGTCCTACAGGGAATAAAGTTCTGCCGGTAACATGGAAGCGGTAACTCTCCTGACAAAGAGGCATCTTGGCTCCAGCTCGTAGAGATTTTCAATACAATCCCTTTTTTACCAAAGGGGATTGCATTCAAGCGGTTTCATCTGAAAGAGTTATTAAACTGTGTCTAAATGAACAGCAGATTCTAGCTGGATGTGTGAATGCGTCAACTAGTTTTTGTATTTGAGCAGAAAGCACCACAGAGCAATTGACATCTCTAGGGGTATCTGCCAAGGAGTCTTCTGTAGTACAGAATGAAAGCACATTCTGTACATCTCTGACTTGGTAGAGATGTATAAGATAAGAGGGATAGTGGGCCACCAGCGACTATTGCCCAGGGTGGAAATGGATAGTACGAGGGGTATTATTTTAAGATGACTGGAGGAAAGTACAGGGAGGACGTCAGAGGATGGATTTTAGAGAGAGAATGGTGAGTGTGCGGAATGTGCTGCCAGGGGTGGTGATAAAGGTAGATACTATATGTTAGGGATATTTAAGAGACTTCAATAGGCACATGGATGAAAGAAAACTGGAGAGCAATATTGAGGGAAGGGTTATATTAATTTAGAGTAGGTTAAAAGGTCGGTATAACATCAAGGGATGAAGGGCCTGTACTGTGTTGTACTGTTCTATGTTTTATGTTCTATATCTGAAATGGAAGCTAAAGCTCCAGTTTATAAGAACCTGCAATGTTTGGCATCAAAGCCGTTTTGGACTGAGCAGAGGAAGAACAAACCTTCAGAAATAATGTGGCCTTTAGGCTTTCTCACTGCCAGATGAGCGATGAATGCACAAACAATGATGTTTTTAATTATTTAGTATATAAATTTATACTGTAATTCACCATTTTTTCTCTATTATTATGTATTACATTGTACTCCTTCCACAAAGTTAACAAACTTCATGACATATGTTGGTGATATTAAACCTGATTCTGTTTGATACAGATCTCTACATTTTAATAGTGCATTGAGGTAGTACAAGGTAACCTAATAACAGACTGCAGAATAAAGAGTAACAAAGAAAGAGCAGTGCACATAGACAAAAAGTGCACAATAAGGTAGATTGTGAGGTTAAGAGTCCATCTTATTGTACAAGAAATTCTTTCAAAGTTCTGTTAACTGTGAGATAGAGGCTTGTCCTTGACCCTGGTGGTTCAAGGTTTGAGGCTTTTGTATCATCTGGACAATGGGAAACGGGTTAAGAGAGAATGTTTAGGATAGGCTGGGTCTTTGGTTATGCTGGCTGCTTTACTGGGGCAGAGAGAAGTCTAGGTCTTTTCCGTAGAGTGGAGGTTGGGTTCTGTGATGTGCTGTGCTGCGTCCACAACACTTGCAGTTTCTTGTAGTCACGGGCAGCGCAGTTGCCGTACCAAACCGCAGTGCATCTGGATAGGATGTTTTTTATGGTGCATTGATAAAAATTGTTGAGGGTCA
Source organism: Mobula hypostoma (assembly GCF_963921235.1). Taxonomy (NCBI): domain Eukaryota; kingdom Metazoa; phylum Chordata; class Chondrichthyes; order Myliobatiformes; family Myliobatidae; genus Mobula; species Mobula hypostoma. The sequence goes on from NC_086112.1 coordinate 54,922,782, forward strand.
AAAGGGGCATGCCAATTTTCTTTATTCTCCTGAGGAAGTAGAGGCGCTGGTGAGCTTTCTTGGCCATAGCGTCAACATGGTTGGAGTAGGACAGGTTATTGGGGATGTTCATTCCTCCAACTGGAAATACTCAGTCCTCTTTACCACACCACCGTTGATGTAAATGAGATCTCCTTGGGTAGAATTTGCCTGCACATTTTCTTGTAGCCAATGACAAAGCTCCTCATTGTTAGAGGCAGGTCTCCTCTTTCACTCCCAGCTAGACTCATATAGTCCACAGAGCTGGTTATGGGGAAAAATGCATATAACCATATAACCATATAACAATTACAGTGTGGAAACAGGCCGTCTCGGCCCTTCTAGTCCGTGCTGAACTCTTACTCTCACCTAGTCCCACTGACCTGCACTCAGCCCATAACCCTCCATTCTTTTCCTGTCCATATAGTTGTCCAATTTAACTTTAAACGACAACATCGAACCTGCCTCAACCACTTCTGCTGGAAGTTCATTCCACACAGCTACCACTCTCTGAGTAAAGTTGTTCCCCCTCATGTTACGCCTAAACTTTTGCCCCCTCTCAACTCATGTCCTCTTGTTTGAATCTCCCCCACTCTCAATGGAAAAAGCCTATCCACGTCAACTCTAGCTATCCCTCTCATAATTTTAAATACCTCTATCAAGTCCCCCCTCAACCTTCTATGTTCCAAAGAATAAAGACCCAACTTGTTCAACCTTTCTCTGTAGCTTAGGTGATGATACCCAGGTAACATTCTAGTAAATCTTCTCTGCAAGCCGAGATGTCTACTTATAATACCAACTGATTTACCTGACATCCTTTATTCTTCTTTGATCACTATCAAGTTTAAGTTCAAGTTTATTGTCAAAGTGCATGCAGGTAAACAGTTTGGTGTCCTAGTGACGAGACCTTGGCAGTGGCAGGGTATTCATTAGTCTCACAGCCCGAGGGAAGAAACTGTTAGCCAGTCTGGCAGAACCAGTCCTGATGCTCCTGTACCTCCTTCCTGACAGTAGTGGGTCAAAGAGATTGTGGGATGGGTGGTAGGGGCCCTCAGCAATGCTTAAGGTCCTTCATATACAATGATCCCGGTAAATCTTACAAATGCAGTATCACTCTCTGTGTAATAAACTTGCCCTATTCTTCAATTTTGAATTGCAACCCCACCCCCCATCAATCTTAAAAGCATGTTCTCAGGTGCTTCACATTTCTACCCTAGGGGGAAGATTCTTATTTCCTATGCGATGCATGCTCCTCACATTAAAAACCTCTGTCAGATCCCCCTCCTTCGGTCTCTGATGCTCTATGAAGAACATAGAACATAGAACAGGACAGCACAAGAACAGGATATTTGTCTGACAATGTAGTGCCGAACAAATTAAGTTAGTAATCAAATGGCCAACTAAACTAATGGCTTCTGTGACACAATGTCATATCCTTTCATTTTCCTCACACTCATGTGCCTAATAATAACTGTAAGATAAATTTGAACTGGTCAGTTGATCAAATTTGCAAATGCCATTTGATTGAGTGGAAACATTCTTATTTGCTTTGCTATCATAATGAATCTGGTTTGCAAAACATAATTCCTAAACGATCAACAGAATAACAAATATTTAAGAGAAAGGCAATAGAAGAGTCCTGGCATTTTCAGCCACATAAAATGTTGCTAAATACCAAATAAAAACACAAGTTATTCCCTAACTTAGTTTAAAGTAGGCCTTTAACTAACCAGAAGTTTGAAAACCCTCAATGGGTATAATTTTATAAATATTTTCTTTTGAAATGTGTAATATACTACTTGTAGGATTAGATCAGATACAGTTTAATAAAAAACAAAATAAAAACAGCATAAAACAGCATTGTAAAAGAGTCAGAGTCTTGATTCTTGAAAGAGTTAGGACACAAACAAAAAGTTATATTTATTTTTCATCTTTCAAAATGTTCCACATCATTTATAGCTAACAAAGTCCTTTCAAAATTGAACTGTTGTTGCCTGAAATATGGTACCTAATTTCTGCACAGCTCTCTCCGTGAAATAGCAATGTTATAATGACCAAACAATGTGTTATTACTAACACTAGGCATTGATCTTTCTCAGCCATTGGCGAGAGCAGAACAGTGCTTGGTTTAACATCTTATACTAAAGAATGCTGCACTCCCGTTGTGCTCTTGTGAAACATTTTTGAGATCAAGCCTAGGAGGAAGGAATTGAACCCAGAACTCAGAACAGAGCCATAGTTGATGCAGCTTGTGTAGCAAATTCGTGTCATTCCTTTCTCCCCTCTGTTCACTTACTACCTTTTCCAAATGACCCCCAACCTCCACAGTGACCACCAACCTGATTGTTTTTTTGTTGTTGTTCTGTCTGATCCTAGAGATGTCACGGTTTTACAAAACTAACAACATAAGTTTGGCATCAGAATAGGACGCATTAGTGTTCTGGATACAGATCTTTCAAATTGTACATTCATACTATGAAGACAGATTTTGCTCTGCTGTTCAGCAATTCATCACAAAAGTCACGTTTAGTGAATAACGTGCTGGTGGAATGTTACCAGGAATTATATAAGGTTAAATTAGATGATGCAAGTGGGGGGTGGAATGGAAGTTTTGAGTATTATCTTAACTAATAGTTGGTATCTGAACTAAGATAAACTAAGGCAGCTATGTGTATCTAATGATCACAACTGTCAGGAGTGTAGTCAGCAGCATAAAACGATATACAGTAGTGCTGGAAAGTTAGTGAACACTGTAGAATTTTCTCTGTTTCAGCATAAAAGTGACCTAAAATGTGATCAAATCTTTATGTAAATCCTAAAATTAGGTAAAAAGAACCCAATTAAATTAATAACACAGAACATTATACTTGTTCATTTATTTGAGAAAAATGATCCAATATTAAATGTATTCGTTGAAAAAAGTTTGTGAACCTCCGACGTAATGCCTTCTACAAAAGCAATTTGTAGGCGGGTGTTCCAATTAATGAGATGAGATTGGAGGTGTGGGTGTAGAGGTGCCCTGCCCTATAAAAAAAGACACACAAAGTCAGGTAACTGACAGAGCCTGTTCTTCTCAAGAAAAATCAATTTATGTGCACCACGCCTCGATCAATACAACTTTCAGGGGACCTTAGAAAAATAATTGTAGAGATGCATGAAGCTGTAAAAGACTACAATAGCATTTCTAAAGATTAGAGTCCACTGTAAGAGAAATTGTCTCCAAATGGAGGTGATCCAGTACTGTTGCTACTCTCCCTAGGAATGGGCATCCTCAAAGATCACACCAAGAGCACAATGTGAAATGCTGGAGGAGGTGAAAAAGAACCCCAGGGTAACAGCAAAAGACCTGCAGAAATCTCCAGAACTTGCTAAAATCTCTGTTCATGTTTCCACTATGAGAAAAACACTAGACAAGAATGGTGTTCGTGGAAGGAGATCACAGAGCAAACCACCGGTCTCCCAAAAAAAACATTGTTGCTCATCTCAAGTTTGCAAAAGCCCACCTGGATGTTCTACAGTGCTTCTGGTGCAATGTTCTGTGGACAGCTGAGACAAAAATTGAACCTTCTGGCAGAAATGCACATTGCTATGTTTGGAGGGAAAAAAAGCACTGTACACCAACACCAAAACCTCGTCCCAACCTTGAAGCATGGTGGAAGGAGCATCATGGTTTGGGGCTGCTTTGCTGCCTCAGGACCTGGACAGCTTGTAATCCTTGAGGGAGCAATGAATTCAAAATTGTATCAGGACATTTTTACAGGAGAATGTAAAGGTATCAGTCTGTCACCTGAAGCCTAATAGAAGTTGGATAATGCAACAAGACAATGATCTAAAAGACAAGAGTAAATCAACAACAGAATGGTTTAAAAAGATTTATGTTTTGGAATGGCTGAGTCAAAGTCCTGACCTTAATTCTATAGAAGTGCTGTGGAAAGACCTGAAGCAAGCAGTTCATGCAAGGAAGCCACCCAAAGTTGAAGCAGTTTTGTAAAAAAAAAGGCTTAAAATTCCTCCAAGCCAAAGTGCAGGACTGATCAACAGTTACCGGAAGCGTTTGGTTGAAGTTACTGCTGTGCAAAGGGGCAACACCAGTTACTGAAAGAAAAGGTTCACGTACTTTTCCCAACAAATACACGTAATATTGGATCAATTTTCTCAATAAATAAATGAACAAGTATAATGTTTTTGTGTTATTCATTTAATTGGGCTTTCTATCTAGTTTTAGGACTTATGTGAAGACCTGATGACATTTTAGGTCCTATTTATGCAGAAGCAGATACAATCCTACAGGGTTCACAAACATCCCAGCACCACTGCACTAGAAATGTTGAATGGATAATCAGGATTCAGATTTTCGAAATGCCGCGAATGTTAAGTCATTGAGCCCTACATTAGTATGTGTTAAAGTTCCACTTCCTAAACTGATTATTAAACATAATTTTAATGAGATTGATGCACATGGTTTACACATTTGTATATTTTGTAATATCTATAGCTTTATTATCCTGGCTAATTTGCAGATGATTAATTGTGTTTGTTGCGATCTTCCCATACCACTAAATGTTGCTCTTTTAATCAAACTTTTACGTCTTTCGCAACGCCACGCTGCAGTTCTCGAACACAAGACAGACTCTCCGAGGGTAGGCGAACCATGCTTGTTGGAAGCTGCATTCACAGCCTCGCCGCTCCCCACCACTTGCTGCCGCGGCCCCGCTGCGCGACACTGTCACGATCGTGCAGGGCCGGAGCGCGGGAGCCCGGACGCGCGGCGAGCCAATGGGCGGCGAGGAGCCCGCGTCACGTGACGTGAACATCGCACGGAGGATCCGGAACAGCGAAGGTAGCAAAAAAAAAGCCGCCAATTTTCTGCTCGACGCTTCAGTCCGTTTGCAGGGACCGTGGCTGGGAGAGGGAGCCCGGCCCCGCAACAACCCAAAACTTTGTTACAGCTCGCCATCGCCAAGTAACACGTCTGCAAATTGTAGAAAACAATTAATTACAATAAGTATAAACCCACGCCAGAATCGTAATATTTGCTTTTGTGGGGAAGATGCCAAACGGAGCCGGGTCTAAGTCTTCAGCCTCGGCTGCAGTCGGAGTGGGCGACGGCGACTCCATTCTCAACACCGGCAACAGTAACGTCAACGGCAGTTACTCCAAAGCTTTGAGCTCGGGCGCGGTGTCGCCCGCATCGAAGAAGTCACCTCGCCTTCCCAAGTGTGCTCGGTGCAGGAATCACGGCTACGTGTCGGCCCTGAAGGGGCACAAGAGATTCTGCATGTGGAGAGAGTGCCAATGTAAGAAGTGCAACTTGATCGCAGAGAGACAGCGGGTCATGGCAGCACAGGTAATTAATTGCAGCATTGGCATGGATCGGGGGCATGGAGGGGCGCTGACTCGGGCAAAAGTCCTTTTCCATTCCGTAGATGAGAAATATCGGCGTTAGACATTGAATCAGCATGCACTAATTATTATTGTAACGGTGTTTTTTTATATCTTGCACTATACCGTTGCGACAAAACAACGGATTTCACGCTATATATAATAATAAACCGGATATTGAATCAGATAATGACCGTACGAATGTTGTAACATATAATCAAATCTCAAATAAAATAGATCTGTTCGTTGCATCCGTATAAGTCTCAGTTATACATAAATCTCATAAATCAATCGAATAATTCGCATTTCAAATCAATTTATAGACGACGATTGCAATACCATTCCCGCAATTCTATATTTAAAATTTGCACTCTGTGTTTCAAAATCGATTATGTTCGCAACTGCCAATGAAATAGCTGCAGCGAGTTTTGCTTTGAAATTTCAGCTCTCAAATAAAATTACAGTATTACAATGTATTAGGACAAATAATTTAAATGGCACATGTGATTGCGGTTTCATAAAAATCCTTAGGATTGAGTTGTATTTACTGTATCGCTTCCACTTTTTGGAATTTAAACGTTAATAATGAATAGCTGTTATTTTTGTATCCGTTCATGGAGGAAAAAATACAGCAATACTAGGGAATTGCATTCGAACGCAGCGTGAATTATAATGTAACCTGAAATATACCTTTTGAATTTAATATGAATTTCTGTTTAAAACTTTTACTGGAATGTCATGACTTGTAAATTTGTAAACTCATGTGAAACTGAATTATTTTTGAATTGTGGATCTGTAGGTGTAAACCAATGTCCCTTTAAAAATATGCAGCCTTCTCCAAAATAAACATTTTCCGTTCTGCCTATTTTATTCTAATATTCATTACCAATCACTGATAATTGTATCATAATAACGGAGAGATATATTGGTGTAATTCTGTAGTACGTTCATCATTGATTAGGTTCCAATAATTTATTGGTGATGTTTCACGACTGCATAAGAAAAATCACTGAATGTTAAATATTTATGCTGCAAAATTAGCGTGCAGCTTTCGAAGCAAATCTTTTTGTTTTAGTCGTTAATTTATTGAAAGTCGTTGTTTAAACACTTTGAATTTAGTTTTAAAGCAAATTTTAGGGACAAAATAAAGTCATTTGTAAGTAGAAACTAATCGATGAGACTGTCTCAGTTTAAAAAAAAAGTTTGCTTAAAAGCCCATGATCAGACCCGCATTCGCCGGCGCTGAACTGGCTGTTTTCACTTGCAGGTGGCTCTCAGGAGACAGCAGGCTCAAGAGGAGGAACTGGGCATCAGCCGACCCATTCCGCTGCCCGGGGCCGCCGAACTGCTCATCAAGCGGGAGAATGCAACACCGAACAGTTCGTGCGCGTTGGGCACCGGGGGATCGGGCTTGCCGTCCAACCCCAGCACCCCAGTCACTTCCTCAGGTAGGAGCCCAGTGTTCGTCAACGTGCGGCGGGACTGCACGATTCGTATCGTTTTCTCACGGAAGAAAATGTTTTAGATTTGCATTGTCCAGCTTGCATGTTGATAACGAGACTTCCCTGCGCGTTGAAATTAAAATTCTGCGTTAAAATGCCAATGAACACTCGCTTAGTACGAATTTGTTTGAACACAAATAAACTAGAGGAGGTTAAGATCTTGGACCGAGTGAGAATTAATAATAGTTAAGCACAATTCTTTAAATTAGTTTTACACTTTTGATTTGGAAATCCTATTTACTGAGGCAGGCAGTTTTTAGAACAAGGATTCCAATCAGTGTTCTTGATAATTGTGTTTTCTTTAGTGCGTATTAAACATGTTTTTGAGGTTCACTTTCAGGTATTTTGGGGAAATCGCTTTTTTCATCAACTTTTATTCTGAATGAAAGTATTATTAATTTAACTAGGAGAATATGAGAAGCATTTCTGTACCATTTGGGAGAATGTTGGAACCAACATTCTTCCATTGGGCAAACATAGAAATGATTACTCTTTTGAAAGAGTATTACAACTGCATTGTTGGATGAATGTTGGAATTATTGGTTCTGATGGGAGACTAATGATTTCCAACCTTTGAACCCATCTGAAATAACCAACTTATTTTGAGATAGCACGGGCAACATTTAAACATATTCAAGTGAACGTTGTTCTAGGAATATTTGTTCTTCTGTCTCACTAGTAACTGAGGAGTATCACAGTATTTTATTAGATTGGAGGACAGATCAGTAACTGCATTGTTTACTCTTTAATGTTTTTAATACATGTTATATCATTGAGCTAAGATGTTAAAACAAGATGCTAGAGTAACCATCACAGTTTACAGCTGAAATTTCTGGTGTAGAGTGGCCCTCAGACAGTTAAGTTATATCCTTCGGCGTAGTTTTCTGCAGTTGCCTAGATATGCTTCCAATTAATCTAAAACAGATGCAAAATTGCTATTGTTACTTTAAAACTAGAGTTGATGCAACAGTAACATTGCCAAGTTATGGTGGGGGTGACTGCATCCTGCTCCAATTTTGCAGATGCACTTTACTATATCTAGGTTAAACTGCTTGTTGTAGTTGTCTTAAAAATGGAGCCATAGATCCTTTAGGCATCTTTATGTTCACTTACTCAGGAGTTTTGTTCCAAAATTTGAAACAAGAGTGATTTATTTCTCCTGATGTTTGTTTTTATATGTTGCTGCAAAAGCAGTAGCTGGTAATTCTTATCCTACTAAACAGGCTGGAGTCTGGATCTTGAGATGGTAGAGATTAAGCAGGTTAAGCCTGTACCCTAGTGTTTAAAAAAATGAGAGGTCGTATCACTGGAATATTAAAAAAAAATCATGAGAAGTTGTTGCAAGGGAGATGTCTTAACTGTTTAGTGTACCTAGAAGTAAGTATCACAATCTGATTGCCATTCGAGACTCAGGTGAGATGACGTTTCTTCACTTAGAGGCTAGTGATCGTTTAGACTTCTCAAACCATTAGGTGTGTGGAGATTCCATTGGTAAGTTTATTGAAGATGGCAATGAGTAGGTTTATATGTTGGGAATAATGGCACATGAGGTTAATGAAGGAAAATGCTGATTTTAGAGATAATTCATGGTCCAGTGGAATAGAAGGATGGGAACGGTCTCCTCCTTCAATGGATGGGAATGGTCTACTCCTTCAGTGTGTTAGTATGTTCTGATTTTGTCCACTACTTCATGAAGAACGACCTGGCATACATCCTATTTGTACAAGGTGGTTGAAATTTCAAACTTTAACATAATGGTCTGAAGATTCATTCTGTTGTAGTTTTGATCCTGGTTTTGTGTTTGATGAAAAGTTTAATAAATTAAGATATAATGTAATATAAAACATGTTAAACTAAGTGGAAAGAATGTCAATGTGCTTAAATATCTGAATAGGAGAGGGAGATTTTTTCCCCCGGAGCTTTGAAAATAGTGATCAGTGATTATTTTAGTTCTGTAATTAATATAAACAAAATGGCACATGGTTATCATCCACTGAAATAATGTGTTATATAGGAGAAAAACTGCAATTTATTAATTACATGTTATTCCTTGTGTGAATTTTCGAAGCTGCTGGTTTAACACCATCCACATTAATGTTACATGCCTGCGCCAAGTGCATATTCATAATTTACTTGGGTAGGAGCAATTGTTGAAGCTAAATTACTTCAGAAATACTTGAATGCTGCTTCCTGAATACAGGAATCAGTACTTAGAATTTTCAGAGATGTCAGGTGCAGTTGTTTTTTACGTCCTTTTGCACTTTTTATAGATTACTCGACTACAGTTTTTGCTGTTATTTACTTTTGTTTCAGCTGCTGCAGAGAAATTCTTGGTTGTATTGTAACACTTAAAGATTTCGATGAAGGTGTTTCACATATTTTGTATATGAATTGTCCAATCCGCAATTACGTATAGAAAAGAAACTGGAGCAGACTCAAAATAAAACTACCCTGATCAACTCCACATTTAGGAAAGGACGTAAACTTCTAAAGTTGCTAAGTCATTTAGCTTCTTCTCTTTCAGATTTCATGATGTTATTTGGGTCCCTCAGTGAGATTTTTTTTCCCAGTAAATATCATTTGTTATTCTCAGTTTAAATGAATTTTGTTCCTGTCCTACCAAAATACAACAGATTTAGACGTAACATATGCTGTTTAGCATTCCAGTTTATCTGATCATCTTATTTGTCCTTAAACCTTTGTGTAGAGCAGAATAACGTTACTGAGAGCGATTTTAAAACTACTTCCAGCTAACAATTTGCTTCTTGCGGTTTTCTCTGCACAGTACATTCATATCTGGCATTTAGCGTTAGGTTTATTGTGCAGCTGGTTGAGTTAGGAACTGTCACTTTCCTATATCTTCACAGTATTTTATATCAAGACAGAATATTGCTAAGCAAAAGATGGAGTACTGCATTCATAACAAGGAGACAAGTTGCAACTTCAGTCAGAGTAGGAATTGTTCTGTTGTTCACCAAGTTTTAAATATTCCTGGTAAGTGAATAAGTAGTGTTATTATTTTAAATGAAAGTAAGGGGTTAATGTTATAAGCTACCTTTGACCGGCCTATTGAACAGTTGCAGTTTTACTGCTTTGAGAGAAGGGGTTAAAAGAGATGATTTACATGTGGGGCTTAATGTATTTGTTAATATTTGGTTCTGTTTCTTGGAGAGGATGGTGTCTGTTGCCATTAGGTAGAAGATTCGCAACACCAGGTTCGAGGTTGGTTACTACCCCTCAACCATCAAAGGGGATAGCTGCACTCATTTAAGGACTGTTATATTGTTATTTCATGCTCGTTATTTATTGCTATTTATTTATATCTGCATTTGCACAGCTTGTTTACAGTTAATATCTTGATGTTTACAGTTTACAATTTCTGCTCTATAGATTTACTAAGTATACCTGTAGAAAAATCAGTCTTAGGGTTGTATGTGGTGACATGTATGTTCTCAGATAATTTCCTTTGAACTTTGGTATCATTTGTCAAAACTTGCCTATTTAAAAGCATAATTTTAAGTGAATTCATCAGCCTTTTCTCAATGACTTTTTCAGTAATTTGCAAACTTAGGAGCAAGGTTGACTTAGTAATCAGGGATGGACAGCAAATGCTGACATTGTCCGTGTCATGAATAAATAAAATGAAGCTAAAATTGGAATTGACAGTAGCAATGTCTGAAAATTCAGACATTTGTTGCTGCCTGTGCTTTTAATATTTTGCTTTTTGCCACTAAATTATATTCACGTTTCCAAAGCCATCCATGTTAAAGCAAAATACAAGGATGCCACTAACTCAAAATTTAATTGGTGTACGGAGAAAAAACAATTCTAATTCAATCTCAGGAAGTGGTTTTCATTTACCATTGATTAAAACTGTAAAAAGACTTCACTTTCCTGTTAAGCTAAACAGCAACCATTTAAATAATATTAATGAATGAATCTGCTGTTGAGCAGCCCTATGTACAAAATGAAAAGGACAATCGTTGAATGCAAACACGAGGAAATCTGCAGATGCTGGAATTTCAAGCAACACACATAAAAGTTGCTGGTGAACGCAACCAGCTCTTCTTTCAGTTAGTCCTGACGAAGGGTCTCGGCCCGAAACGTCGACTGTACCTCTTCCTAGAGATGCTGCCTGGCCTGCTGCGTTCACCAGCAACTTTTACAATCGTTAAATGTTTTGTTTTGGAAAATGCTGTGCTTTACCTAACATAATCTGGGCAGCCCTGAAGACAATTCAACTAAAGAGTTTTTTGAAATGCTGTTGAGAGATTCAAATCAATTTAGCCTTCTACTTTTTCTGTAACATCTGCTATTTACAGCATTGCGTCTCTGTAAAAAGATGGACACATGCCATCACACACCATTTTACCCAGTGGAAATGAACAATTTTGATGACAAAATACATTGTTTCTGAAATGCTGAAGGGAGGAAGTCCCATCATGTCACGATTCAGCATCAACTCTAGGAGACAAGGATTCCATAATCCAGTACCTCACGTTCGAGGCTGTTGTCCTCGATTGCCTCAGAAGACAAGGTCAACAGCAGCTTGTACATAGTTTGCATAAGCAGCTCTCTGTCCAGCAGAATAGACTTAAGGATTCAACATTATAAGTGTATAAAATGTGCAGAATGCCATATGTGTGAATCCCAAGATGAGAAAGAAGATTTATGATGATGGTACGAATACAAAGCAGAAGTGAAAGACTATCAAAATTCTGAGGGGTATAGATACGGTAAATGCAAGCAGGCTTTTTCCACTGATTCTGGGTGAGACTGGGACTAGAGTTCATTGGTTAAGGATGAAAGATGAAATGCTTAAGGGGAACATGCGGGGGAACTTCTTCACTCGGGGGAGGTGAAAGTGTGGAATGAGCTGCCAGTGGAAGTGGTGGATATGGGTTTGATTTCAATTTAGAGAAATTTGGATGGGTACATGGATGCGTGAACTATGGTCTGGGTGCAGGTCAATGGGACTAAGCAGATTAAGAGCTCTGCATGGACTAGATGGGCCAAAGGGCCTGTTTCTGTGCTGTAATAGTCCCTGACTCTATGACTGTATAATAGTGAAAGCAGAAAGCAAGAGGTAAAAATAATGCAGATTAGCAGAAGAAAGGCGACATGTTATCTGATGAAAATGCACATTTCCTTCAGCAAACTATTTAATTTGGAAAGAACATGGAATAATAGGGTTGCCTTTTGTACTTCAGTTCAGACACCAGGCAGGATCTTGTGGTTCAAGTCCCTGGAATTTGACAATACAGTAACAAAATGTGATTTTTGTTAACTTACTCAGAATTTTAAAAACAAACTTTTCTTATTTGTGCTAACGAAAGGAGGTCTCCTCAGTGCCTTGCAAGACACGAATTAATGCAAGTGTTCTTGATGTGTGCTTGAGAATGATGATTTCCCTGCTGGGAAAATCCTGAGGTTTACTGTATTGATAGCAAATTCAAGAGCAGGAATTCAGTGCCCATTGATTTACAAATAAACACTTATGGCATAGCAAATTAGATCATTAATGTGATGGCTTTTTATTAATTAGTTTTATATCTGATAATTGGATTGAATATTTTTCCTTGGCTGATACTATTCTACACCTCCTATTAAATTTGAGCATCCACACAACCAGACACTAAAAGAATTGTATTTCATTAAAAAAAAAGACTAATTTAGTGCATTAGGGTATAACTATCTTTGGCAGATAGCTTCACAATTCAAGACAAAATAATTAATGGAGTGGAGTATAGTGGGGGACAGAGATGGATTTAGGATCGTTTTTTCTCCCATGGAGTCACAATAGTTCTGTGCAAAGATTTGGTCGGAGCAGTGTGATAGTTTCTTTGCTTTTCTGCAGTACTGGTGGTAATAACAGTAGACTTAATACAAAAATGCAACTAAGTGATTTTATGGTTGTGTAACCTTCTTAGTTTATTTTTATAGTCAATTGTTTTCCATTCAAAATGTGTCAGCATCTTACCAAATAACAAAACTAACATTTGAAATGTAATAATTAATGTGTACTGTGGCTATATTGCCTCAGTTGGTGGAAGAACGCGTTGAAAGTCAAAACTATATCGAGAGTGGGAGAATCATGAGGAGCAAATTTACAATTTTTTGATAGATGTGAATTATCGGTTGATAAAGTCAGGTCTGTTTCAACTAGAAAAGTATGTAACATGCCTTCAGTCAGTATCTCTGGTTGAAGCCTTATATTTGTCATCCTTTTAGTATTTCTTCTGGGAACATTTTCCAGTATAGTCTTTATTGTTTAAATGTAAACTTTTATGACATAGAAAATGCAAGCTCTGTGTAATGTTTTCCTTTTATCAATGTAAATATTTAACCATTCATCTAAGTTACTTACTGATTTGAACAGGAATGTTCCATAAGCAGCTTTGTTCAGCAGCATTTGACTGCATTGGATTCCCTTGATGCTTGGTTGCTGAAGTATCTGCCATAGATTTACTCAGAATTTACGGCAAAGGAATAGTCCCTTTAATCCAGTTGTTCTGTGTCGCTTGTATGAAACAGAGTCAGCTTTAGTGTCACTGACGTGTTGTGAAATTAGCTTTATTTTGCGACAGCTGTACGTTGCAAATTGTAATAAGAAAAAATCTATAAATTACAGTAAGATATATATAAATAAAAATTGAATATATAGTGCACAAAGAGCAAAACAAATTCTGAATTAGTATTCATTGCCCATTCAGAAATCTGATGGCAGAGGGGAAGAAGCTGTTTGTGAAATGGTGAGTGGGTGTCTTCAGGCTCCTGTACCACCTCCTTGAGTTAGCAGCGAGAAGATGGTAACGAGGGTCCTCAGTGCTGGATGCTGCCTTTTTGAGGCATTGCCTTTTGAAAGTGCCCTTGATGCACTCGAGACTACTGCCCACGATGGAGCTGGCTAAATTTACAACTTGCTGCAGTTTTTTGTGATCCCGTGCAGTGGCCTCTCCATACCAGACGGTGATGCAACTAGTTAGAAATTATCTCTGCGATACATCTGAAGAAACTTACAGAAATACTGTGTCGGAGATTCATGTCATAATAATATTATTAATGTTGATATTGTTATTTCAAGACTTAAGAAAATCTGCCAAGCAGAGCAGTAAAAATAAAAATAAAGGCAATAAACACTTCCACTGTACCCATATTAATATATTCTTTTGACATAATATCTTGGTCTTAAACCTGATCTGGACAATTTACAATGAAAAGTAAGGACTGAGGTGACAAATTTTAGAACCACTACATTCGAATGCACTTACATTAACACTACCTAGGACAGAAGGAGGGAGAGGAATAAGAGATAAAAAGAAAATTACACAACAGTCAGATAAAACTTCTAAGGATGTATTTTCATCAATGACAACAGGATTCAGCACTCCATGAGAGAATATGCAATTCTGATAGGAAGTACACACCACTAAACTTAAATGAAAGCATAACCCAGAAAAGTGAAGGAAGTATCACTACAGAAGAAAAAGTTAACCAGTGGAAGAGCATGACTCCCCATGAAGACATCCCCGCGATCTGAGCAGACTAGATGTCGAAGAGGAAGTGTCGAACGCCTGGCTTAGAGTGGGAGACCTCTTCACAGAAACAGAATGGTTTTTTCGTGGCAACACAGGATGATCAAAAATGATCAAAAACACACAATAAAAGATCAACAAATTCAAGACAATAAATGCAGAAGATGCCAAGAGAAACCAGACACAATCCAAACCATTGCAAGATTCTGCAGCGGTTTAGCTCAGTCTGACAATTTACACAGGCACAATCAAGTGGCGAACATAATTCACCAAAATCTTGCTTTAACATACAAACTCATGAAAGATACCATAATTTTCTATAAGTATAAGTCAATTACAAAATCCATTATTACAGATAGGACAATCCAGAATAACCATCTGGACATAAGATAAACAAGCAAGAGCAAATCACTTAATAGATTTAACCATTCCAAACATAGATAACATACAGAAATCCATAAGAGAAAAACAGCAGCAATACGCTGAATTGAAAGAGGAAATTAAAAGACTTTGGAACATGAATAGGGTATTGTCCCAGTAGTAATAGGTACAACTGGTATCATCCCCAAGTCACTACACAATAGCATTTAACAATTAGGCTGAAACAGTAATATTTATGTAACTCTCCATAAAGCCACAATACTAGACATTCCTAGCAATTGAGTATTGTATGATCTCACCAGCTTGAGCTGAGAAAAAAATAAAAATGCAGTGATGATGATAATAATAATAATAATAATACAAGGGCTTTTAAGTATCAGTCTCATTATTATAGTTGTAATGTCACATATAGGTTAGACTAGTTAAGTATAGCAGGCTCCCTTTCTGTAATTAGTGAGTAAATTGCTATTATATTATAGACTGATTGGCCTTATAAAAATGGCCAAATCAAAGTGAAATCTGGGAGGGGTTATCTTGGAAGCAAATAAGAATTAACTGAAGAGTAGAAAATGATCAAAACTTTTAAGTGCTGTTTGTGGTGATAATGGTGAAATTCAAGAGGATTGGTGGTATTGGGACTTAATTGGTTGAATATATTTAGTTATAATAACTGGAAGGGATAATAAACCAGAAGGAAGCTGAAAAATTACAGGAGGAATAAATAAATAAATATACAACATGCAAAGTGTGAATATCAGGAATATGCAAATACTGCAGGGAGAATATGGGACTAAATTCTGATGTTAGAAATCTGCTTTGTAAGGAACGTCTTGAAGCTTGGGAGTTTGAAATGTAACTTTAGTGGATTTTCTCTACTCGGGTGTATTTCCAGCTGGTTAGCATAGCAGAGTCAGAATTTATTCAAGAAACATTGAATGCTTCAATGGGGAGATTTCAGTGGTACTATATTGATAATCATCTGAATGGCTTTGTTCATGGTGATGTTGAAATATTATTTGACACAAGCTAAGTTTTTAATGAGGTTGCCACCTAATGCAGTGAATGTGAGTCTATTTGTCAGTAGATTTTTTTTTAAGTGTAAGGAAACTTCATGTATGGAATGTATGGGAATGTATATCAGTGGGACCTTCCTTTTGTTTCTGTTTTTTAAATAATTGTATTTGTTATTGAATTGTTTACTTGATTCTGCTTGACTGGATATTCTTCAGTTTCTGCCATCATGTGTTGGTAAACTTTTCCACTAGAACATCTTTGAAAGCTTCACAGAAGACTACCGTTTGTACAAAGGCATTTTTAAAAGTTGCCTTATTACAGGCGACCCTATTGAGGGGTGGGAGGAGGTGGCTTGCTTTTGTAGAAAACAGTCGTACAATCTATGTTCCGTGCCTATTCTGGTATCTGTCCCCCACTTCTCCTTTGCTACATCGACGACTGCATTGGCGCTGCTTCCTGCACACATGCAGAACTCGTTGACTTTATTAACCTTGCCTCCAACTTTCACCCTGCCCTCAAGTTTACCTGGTCCATTTCTGACACCTCCCTCCCCTTTCTAGATCTTTCTGTCTCTTGTCTCTGGAGACAGCTTATCCACTGATGTCTACTATAAGCCTACTGACTCTCACAGCTATCTGGACTATTCCTCTTCTCACCCTGTCTCTTGCAAAAACGCCATCCCCTTCTCGCAATTCCTCCGTCTCCGCTGCATCTGCTCTCAGGATGAGGCTTTTCATTCTAGGACGAGGGAGATGTCTTCCTTTTTTAAAGAAAGGGGCTTCCCTTCCTCCACTATCAACTCTGCTCTTAAACGCATCTCCTCCATTTCACGTACATCTGCTCTCACTCCATCCTCCCGCCACCCCACTAGGAATAGGGTTCCCCTGGTCCTCACCTACCACCCCACCAGCCTCCGGGTCCAACATATTATTCTCCGTAACTTCCGCCACCTCCAACAGGATCCCACCACTAAGCACATCTTTCCCTCCCCCCCCTCTCTGCATTCCGCAGGGATCGCTCCCTACGCAACTCCCTTGTCCATTCGTTCCCCCCCATCCCTCCCCACTGATCTCCCTCCTGGCACTTATCCGTGTGAGTGGAACAAGTGCTACACATGCCCTTACACTTCCTCCCTTACCACCATTCAGGGCCCCAAACAGTCCTTCCAGGTGAGGCATCACTTCACCTGTGAGTCGACTGGGGTGATATACTGCGTCTGGTGCTCCCGATGTGGCCTTTTATATATTGGCGAGACCCGACGCAGACTGGGAGACCGCTTTGCTGAACATCTATGCTCTGTCCGCCAGAGAAAGCAGGATCTCCCAGTGGCCACACATTTTAATTCCACATCCCATTCCCATTCTGACATGTCTATCCACGGCCTCCTCTACTGTAAAGATGAAGCCACACTCAGGTTGGAGGAACAACACCTTATATTCCGTCTGGGTAGCCTCCAACCTGATGGCATGAACATCGACTTCTCTAACTTCCGCTGATGCCCCACCTCCCCCTCGTACCCCATCTGTTACATATTTTTATACACACATTCTTTCTCTCACTCTCCTTTTTCTCCCTCTGTCCCTCTGAATATACCTCTTGCTCATCCTCTGGGTTCCCCCCCCCCCCGTCTTTCTTCCCGGACCTCCTGTCCCATGATCCTCTCGTATCCCTTTTGCCTATCACCTGTCCAGCTCTTGGCTCCATCCCTCTCCCTCCTGTCTTCTCCTATCATTTTGGATCTCCCCCTCCCCCTCCCACTTTCAAATCCCTTACTCACTCTTCCTTCAGTTAGTCCTGACGAAGGGTCTCGGCCTGAAACGTCGACTGCACCTCTTCCTAGAGATGCTGCCTGGCCTGCTGCGTTCACCAGCAACTTTTATGTGTGTTGCTTGAATTTCCAGCATCTGCAGAATTCCTGTTGTATTGTAATTTTCCTTAATGTGAAGTCACGTCATCTGCCCATATGTCAGGAAATGCAAATTGAAAAAAAACTTGTGTTCATTTATTCACTGTTTTTCTCCACATAAATTCAATGAGAGCTACTTTTTCCCCGTTTCTCAAATTTTAGGATAGTGATACATGAATTCTGTAAGGGGAGGAACTCCATAGCCTGAATAGTCTGACAGTATAGGGGCCACCTGCACTGAGAAAGTTCAAAACAATGTCCCTTTAAATTGTTGTTGCATGAACTTCTTCAGCAGGGGTCTATTGTTCTCTCAGTTTTATTCAGATTAAGATCTATATGCATACTATTTGCACAGAAAAAGCAGTGAATATCAATCAGTCAGGAAGAACTGATATGTGGAAGGAATTTATTTAAAAATGTTTATTTCAGTTGTTATTGTTGAACCCATATCTGAAAGATAAACTTATCAATAGATTGGTTACATTTTTAAAAACATTTCTTAAAAAGTGAAATTTACAATCCTGGGTACGTTTGGAGAATAACACTTGAAGAAAACATATAGTCAAAGAGTTTAGTTCCATTACTTTCAGAAAGTCACATCGAACTGTATTTCTGTTATAATTGTTGAAGCAGAATCTATGCTTTATTATATAAAAAGACACAAACACAACTTTGATTCAAATATCCAATTACGTAGACTATAAACATGGTGAAAAGAAATGACATGTCAATGTTTTATAAACTAAAAGATGGTTTTGTAAACACTTTAATTGTGTTAAATTTCTGTTTAGTCCTGGACGATCAAGGCAATATCAATTACTGAATGATGTTTTCATAAATACAAGACCCCACTATAAACTTTCTATTTTGGAGCAAACACAAATTGCTGATTCTCCTCATCTGCTACAGAATGTTATTGCTTATTAAAACATACTTTAATGACATGTCATTATTTCCATGCACACTCATGTGCTTATGTTCTTATTACAAATAGATTCCCAGTGGGTTGAAAATACTTTTGACTTGGCCCGCGTTCTAACATGAAATGGCATTGACATTTACTCGGACTTGGTCTAAAATCTCACTGGATGTAAATAATTTAACAGTTCATTTCTATCTCTGCATTTGCTACATTTGCCTTGGTGCTGCAGTCCTCAATGAACATCTGTCTTGGCTTGGTCCAGTTATAGTAAATACCTGTTTATTGTGGATTACACATCCGCTGTGATGCATAAACTCTGTGGTTAAAACAAGTGATCTAGAGATCAAGGATAAAATTTGGATTTAAAGAATAGAGAGCATCATAATACATAGGTCTACAATGTGGAATGCTTTTCAGAATGTCCAAAAAAGCTCAGGTTTGTCAATTGGAACCCAAGAACTCACCTCTCTATGAATGAAAACTGAAAGAAAAACTGCAGATCTGGAATTCTGAAACAAAAGCAGAAAATGTTGGAAAAACTCAATTGGTCAGACATCAACTTCATCAGTATTTTCTAGTTTTATTTCAGAAAGTGATGGTGAATAGCAGGGCTGTTGAGTTAGTGTGGCAAATGAACTGAAATTGGAAATGTAAGAGATCAGCCAAACAAGGAAGCTCTAATAACACGTCAGAAATAACGTGTAGCATTAAAGACAAATTCTTATTCAGGAGTTATTTTGGCTATGTTTTAGTGATGATCATTGCAGGCGTTGGGACCGTATGCTCTACCCAGAGGAGGCTTGCACTTTTCTAGTTCATGTAAATCAGCAGTGTTTTTTTTGTTCCCTGAACTAAGAGTGTTGTAAATTGTGTGACAATGCAATCCTTGAGAAAATTTGGGAATCAGCATTTGGCATCTTCAAGGGTAATCATGTTGCAGCCCCCAATCATTACTGCAGAACACAGTGTTTCTAACGAGAGATTTACAGTTCCTCCTGATTTGGCAAGTGTCCTCTCACTATTATGAGGCAATCCACTTAGGTTTAGAAACATTTTAGGAGTATTTTTATTTCTGGTGAGCAAACAGCTCCACCTTTTCTTTCCCTTCAGTGTGCCAAATGCTTACCATTTTCTCTTGGTGCAGTACTTGAGAGTTGGTGTTTGTAATTTATAGAGGCATAACATCATTGTAAAGTGGTCTGAAGTCATGCTGAATAACCTTTGGAATCATTCTAACAAGAGTTAAATGTACTCCACTTCAGCAGATTTACGTGGAAGACAGGTTTTCTGTCTGCTCCTGTGCATAGTTGTCCTGAAATGAAAAAAAACTTCATTGTTAATCAGATCTATATTTACAGTTCATAGGTAGTAATTGAGTCAGAATGTAAGTTGAAATTTAATTAAATATCTCTCAGTTTTGAGACTGTTGTGATCAGTAAGTAAGAACAAACTGTAGATGCTAGAAACCTAAATAAAGCCAAAATGCTCTAGGTCAGGGATTCCCAAAGCAATGAACACAAGATGCTGGAGGTCAGGCAGCATCTGTGGAAATGAATAGTTAGTTGTTGTTTCAGGCTGAGACACTTCTTTCAGATCTGAGAAAGAAGGGGGGAAGATGCCAGACTAAAAAGATGGGGGGAGGGGAAAGACACTGGCGAGAAGGTGATAGGTGAAGCCAGGTGGGCGGGAAAGGGCAAGGGCTGGAGAAGAAGGAATCTGATAGGAGAAGATAGTGGACCATAGGCGAAAGGGAAGGAGGGAACCCAGGCGGAAGCGATAGGCAGGCGGGAAGAAGTAAAAGGTCAGAATGGAGATTAGAGGAAGGTGGGGGTGGTGGAATTTGTTTACTGACAGGAGAAATGGATATTCAGGCCATCTGGTTGGAGTGTACCCAGACGGAATATAAGGTGTTGCTCCTCCACCCTGAATAGGCCTCATTTTGATACAAGAAGAGAACATGGACCTTCACATCTGAACGGGAATGGGAATGGGAATTGGAATTAAAATGTTTGGCCATGGGAAGTCCTACTTGTGGATGGTGTGGAGGTATCTGACAAAGCAGTCTCCTTAAGTTACAAAGCGTCTCACCACTGTAGAGGAGGCCACAACGGGAGCACTAGTGGACCTCAGTGGATTCTCAGGTGAAGTATTGCCTCACCTGGAAGGACTGTTTGGGAGAAACTTTTTAATGCCACGGACCTCTACTGCCACGGACCTCTACTCTTAACCGAGGTTGGGAGCCCTGCTCTAGCTACTCAGTAGGTCAGGCAGAATCCCTGGGGAGGGAAACATTTAAAGTTTCTGGCTGATGACCTTTCACAACACTCCAGGATTCTATAACAACTCTCTGTGACTTATAAAAGACAGATGGACAGCTGTATAGATAGGAAATGTAGTGAGGGTTATGGTCCAAATGGTGGCAAATAGAATTAATTTGGATGATGCGTGTTGGTTGGCTTAGGACAGTTAGGCCAAAAGGACTATCTAACAAAATTTCTGATGAGAGGTTATAAACGTGCAACATTGCCTTTGTTTCTTTTTACAAAGATTTTTAAATCCTGTTGAGTACTTCCAGCAGTCTCTGTCTTCACTTGAGATTATGGTGCCTATTAGCTCTATCATAGGATGGTAGATTTATCTTTCACTGTTGAGACCTGTTTATTTTGGTATTTCTTCGTGTTAGCAGAAGAAGAGAGATGATATCAGCAAAGATATTGTTTAGAATGCCCTGTTGCTCAGGGATCCCTTGGACTATGACCCTGAAGGTGAAGCTTTGCTTCCTCTTCAAATGGAACACTTGGTCTTAAAGAGTAAGTGTCTTTGCAAGGGCAACAAACCTTCTGACCCTTCAGATGGATTCCTGTCTTGTAACTAGCTGGCCAGCGAGATGCTGACAGTGCACGTTCTGAGACCAGATTATAAATGTTGTATCCAAAAAAAAACTCCAACTGAAACAAATGTGTACTTGCATTCTGAGCTTGTGGGGGAAAATCCATTTTAGGAAAGTGAGTGGTCGAGTTAGATAGCTGTGCAGTCTGACATGATTTATTTAATGTAAAATTGCACTAATTACCATTTGGTAACTTTTAAACTTCCAGCAGCATTTGCCAGCTTTTTGCAGATTATTGATACCATTAGACTTTAAGGATAGCTGTTATATTTATCCACTAATCAGGGCTGCGAATTTGACCATTGAAGACCCACTTAGCCCCGCCCCCTCTGATTTTTGCTCCATTTCTTTCTAGGAAATGAAGGCAATCAGGGTTCAATAAAAAGCTGCAGAGATTTTGGGTGGCAGTTGCTTTATCAAGATACCATCCAGGCTGCAAAGTTGGAAAGTAGCCCATTTAGCTTGGTGCATAGGACCATTCATTTGCTTGCATGTAAGTTATCTTAGCCAGAAAATGATTGCACTGTTCCATTCAAATGTTTCAGATGTAGATTTGCTCACTGGAACTAGAAGAATGAAAGGAGTACTGAATGTTCCCACAACGTGAGCTGTGGGCCAATGGTCAGTTGTTTTCCTTTGTTGTGGTTTATCTCCTTTCTGTCTAACTCCAGGAACCACTGCCTTGTAACTACAATGGGTGGCAGGTTGTTCTTAACCCAGCAGTGCTGCAGACTGACTGGTGCCAATTCTGCATGTGCCCAGTGTCCCTGGAGAGGAAGCATGAGTATAGAGAGAGAGAGTTGCTGCAACTTTTTGTATTAGAACCACATAAAGGGGGTATCTCTTGCATATAAAAAGATCAGGCAATCTGAAGAGAATTGCATTGCAGAAAAACCATATAGTTTGCTCCTGTCGTGTAATCCAGAGGGTAAAGGAGTTACAAGGCAGTGGATTGGGACAGGAAGGAGCTCACCCACAAGAAAAGAAAGCAGTGTCGGAGAAGGAGGGTACCCACCTGATGACCCAGATGACGTACCTACCCTCCCTCCTTGTCACCACTCCAGGCCCACTGCCAACATCGAGAGTGCCGACCTACCATAGGGATTGAAACATCAAGTCCTAGTAGCTCTGCTTATCTTTACATTCAGCAGCCAGTCCTCCCTGGAGAAAGACCACCTGCCAGTCTGAAACACTTCGTGCACAGAACAACTGGAAATTGCTTTCCCTCAATTATTTTCCTTGATTTCTGCTACTGACTGCAAACTTTGACGGCCTTTCTTAGTGGCATTGTAAATTCTTTGCAGGGGAATGTGAACCTTGTCCCTCTTCTTTGTGAAACCAGTTAAGAAGTTCCAAGGTATTGGTACTCCTTCAGTTTTACTGTTTGGCATTACGGATTTAATTGCTACACTGTTGGTAGCTATCTTCCAACTGATAAAGTCCTGGGCACCAGAATTCCTTCACTAATGTCCTTGCTTCTATATCTTTATTTTTCCTTTAGACACGGAACTCTACTTTGTTGACCAAACACTTGGTCATAAGCTATAATTTCTTAATGCTACTTGGTTTCAGAAATTAGATTGAGAATACTTCTGTGCACTCTGCCCTGTTGTTACTAAGCTCAGTGAAAGATGCCATTGGAAGGATCGTTCCATTGTTGAAACAGGAGCAGGTTTTGTGCTTTAATCACAATGTGCAAAGCTCAATTTCAGATTTTAAGAATTTCAGAAACAAATGTGCATTCTTTTTCTAAAATAAACTTGCTTCTGTAATTCCATCGAGCTGACTGAATAACAACTTGTAAAATTTAAAGCAAATATGGATAAAGAAGCACTCATTTTAACTGATTGTTCAATATTTTACAAAGAAAACAAAACTATGGCAGAAGTTAACAGAGTCAACATTAAAAAGCAAAATAACTTCAGGGGTATTCTGGGAGTTGTAAAATCATTATGACTGAGTACTTTGTCCAAAACTTGCATTGTATATCAACACGATATAACATTTTCAATCAGTTTTACTACAAGAACATAAATAACAAAATATTGTTGACTAGACAGGAGAAAGATACAACAGATCACTGAGGAAAAGCAAACTCTAGATTTCACTTTGAACTACACATGAACCATATGTTGTGTCGGATTTTTTTTGCGTTCCTGTTTTCAGAGTTGTTGCCACAGACTTATGAGCTAATTGAGTTTGAAAGACTGTAGCTAGTCAATTAATAACTACGGTTAGTCAGTTTAAAACAACTAAGCTATGGCTTTTTCAAAACTGTGTTGAAGAGATCAAGATTAGGTTCATTTTTATAATGAGGAAACCTACAGTATAAAACTATATCAGGAATAAATTCAGCTTGCTACCGCTCTGAGTAATGTGTGTGATTCAATGATGGGTTTCCGTCCAAATCAGATATCTGATTCAGTACAGAAGCATGTATGCCCAGCCCAACTTACAGTAGAGGGTGTAATAAATTTACAACTTATTTTAGAAGGGAAACAATTAAGACCATAAGACAAAGGAGCAGAAGTAGGCCATTCGGCCCATCGAGTCTGCTCTGCCATTTTATCATGAGCTGATCCATTCTCCTATTTAGTCCCACTCCCTTGCCTTCTCACCATAACATTTGATGCCCTGGCTACTCAGATACCTATCAATCTCTGCCTTAAATACACCCAATGACTTGGCCTCCACTGCTGCCTGTGGCAACAAATTCCATAGATTCACCACCCTCTGACTAAAAATATTTCTTCGCATTTCTGTTCTGAATGGGTGCCCTTCAATCCTTAAGTCATGCCCTCTCGTACTAGACTCCCCCATCATGGGAAACAACTTTGCCACATCCACTCTGTCCATGCCTTTTAACATTTGAAATGTTTCTATGAGGTCTCCCCTCATTCTTCTAAATTCCAAGGAATACAGTCCAAGAGCGGACAAACGTTCCTCATATGTTAACCCTCTCATTCCCGGAATCATTCTAGTGAATCTTCTCTGTACCCTCTCCAACGTCAGCACATCCTTTCTTAATAAGGAGACCAAAACTGCCCACAGTACTCCCAAGTGAGGTCTCACCAGCGCCTTATAGAGCCTCAACATCACATCCCTGCTCCTATACTCTATTCCTCTAGAAATGAATGCCAACATTGCATTCACCTACTTCACTAAAAAATCATTTTGTTAAATTACGCTTAATTGGAAAAAAAAATTGTACCCTGTGAAAAAGACAATATATGGAAGGTTTTTTTTCGGAACAAATGCAGCTGAAAATTTCAATAGCTCAAGAAAGGAAAAACAATAATCTTTTATTACCAGACATCCCACCGCTCCCAGAAGTTCTGGGAGCCTCCCGCATATTAATAGTGGCTCCCTGATGCCCACAAATTATATACAATGTCCCGGAAATTGATTTTTTTGAGCGTGAGCGTGAGAGAGCGAGCGCAAGAGCAAGAAAGCAAGTGCGAGAGAGCGAGAGCAAGAACAAGAAAGCGAGCGCGAGAGAGAGCGACTACGAGCGAGAGAGAGAAAGGAAGCGCGAGAGAGAGAGAGCGAGAGAGCTCTCGCGATAGAGGGAGAGCGAGAGCGAGAGCAAGAGCGAGAGAGTTCCAAAAAAAGTCAGAGTGGCAGAGTGTTCCAAAAAAAAGAAAATATAAAACGTGCGTCACCCCAGACTATAGTAAAGTGTACCCCTGCCCAATCGGGGTCAAAAATAATGACAGTGTTGCTCGCTCCGCTGTTTGCAACAGCGACTTTTCTATTGCCCATAGTGGGTTAAGACTGTAAAAAACATGTTGAGGTAAGTTTAACAGGTGTCATTCGTTCATTAGCATAGCTAACGTTATTTAAACTAGCTGGCTAGTTGCTAAGGAGCTACTCTGTAGCAGACATCCCACCTCTCCCAGAAGTTCCGGGAGTCTCCCGCAAATTGATGGTGCTACCTCCCTGAATTGAGTTTTTGCAGGTGTCTGTATTACTCAAATTTTTACTTTAACCAGTGATTCCCTTTCCTTAATAAATTGCACATTTTTTTTACACTTCTGCAAGTATGATTTTGATACAGTACAGTAATGTTTAGTACAGCACAGTCCGAGGTAATGCTGTGCAAAGAAACAGTACAGAATGTTCTCTGATGTGTTCTTGTTGGGTTCACTGTACCCAATGTACGAAGAATGGGCCTTGTCATGGTAATCACAGACATTTAGATGGAAGGTTGCAGACTTAACAGGAAATTAAGAAATTGTATTCATCACAGTTAGATAGAAATTTTATGGTATTCTTATGCTGTTAAGCAGAGCAATCAGCTTCCATCACATACAAACCCTGTACCCACTCCAGCAATTCAGTTGCCTGTTTTCAGTCTTACCTGCATAACACTAAATTCTATTTTAATGCCTTTACTCCGTCAGAGACTATTTAATATTCCTTCTTTTTTCTTCCTCTTCCGCTGAGGCATTTCCTCAGTAACGAATGACTTGGAGGTGGCTCATAAGGGTAATGTGGGAAGTGCAGTTTTCTGTAGGTGAGCTCGGAAATGGCTGGCAGGGCAGGTGAGTAGTTAGTTTAAGAAATTGCATTCCTTTTACCAAATTTTCAGGGTTTCCATATGCTCCCCATGCATAGGCTTGAAATTCTCAGAAGTATGCCAAATGATCCTTTTTCCAGTTTGGGTGGTCACGGTCTAGAGGCTGCCAGGAGTTAGTGGGATGGTGCACTTCATCAAGGAGGATTCATGTGATCCTTAGACTTTTTCCCTCTGTCTGCCTGGGAAACTCCTATAACAGAGTTTGGAAGAGGGTGTCTGATTTGAGAGTCTGATAATAGGCACAAAAATAATGTGACCAAACAAGAGAAAATCTGCAGATGCTGGAAATCTGAGCAACACACACAAAATGGTGGAGAAACTCAACGGGCCAGGCAGCATCTATGGGAAAAAAACTACAGTCGACGTTTCAGATTGAAACCCTTCGGCAGGACTGGTGTGACCAATTCAAAATCAAGGGCCTCAGTACTACAGATATTGGTCTAGCAGTGTCACTGCCATAGTCTTCATCCTTTCATTAAATCTGGAAGATGTTGCAGAGACAGAATTAGTGGCACTTCTTCCAGAGTGCTGAAGTGCAAGGTGTGGGTAGTTCATGTCTCGGAAGCATACAATAGGGAGAGATAATCGCTCTCCAGTAATCATTTAATTTTGTGTTTAGTCAGGGGTTTCGATTGGCCAAAAGAATTGCTGATGTCTTGAAGCTGGTGGTGGTTTTCAGCATCATTGTCAAAAGGCGGCTTTTGAAACATGGGAAGTACTTCCTAAGGTTTTGTCATGA
Source organism: Mobula hypostoma (assembly GCF_963921235.1). Taxonomy (NCBI): domain Eukaryota; kingdom Metazoa; phylum Chordata; class Chondrichthyes; order Myliobatiformes; family Myliobatidae; genus Mobula; species Mobula hypostoma. Next base: position 54,949,650 of record NC_086112.1, read on the forward strand.
AACTGTGTTCAAAAGGCAGTGTAGTGTTGCAGGAAGAGAATAATTGTCTTGTAAGCTCCAAGTCAGCAATTTCCTGGAGTTTGGCCTCCAAGCATGTGTGAATGCAAGCTTTGCAGCACAATTACTGATGACCCTTGTTTTAGGGTACAGTCAGTGTAACTTCAATAATTTCCCATTAGCTCCAAAGATTAGACTCCCATGCACTTGCAGTTCGTTGGATGTGAGATGCTATGTTGCAGCAAGTGATTGAGAAAAGTGTGAGAATTACCCATGTACTGTCAGTCTCTTCTACCTTTCCCCACCTCAGTGTGAATGAGATACAATTCACAAGTGTGGTTCAATGTGACACAATTATTCCAACTCTCTTTTGTCATCACCTGTTGCCCACTCAAACAGCAAAGTAAATTTATTATTAAAGTATGTCATCATACACATCCCTGAGATTCATTTTCTTGCAGACATAATAAATCCATAATAGAATAATAACCATAACAGAATCAAATGAAAGACTGCACCAACTTGGGCATTCAGTGAGTGTTCAAAAGACAACAAACTGCAAGTACAAAAAGAAAGAAATAATAATAGTATCTAAATTTGTGGGAAATTTTCAGTGGTAGGGCACATAAAGTTATCTCCTTTGGTTCAAAGACCTGATGGTTGAGGGGTAATAACTGTTACTGAACCTGGTGGTGTGAGTCCTGAAGCTCCTGTACCTTCTTCTTCATGGCAGTGGAGAGAAGAGAGCATGACTTGGGTGGTGGGGGTCCCTGACGATGGTTGCTGCTTTCCTGCGACAGTGCTTCGTGTAGATGTGCTCAGTGGTGGTGGGGCTTTACCTGTGGCCCGTATCCACTACTTTTTGTAGGGTTTTCCATTCAAAGGCATTTTGGTGTTTCTGTATCAGCCAGTTATGTAGCCAGTCCATATACTGTCCACCACAAAATTTGAAGCTTGTCACAGTTTTGGATGTCATGCTGAATCTTCACAAACACCTTAAGGAAGTAGAGGCGTTGCCCGGCTTTCTTCATAATTGCACTTGCGTGCTGGGCCCAGGCAAGTCCTCTGAAATAATAACATGGAGGAATTTAAAGTTGCTGACCCTCTTCACCTCTGATCCTCCAGTGAGGACTGGCTCATGGAGCTCTGATTTCTTCCTCCTGAGTCAATAGTCAGCCCTCTGCTCTTGCTGACATTGAGTAAGAGATTGTTGCTTATTCAAAGGTGCACGATCCACGTATTATCTTTCACTAGGATTGGCTCATTTGTGGCTTAGTAGACTTTTTTTGGTGAAGTTAGCTGTAACAAGAACATCTTGGGCTATTAAATTAAAGCAGCCAAATATGAACATTAAAAGAGGTTAATTTCCATTTTTTTTGTACCACGGAGGTATGGAACTTGTCTGCTGCCACTGTGGTATCTTGATTTTTTTGATAACAAATATTAGGTGAAGAAGATGCCTAATATTATTTTTCTTGTACAGTGATCTGAGGATAAAATTTGCAATTGAGCTCTGATATTTAGCTTGTGGAACTTGTGACATTTAGTGTGAGGCCCGCTCTGCTGATTTATTTGGCCTTCAGATTGTTAGAAAGTACATTTGTAGTGCAGTGTGAGCATTGTAAGATGACATGGATCAGGTACATTTTGATGTGGTTCAGGGTGATTCCTGAAGCCACATAGCTAAAGACTCATGGTTTTCATTGTTCCTATGATATTACTGTATTTTCAGGAGTCTCAGTGATAATAGACTGAGTAATACTGGAGAGGCTGAAGATATTCTCTTCAGAACAAAGAAACTTTGAAGAAGATCTGATAGACATATTTGAAATCATGAGTGATGTTTGACAGAGAAGATAGAGAGAAACTTCTCATTTGCAACAGGGTCAGGAAACATGTGAGATACATTGAAGGGGATTGGTAAGAGAACCACAAGCAATATGAAACAATACATTTTTATGAATCAGATTATTATAGATAGATACTTTATTGATCCCAGAGGAAATTACAGTGTCACAGTAGCATTACAAGTGCACAGATATACAAATATTAGGAGAGAAGTAAGAAACAATAAAAAAAGTTACCTCAAACAGCCTAACAGGGGAGTTCATCGCTTCCCTGGCGAAAGGTTGACTCATTATAGAACCTAATGGCCGAGGGTAAGAATAGCACTCTTTGGAACCGTGCAGTTGTCTTAGTCTATTACTAAAGGTGCCCCTCTGTTTAGCCAAGGTGGCATGCAGAGGGTGACAACCACTGTCCAGAATTGCCAGAATTTTATGTAGGGCCCGTTGTTCTACCACAGCTTCCAGTGTGTCCAGTTTGACTCCTACAACAGAGCCCGTCTTTCTGATCAGTTTATTGAGCCTGTGGGAATCACCCATGTTGATGCCATTGCCGCAGCACAGCGCCATGTAGCAGACTGCAGTGGTGACAACAGACTGGTAGAACATGTGAAGGAGAGGCCTGCATACTCCAAAGGACGTCAATCTTCTCAGGAAGTAGAGGCAATATCCTGGCCCTTCTTGTGCACAGCCTTGTGTAGTATAATATGAAGTGCACTGCTGAGGGATTAATGGAGGCAGATTTAATTCTAGCATTTCAAAACGTATCTGAGAAGAAACAATTTGTAGGACTGTGGGTGTGGGACAAGGGGTTTGATTTGCTGGAGTGCTCTTAGGTAGAGTTGAATGTAGTCATTGGGCTGAATGTTCCTTTACATGCTAAACTCATTCTGTAATTCAGGTACTTAAACGTGTGTCTTTAGGGATATGATTTAATTTTTTTCTTGTAGTTTTTATTTACTGCTGTTTGGATTTTCTCAAAACTCTTTATCCATCCTAATACCTTTATTAGAAAGATAAAATGTAAAGGAGAACTAATAACACTGGACAGCAATTTTTTTTCAAAAGTGTTGCTTCCTGAAAATTTTTTTGTGGTTATGATAGACTGCTTGAAGCACAATATAATTTCAGATTTCTTGTATCACATAGGAATTTAGAGAAAGAAAAAATTAACTTTCATTGAATATATTGCGTTTGATTTGACACTAGTGCTTTGTAATAGTTCAACTAAGCTAAAATGTTGATGATTTTTATATGTATTCAGTGTCTGAGGCTTCTTGCTTACATGTCAAACAATAATCAGCCAACTTTGATGGATTCCAGTTGCCCTGGTACCGTTTCTCCATGATAGCAATATCCTCGTGAAGCCTTTCACCATGCTGGTCACTGACAGTGCCAAGATTTGCAGGAAAGAAGTCTAAATGGGAATGCAGAAAATGAATCTTTTGTGGCATGTTGCACTTAGTGGTTTTGTATGCTTGAAGCATGTTGTCAATCAGCTGCAGATAGTTTGATGCTCTGCAGTTGTCAAGAAAATTTTCGGCATTATCCTTGAATGGCTTCCGTGCAATTTTCTCCGATCCCACTAGGAGTTCTTTGAATTGCATGTCATTGATGACCTTTTTGATTTGTGGACCAACAAAAATTCCTTCCTTAATCTTGGCATCAGTTATTCTGGGAAACATCTGTCTCAGATATGGAAATCCTTCATGAAAAATTTGTGCCTGGTGAGAGCAGATTCCATCCATGCAGCCTTGAACCCAGTAATTCTGCTTTTGCCTTTGACAAACCGAAGTCTCTGACCAGGATATTTAACTCAGAATGAGTTATCAGATGAGGCTCACCCGACATAAAGGGTTCAAAATCAGTATCAGTGTTGTTTTCCATTCCTGGCTCATGCATCATGGCATCTTCTTCTGCCTCCTCTAGATTCTCTCTCTGGTGCACTCAGTACGGGAAGACTATCACCATGTGGAACAGGTCGCATGGCTGAAGGGAGACTGCGGTATTCAATGGATTTATGGTTTTTAGCAGGGAAACCAGACACACTGGTCAGATAGAAGTAGCGGTCTGTCACACGATCTTTCCGCTCTCGCCATATCATCAGGACAGCGAATGGCGTTGACTTCGGAGTACCTCTGAGATCGACAGCACATGTAGCGTAACAAATGTGAGGGGCATAGGCTTTTTCTTAGTCACCAATTTTACACCCAAAGTAGAGCTCATAGGCTTTCTTAATAAGAGGAGTCATGCTTTGTCTTCGAGATTTAAGTGTATACTTGCTACAAGTATAACAAAGTGTTTGGCGAGATATTATGCTGTCACAACTACTCCCTGAAAATATGATTATTTTATTGTAATGAGTACACACAATATGCACATGGAGCATGCTCATCAATGTGATTGTAAACCAGTATACATGTAAACACAATGCACAGAACAGTGTGTGTGCGTGATGCTTTTATAGCCTTTCTACACTTGTCCTGTCACGCAGCACCTGCCCTGCCTAAACATACCCAGGCATGCCTGAACAAGATAGAAAACTCCTCGGCCTACGTTGTAGACAGCATTTTAATTGACTTGAATTATGAATTGAAATAACAAATATAGGCAATTTTTAAAAAATGGTGCATGATAGGGTGAAATTTCACTGTGATTTTGGTGATCAGCAGCCAAAATTCATAAGAAACACCCACAAGTATATTTTAGCTATATGGATAAACCACCAGGGTGTTTATATCTCACCATAGTTTTGCACGGTAACATCAATGTACTTTTTAAAAAACATGACCTTAACTCATGTGAAGTATGTTTATGATCTTTCAGATTATCCTCATGTAACGCTCAGTTATATTGGCTCGTATATGTCTAGGGGAAATCCCACCCAGCACCTGCCTCAACGCTTCCCACGGAGTCGGTTGCTGCCCGAATCAATCGCAAACATCAATCATCAGCCAGCACACCCAGTACGTTCTACCAAGTACACTTTATAGATATTACTAATTCTATGACATTAATATAAATTCGATACAGAAAAGGAAGTAATGAAAAAAAAAGGCACCAAGACTTATCAAAGTCCAAGTTCTTCGCGCGCAACCGTTGGAGCTCAATCGATTCCTGACGACCACCCGAATCCTGTCGACTCACAGCTCGGGACCACCGGAAGTGATCGACCGGAGCCTTTCCGCTCATCCGCCGTCCTCCCCGCCTCTCCTCCGACTCCTCCCAAACCCCCCCAGTCATATGAGACAGCATTATCAATCGAAAACAAAACGATACACGACCACCCATTGGCTAATAGCACCCTGCTGTCTGTATTAACCCAAGCAACTGACTAGCTAGAGACTTTCTCAGCATTTAACATAACAAAGAAGCATTCCCCAGTATAACATAACAAAGAAGCCATTTTAAATTTAACATACAAAAAAAAAGACCACGTACACTCATGTTACCATAGTTTACTATATTTAGTATTGAGCATTAAAAGTTTATTGCATGACAACATGGAATTCACTGACACAAACTCCATCGTGCAGTATTTGACTATAGAGTAAATATTCCTGTTTTTTTCCACCAAAGATGCCTGCTAGGAAGATAATTTAAATTGTAATCATGAATTGGCTTGCCATTACCCTTTTAAACCCCCCAACTCCCCGTATTAGCAAAGCATGAGAAGTTCATGATGTACTCTCAGAGAGACATCGATCACAAGAACAATATTGGCCCTTTAAGATCAATACTATTTGAAGTAACACTAATCTTGGGAAAGTTTAAAATAAAGAGCACTGCCTCAGGTGTCCATTAAATTGTCTCAAGATTAAACTTAAAATCATAAGACCGTTAAACTGCTAGCCTGCTTAGAATGTGTTCCTATGCTAATCAGCTATATGAATGCAAATTGAGTTGATATCGTACAACTAATGCCAAACTCAATTTTTCTAAACGCAGCAATATTTGGCTGTACTTTTGTCTCCAGTACAGTGTACATAATTGTAGATGGCAATTTTTCAAAGATTATACAGAGGAAGATTAAAATTTACTTGTTGCAGAGTTTGAAAAAAATGAGTTTGCTTTGTTGCATTTTAATCCTGATAATCTATTGCGATATCACAGTTCATGTTCGGCTCGTAGAAGTTTGATGGCAGGTTGCCAGTGAAGTTTTCAGCAGAACAACTGCCCATAACCTCCAAAGGCCTTTAAAGGTTTTGACATGGTAATAAATACACACACTTTGAAAAGAATAATGGTCGCACTGTTGATGTTCCTATTTATTTTACAATATGGCATTTTCTTTACTTGTTCATGGATGGTTCTGTTCAGTCGGCTGATGGCAGACAAATCAATAATGTTCGGCTGGATTGAGATGTTACTGAGATTTGTTGCAACTGTAGGTATGAACTTCCAACCATAAACACATTGCTTCTGAAAGTGTTTTAGGGAGCATCGGGCTAAAAAAAGGTTGGGAAAACTGTGTTAGACAAATGATTTTTCTATACAGGTCTGTCTCACTGGAGATATAGTAGCAGGTCACCACTTTCCCAGTGGGGTGAATGGAATCAGTGATGAATCATCAATTTGAGATTATTATTGTGGTGAATGAGCTAAAGGCCTGGATGCAGGCTTTCAGGCAGATTTTTGGAATATCCCACAGGACAGTGACATTTGCAAACTGAAATAAGATCCAAAGAAAGCATAATGCTAGTCTAAATATTTAATAATTAGCTTTATTTGTCACATGAAACATACAGTGAAATGTGTTGTTTGTGTCAACAACTAACACAGTCCAAGATGTGCTGGGGGCAGCCCGCATGTGTCACCATGCTTCCAGCACTAACATAGCATAGCCACAGCTTAGTAAACCTCACTCGTAACTCGTACAGCCTTGGAATGTGGGAGGACACGGGAGCAGCTGGAGGAAACCTATGGGGTCACGGGGAGAACGTCCAAACTTCTTGGGTGGGAATTGAAACCCGACCTCACAGCGTTATGCTAACCACTTTGCAACCGTGCCACCTTCTGTAACTATGGAAAGAGCAAGAAAGGGATGAGTTTTCTACTATGGTCGTGGCAAAGGCAACATGGTATGGCACTGCTTTGCCTGTGACTGCGAGGAACTGCAAAGAGTTGGGGACACATCTTGGAAGCCAGCCATCCCTCCACTGACTTTGTCTATACCTTGCTGCCTTCGTACAGCAGCCAGCATCTAAAGATCCCACCCATCCCATTCTTTCTTCTCCCCATTCCTATCGGGGTGAAGTAACAAAAGCTTGAAAGCATGTACCATAGGGCTCAAGGACAGCTTCTATCCTACTGTTATAAGACTATTAAATGGTATAGTAGTATAATAAGATGCACTCTTGACCTCATAATTTACCTTGTAATGGCCTTGCACCTTGTCTAATTGCACTGCACTTTCTGTAACTGATACTTCATTCTGCACTTTGTTGTTGCTTTACCTTGTGCTACCTTAATGCAATATTGTAATGAATTGATCTGTATAAATGTTATGCAAATTTATCACTGTACCTTGATGTATGTGAGAATAATAAACCAATTTATTTTATTATTGATCAACACCTGTAGTGCAACTTTACTTACTCTCTGAATGTTAATGACTAATAGCAAGTCCTAATTGTAATATAGCCTTGTCACGGAGATACTGAAACTTTGAGGTGCAATGCTATATTTCATTTGCCAGCTACAGTAGTGGGACAGTTGTGTTCGTTGCATTAACACTTATCATCTCATGTTAGGGCTTAGTTGAAGCTGATACTGGCAGCAGTTCAGTATTTTCCTCCTTCCTCATCCAAGTTGGGGAATTAATCTCATAGAGAAACTGAAATATCACAATTTAGTTGTTCTTTCACCAGAGTAGGTTTTCTTATGAACAGCCTTGTTCTCTTACATTAGATAATAAGTACAACAGGTCAGGTCATCCGTCACCAGCTACATCTGTAAGTGTGTAGATGACACTGGTACCTCACGGCCCTACCAGAAGCCCTGACTGAACACAGAGGTGCACTCCCTGTTAAAACCTGGGATGCTGCCTTCGAGTCTGGAGATAGAACAGCTCTCAGAGCAGACAGGAGAAGTCTCATCTTAGGCAAAGGCTACCTACACACAAAAATTTCAGGAGCAGCTGTACGATAATGATCCCTGGTTTACGAGGCTGGGCATCAAGGGCATTACTAAGTATGCAAGGAAGAACAGCATTGACTGTACCAATGACACCTCCTTCCCTGACCCTCTAGGATCGAGGATCCCACCTGTTTTGAGAGAATGACAAAGGACCAGGTAGATGCATCTCTGGGCCAATGAAAGTTGGTCCCTCAGGAGATGGGTTTTCATTATTTGCTGGTGGAAAGGAAAGTCTGAGCTATAAATCTCCTTTCATCCTGGGCAGTCCCTCAAGATGGAGATTAATTACCTTCATTCCAGTTTTATTGATTCAATGCTGATGGATGAGGCCAATACGTGGCCTGCGGATGCTTCCACAGATGAGGCAGAAGATCTTTGATAAGTGGTTGAGTACAGTATATGGGGGTCTGTCATTTTTGCTGGGCTTCTGCTTGTTCTACCGAAGAGAACCAGAGATCTCAGTGATGTCCTCAATGGCCTTTCCTTATTTTTAACTGACTGCCAGCTAGGGATTCCCATAAGTCTGCAAGGATATTTTACTTTTTCAGAGCGGCTTTGAGAACATCCTTGAAGTTTGTCCTGTTGATGTGATGGAGCTCAGAGTGTAGTACTGGTTTTAGGAATCTGATTATGGGCATGCTGATGAGGTGACTTGCCCCTTCGGGCTGACTGTAGCCTTTGCTGGGGTTGTTGAGAAGGGATCCTGGTGTTCAGTTATACTGCCAATGGACTTTGTCGATTTGATAGAGCCACTGATAGTGGTAGATCTGCAATGCTTTGATGTGCCTGCTGTATGTGGGGCAATAATGCATGCCTTGTGATGCACATGTCCCATGGATTTTAAAGACCATTCCTTTGATACATACTGGATAGTACGGATTACCAGTGCCCATTGCTGAAAATGGAGACTGTAGTCACAAGCACCATCATTGTATGGCCTAATGAGGCCATCTCTATGCTTCAGGAATGTTTTGAATGGACTAACTGGCAAAGTTCAAGGTGGTTGCCACAAATGGAGAAGACACAGACCTCAAGGAATTTCCCTCATCCGTCACCAGCTACGTTTGTGAGTGTGTAGATGACACTGGTACCTCACAACCCTACCAGAAGCCCTGACTGAACACAGAGGTGCACTCCCTTTTAAGACCCGGCATGCTGCCTTCAAGTCTGGAGAGAGAACAGCTCTTGGAGCAGACAGGAGAAGTCTCATCTTAGGCAAAGGCTACCTACACACAAAATTTTCAGGAGCACCTGTCCGATAATGTTCCCTGGTTTATGTGGCTGGGCATCAAGGGCATTACTAAGTATGAAAGGAAGAACAGCATTGACTCTACCAATGACACCTCGTTCCCTGACCCTCTAAACGGCTTTTATGCACGCTTCAATGTGTGCGACACAATGCCAGCCATGAAAGCAACACCCTTTTCGGGTGAGCAGCCATGGTCTGTAACAAAAGCAGACGTGAGAAGGACTTTGCAGACCGTCAACTCCAGTAAGGTGGCCGGGACAGAAACTATCCCAAGATGAGTGCTCAGTGAGTGTGCACACCAGCTCACTGATATCTTCACAGACATCTTCAACACTTCACTCACCTAGTCTGCTTTCCCCATATGCTTCAGATCAGCCACAGTCATTCCTGTACCAAAGAAATCTACACTTTCAGACCTAAACAACTACTGCCTCACGGCACTGGAACCAATCATAATGAAGTGCTTTGAACATCTGGTAATGGCACATATCAAAAGCTCCATTACTGCCACACTGGACATTCAGCAATATGCATACCGACAGAAATGTTCTCCAACAAATGCTGCAGCAACTTTCATGCACCTGGCCCTGACGTTGCTTAGCAAATAAGGGCACTTATGTCAGAATGCTATTTCTGGATTTCAGTTAAGCATTCAACAGTATTCTCCCACAGACCTTGGAGAACAAACTCCTACTCCTTGGTCAAAATACACCACTGTGCAACTGGGTGTTGGATTTCCTAACCAACAGATCTCAGATAGTCAGGATGCAGGACCGATCCTCCCTCTCCATCATTCTGAACGTGGGTGCCCCACAGCTGTGTGCTGAATCCATTGGTGTACATTCTGCTCAAACGTGACTGCAGGGCCAAATGCCTGTGTTACCACCTTGTCAAGTTCGCTGGTGACAGAACAGTAGTGGAGCTCATCACCAACACAGTGAGACAGCCTACAGGTAGGAGATGGAAAAGCTCCAGGCATGGTGCCAGGCAAGTAACCTCTTCCTCAATGTCAGTAGGACAAAGGAAATGGTTATCAACTTAAGAAGAACTTGCAAAACAGTCATACCCCTTTTTACATCAGTGGCTCAAAGGAAAACAAATGTCACCTTCTTCATGACCACCTTGTACAATGACTCTACTTGATTCCTCCCTTGACGTTCCCAGAATAAGTATTGAGAATGAAATAAATTAGCAATGCTTTGAGGTGAAATATCTTCAATGGGTCATATTTTGATTGCCTGAGCTTTAGTGTCTAAAATTAAAGGTTTGTTGTGTGTTTAGAGGTTATTGAAGTTACATTGATTCATTGATCCCATGTAATTGGCCATCAGTGTGAAGCCATCTGATGACACAAATGTGCCAAAGGGCTGCAGGTAAAATTCAATAGCCATGGAGGAGCCAAGTTCACAAATACTGGGATGAAGTTTGGTTTAGTATATTTTGGAACTGTAAGGGGAGTGTTCTGGTCATCTTTACTCCTCAGAAATTAGATGGGAGATTACTGCTTCCGTCACAGTAGTCACTGAAGAGCCAATAAGACCATCAGATATAGGAGCAGAATTAGGCCATTTGGCCCTTCGAGTTTACTCTGCCATTTCAGCGTGGCTGATCCAACTTTCCTCTCAGCCCCGATCTCCTGCCTTCACTCTGTTTCCCTTCGTGCCATGACTGATCAAGAATCTATCAACCTCTGGCTTAGATATACGTAAAGACTTGGCCTCCACAGCTACCTGTGGCAAAGAATTCCACAGATTCACCACCCTCTGGCGAAAGAAATTCCTCCTCACCTCCTTTCTAAAAGGATGCTGCTCTATTCTGAGGCTGTGTTCTCGGGTCTTAGACTCTCCCACCATAGGAAACATCCTTTCCACTTCCACTCTATCAAGGCCTTCCACCAATCAATAGGTTTCAATGAGGTAACCCCTCTTCTTCTGAATTCTGGTGAATAAAGGCCCAGAGCCAGCAAACACTCCATATGACAAGCCATTCAATGCTGGAATCATTTTTGTGAGCCTCCTTTGAACCCTTTCCAGTGTCAGCACATCCTTTCCAAGATAAGGCACCCAAACCTGCTCACAATACTCCCAAGTGAGGCCTCACCAATGCTTTATAAAGTTTCAAATTTACATCCTTGCTTTTATATTCTAGTCCTCTTGAAATGAATGCTAACATTGCATTTGCCTTCTTCACCACAGACTCAAACTGCAAATTAACCTTTAGGGAATCCGGACAAGGATGCCCAAGTCCCTTTGCACCTCAGTTTTTTGCATTATCTCTCCATTTAGGAAATAGTCAGCTCTCTAATTTCTTCTACCAAAGTGCATGACCATACACTTCCCGACACTGTATTCCATCTGCCATTCCTTTGCCTGTTCTCCTAATCTGTTTAAGTCCTTCTGTAGCCTCTCTACTTCCTCAGAACCACCTGCCCCTCCAACGATCTTCATATTGTCTACAAACTTTTGCAACAAAGCCATCAATTCCATCATCCAAATAATTGATATATAATGTAAAAAGAATTGGTCCCTGTGGAACACCACTAATCACTGGAGGCCAACCAGAACAGGTTTCCTTTATTCCCACTCTTTGCCTCCTGCTGATCAGCCACTGCTTTATCCATGCTAGAATCTTCCCTGTAATACCATGGGCTCGTAGCTTGTTAAGCAGCCTCATGTGTGACTCCTTGTCAAAGGCCTCCTGAAAATCCAAGTACACTATATCAACTGATTCTCCATTGTCTATCCTGCTTGTTACTTCTTCAAAGAATTCCAGAAGATTTGTCAGGCAAGATTATTCCTTGAGAAAACCACGCTGACGGTGGCCTATTTTATCATGTGCCTCCAAGTACCCTGAGACCTCATCCTTAATAATAGATTCCAACACCTTCTCAACCACTGAGGTCAGACTAACTGGTCTATAGTTTCCTTACTTCTGCCTCTCTCCCTTCTTGAAGAGTGGTTCCAGTCTTCTGGAACAATTCCAAAATATAGTGATTCTTGAAAAGATCATTGCTAATGCCTCCACAATCTCTTCAGCCACTTCTTTCAGAACTCTGATGTGTATACCATCTGGTCCCAAGTGACTAATCTACCTTCAGACCTTGCAGTTTCCCAAGAACCTTCTCTCTAGTTATGGTAACTTCACACACTTCATGCGTCCTGACACCTGGAACTTCCACCGTACTGCTAGTGTCTGCCACAGTGAAGACTGATGCAAAATACTTGATCATTTCATCTGCTGTTTTGTTGTTCCCCATCACTACCATTCCAGCATCATTTTGTAGAGGTCCAATATTCACTCTCTCCCCTTTTTCACACTTTATGTATCTGAACAAACTTTTAGTATCCTCTTTAATATTATTGGCTAGCTTACTTTCATGTCCCGTCTTTACCTTCTTAATGACCTTTTTAGTTGCCTTCTGTTTGTTTTTATAAAGCTTCCCAGTCCTTTAACTTCCCACTAATCTTTGCTGTATTATATAGCTCTCTCTTTGGCTTTTACTTCATGGTTGTGTCTTCTTTCCTTTAGAATACTTCTTCCTCTTTGGGATGTATATATCCTGTGCCTTCCAAATTGCTTCCAGAAATTCCAGCCATTGCTGCTCTGCTGTCATCCCTGCGGGTGTTCTTTTCCAATCAATTCTGTCCAACTCCTCTTTCATGTCTCTGCAATTCCTTTCACTCCACTGTAATACGGATATCTCTGACTTTAGCTTTTCCTTCTCAAATTTCAGGGTGAATTTGATCATATGATCACTTGCTCAAAAAGATTCTTTTACCTTAAGCTCTCTAATCAATTCTGGTTGAGCACACAACACCCAATCCAGAATAGCTGATTCTCTAGTGGGCTCAGCCACGAACTGCTCTAAAAAGACATCTCAAAAGCTCTCTAGAAATTCCCCCTCCTGGAATCCAGCACCATCCTGTTTTTCCCAATCTACCCGCATATTGTAACTCTCCAGGTGGTAAGAATCGTGAGGTCTTTGAAGGCAGGGAGTAGTTTGGTGTTTTATCCATGCTAGAGTCATTGGGATCAGATGATGCTTTGGTAATTTGTGAGGCATGGGCCAGTGTTCAGCTTGCTGGTTTGTGGCGTTTACTGGGCTCTGCTGAACTGAGGCTGTGGCTGCATGTCTGTGGATGGACTCTCTTTCATGGACTTCGGTTTGGAGCACCCTTTGCTTGTTTTTATTGTCTGCATGATTTGTTTATTTTTCTCTGCACATTAGGGTGTTTGGCAGTCTTTTTTAATGGGTTCTTTTGTGGTTCTTTGTTTTGTGTCTGCCTTTAAGGAGATGAATCTCAAGGTTATATAATGTATACATATAATGCCTATAAAAATTGTTTACTCTGCCCCCTCCCCCCCCCCACCCTGGAAGCTTTTATGTTTTATTGTTTTACAACATTGAATTACAGTGGATTTAATTTGGCTTTTTTTGACACTGATCAACAGTAAAAGACTCTTTCGTGTCAAAGTGAAAACAGATCTCTACACACTGTTCAAGACAGGCTAACTAAGGCACCCAGCCGGAAGGTTAGACTATGAGAATCATCTGGGCAGAGAAGCCAATATTGAAAATGACCATATGTTGGATTATGATTATGATTATGCCTAAAAAGGCATCAACAGATCTTTAAAAACCTCTGCTTATTATCCAGGGTGGATGGGTTAATTTATTTTCCAAGACTGGCACCTGCATTAGAGAGCTCAGAATATTTGCATAGGGAAAATGTCACTCTGTAGGAATCAGGTGCCTACAAAATGTAAAAGAACCAGCCCACCTTGGAGAAGATGAATATAATAGAGCTTCAGAAACACTTACAGCAAACATTTGTCTAAGAATTATATTGATCTTTTCTTAATGGATCCTAGCTAGGGTCTAATATGCCAAAATATTGCAAGTGGATAATGTAACTCAAGTATTGTTTTGCTCTTTTCTTTATATGAATGCACTTGACCATTTTACACTCAATTTCAGCAGGAAGAGAAGCCCTATTAGTGCCTGAAATTAGCAGTGAATGTGGTTAAGACCAAAGACATCATTCCACCTAAAGCCTCAGAGTTCAAAATTGGGTGAAAAAGCAATTGATGGCACAATCTGTCAAAAGGCTATAAGGCCAGATCAGGGCTTGAGCTCAGGTTTCACCTCAGACGGTTGAAGAAGCTTGGCGTGAGTCCCCAAGTCCTAAGGACTTCCTACAGGGTCACAATTGAGAGTATTCTGACTGGCTGCATCACTGCCTGGTATGGGAACTGTACCTCCCTCAATCGCAGGACTCTGCAGAGAGTGGTGCGGACAGCCTAGCGCATCTGTAGTTGTGAACTTCCCATTATTCAGGACATTTACAGAGACAGGTGTGTAAAAAGGGCCCAAAGGATCACTGGGTACCTGAGTCACCCCAACCACAAACTGTTCCAGCTGCTACCATCTGGGAAGTGGTAATACAGCATAAAAGCCAGGACCAGTAGGCTGTAGGACAGCTTCTTCCACCAGGCCATATCAGAGTGATTAATTCACGCTGATATAATTGTATGCTATATTGACCGTCCTGTTGTACATACTATTTATTGCAAATTACTATGAATTGCACATTGCACATTTAGATGGAGACGTAACATAATTTTTTATTCTTCATGTACGTGAAGGATGTAAGTAATAAAGCCAATTCAATTCAAGTCAATTCACCACCTGAAGCCCTTTGCCACTTGGAACTGTGTGACCTGGAAGTTGCACAGCTACAAAGGCAAGTGTAATTGTGGCCCCATATCACTGTCACCCATCACTGCCTCAAATACAAATTTTTTTTCTTCAAAAATGCTTTATTCAGAATTATTACAAAATAAAGTTATTTACCTATGAGAAAAAACATTCGTTGACTCTGAGTCCTTATTCAATAAAGTTATTTACAATAAAATTATGCGTTGACTCTCTGTTCATATACAAATGAAAGATGTTTACAATAAACCGTTCATTTACTCTCAACCCTTGGTCAAGAGTTAAGACTTATTAACAATAGAATTATCAACAATAAAGGCAGGCGTTGGCTCTAATGCTTTTTCCAAATTAACAATTTCACCCACTCCTGGGGCACCATGTTGATTATCTGTCCACACCGCTGATGAGGGTTAGTCTCCTCCCCACCCAACCCCTCACACTCCCACAAGTGATGAACCTTAAACTGTGGTCCTTCCCCACTGGGCCTTCGCGGTGGCCGCGCCAAGCTTGAGTGCATCCCTCAGCACGTACTCCTGCTGGCGAGAGTGAGCCAGCCGGCAGCATTCAGTCACCGACATCTCCATTTGCTGGCAGACCATCAAGTTTCTGGCAGACCAAAGCGCGTCTTTCACCGAATTGATGATCTGCCAGCAGCACCGGATGCTTGTCTCCGTGTGCGTCCCCGGGAACAGCCCGTAGATCACGGAGTCCTCGGTAACGCAGCTGTTGGGCATGAATCTTTAGACTAACATAACACATACATGGTATTTTAGCAGGAGAGCCGTGTATTCATATTTTCATCCAATTCTCCGTGTTTCTCTGTGACATAATTTGATTTCACAAGCACATAACCAGAGCAAACACAAATATATTGTTTATGACATCACAATCCCAACAACCACATTGGACCAGATGCCCCTGTCCATCTTCAGGCTGTGAGCGAGTCTTGTTCATTTCAAGGCTTGTGCAGTTCAATTTGACATAGCTACACAAAGGTTTGGTGGCATTACTGCTTGACTGTCAACGATCTGATCAATAAAAATTCTGAATAATCTATGGTGAATTAACTTCCTGCTTCTAAATGTTTCTGATGATCAGAGACATTTAGAAGCTTGAAGTAACTTGTAAATAATAAAGTTCAAAGTAAAACTTATTATCAGAGTACACACATGTCGCCACATACAACCCAGAGATTCTTTTTCTGCCGGCATGCTTAGAAGATCTATTGAACAGTATCTGTAAATAATGGGCAACAAATTGTAAATGCGGATATAAATAAATAGCAATTTATAATGAGGTAAAAGCGTCCTTAAATGAGTATAGTTATCCACTTTTGTTCAGGAGCCTGATGGTTGAGGGGTAGTAACTATTCTTGAACCTGGTGGTGTGAGTCCTGAGGCTCTTATACCTTCTACCTGATGGCAGCAGCAAGAAAAGAAGATGGTCTGGGTGGTGAGAACTTTTGATGATGGATGCTACTTTTCTATGGCAACGTTTCACGTAGATGTGCTTAATGGTCGGGAGAGCTTTACCTGTGATGTACTGGGCCAAATATACTACATTTTGTAGGATTTTCCTCTCAAAGGGTTTGGTGTTCCCATACCAGGCCATAATGCAGCCGGTCAGCACACTCTCCACCATACATCTATAGAAGTTTTCCAAGGTTTTTGATGACTTGCTGAATCTCCGCAGACTCCTGAGGAAGTAGAGGCGCTGTTGTGCTTTCTTCGCAATTGTATTTATACGGTGTGTCCAAAGCAGGTGCTCTGAGATAGTGACACCCAGGAATTTAAAGTTATTGACCCTTTCCACCTCTGATCTGACAATGAGTACAGGCTCGCTCACGGAGCTCTGATTTCCCTCTCCTGCAGCTTGCAATCAGTTCCTTGGTCTTATTGACATTGAGTGAGAGGTTGTTGTTATTCCACCACTCAGCCAAAATTTCAGTCTCCCTCCTGTATGCTCAATCATCCCCCGCCTTGATAGAGCCCACAACAGTAGTGTCACCTGCAAACTTGAATATGGTGTTGGAGCTGTACTTAGACACCCATTCGTAGGTGTAAAGCGAGTAGAGCAGGGGCTAACACACATCCTGTGCTGATGGAGATTGTGGAATAATAAAACATGCAGTATACAAAAAATGCTGGAGGAACTCAGCAGGCCTGGCAGCATCTATGGAAAAGAGTAAACAGTCAACGTTTCGGGGTGAGACCCTTTATTGGGACTGGAAAAAAAAAAGATGAGGAGTTAGAGCAAGAAGATGGTGGAGGGGAGGAAGAAGTACAAGGTGATAGGTGAAAAGTGAAATCGGGAGAGAGGGAGGGGTGAAATAGAGTGCTGGGAAGTTGACAGGTAAAAGAGATAAAGGGCTGGAGAAGGGGGTATCTGATAGGAGAGGGTAGAGGACCATGGAAGAAAGGGAAGAGGGAGGAGCACCAGGGGGAGTTGATGGGCAGGTAAGGAGATGAGGTGAGGGAGGGAAACAGGAATGGTATTGGCGAAGGGTGGGGGCAATTACCAGAGCTTCCAGGAATTGATGTTCATGCCATCAGTTTGGACGCTACCCAGATGGAATATAAGGTGTTGCTTCTCCAACCTGAGTGTTGCCTCATTGCAGCAGTAGAGGAGGCCATGGACTGACATGAAGGAATGGGAAGTAGAATTGAAGTGGGTTGCCACCGGGAGATCCTGCTTTTTCTGGTGGACAGAGCATAGGTGCTGGGCAAGGTGGTCTCCCAATCTATGTCAGGCCTCACTGATATACTGGAGGCCACACCAGGAGCACCAGATAAGTAAATGACCCCAACAGACTCACAAATGAAGTGTCGCCTCACCTGGAAGTACTGTTTGGGGCCCTGAAAGGTAAGAAGGGAGGAGGTGTAGGGGTAGGTGTAGCACGTGTTCTGCTATTAATAGTAATGTTTTGAAAAGTAGAATAGAACCAAATTGAATACATGTTAAATATCATAAATTAAAGACATAAATGTAACATTTAAAAAATTAGGAATGTAGGCTGTTGACCCTTTTCAAATGGTGGAGCTGCCCCAGATGTGAAGTATAAGTAGCCTTTTTCTTGCGATGATTGAAAACTGCTCCTGGATGCAGTGGAGGGTTCAGTAGATCAAGAGGTCATCTAACAAAAATACATTAGACCTCCAGCATGTTGAGTATTTCTACATTACAACACAGAAGCATGCCTGTTATGCCAGTAATCTGTGTGAAGGACACAGCTAGTGGTTCCACGAACTCCCAACCAAAGATAAATTAGATGCAGCCCATTAACAGCCAGGCTTGCAATAGAGTCTGGAATTAACCACATTGCTCATTATCCAATAGCAAACCAATCAGAACTTAATGTTGCACTCAATGTTACCTTATTTTACAGAATGCTGGTGTTTTATTCGTTCTTTGTATTTCACTATTTTTATTAACCGCAGCTGCACGGCAATCATAATGTTACTAGGCTTCCAACCCCTCTGAATTGATCATCATTAGTAATTATTGTGGCTTTTTAGTCTCCGACTTTTATGTATAGTGCCTACCGTTGCGCTATAATGTTTAATGGGGCCTTTTGCAAGTTTTCAACTTTCCTGAATAGTTTGGCTCGATTTAACCTCTATGTGCACTAGTTTTCATTTTATGATTATACCTGGTCATTGTTAGGATTCTGCTGAACTTTAGCAGAAAATCCAGATAAATTCTAAGTCACAAAGTAATTCCTCAAGGAAATTCATAGCAAGTGTTATGTTATATTGGCGGTCTTAATGCATTCCAATCACATCAGTATGGTTTTATGAAGGGAAATTGTTTTTTTAACAAATTTGCTAGAGTTCTTCAAGGTTGTAACAAAGAAGGGAATAGAGGGAATCTGTAAATGCAATGTATTTGGTTTTCCAGAAAGCTTTTGATCAGTTCTTGGCTTTCAAATATTTACTGTCTATATTAACGACTTGCAGGCAGGGTGAGGAAAAAGGTAAGGTATCAGAATTTTTTGTTGGTATGGAAATAGTTGGGATGAGAATATTTGGGCTCTGCAGACTTAAAGGTAGATTGAATGAGTGGACAAATGGACCAATATAGGAAAGCTTGAGGACATACTTTGGTAGGAGGAATCAAAAGGGAGACTGTTATCTAAAAGGAGAAAGATTGAGTGGAATACAGAGGAATCTAGGTATTCTTGTGCATCAAGTAGTTAAGAAAGCAAATGACATATTGGCCTTCATTGCAAGGAGGTTCAAATTTAGTAGAGATAGACTGTTAAAATTATACAGGGTGTTGTTAGGCTGCACTGGGAGTACTGTACAAAGTTTTTATCCCCTTATTTAGGATCATTGCACTAACGTTGGCAGCAGTCCAGAAGAGCTTCATTCGTCCGAGACCTGGGATGAGTCCGTTGCTGTTCTCTCACGCCTCTGTAATTCCCTTTACTCCACTGTAATATTTACACACCTGACTTCATCTTTTCCCTCCCAAACTGCAGGGTGAATTCTGTCAAATTATGATCACTGTCTCCTAAGGTTTCTTTACCTTAAGCTCCCTCACCAAATCTGATTTATTACACAGCACCCAAGCCAGAATTGCCTTTTCTGTAGTGGGCTCAACCACAAGCTGCTCTAAAAATCCATCTTGCAGGCCTTTCCAGAGGTGCAGCGCCAACCTGATTTTCCCATTCTACCTGCATATTGAAATCCCCCATGACTATTGTACCACTGCTCTCTTTACCTGTCGGTTCTATCTCCCATTGTAATTTGTACCTCACATCCTGGCTGCTGTTCAGAAACATGTACATACTGTAACTCCCATCAGCATCTTTTTATACTTGCATTTTCTTAACTCTTTTCACAAAGGTTCTAAATCTTTTGATTCAATGTCACTTCTTTCTAGGGATTTGATTTAATTTTTTGCCCACAGCGACACCTCACCCCCTCTGCCTACCTGCCATTGTCTATCCTTGATTCTTAAGCTCCCAACTATGATTTTCTTTCAGCCACCACTCAGTGTTGCTCACAATGTCATTCCTGCCAGTCTCTAACTTCGCTACAAGATCGCTTACCCCATTTTGTATACTACATGCATTCAAATACAACACCTGCAGTCCTGTTTTCATCATCCTTTTTGATTTAGCTTCTGTGTTACACTTCAACTCATCTACTGACTGCAACTTTTCCCTGTCATCTGCGTGTCCTTCCTCACAGTCTCACTTCAGACAGCATCTACTTGTATACCAACTGCCCCATCTTCAGCCCTATCACTACCATTCTCATTCCCCTGCCAAATTAGATTAAACCCACCTCAATAGCTTTAGCAGCCCTCAAGGACATTGGTCCCACTTGAGTTCAGATGTGACCTGTCCTTTTTATTTTATACAGGTCATACCTTCCCCAGAAGAGATTCCAATGATCCAGAAATCTGAAACCCTGCTCCTGCATCAATTCCTCAGCCACACATTCATTTGCTAAATCAACCTATTCTTCCGCTCACTGGTGCACAGCGCAGGGTGGCAGTCCAGAGATTACTAACTTTGAGGTCTTGCTTTTCAGCTTTCTATCTAACTCCCTCCCTATATTCTCTCTTCACATCTTCACCCCTTTTCCTACCTATGTTGTTAGTACCATTGTATACCATGACATTCGGCTGTTCACCCTCTCCCTTTAGAACGCTGTGGACTGAGCACTGTCACTGAGCTGGGGTCAGTGCCAGAGACCCAGTTGCTGTGGCTATGCCCTGGTAGGTCATTCCCCCAGCAATATCCAAAGTGGTATACTTAGGTATCATTGAGGGGAACGCGCACTGCACTGGCTGCCTGTTCCCTTTCCCCACTCCTGACAGTCACCCAGCTACCTGCCTCCTGAAACTTAGGGGTGACTACCTCCCTGTAGCTCCTATCAATCACCTCCTTATTTTCCCCTCTGAACCGAAGGTCATCCAGCTGCAGATCCAGTTCCTTAACACAGTCTCTAAGGAGCTGTCAGCTCGGTGCACTTCATGCAGATGTAGTTATCAGGGAGACTGGATGTTTCCAAGAGTTCCCAGAGTTTCCACATCTCAAACAAAGAACATACCACTATATCTGGATTCATTCTCAATACACCAGCTATGTGCTAATAAACAAAGAAAGATAAAACAAAACTCTGTTCTCGATGAAGCCTGTTGCGCCAAAGTCTTTCTACACTAAACTGGCCCACCAGTGTCCACTCCACTTACACTTCGCTTTTTATTGGCCCTTGCTAAATTACTAATACCCCAAGCAATCTCTCGCTCTGCAGACAAGTCCCGAAAGGCTCTGCTTGCTTTTTAAAGTCCACAAGGAAGTGTCTCCAACTCTCTCTGTGATCTGCTGCTCAGTAGACATTAACCACCTGTTTATGTGAAATTAATCCTATTTTTTACAGAGGGATATAAAATTATGAGGCACGTAGATAGGGTAAATGCCCCTCCTGATTTTATACACCACTAAATAGGCTCAATAGACAGTCCTTTCCCCAGGGTTGGGGAAACGAGAACTAGAGGGTTTAAGTGTTTAAGTGTTGGGGAGGGGGGTAGATTTAATAGGAATTTGAAGGGTGATCTTTTTACAGAGGTTTGAGAGCAAGTGTTTGGGGCAGGTACAATAAACCTTTTAAAAGACGCTTGGACATGTTCATAAACAGGGAAGGCTTAGAAGGCTATGGGCCAAATATGGACAAATAGGAATAGCTTGGGAGGACATGTGGTCGTCATGGAGCACTCGGGTCAAAGTTGTTTCACTGCTGTATGACTCGATAGCTCCCATTTTTTATTCTCATCAACTCTCCCAGATACTACCACTCAAATGCACAATAGGGACAGTTTATGATGGCCAAATAATTTACCAATCGCATGTCTTTGTGTGGAGGAAACTGGAGCACCTTGTTAGTAACCTGATGTTATGATGTTATCCCCAAATTAACCATCTATCTAAGCTTTTGAAAGGTTGACCTAAGGGTGGAGGGAAAAGAAAGTATGACCATATCTGTATGAGACAAATTCAGCCAGCTGAGTGCCAAGATGGTCTTTTCTTGTAGTCATTTCACCCTTGTCGTTTTGTGGGAGAAACAAATTGTTCCTACGGTTCTGATTGTGTGTTCAGGGGATGACACGACACCAGCTTTATTCAAGGCTATTTGCAGACTTCAGGGGAATCGTGAACAAACCTAACTAACAATGCTATCAGAGCAGTGATAGAATGGAACAGGGAGTGACAGGTTTTGGCTAACAAAGAATCAAGACAATGTGACAAGTACAGATTTAATTTTAATATATCGCAGTGGCAGTAAAACAATTATTGTCCTTTTCATTGGAATGGACACAGAGCAGGTCAAATATCTCATGAGGAATTTACATGCAAAGTTATAGATTATTCATGATTTATGCTTTTTTTTAAGATAAAGAATATTTTAATGTTTCGGTTCTTGGAATGTTTTTGAAAGTAATATTTGTTCATACTTTTCATAGAACCAGAAATATATATACTCAGTTTACAAAAATCCTTAGAAGTGTGGCATTTCCCCAGTATTTTTGCTGGAAAACCATTTGCCTTGTTTATAGCAAAATAACTTTTACACAGGGCCCATTTAATACCTTGTGGCAGGGTAAGGCAGATGCCGTTTTTCAGTTTTTGAAACTTTGAGGTGTTTTATATTCAACTTTGAGAATGGATTGGGTCCCATAGGTGGAGCCATTAAATCTGAGTTTTGTATACTGATGTCTGTTGACTTGTAGGAAGTGCCTAGATGAGAAATGATTTCATTCATGTGGTGATAGGGTTTAGTGTTACTGGTCCTTGTACAGAGGATGAGGTCCTCTGTCACCTTCCACTGGGTTTTCCCAGCTTTTTTCTGGATGGTCCAGAATCATAGATTGAATCCCTCAATTCATTGTTGGTGTGAAAACAAGGGTTAAAATGCCGATGATCTTGTATTTCTGATAGCTCTGTTTGCCCTCACGGAGCACCTATAGTAATTTTTGGGTGACATTTTCTTACCCACTTAATAACAAATTGTTGAGTTAATTTAACATGGAGGAGAGTCTGTACCTTTCCCTCAAATACACATACATGTATGCAAAACGTAGTTGACATCTTGAGGATTGTCCTGTATGTTGACGGTCCTTTGTAGAAGTTCACTTTGATATGTTGTACTTTTCCTTTTCAATGCGTTCTATGCTTCTGCTGTGTATAGAATGGTCTCCCATCTCAGATTGTGAAAGTGGGTGAAGAATTTTCTGTCTGACTTTGCATGTTTTCAGAGAGAAACCATCCTGTATTTCATGCTTTGGTTGTGGGACTCAAGTTTATTACACTTGAGAATCTTGTATTTCTGTGAATGGTCTGGAAAGTGAAGATGTACAAAATTTGCTCCTTTCTTGACCTCAATCCAGATAATACTATCTCATTGGAAATTTCAAAGTTCAAAGTCAAACTTATTATCAGAGTACATACATGTCACTACATACAACCCTGAGATTCTTTTTCTGCGGGCATACTTAGCAAATCTATAGAACAGTAACTAAACTGTAAACATCAGGAACTGTTAACTGTAAACAAGCTGTGCAAATGCAGATATAAATAAATAGCAATAAATAACAAGCATGAAATAACAATATAACAGAATCCTTAAGTAAGTATAGCTATTCCCTTTTGTTCAATAACCTGATGGTTGAGGGGTAGTAACTGTTTTTGACCTGGTGTTGCGAGTCCTGAGGCACCTGTACCTTCCACCCAATGGCAGCAGTGAGAGAAAGAAGTTGATTGTTGATCAGTGCTCATTGAAGCTAATGTTCCCATGTCAGATCTGTTCTGGTGTATTCTTGAATGGGAAAGCAGTGGAGGTTGGGAAATGTTTTACATTAAGGATTATTCAATTTTTCTCCAGGCCTTTAAAGATTTTATTGCATAGTCCATGTGGCTGAAATTTACTCTTATCTACAAGACCCAGAAGGTGAACTAACTCTGGTGTAGAACGTTACATGGGCAGGTGGGTTTTGTCAGTCGTCGTTGGCAGCTCATCTGGAAGAAGGATAAGATGGAGGAGATGGCGCCAGTGAACAACGCGACCAAAGTCGACGTCTTTCAGACAGTTTACGAAATGACATCTTTTACTTCCTCTTCTTTCAAATGATTCAGCTAGTATTGGAGCAAGTGATCTACATCTTGATGGTGTACTTTCGGGCTGATTGAGTGATCTGGAACTTTGATGTCTCTGAGGGAGTTTGGTGAGGTTTTGAAGGGAGGCCTGGAGGCCAAGAAGCCTAGAGACAGGGCACGGGCCCATGGTCGACTCTATTTCTCACGTTAAAGCATCAAGGAGGATTGAAATCAATGAGGACGAGAGCAGAAGACAAGTGGGTATTCAGCACCGTCTGCTTGCGAGTGACTGGTTTCTCTCTCGCTCTCGCTTGCTGTTCCCGGAGGACGGTGCCTGCATTCAGTTGGTCTCTGCCTCATCTCACTCATCGTTGCCAGAGGAGGATGAAGGAGTCTTGGACTTTGGGCAATGTTTCATTAACGTGGTTTGTGGATTGGATTCTGTAGTTCACATTAAGGCGTGTTTCTGGTTTCTGAATGTTGTTGCTATGTTGTGCAATTTTGATTGAGGTGGACGGCCTTTGTGGCCTGCAGTCAACGAGCAACACAGCATGAGATTGAACTGAACTGAGCTGTAACTGAACACCTCTGGACTGTTTCGATGACTTAGTGGTTTGACATTTTATATTCTGTGTTTCTCACTCTTTTTTTGCCGTTTACGTGATTTGTTCTTTTTTTTGGGTGGTGGTGATTTGATGTTTTTTCTTTGAATGGGTTCCATGGTTTTCTTTGTTTTGTGGCTGTCTGTGGGAAGACAAATCTCAAGGTTGTACATATTTTGATGATAAATTTACTTTGACTTTGGTTTGAGCCAAACTGGATCATTGTGGTGTGATCGGGTGGTGGAACAAACTCACGGGGAGGGACATTTAAACACCTGCATGTGTCTGGGTGATGGAGGTTGCCTTCCTACACGGATGTAAACCTGATTTCTGTTAGAATTCCTACTTCTGTGAGCAGTGGCCTGGACACCTTGCTTTAGCGGCTGTTGGTTGCTGGATTTTCGTCTGTGCATATTTTGTGTTTTGAGCTGGAGGAGCTTATCTCTGGCTGACTGGTGCTCTTTCTCTTTCTTTTTAAATCTTTTTATTGAGTAAGTATACAAAAAAGGTAAGCCATATAAACATTAATACAATGTTAAAGTATAATAAAATTCCAAAAGATAACAATACCAAAAAGAAAATACTACAAACAATGTAATTTAAGCATAAGAAACCAAGATAACATAATAGTATACTAGATTTTATATATATCAATGGAAAAAAAGAAAAAAAAAACCCCAAAAAAAAACCCACCGTGCAACTAACTAAAAGCAAAGCAAAGCAATGGGCTAACTTGAAACCAAACAGAGTTAAACTTAAAATCACGTCCTCAATCCCGACCTCCATTAAAACAGTGAAGAGAAAACAAGAAGGGTAAATATTACATTAAATGAAAATATCGAATAAAAGGTCCCCAAATCTGTTCAAATTTAAATGAAGAATCATAAAGGTTACTTCTAATTTTCTCCAGATTCAAACATAAAATCGTCTGAGAAAACCAAAAAAAGGTAGTTGGAGCATTAAGCTCTTTCCAATGTTGTAAAATACATCTTTTCGCCATTAAAGTAAGAAATGCAATCATTCTACGGGCTGAAGGGGAAAGATTACTAGAAATTTTAGGTAGTCCAAAGATAGCAGTAATAGGGTGAGGAGAGATATCTATATTTAATACCTTAGAAATAATATTGAAAATATCTCTCCAAAAAGTTTCCAAAGTAGGGCAAGACCAAAACATATGAGTTAAAGAGGCTATCTGCCCCGAACATCTATCACAGAAAGGATTAATATGCGAGTAAAAACGCGCTAACTTATCTTTGGACATATGTGCTCTATGAACCACTTTAAATTGAATTAGGGAATGTTTAGCACAAATAGAGGAAGTATTAACTAATTGTAAAATCTGCCCCCAATCATCCACAGAAATGGTAAGCCCCAATTCCTGTTCCCAATCTACCCTAATCTTATCAAATGGAGCTTTCCTAAGTTTCATAATAATATTATAAATCATAGCCGATGCACCTTTCTGACATGGATTAAGGTTAATTATCGAATCTAAAATATATATAGGAGGAAGCATTGGAAAGGAAGTAAGTATAGTACTTAGGAAATTTCTAACTTGTAAATATCTAAAAAAATGTATTCTTGATAAGTTATATTTGTTAGATAATTGTTCAAAAGACATAAGGGAACCATCTAAAAATAAATCCAAAAACCGTAAAATACCCTTAGTCTTCCAAGTTTGAAAAGCGCGATCCGTAAAAGAGGGAGGAAAAAATATGTTACCTAAAATAGGAATCGCTAACCCGAATTGATTAAGATCAAAAAATTTTCTGAATTGAAACCAAATGCGCAAAGCATATTTAACTATCGGGTTAGAGACCTGCTTAAGACGTTTCGAATCAAAAGGAAGAGAGGAACCTAAAATAGAACCAAGTGTATAACCCTGAACAGATTGTAATTCCAATGCTACCCATTTAGGAATAAATAGTATGTCCCGATCAAGTAACCAAAATTTCATATGTCGAATATTAATAGCCCAATAATAAAATCTAAAGTTAGGTAATGCTAAACCTCCATCTCTCTTAGCTTTCTGTAAATGTATTTTACCCAGTCTCGGATTCTTGTTCTGCCAAATAAATGAAGAAATTTTAGAGTCAACTTTATCAAAAAAAGATTTAGGAACGAAAATTGGTAATGCCTGAAACACATATAAAAATTTTGGCAAAAAAAACATCTTAACTGCATTAATACGACCAATCAAAGTTAAATATAAGGGAAACCATTTAGATGAAAGTTGAGTAATATGGTCTATTAATGGTAAAAAGTTAGTCTTAAATAAATCTTTATGTTTACAAGTAATTTTAATCCCAAGATATGAAAAGTAATTATTAATCAATTTAAATGGAAATTTATAATATAAGGGAAGATGTTTATTAATCGGAAAAAGTTCACTCTTACTAAGATTTAATTTATAACCTGAGAAAAGACCAAATTGTGCTAATAACTCTAAAACAGCAGGAATGGATCTCTCAGGATTAGAAATATATAAAAGTAAATCATCAGCATAGAGTGATAATTTATGGGACTTTAATCCCCGAGTTATCCCAGTAATATTTAAAGATTCTCGAATAGCAATTGCAAGAGGTTCTAATGCAATATCAAATAATAGGGGACTAAGAGGACAGCCTTGTCGAGTACCACGAAAGAGAGGAAAAAAAGGTGAGTTTAAGGAGTTAGTACGAACCGAGGCTACAGGG
This sequence comes from Mobula hypostoma, assembly GCF_963921235.1. Lineage (NCBI taxonomy): Eukaryota > Metazoa > Chordata > Chondrichthyes > Myliobatiformes > Myliobatidae > Mobula > Mobula hypostoma. The sequence continues at coordinate 54,976,995 of NC_086112.1, forward strand.
GAATAATATAACAGTTTAATCCAGGATATAAATTTCAAGCTAAAATTAAACATTTCAAGCACCTTAAATAAATAAGGCCATTCTACTCTATCAAAAGCTTTCTCGGCATCTAAAGAAATAACACACTCAGGAACATTTTGTGAGGGAGTATAAACGATATTTAACAATGTACGAATATTATAAAAAGAGTAACGACCTTTAATAAAACCCGTTTGGTCTTCCGAAATAATAGAAGGAAGTACTTTTTCTAGTCTATTTGCTAATAACTTAGAAAAAACTTTAGAATCAACATTTAATAAAGATATTGGTCTATAAGATGCACATTGAGCAGGGTCTTTATCCTTCTTTAGTATTAAAGAAATTGATGCTCTATTAAAAGATTCCGGAAGTTTACCAAGTTTCAAAGAAGCCTCAAAAACCTTATAGAGCCAAGGAATCAATAAAGAAGCAAAACATTTATAAAATTCAACGGTAAACCCATCAGGGCCAGGAGCTTTCCCCAGATTCATAGAAAAAATAACATTCTTAATCTCATCCATTGTAATGGAAGTATCTAATAAAGAAGACATATCCTGTGAAATCAGAGGGAAGTCTAACCAATCTGGGACCAACGGGTCCGTTACAGATCCGTGATGTCGGAATTCTATAAGATGGATTTAAGACCAGCGCTGCTGTACCCTGCACGTCTAAGGATTCGCATGTTAGATGGAGCTCTTCGTTTTTTTGATTCTCCATCGGATGCCCAGAGTTATCTGGATCAACTTTCATCTTCAACATCTTAATTGCCTTTTTTTAATTTTCTCCGTTGATCGGAGGCTGTGAATTGGTTGGTTTTAACTTTTCTGTGCCCTATTTGGGCAGAAAAGTTTACTTTCGATTTCTTAATATGGCTGCTAAACTTTCTTTTTAACTGCGTCATTTCTTTCTTTTCCCAGGGGATTCTGGGTGGTTACTTCCCTTTTGTCATCTTACGTATTTCCTGTGCGGCCTTAAATTTTGTAGTTTTTTTTAAATTTTATTCTGTTTTGCTTTTTATAATTATTTTATGTTAATAATCCTATTTTTTTTGTTGCTGTGTCTATTCATGAGTTTGAGGTTTATTGTGGTTTTTTTTAATATATACTTTCCGGCTTTTGTTCTGTTCTGTGTGTATTTTAATTGAGCTAACTTTTTTTTACTTATTTTTTACTGTTTTACAATTAGCTGATCCTTTTCATATTTATACCTTTTTTTTAGGGAGCGTATACCGGAAGTCATGGGGGTAGTTTTAGCGCTTGCTTCTTTCTGGCGGGTCTGCTTTAGATTTCGCCTTGGGGTCCTGGGGTGGGGGGCGGTGGGAGGGGCTTCACGTTTTAGTTTGTTTCTCTTTGGGCTATATACATTATTGAAGTATTGGTTACGTCCTTTTCCCCGGTATCTTTTGTATGTTCTGTTTCCTCTCCGGGTCTGTGGGTCGCGCCTATTGTCAATCCTCCTTGTTATGGGTTGACTTTAGGATTTATGGAGTCTATTATTAATTTTGTCTCCTGGAATACTAATGGTCTTAATCATCCTATTAAAAGGAAAAAAGTTTTTAAAGTGTTCCGGAGACTTAAAGCACAAATTTTATTTTTACAAGAGACCCATGTACGGAGGGGGGACAGACTACGTTTTTTCAAATTTTGGAAGGGACAACAATTTCATTCGAACTCCAATGCTAAGATTCGAGGCGTCTCTATCTTTATAGACTCCTCAGTTACTTTTATACAACAGGATATTATCTCTGATCCGAATGGTAGATTTTTATTGGTTAGTGGTTTATTATTTAATAAAAAAGTAGTTTTGGTTAATGTTTATGCTCCTAATATGGATTGTCCGGAATTTTATAAATCATTGTTTGATCAGTTTCCGAATTTGAACGAGTTTTCATTGATTTGGGGCGGAGATCTTAATACCTGTTTATCTCCAGCTTTGGACCGTTCGGCTCCTTTACGGACTTTACCTAATAAATCTGCAAATTTGATTAATTTTTTCCTTTCTGATTCTGGGTCGACGGACATTTGGCGTTTTCTGCATCCTCAGGAAAAAGATTTTTCCTTCTTTTCACATGTTCATCATTCCTATTCAAGAATTGATTATTTTTTCATTGATTCTCGTCTCATTTCTTCAGTGATTAAATGTGATTATGATTCTATAACCATTTCGGATCATGCTCCACTTAAGCTTTCTATTAAAATTATGGCCAATATACCAAACAATAGACAATGGCGTTTTAATTCGCTGTTGCTTCAGGACTCGGACTTTGTTAATTTTATGAATGAACAGATTGAGCTTTTTTTTACAATTAACCATACAGAAGATATTTCGGTTAACACTCTTTGGGACACTTTTAAAGCCTATATTCGGGGTCAGATTATTTCGTATTCCGTTGCTTTGAGGAAGAAACAGAAGCAGGAGGAGATGGTAATTGTGGACAAGATTAAAGAAATTGATAAGAAATATGTTATGGCTCCTTCTGAGGAGCTATACAAACAAAGAACTGAACTTCAAATGGAACACAGTTTACTACTCTCGTCCTCGATTGTAAACCAATTAAAGAAAACAAGAAGTGATTTTTATGTTCACAGTGATAAAATTGGCAAGCTGCTGGCTAATCAATTGAAATCTAATTATGTTAAATCTCAAATCAATCAGATTTATAACCAAAATGATCGATTGATATTGGATCATGTGGGGATTAATCAAACCTTTTGTGATTTTTATTCTTCTTTATACCAATCAGAGTCTCCTCGAGATTCTAAATATATGAATGATTTTTTGGTGCTCTTTCTCGATTACCTTGGGAGATGGAATGGGAGAAATTCCTTCCTTTCAGACATGCAGGTCAAGGTTGCAGTGGATAGCTTGGAGCTGATCTGCTGGGGAAGAGTTTTCGGAGTCGCTGCACCCCAAGTGCGCTGGAGGTCTCCTGAACCAGATTGTACGTGTAGGCTGGCAATTGTCTTCATTTTACATTTGAAGAGCTTTCAGAGTACTTCACTCATTAAAGTCAAACACTTCACGGTCCATTCACTCTGTTTCCGAAATTGGGTCATTGAAGGCAACTGGAGCAGGCAGCGTCAGAGGTGAGAGTAGCCAGTGATGTACGGTGAGTATGGATGATAATGTCACCCTGAGCTCTAGGTGAATCAGTTAATGTGTGATAGACTGGCAGCTATTCCGTCGCCCAGCCCTTTCTTTGTGAAAACGGATGAATGCAGAAGATCTTCAGGGGCATTCTGGGGGGAAGGGTGGGATTAGCCTTTGAGGAAGGTGACTTGCTCAGGTCAGAAATGAGAAACGATTGTTTTATCGTGCTTGTGGGAGCCATACCCTGGGAATTATTTGAAATTGATTATTCTCACTAGTAAACAGATAACAGTTAGGCAGAGGTTCCCATGGGTCTAAGACTACTGAGTGCACGTAGCTGTCAGGGTCAAAATGGTATCCAAAGCTGAGAATTTTATTTAAACGTGTTCAAAATGTTTACGGAGTAATGTAATATGAAACTGTTGCAATGCACAAAATGCAGGAAGATCTCGGCTGGTCAGGCAGCACCTATGGAAATGAATCAACAGTGGATGTTTCTGGCCAGGACCCTTCATTAGGACTGGAAAGGAAGGGGGTAGATGCCAGAATACGAAGATTGGGGGATGTGGGGGGGGGGAGGAGTCATATCCCTCCTTGTGAAAAAGGATGAATGTGTGTTGTTGCGGTGGATTTCTAGCATCTGCTGAATCTCGTGTTTGTGAAATGGTTGGCCGGGTTTGTTTTGGTATAGAAGTTAGTCACTGGAATTGGAGTCACAGTGCTAGAGAAAGATGCAGCATAGAAACAGGCCCTTCAACATGCCGAAACAACACCGCCCATCGGTCACCCATTTATACACTTCTACTCGTGTATCAGTCTCCCTCCTTTTAATTCTGCTGGTGTTCTTACCAGTGCTCTTCTCCACACTTGGAGCAATTTACAAGTGGCCATTTAATGTATTAATCGGTACATCTTTGGGGTGTGGAAGGAAACCCGAGCACCCCAAGGAAATCCACATGGTCACGGAGAATGTGCACACTTCACACAGGCAGCATCCTGTTATGTCTTGTAACACTAAGCTAATTCAAGGGAAGACACGGGCATCCGAAATGTGGGTCTGACTTGGAGTTTACTTAAGCAAGGCGCTCATGTATCAAATGGTAACATGATGACTATATAATTCACGTATTTATACATATATTTCATAATGAATTATTTAAATGAATATGAATGCTTAATCAAACAATAGATATACAAGATTACTCAAGTATTATTGAAATATTAAATATACAACACGTCCTAAGCCAGGATTGAACCTGGGTGACTTGGCGCTACGAGTTAGCAGTTCCACTATCTGCACTAATGTGTTGCCTATGATAATCTAGGAACAGCAGTAGGCCATTAGGCCCTTCAAGCCAGACCCATCATTTAAAATGTGTTTAACTAATCTGTGCTGCTCTCAAATCCTGTGCCATTTCTCCATACCCCTCTAATCCTTGATATCCAAATATCCACCTCCACTTCAAATACTCCTAATGATCCAGAGTTCCACCACCCTCAGCAAAAATAAATTTTTAGTATGACCTTTCTCAATATTTGGCAGCTATGTTATCTTGGATGTAGCCTCCAGAACTTCCTCATTATACTTCTATCTTTCTATCTCCAGTTTTTTTGCATCACCCATCAAAATATGTTTGCCTTTAAACAAATTAACAGATGATACCACCATAGTGGACCAAATCTCAAATGACGATGAGTCAAAGTACAGGAAGGAGATAGAGAGCCAAGTGGCAACAACCTTTCCCTCAATTTCCCTCAATAAAACTGTTTTTGATATCCCTTGCACTGACTCGGTGCACTGTTGTAATAAACTCATCTGCAGCATATGGATGGCATGCAAAACAAAAGTTTTTCACTCTGTCTCAGTACATGTGACAATAATAAACTGATCTATCAATTTTGAAACAAAAGACTGTAAATGATGGAAATCTGGATCAATGCATATCTTCAATCCTCTCCAAACTTCTGTCCATGTTCTTTCCAGTCCATGTGAAGGGTCTCAGTCTGAAATGTCAACTGTTCATTTCCTTCCATACTTGCTGCCTGACCTGAGTTCCTCCAGCATTTTGTGTGTGTTGAGCCAACTTACCAACCTGACCAATTTACCAAAACCTTATTGCCATAGTAATTTCTTCTTACTGGCTTGACATCAAATTTTATCTGATGACACTCCTGTGCAGCTCCTTGGGAAATTTGAGGTCTTAAAAAGGTACTATAAGTTGTTGTGTATGCACAACCACAACATTCTTGTACGTGATTATAATTGCTTTGTGTTTACTCCGCTCTCCCCGGCGCGGAGGCTGTGGGCCTTGCTCCAGCTGCTCCGGGCTTCGTGTCTATGTATTCACTTCCGTTCTGAATGATGTTGCTTCCTTTTGTTGTTTGCACGATTTGTGTTTTGTTTTCTCTCTCTGTGCATCGGGTGTTTGCTAGTCTTTTTTTTTAAATAGGGTCTTTCGGGTTTCTTGTTTTGTGGCTGTCTGTAAGGAGACGAATGTCAAGGCTGTGTAATTTATACATACTTTGATAATAAATGTGCTTTGAACTTCATTACTTTCTAATCTTCAAAGTTCTAAGTTCAAAATAAATTTATTATCGAAGTACATACATGTCACCATATACTACCCTGAGATTAGTTTCCTTGTGGGTATACTCAAGAAATATTAACCATAATAGAATAATAACCATAATAGGATCAATGAAAGACTGCACCAATCTGGTCATTCAACCAGATTGCAGAAGACAACAAGCTGTGCAAATGCAGAAAGAAAGAATTAATAATGATAAATTATTATGGTAAAGTATAAAAGCCAGGACCAACAGGCTCCTGGACAACTTCTTCAGCATGCCATTAGACTTATTAACTCACGCTGATTTGAGTGTATTTCTATGTTACGTTGACTGTTCTGTTTTTTATAAATTGTTATAAATTACTATGTTTGTACATTGCACATTTAGACGGAGACGTAATGTAAAGATTTTTACTCCTCATGTATGTGAAGGATGTAAGAAATAAAGGCAATTCAATTCAATAAATAAGCCATAAATACGGGAGAACATGAGAGGAAGTGTTCTTGAAAGTGGGAACATTTCGGTGATGGGACAAGTGAAGTTACCTCTTTTTGTTCAAGAGCTGGATGGTTGAGGGGTAATAACTGTTCCTGAACCTGGTGGTGTGAGTCCTAAGGCTCCTGTACCTTCTTCCAGATGGCATCAGTGAGAAGAGAGCATGGCCTGGGTGTTCGGTGTCCTTGACGATGGATGTTGCTTTCCTGTGACATCGCTGTACGTAGATCTGCTCAATGGTGGGAGGTCTTTACCCGTGACGGACTGGGCCGTATCCACTACTGTTTAAAGGATTTTCCATTCAAGGGCATTGGTGTTTCCATACCAGGCTGTGATGCAGCCAGTCAGTATACTCTCCACTATACATCCATAGAAGTTTGTCAAAGTTTTGGATATCCTGCTGAATCTTCGCAAACTCCTAAACATGTTGATGTGCTGCTGTGCTTTCTTTGTAATTGCACTTAAGTGGTGGGCCCAGGACAGGTCCTCTGAAATGAAAACATTAACACATTTATGCTCAAATTTTGTGAGAAATTGTTCCAAGTGTAATATGTTCTGAGCATGCCCAGTGTGACTTTTATTGGTTGAAATGAGAAAATATACAATTGTAACATTTCATTCTTTTTGTCTTCTGTTCCAGAGGGGCGACTGCATCTCCAGGATATCCCGTCCATAACCAGCAGAGGGCACCTGGATGCCACCCCAGACCTAGTAGTGGACTCTTCCTACTACAGCAACTTTTATCAGCCATCTCTCTATCCAGCTTACTACAACAATCTTTACAACTATCCCCAGTACCAAGTGGCTGTGGCAGGGGACTCACCTGCTTCTGATGTAGGTTCAACTTTGGGAGGGACAACCGTGAAAAACAGTCTTCGAGGACTGTCTGCATCATTTGTTTCTGGCCAAACAGGAAGCCAGTGGCCGGTAAGATCAACACTGAGGTTTTACTATTGTCACTTTGCTGCTTTGTGTTAATTGTGTGCATAAGTGACTTTTTATATTATGTTTTGGATGGTTTATCTATAGAAACCTGGGGTATTTTTCCTGATCCTTTCCTTAAGGAATGTCCATTGCCAGCTGGAAGAGCAACAGGAATGGGGATGGAACCTGTAAGATTGTGGGCTTCTCTTGTTACTTTACAACTCTGTGAGTCCAGCTCTTCAACAGGCATTAGTCTATCAATCAGTGTGTTTGAGGAAACTGGAGGCTTTCAAAAATGTGTCCAAAGAGCGGTTCTAGGCACCAGTGATGGGCCAGTGCCGGGTTCGACAATGAACCCAGGAGGATTTCTAAGGCAAGAAATGAATGTTTGAACTTCTGACCACCAGATCCTTAGGCCCACTTCAGCGATACACAGAGGGTCTGAGGCCCAGCAGCTGTTGGTCTCTACTGTGTACCTTTTGTTCCTAATTTTACAGTGCAGATGGAGGGGTGGTAGAATGATACACTCATGTTAAGGGCCCACGTTCTGGATGGGTAGAAGATTAGAAAGTTCATGTAAACTTGGAAAAATCCATTCTAAACCCTTTAAAAGAGGCAGTTTTAAGAACTCTGGTTGAATTAAACTCAGTGAATTTTCTTTAGTCAACCAATGTATTTATTAATGCAGCTATCCAGTGGATATCTTCCCTGTTTCCTTTCCCCTCAGTTATTTTACATTTTTTAACCTGTAATGCTTTCATGATTCCAACCTCACTCCTCCCACTGTTCCATGTGTTATACGGTTTGCAGGACATCTGTTCCGAGTGTCTTCAGTCAGTATAGAAAAGGGAGGGAAATTACTTTTCTTTTGCCTCGGCTTCTTCCGCTGACTGGCAGAGTTTGGATAAAACCACTCAATAAAAAAAAGATGATTTAACCCTTAAATGTGTTGGAGCGAGTTGAAAAGTAAATGCCTTCAAAAGCTCAAGGCCACCTCCAGCCCAATCGCTATCAGGTTTCAAGGAGCGGGGTAGGTGAAAGGGGTGTGAAGGAGTCCACAATTGTGGTAGCTGTTTAAATATTAAAATAAGTTGCGAGGCCGTTCATTTAATCTGTTTTAATGCTGGCAGCTGGGTTGTGCAGGTTTCTTGAAGCTTGGCAGCCCAAAGGAGTGGGTTATTGGCAAGGACAGCTTATGGGAGAAGTTAAATACCCTTACAGCTCTTCCTATCGCCAAGAGTGTTTTCCTTCACCAGCCAGCCAAGGTCCACGCCAGCTAACCATCTGTTAATATTGTAACCGAATGCCACGACAGCGTAGCTGTTAAGGGTGACACTGTTACAGCCCAGGGTGCCGGAATTCAATTCCAGCACTGACTGTAAGGAGTCTCTGTATGTCCTCCCCGTGGAGTGTGTGGGTTTCCCCAGGGTGCTCTGGTTTCCTCCCACAGTCCAAAAACGTACTGAGTAGGTTACTTGGTCTTTGTAAATTGCCCCGTGATTAAGTTAGGGTTGTCAGGAGTTGTGTGGCTCGAAACGTCAGAGGGGCCTATTCGACGCTGTATCACTAAATAAGTAAATTGTTACTCACTTTGGTATCTGTTAACAACTGGTTGAGCTAATCAGTTATCGTATTGAATATCTAGTAGAAAGTTAGTATTTATATTGGTGTGTTTTAATTTTCAGAGAAATGAAAACGATGAGAAAGTAAGTACATTTTTATTCACTTTATTTATAATCTGCATGGTAGCTTCTCCCTGAACTGCTTTCTGGTTTAACGTCTTCAGTTTCTAATTTTTTTTTTGTCTTCGTTCTTCAGCTGCATGTGCGAATTTTATGTTTTTCCTTGTTCTTGTTTTGTCTCCTGACAAGATTTGCTCTATCACCATTTTCTTGTAGCTGTGATGTCCTGTGCATGACTTTCACATCGTGGCTCTTTGCATTAGCTGACAGGATAATGGTATTCTTGCATTGATAGCAAGAATTTTATCGGTCTGTAAAATATACACATAAATCCAGTACATTTTATAGGGAACAGGAGGCCCTGTATACATTATGGGTGAAATTGCTGGCAGGATCTCAGACATAACGGGTGGCTTACTGAAAAAAATACAGACATTGCATCTGGAGAATGTCTTGTATTCAAATGCTGTAAAATGTAAAATTAATTGTGTTACTCGTTTCATGAACATTTTATGTCTTAGGAAATGCCTTTGTTAAAACAGCTATTAAAGAAATATCACATCTACACAACGCAGTTCAAATAATACATCTGACAAAGTTTCCAGAACGGTCACCAGTACCACTCTGAACAGGATGTGTACAATTTGGTAACATTTTAAAAAAAGGTACTATAAATACATTGCTCAAGCTTTGTCATACTGTACTGGAATGAAATGAAAACTCTTGAGAGCTCAAAGGAAAAAGACCCAATTGTGTCATTAAGTATGACTTGACCAGAAGGAAACGATACCTGGAGTCAAAAGCTTTACCCTGGAGTTGCAGATGTCAAGTAAGTCTGAATTACTTATTCTCTGGTTAAGTTAATCACAAAAAAGTAGAGCCAAGCATACTCCTAAAATGCAAAGCACCTAACTCATGCCCTCACTGTTCTTTTAAGAATTCCTCTTGCGTAAGTGTACCTTACACCTTAGTTTGTGTATAGACTTTTTTTGTGATCACGGATGAATTTGCACGCAGTTAATTCCAGTACTTTCATTAAGTGTGGTTATTTAGGAGAGCATTTTGGTCCTACTAGAGATTACTTGCAGTTATGAGGGGCTTTTGTCATGATTTGGCACTGGGAGTCAAATCAGGAGAACCCAGCAGAATTTTACTTTCAGCAAAGGGCAAGAACTGCCGTCAGTAAACATTCACGACTGGCCATTGAATGATTGGAAAGTTGTTTGTTGGCAGACACTCTCAGGGGTTTGCTGGGTATAAATGAAAATCTCACAAGGCACATAGCAGCTCCTTACACGACCCACAGAAAGCCATTCTAAGGTCATTGTCTGCAGGAACATCACTATGACGTGTCAGCACAAATGACAGGGCTTCTTCATCGAGATGCTGATTGGCTGTGGTCTACTCTTGCCATCACGGCGTAGATCAACAGTTTATTGCCTCATTTACAATTCCTATGTCCTTGACAGCCTCTTTCCAATTTCCATCTTTTGAAACCAATTCCCAAGATGGAACTTTGCATTTTGTGAGTGAGATGGAAGAGTTGGAACGCTCCAGTGTTGGTCTTGGTGCTTATTGAGGTACGGACAGTATGCTGTTATTAGACGGAAGTGGAAAGTGGACGTGACACTTCCTTGGCTTGTCAGTTTTCCCTTCGGTGATCAAAGTCATCCACCGTTATGTCATGCATTTGCTTCTTGGCCTGTCAAACCCACCTTTTGAGGGTCCCCCAGTAGTGAAGGCTCGGACACGACTGCTGTTTGACATGCCTTACCTCTTTCATTCTTTTTCAATCCTTTTATTAATTTCATAGAATGAAAACGTAACAAAGCAAAAATACGAGTAGTAGGAGATACATTGTTACATTTAAAATGAGGTATTGTAAAACCAAATAGTAAAAACTGACAAAGCTCCCAATCGTAGAGTAATAATGAATAATACAAAGCAAAAAAAAACTGAAGAAAAATCATGAAAAAGAAAAAAAAACAAACCCCATCCCAAAAAAAACTAAGCTAAACAGAATTAGTCAACTAAACTAAAAGACTTGGGCAATGCTAACAACTTGAAAATGGGAAAGAAGAAAACTTTAGTGTCGACGACTCCATTCCTCTCAACCAACAGTACAGAGAAATAAAACAAGTTTGGAAATGATCAAATTACATCAAATGAAAATGCTGAATGAATGGCCTCCAATCATTCAGTCTTTGGAATACTTTGAAAATCTTTTTCCATTTAATTGGATGGTTTAAACCATTTGTATTCCAAGAGACAAAATTAATAATGTGAACCATAATTTGAGATTAACCCTCTGGTAAGTAAAGGGTTAACCATAATGTAAACTCATGAAATCGGAAGAGGAATACATGATCAGAGAGGAACCGGAAATCTCGACGCTGCGGACATCTTTGTAGTTTTAAATCGGCCCAATAGAAAAAATTAAAAAAGAAAGAGACTACCCCACCCACCAACCCCAAGAACCCCGAAATAAGCCAGAGAAGGCTGAAGAAAGCACTGACTAACACTAACTCTAACCCCATTTCTGCAGGAGGCAACTCCAAAGATATATGTTATATAGAACAGTGCACAGACTGATGTGGCATTTGTTACTGTTTGCACATGACTACTTATGTATCTGTTTCACCTTAGAATTTGGATCTGGTACCCAGTCATGTAATTATGCTAAATTCTGCTGTGGATTTACAGAAGTAAGGTGACCCCAGACTATTCTGTGCCCGTTTGTTCATCAGAACTTTGTAGGCTGAAGTTACTTTCACTTAACTTGTAAAAACCTGTACTTTTTCCCCATCTGGAGCAATTGAGAAAACACTACGTATACAGAATATTATAAACACAGTGCAGGCTTGCATGCTGCAAGTTACTTGGCATATACCATGTAGACGCTACATCCCAAGCAACACCATTATGCTCATGATGCATGCTTATTAGCTGCTATGAATTAGATTAAAGCTGTGCATTTCAATTATCTTTACAAGCTACAATTCCCTACTGAGCTTTTCTCTTGTATGCCTTGTAAATATTCCTGATGGAAGGTAACAAGACCGATGTTCTTACAGGCTTTGTGTTGCACTTTACAGTTACAACGTACAGGATAACCAACAACATTGTTGGCAGCTGCTTGTCTGGTCTATAAGATGCTCCAATGCAATACTGAGATACATGTATTCCAACCATGTACTCTAAGTGGGACGTTGATCCTCAGAAAAGGCCCCTATTTTTGTTTTAACTTATAATCTCTTACGATCAAAGTAAGTACCCAGTATACTACGCTGAGATTCATCTCCACGGACAGCCAAGAAACAAAGAAAACCAAGAAAGAAACCCATGGAACTGGTTCAAAGAAAAAACATCAACCCCCCCTCCCCCCCACACACTAACAAATCGTACAAACGGCAACAAGAAAGAGTGAGTGAAACCACAGAATATAAAACACAAAATGGAAGCGTCCGTATTCAGCTCAGCTCAGTGTTCATGATGTGCAGGCCGCCCCAATTCGAAGTTGCCCAAAAATAACAGCAGAGAAAGGAGCGACCATAAAGCAGATAACACATCGTAATGTGAACTGTAGTCCAAACACAAACATGTCGATTAAACCTTGCCCCAGCACCATTCTCTGACAGGTCATTGGAATGCAGAGGCCTTCCCTCTGGAGCAACGAGGGAGAGAGAGAGAGGCTGTCACATGCAGACCCCCTCCTCCAGCATCAACGAGCGAGAGGCTAGTAAATGGTGTTGAACTTGCTCACCCTCAGCATCCACCTCAATGTTTTCAGTCTTCCTCGGCGAGATCAGTGAGAAATGGAGTCGATCATGGGCTCGTGCCCTGTCTCTAACCTTCTTGGCCTCAAGGCGACTCATCTCCCGGTTCCTTCTTGGAGATACCAAAGCGCAAGATTGCTGGATCGACTGGAAAATACACCATCAAACTGTGGATCACGGGCTCCAACAGGACCAGAACCACACTTAAAAGAAAAAGAAGATGTAAAGGTCAAAGAAACAGTTTTATGGACAATATGGAGAATGTCGCCTGTGGTAACGTTGTTCGCTGGCGCCATCTTCTTCTGGATCATCATTATTACCTAATTGTCAGGATTTGCCTGAGTTGCTGAAGAAAGAGAAAGGAAACAGATGCAGATATGAGAACGGTTTTCGAAGAGCATTGTCTAACACAACTAAAGTGAATAATGAAGGTCGTAATCATGAAAGAAAACCTGATTGATTTGTGGCCTTTGAGACTTGGCATTTGTTAAAAGATTGATTGAAGCTGTGGATAGCCATTCTCTTTCATCACCTGTCTCTTTAGTGGTCTGTCGCTATTTTCCAGGAGTTCTCAGTCCTAAGCCAAGTAACATTGTCTGCTGTTTACTAATGCTTAAGTACTTCTCTTTGAAATCTTGTTTTAGCCTGAGAGAATAAAGTAGAATAGTCAGTCAGTAATTTCAGTCAATAATTATGCCATTTCTTGCTTGCCCACCAGAACATACAGATTGTCAACATCGGTTTACAGCAGTAAAGATTAGTTTTGAGATTATGAGTTCCTTTTCAAGCAAACTTCAACAAATCTGTACAGTTTCACTGCTCATTTCTAGCATTTGACTCCTAACCAATAACATGATCTGGATTTTAAGAAAAACATTAAATCATTTTACTAGTTGCATGTTTTCCCTTTTATGCATTGTGATGTTTTGACAGAAAAGCCATTAGTCTTTAAATAAGTAATTGTCATTGTATAAATAATAAGGAAAAATACTTTTACAATTTTTAGTATGATTGGTTAATAAAAACAATGCAAATGAATTTGAAGCAACACGCACAAAAGTTGCTGGTGAATGCAGCAGGCCAGGCAGCATCTCTAGGAAGAAGTACAGTCGATGTTTTGGGCCGAGACCCTTCGTCAGGACTAACTGAAAGAAGAGCTAGTAAGAGATTTGAGAGGGGGAGGGGAGATCCAAAATGATAGGAGAAGACAGGGGGGGAGGGATGGAGCCAAGAGCTGGACAGTTGATTGGCAAAAGGGTTGAGAGGATCATGGGACGGGAGGCCTAGGGAGAAAGAAAAGAGGGAGGGGGGAAGCCCAGAGGATGGGCAAGGGGTATAGTGAGAGGGACAGAGGGAGAAAAAGGTGAGAGAGAAAAAGAATGTGTGTATATAAATAAATAACGGATGGGGTACGAGGGGGAGGTGGGGCATTAGTGGAAGTTTGAGAAGTCAATGTTCATGCCATCAGGTTGGAGGCTACCCAGACGGAATATAAGGTGTTGTTCCTCCAACCTGAGTGTGGCTTCATCTTGACGGTAGAGGAGGCCGTGGATAGACATGTCAGAATGGGAATGGGACGTGGAATTAAAATGTGTGGCCACTGGGAGATCCTGCTTTCTCTGGCGGACAGAGCGTAGGTGTTCAGCGAAACAGTCTCCCAGTCTGCGTCGGGTCTCGCCAATATATAGAAGGACGGATCGGGAGCACCGGACGCAGTGTATCACCCCAGCCGACTCACAGGTGAAGTGTCGCCTCACCTGGAAGGACTGTCTGGGGCCCTGAATGGTGGTAAGGGAGGAAGTGTAAGGGGAGGTGTAGCACTTGTTCCGCTTACACGGATAAGTGCCACGTAAGGATAAATGAATTTGATGTCAATGAAATTAAATAATGAAATGCTGAATTGAAATAAAACATGAAATGTATGGAATAAGGCTGCAGGGGTTAAGCGAACAGACAGACACAGTAAAATGGACAGATGTGATAAAAATTTAATTCTAGAAATAGTCACAGCACAATAGTATTACACCCCGGGGTGTCAGAGTTTGGGGTGCAATTCTGGCATTCTCTTTAAGAAAGTTTGTACGTTCTTCCCGAGTTCACATGGATTTCCTCCCGCAGTTCAAAGATGTGCCAGCTAGTAGGTTAATTAGTCATTGTAAATTGTCCTGCAGTTAGGCTAAGGTTAAGATAGATGGTTGCTGGGTTTGGAGTGCCGGAAGGGCCTGCTGTGCGCCGTATCTCAATCAATCAATCAAATAAGTGAGTAAATAAGCAAATTGGTCACTAACTGAAAGAGGAAGATCATTTCAAACATTCTCAAATATTCTGATTTCTCTATTTATTTTATAATCCATGTTATTAAGAGTCTTCCTTTCAGTTTTGGCCCCTCCTTGTGCATTTCTACATGGAAGTTTGTGAAGCTCCTCAAGTCATCAAGTTTATTGCCATTTATACATGTGTAGTATTGATTGAATTGTGAAAAATTGTTGCCACTCTAGGAAGACTAATTTGGATGGGTTGCTGACTCATATTTTCCCTTAAATTGTATTATATCCTTAAGTTATTCAAAAGCTTGATCATAATGAGCTATGTTACATTTGAAGGTGTACCTGCTGTCTAACAATCTATCCTCTTTTATTGTTTCTTCCTACAGGTATTGCCCAAGTATCACCTGTCTGTACCAGAGACAAAACCTGTACCTTACAGGACTTTGAGTCATGCACACCATCTGTCACACGCTGCAAGACTTGCTCAATAAATTGGCTCATGACAAACTCAGTGGAGTAGCTTGCTGACTTTAAAATTCTGGAGATGAAGGGCAGAACAATTTTACACTGCCTCTTGCCACTGTCTTCTCAGTAGTCCTGAGATCTGTCCCTTTGCAGATGTCTGGAGCCGCTCAGGGTGTGCCCAGCGACAGTGATGTGATTGGAGTACATATGCCTGTCAGTATAAAGCTACGCAAGCCAGCCTGGCCATCTGGCAGAAATAATGGATCATTGGCCAGAAAGCTAGCTGGACCAGATGGCTATTGAAATGCCAGATAAGATTGCGTTAGCTACTGGGCCTCCTGGTGAACTAGGCCAAGGACCAGTGAATCACTGTAGGACAGAGGTTCAGCATACTGAGCAACCCTGCAAATTGTAGAGTGCTACGTACTTCAATCAACCCACTTCCATAGGAGGTTGGAAGTGAGGTTTCTGTGATTGTTCTGCACTTCAGCATGGTATTCTGATGTTTCTTAAAAAATCCCCTTTGCTATCTCGGATCATCCGTTAGTCTTGCAAGACCATGGATCTGCGCCTGGAAAGTCTTCACTCTCCAGGGCGCAGGCCTGGGCAAAGTTGTATGGAAGACCAGCAGTTGCCCATGCTGCAAGTCTCCCCTCTCCACGACACCAATGTTGTCCAAGGGAAGGGCACTAGGACCCATACAGCTTGGCACCAGTGTCGTCACAGAGCAATGTGTGATTAAGTGCCTTGCTCAAGGGCACAACACATTCCCTCGGCTGGGGTTCAAACTTGCGACCTTCAAGTCACTAGTCCAATGCCTTAACCACTTGGCCACGTGCCCACACTATCTCGGATACCTCATATTCAATGGTAGTTCAGTTTTCTGCTGAGCACGAGGCTGCATTAATAGCATTTGCTGAGGTTTTCATAGTTAGACAAGCCTTCCTTAACTACTGTGGAAGCTTTGGAGTGAAAATATAAGATCACTTATGACCAGTTTCATCTAGCTATCATTTGTGGGCTTTACTAGCTAGCTAGCTTCCCCATTTGCAACTCTTAATTAATGATTTTGCTCTCAATAATGAAATGCTTAGTAGTAATATACAAAAGGTATTAACAATTGAAAATTAAGAAAAGCAAACATTCTTAAACACACGTGCTGCACTAACGCAGCCTGATGAGGTGGTTCACTCCATCGTGCTTTTCCGTTAAATTTAAGTTTTTAATTGTCCTTCTACCATAAATGAATACTGCCAAATGAAACAGCAAGGTGCAAAACACAGTACCAACAGTTTTACGGAGCACACGGCACATATAGCACATACAAAATAGCAGTAAAAATACAGTCACACAGAAAAAAAACAGTCCGAGTCCCCGAGTTCCATGAATGTTGCAGCAGTCTGCAGTCAAATACAATACAGCTTGTCTTCTGCTGAGCAAACGCTGGAGGGCAGCACTGATGCCAGCATGGACATTGTGCCGTACTGCCTATGGCACCTGTCACCTTTCTCCTGGGCAGCTGCAAACAGGCTACACCGCGGCTTGAGGCCTGCAGTTCCGCCAAGCCAACGCTGGAGGGATGTACTGACGCCAGCATGGATGCCGCACGGCACCAACCCGATGCCTCTCTCCAGGGTGACTGCAAACGGGCGACACCACGGCTCGAAGCCTAGTCCTCGCTACCATTGAGAACGTGCGGCTCCCCGTCAAAAACCTGTGAACCGAGCTATTGCCTTCGGTGGCACTGCTGTTTGAATTTCCTTCACATATACCTTCTTACTTCACTTTTCTGGGTAGTGCCATGAAATGCCACTCACAAAAATGTTCACAGAGCAGTAAACTAAATGGTATTGTATTGGTGCAGGGCTTCATAACGATATAGGTGCTTCGCAAATGGCATTTAAATTAGTGACTACCATTGGGGTATTTTAAGATAAGCACAGGATTCGGGGATTTTAAATTAAGCACAGGAAGACTTTTGGTCTATGCTATCTTTCTTTATCCATGTTTTCCTTGTCTCCAACATCCTTTTTATTCTCATTTCCCTAATCCTTTACTGTTGACAGAACTATCAACAATACTTGGCCAAAGTTGTCCACCCCCCCCCCCCCACCGCTCTATAAAATTCTTCTCAATAGCTGCCTTGGTTTGTAATACCCTTGCTAATTCAATTTTATTTCCCCTTTTCTTTGCAAAGACATTTTGAACTGTCTTGTGTATTAGCATACCTAATTAAATTGAAGTTTCATTTTTATTTATAGTACTGTGCAAAAGTCTTGGGCATCCCAGAATTTTTATGCAATTTCTGATGATATGGCCTCCATAGAGCCCCGATCTCAACAACACCGAGGCTGTGTGGGGTAACCTGGAGAGACAGGAGAGAGCAAGGCAGCCAAAGTCTGCAGAAGAACTGTGTGGCAACTTCTCCAAGATGCTTGGGAACAATCTACCTGACGATTTTCTTATAAAACTGCATGACAGTGTAACTAAGTGTAACCACAGTGTAACTGATGCCATTTTAAGGCAAAGGATGGTTGCATCAAATATTAAATTAATTCAGTTTTTTACCGTTTGCTGCTCTTTATAGTTTTTTTTTGATATTCAGAAACTTTCCCTTATCTTTGAAAGCATCTTCGCTTTACAGAAATCTTTTACATGAGGTGAAGACTTTTGCACAGTAAAGTACGTAATGTTTTTCCATGTGTATATAACTGGCTTGGTACAATAAAGTTTATTCATGTCAATTTGCATTAATTTGATCAGTATAACACTGGAAACCACATAACCAAAAGCTGCAAATTGTGGATTTAACTGAAATTTCTTACTTTTTTGCCATTAGACAAAGCATCATGCTCAGTTATTCACTAAATTAAATTTTAGAAAATTGTTCACCTTGAACATAGTGGAAATTATTATCTTTTAATTAAGGATGTACTTCATTATCTCTCCTATTCTCATCCAATATGGTTGATCAATTTATGAGGCTTCAATGCTCAATTTTTGAATAACTGGAGAGAATTTGAAACTGAGGCTTTTTAGAAATACATTTAATCTGGATCTTTGAGATTGGCCAGAATGACTATTTTTCCAAGCATTGAAAATATGCTTCATGTTCATTCCTCCAATTCCTGATGTGCAGATGGCAGTAAGGTGAAAGCAAAATTCTGCATTCAGCATCTGAATGAGCCAATCAAAAATAAATCTGATTAAAGTCAGAAATAAAATTACTTGAAGCTTTAGTTTTTCATCTTCCTACTTTAAGAATTTGAAAGTGACTTGCAGGGACCATGGGTGAGATCATAAACACAAAATAATCTGCAGATGCTGGGATCAACATAACACTCACAGCATGCTGGAGGAACTCAGCAGGTCGGGCAGCATCAGTGGAAATGATGCCCCTCTTTCTCTGTTCAGTCTTGATGAAGGGTTCTGGCCTGAAACGTCGACTCATCGTTTCCACTGATGCTGCCCGACCTGCTGAGTTCCTCCAGCATGCTGTGAGTATGGGTGAGATCAGCTGACTGAATAAAGATCAGGGATTTGGAAATGTAGTTTCTGTCCCAACAATGCTACGCTTTTAAAGAGATTTCTGTTTTAGGACAATTTCTGTTTTATTTATTCAGATAAACTGTTGTGCTGTTGCATTACCTACCTAGTCCAGCTGTGGCCTTGACAAAACATGCCCATTGATTCTCTTAAGATATTTGTTTTCTTACTGTTTCTTTTGGTTTCTAAATTTTAAACAGCGTTCTTCTTTTTCTCCCTTCTTCTTGCTCTGCACTCATTGAAAGTGCTTATTTTTCTTTCTGACTTAAGACTTGTTACTTGTTTTCTAAAATAGTGATTACTCATTATGTATTAGGGTACTGAGAAACAATGGCCTGGAAATTCAGTCACACAACGGAATATTTTTGTGCAGTAGGATTTTACTTAATACAAGATTGCATGCATTTCTGCATCCCAGTCCTTGGTGGACAGATGCTCAAGATTTTGTGATATAATTTGGCTGACCAATATGTGATGTTATGCATATTTTTAATTTAGAGAAGTAGTTAACAAATGATGTGGGCTTCACGCACTAGAATAGGCCTCAACAGAAGGCTTAAGGCCCATCTCCTGCTAGCTAAAAGGCCTGTCCTCTCTAAGCTGCTACGATGGCAGTGTCGGCTCTTCCTGAGTATGTGCACCTTCTTTAGAAGATGATCCACTTTTGTCTCAAACTATGGTGTAATATCCTTCCACCTTCTCCTTAGGCCTTCAGTTAAATGATATAAAGAATTTCTTAGCCAATATTCTTTTAACACTGCAAGGTGTTGAACTACCAAATGCATTGGACTAAACATCTGTTGCTTCCTTGTGGAGGACAAAAGAAGTTGAATTCACCATTGTAGCCATTAACTCATTCAACATTTTTCAAACACAAATGTAAATAATTCATTATCATTTGTGTTTCATCAGTAGTTGTTGATTTTGTCTGCTTGTACTCCATTTATGTTGGCTGCCTTGAGGCCATGAAACTTAGAGACTTAGTTTGTAGGTGAGCAGTAGAATTTGAGAAGCATGGGGTGTTGAGAGAATGTGGAATGAATGCAGGAAGATTGGTGTTAGTGTGTGGCTGAAAGTTGAAGAACCTGTTTCCATGCTGGGTGACTCCATGTTACCCTATTTTGGTTCCCTGTCCTGCAAGTCCTTGGTTTTCAGCAGCCCTCCAGTACACCAGCTGTTCACTAAGTGTGCAATTAGTTATTTAGTTCTTATCGCTTATATAGGAGATGCATCCACTTACTCACTCTCACATGCACACATACTGACGTCATGATTGGGATTACTAATAAGTTATCCTCCACGCACTCACGAGGCAAGTTCTTCTGTTGTTTGCATGAAGAGAGCTGGTTTTACACAAATGGGGTCTGATTACTTAATTCTTCACAGGGGCTACTGTATGGCATAGTAATCCTATTCGGTCAAATGACGTAAAAATAGAGATGACCATTCAGCCTGGAATTTATGTTCCCCTTCAGCCTTATCATATCTTTACTCATCCAAGTCTTCCAGCACAACCTTCTTCTCCCTTCTTCATACGCTAGGCCAGCCTTTTGTCGAGTGCATCTGCAGAATTCGTTTCAACTACTCCTTGTGGGGAATTGCATTTTCTCATCACTGTGTGTACAGAATTTTCTTCTGAGTTGTCTATTGAATTTAATGGTGGCTCGCTCATATTGGTGGTTGATAATTGTGTCCCTTCCAAGAACAGGAGATACACCTGTTGTACTCTATCTAAGCTTTCTATCGTCTAACAAGGTCCACTATCCAGGCCATGCTCTCTTCTCGTGACTACCATTGGACAGGAGGTGCTGAAGTCTTAGGTCCTGCAGCATCAGGTTCAGGAACAGTTACTACTGTAAATCGTCAGACTCCTGAACCAGTGTGGATAACTTCATTCACTACTCTGAACGGATTCTACAGCCTACAAATTCACTTTCAAGGACTCTTCAAAGCTTATGTTCTCAGTATTATTTTTTTATTTGCACCTTTTGTCTTTCAAGTTGGTTGTTTGCCAGTCATTGTGTATGTATAGTTTTTCATGAAATTCTATATATTTCCTTTTTTTTTGTTTTAATACTTAGCAAGAAAAAGAATCTCAAAGTAGTATGTGGTAACATATACTGTATGTAATTTGATAATAAATTTACTTTGAAATTTTATTTTAAAGTCTTCTATTAAGTTACCCTTCAATGCCTTTCCCCCTGGGAGCAGGAACCGAATCTTTTAATCTTTCCTGATACTTGTATATTTGCGTACTTTGTATCATCCTTATAACTCTGCAGCTCCATTGCCTCGAAATTCTTAAGGCATTCAGAACTGCGCTTTAAAAGTAGTTTGATCAAGAGTCAGTACATGTTCCCTACATTTCCTACTTTTCAATTCACCCCTCTAGAAATAAACTGTGGTGCTTGGTTTGCATTTTATTTTGTGCGGCGTAACTAACCTGTTGTGCAACTGTATTTTGCATTCCACAATCTTTTGTTCCTCTATACCGCATAGGCTCCCAGGGAAGTAAGAGGTGATCTCCCTGTCCTATATGCTAAAATATACCACTTTGTATTTATCTGTGGAACCTCGTCCCTCAATTATTTGCCCTTTTTGTAAGTTTATTAATAACCTTGTAATTGGTTGCCATTTTCTTCTTTATTGACTTCTCCTGCCCATCTTGTCAACTCCCCCCCCCGACCTTCAAAATTTAGTATTGCATCTAAATTTAGGATATTGATCCCAAAGTCTGGATTGTTGGTATAAATTGTGTAGTACTGATCCATGTGGAGCACCAGTTGAACGTACTCTCCAAATGCAAATAGGTAACTTTTACTCCCACTTTCTGCTTTCTGATTGCCAAAAAGCAATCCAGCCCACTAATCCACCCAACTCTGCAATCTTTTATCTTCTGTCTGCTATGGAGTCCTTTATAAAATCTGTTTGAAAATCTAGATAAATTATTAAAGCGTGGCTCTTGTCAGTCTGTTAGCTGTTCATAAATTTCAGTCACAGGTAAAATCGTCACTTTTGAAATCTTGTTAACTATTCATTATTTAACTCTAAATGTTCTTCAGTGTCTCTTT
This sequence comes from Mobula hypostoma, assembly GCF_963921235.1. NCBI lineage: Eukaryota > Metazoa > Chordata > Chondrichthyes > Myliobatiformes > Myliobatidae > Mobula > Mobula hypostoma. The sequence goes on from NC_086112.1 coordinate 54,998,900, forward strand.
TACTAGGTATCTTATTATTTTTCCTACCATTGATGTTATACTTTGAGGAACCTGTCTGATTATTTTAACTAACTTCAGTAGTCAGATGTCAGTCTAACTGTGCCTTAAGATACTGATCCACAGGGGGAGCTCTGCAATCATTTTCTTCCTGTAGGTCTTGTCGGCAATATACCCACTAGGAGCTATATTTTTATTCACTAATTATAGTGTATACAGTACCTAGGTGCAAGTGTAAAACATAGACTTTTTTTCCCATTTTCAGATGTAACAAAAGAATATAATTAACCTATTGTGCATTTTCTAGTCCTTTGTTATTGCAGATTGACCAATTCCTTTGTGATATTCTCAGTGTACTGAATTTTAGAGATGTTTGCTTATTGTTCTGTGCAAAGGATTGACAGGTGGGATATATGTTCTTCTCATTACAGCAAATGAAATCCCCAGAGAGTCGGTTTTCAGGCCACAATGTGACACCTCAGTACAGGATGCATTCCTACTACTCTGCTGCCTCCTACCTGGGACAGGGGCTGAGCACGGCAGCTTGCGTTCCTCAGCTGTTCACTCTTGAAGATGGCTCCTCCTTCTCAGATGTAAAATCCAACGGTAGGTCAAATCTTATTTTTGTCAGCTCATTCATTTTTTAATTATTCAATGTGTTACTGAGGAGTTGTTTCTCTGGGACTGCTCAGCATTTATTCATAGCAACGCTGAGTATGGATTCAGAGCAGAAAACTTCCAATCATCAAGGTGAAGAGGATTGAACAGTAGTATGTGTTTATGAATATACAGCACAGGCCAGGGGTGTGAAGAATCTTCCTCTATTCTGTCCAAGAACATGCATTAACAGTGGTCTCAAAAGCATCCTACATACATCACTAATTTGACTTCTTTTTCCATTTCCCACATTCTCTTGTATAATTTTGTAACTACCCTTCCATTGTTGCTTTAATCACTATGCATGTACATTTTAGCAAGCCTTGCTAATACTTACAAGGCACAAATCAGAAGAATGATGCGATGCTGTCCACTTACCTGGATGAGTGCAGATCCAAAAACACCATCCAGGCTAAAGCAGACTGTTTGATGGTTAACCTTTCCACCAGCCTGCTCCTCCACTGGCATACAGTTTTCACAATATGTACCACTTACAAAATACTTAACAGTTCCTTGCCAAGACTATTAAAACATCATCTCTGAAACCAGCAGACTTTACTAAAGGAGAAGAGTTTTATCCACCTGTAAACACCGCATCTTGTATGTTTTCCTCCAAGGTGCACATCATTCTGATTTGCATATACAGTATATGGCCATTCCATCAATGGTCCTGCATCTAAATACAGAATTCCCTTCCCAACAGCATTGTAGGAGTACCCTCACCCAAAACAAATGAGCTATTTAAGATGGCTTCACCTAAGAGCCAGTTAGAACTATGCATAAATGCTGTTCTTGATATCAGTAGCCTGATCTAATAAAAAAATCAGATATTTTAGTGTAAAAATTTTAAAGAACAAAATGTCTTGACATATAAAATACATGATGTATTTTACTTGTTAGAGAAACAATTTATACTCAGGTAATTTACTGGGTAAATTGTGGCATCAGAGCAGTTAACCAAATAAGAATGGCCATAATTAATCAAATTAGCTTTATTGTAAGGAAACTGTGCTTTAGTATGATGACATAAAGGCAAATTAAAAGCTTCAACTGATTTAAATGGAAATGCAGGAATGGTCGAGCAACGTTGAAAGTGTAGTGTGTTGAGCAAGTTGATCTGACCCTTCAGAACTGAATGTTCACCATCTGTTGTGATGTGGACAACTTCAAATAGTTTTTACAGTGCTTGACACGTAGTGGAGCATGTCTTCCGAAAGACACTGGAGAGCCAGCTAATAGGAAACATTAAGATACTTGTAATTTTAGGGAAGGTGTTAACTTGTTAAAACAAGTAGTTAATGACTCTGTTAAAATTGGGAAGAGAGAAGTTTTGGATAAAATATTATAGTGTCAACAAGCATAATAGATGAGAGAGTTCGGCACGGACTAATAGGGTCAAGATGGCCTGTTTCTGTGCTGTAATTGTTATATGGTTATAGTTAATATAATTCAGTCCCAACACCATAAAGAAAACCTATTAGGAATTCTTTTTTAAAAAAAAGTTGCTTCCCTTTTTTCTAGTTTGATTTTATTTTGCCGTTTTCTCCCGCAGGAGGTTGCCACCATGTTGTCAATTCATTAGTGTGCATGCACCTTGCCTGTTATGATATTCTTTTAAGGAATTTCAAAATGCAGGTTTTGCAGCTGAATTCTGTAGAGCTGTGGCAGTGCTATTATCGGAGAAAATGGTCTTTCTACTGGGATACCATTGTCATTGCATCCTCTGATGGAATAACTTGCAGCTTGAAGCTCGTGAGACATGAGACGCTGTAAGGGAATTGAAGAAAAAATCGAGGTGGACAATCCACGGCAGGGACTGCATTATAGAACTACCTTTTAATCAGAACGGTGATCGAGATTTTAAAGGCAGAGATTCGCAGCAATTTACAGAAAAGTCCTTTGACCAGCGACCAGTCGGCATTTGGTATTGATTAGCAAGAGCAAGTTGAAGGGAGCAGCAAGCACCGCAGTCATCGTCTGAGTGAACAGAGTCAGAGTGGCCATCTTAAGGCTTTAGCCCTTCGAGGCTTCAGTCAGAGAAAGCAAAAGAAAAGCTCTAGGTTAAGTTTTTTTCCCTTCCCTTCTTCATACCTGCTCAACTAAGACAGTACAGATACCAGGCATGATGGTGGAATACCTCTCTTGCAGGATGTGGGAAGGCAGGGAGATGTCCAGTGTCCCTGATGACTACAGCTGCAAGGAGTGCATCCAGCTGCAGCTTTTGACAGACCATGTTAAGGAGCTGGAGCTGGAACTGGATGAACTCTGGATCATTTGGGAGACTGAAGGGGTAATAGGTAGGACATAGAGAGAAGTAGATGCACCCAAGGTGCTGGACACAGGAAACTGGCTGACAGTCAGGAAGGGAAAGGGATTAAGGAGCCAGTGCAGAGTAATCCAGTGGGCATCCTCACTGTTGGGGGTGTTGACCTAACAGAGGAAAATCACAGTGGTCAGTGGTCAGGACTCTGGCACTGAGTCTCCATCTGTGACTCAGAAGGGGTGGGGGCGGGGTGGGGAAGAAGAGGCACGTTGTGGTCATAGGAGATTGGTTAGTTAGGAGAACAGACAGGAGGTTCTGTGGACGAGAATGAGATTCCCCAATGGTATGTTGCCTCCCGGGTGCCAGGGTCCAGGATATCTTGGATCGAGTTTTCAGCATTCTTAGGTGGTAGGGTGAACAGTCTGAAGTTGTAGTCCATGTAGGTACCAGTGGCATAGGTATGACAACTGACGAGGTTCTGCATAAAGGGTTCAGGGAGCTGGGTGCCAAGTTAAAGGGGTGAACCTCCAGGATTGTGATCTCAGGATTGCTACCTATGCCGCATGCTAGACAGGCCAGAACCAGAAATATTATACAGTTTAACACGTGGCTAAGAATTTGGTGTAGGAGGGAGGGTATAAGATTTTTGGATCATTGGGCTCCCTTCCAGGGAAGGAGGGACCCATACTGAAGGGACAGTTTGCACCGAAACTGGTGGGGGCCTATTATCCTAGTGCAAAGACTTCTTAATACTGCACAGTGGGGTTTAAAATAGAGTTGCAGGGGGATGGGAACCAGAGTGCCAGAACAGGTAGTGGAGAGGTTGTAGAGGTCAATGTTGGTAAGACCTCAGACAAAATTTGGAATCGAAAGATTGAGCATGATGGGACTAGTGTCCTGAGCTGCGTATATTTCAATGCAAGAAGTATTCTAGGAAAGGTGGGTGATAGTGCTGAAGATGATGTAGCAGGTTTACAAACAGGGGCAACATGTAGTGAGAACAGGCTGTTGATTAGGCAGAATTGCAGTCAACAGGATGAGTTGCAACATAAAAGGTGGACAAAATTAAAAAGGGTAAGTACAGGACGAATGTGCTACGTTTGAATGCGCACAGTATATGGAATAAGGTAGATGAACTTGTAGCACAGTTGCAAATTGGCAGGTATGATGTTGTAGGCATCACTGAATCATGGCTGAAAGCACATTATAGCTGGGAGCTTAATGTCCAAGGATACAACATTGTATCGAAAGGATACCCCCAAACTGTAATAAGGATGTGGTCTACGAATTACAAGTGAGATACCAAAAGGGCAATATTACAATAGTTATGGGGGTGTCAATATGTGGATAGATTGGGAAATCATGTTGGTAGTGGATTATAGGAGGGGGATTTCCACAGTGCCTACGAGATGGCTTTTTTGAGCAGGTGTGGTTGAGCCCACTAGGGTATCAGCTATTCTAGATTGGGTGTTGTGCAATGAAGCAAAATTCAATAGAGACCTTAAGGTAAAAGAACCCTTAGGGGCAAGTGAACATATGACCAAATTCGCCCTGGATTTTGAGAAGGAGAAGCTGAGGTTGGATGTATCAGTATTACAGTGGAGTAAAGGGAATTACAGAGGCATGAGGGAGAAGTCGGCCAGAATTGTTTGGAAAGGAATACTGGCAGGGATGACAGCAGAGCAACAGTGGCTGGAATTTCTGGAAAGTTTCTTCAGATACATGAAGTGTAAAAGAGAGGTGAGATTGGGTATTGAACCACTGGCAAAAGATACTGGAGAGGTAGCAATGGGGACAAGGAAATGGCGGATGAACTGTATAGGTATTTCGCATCAGTCTTCGCTGTGGAAGACACTAGCAGTATGGTGGAAGTTCCAGGTGTTCCACATGAAGTGTGTGAAGTTGAGAAGGTTTTTGGGAAACTGAAAGGTCTGAAGGTAGATAAGTTACGTGGACCAGATAGTGTGCACCCCAGGGTTGTGAAAGAAATAGTTGAAGAGGTTGTGGAGGCATTAATGATGATCTTTTAAGAATCACTAGATTCTGGATTGGTTTTGGAAGACTGGAAAATTGCAAATGTAACTCCACTCTTCAAGAAGAAAGGAAATATAGGCCAGTTAGTCTAACTTCAGTGGTTGGGAAGATGTTGGAATCTATTATCAAGGATGAGGTCTCAGGTTATTTGGAGGCACATGATAAAATAGGCCGTAGTCAGCATGGATTCCTCAAGAGAAAATCTCGCCCGACAATTCTGTTGGAATTATTTGAAGGAACAACAAGCTGGATAGACAAAGGAGAATTGGTTGATATTGCATGCTTGGATTTTCAGAAGGCCTTTGACAAGGTGTCACACATGAGGCTGCTTAACAAGCTATGAGCCCATGGTATTACCAGAAAGATTCCAATATGAATAAAGCAGTGACTGATTGGCAGGAGGCAAAGAGTGGGAATAAAGGGAGCCTTTTCTGGTTGGCTGCTGGTGACTAGTGGTGTTCTGCAGGATCTTTTTGGGACTGATTTTTTGAATGTTATATGTAATGATTTGGATGATGGCCTCACTTGGAATATTGTGAGCAGTTTTGAGCCCCTTATCTTAGGAAGCTTGTGCTGAAACTGGAGTGGGTTCATAGGAGGTTCAAAAAAGTGATTCCAGGATTGAATATCTTGTCATATGAAGAGCGTTTGATGGTTCTGTATTCACTATAATTCAGAAGAATGAGGGGCGACCTCATTGAAACCTATTGAGTGGTGAGGAGCCTTGATAGAGTGGATGTGGAGAGGATGTTTCCTATGGTCGGAGAGTCTAACACCATAGGACACAGTCTCAGAATAGAGGGGTGTCCTTTTAGAAAGGAGATGAGGTGGAATTTCTTAAGCCAGAGAGTGGTGAATCTGAGGAATTCTTTTCCACAAGCAGCTGTGGAGGCCAAATCTTTATGTATATTTAAGGCAGAGGTTGATAGATTCTTGATTGGTCAGGGCTTATGGAATACGGGGAGACGGCAGGAGATTGGGGCTGAGAGGAAAATTGGATCAGCTGTGATGAAATAGCGGAGCAGATTTGACATTCCAAATAGACTAATTCTGCTCCTATGTCTTAGGGTCTAAAAGTGATCGGATTTTAATTTTTATTTGGTAACCTTTGCAGAAGTTTTTCTTCCTGTAAGGTAAATTTTAAAGCATTGATTCTAATACAAATCACTTATTACATGCCTGTAAAAGTGGCTGTATCAGAATAAATGCTTTAAAATTTTAAAGTGGGTTTATATCCCACTCACAATTTCAGTCGCTTGATGTGATTTTACTAAATTACAACAATGTAGAGTTTAAAGATTTATGGTTTTGTATGCCCCTCTTCCTCTGTCCCCTTCCTTGTTTATAACTTCATTTCCTTATTTCCCTTCTCCCTTTCTCACTCTTTACTCAGTTTCTTACATACTGCAACCAATGAAGTGGCCATCCCACCATTGCCATTTAGTTCTCTGGTGATGTGCCTTGTCTGTCATTCATCATTTGCAAACTTTCCACCCCCCCCCCCATCACATCATTGCTGAGTCACAGCATCCATTGTACCCAAGGCCTGCAATCCCAGCACACTATCCACACTTGAACCTCCCAAAGAGATCATCACAAATGTCAGCAAATCGTGATCACCTGAGGCAGAAATGAAAGTAAGTTTGTACAGGCCAGTATGTCCGATACTGGCATGACAGTAAAAAAATTTACACAGCTGTACGCCGGGTCATGCTGTATTCTCATAACTACCATCAGGAAGGAGGTACACGAGCTTAAAGACCCACACTCAACGTCTTAGGAGCAGCTTCTTGCCATCTGCCATTAGATTTCTGAATGGGTCCATGAACTCTGCCTCACTATTCCTCTTTTTGCACTACATTTTCATATTGTAACTTGTATTAATCTTTTACGTCTTGCACTGTACTGCTGCCACAAAACAACAAATTTCATGACGTATCAATCATGTCAATCAAATTCTGATTCTGAAGACATTTGAGTTACTTTCATTCTGCAGAGAATAGATGCGTACTGGCCTGTGTTTCGCCAGCTGATGGGGAAGAATGTATTTATTCTTTGGGAAGGTCTAACTCAGCCGACACTCTTAGCGTGACCTCATTCTTGTTTATATTTTGTCCAACCATGTGTTGTGGGAGTACACCTCTATGTACTTAGAACAGGGGTTCCCAGCCTGGGGCCCACCCCTGCATCATGGTATTGGTCCATGGCATAAAAAATGTCGGGAACCCCAGACCTAGAATGTGAATAGATTTCTGTGTGTCTTTCTTTGTGTGAGCCTGTGCTGAGTCCCCATGATAGCGTAGATCTTCAGTCACCTTGGACTTCCTTGCTACTAGAACAAAACCTTGCTCTTTAAAGATTATCTAATGCCTGTTTTACAAGGGCTGTCTCATGGTAGAGGAGATCGTGTAGGGACAGCTACTACTCAAAATGGACTCAAGATGTGGAATGTCAGGGTCATCGTGAATGCCAGCTGGGAAAGACCCAAGCACTGCTGCTATTGTACACCTGGAGGTCAGATGTTTTGATATTAACATAGCTGTCCTTAGGAAGGTGGGAAAAAAGCAACTTAATGGACAACATAGTGATTACATCTTTTTTCTGGATGAACATTGGAAATAGAAGTACCTTCATTGGATCAGTTTTGCAGTCAGGATTAAGCTGGTCTCGTGTCTTAGCCGCTGTAGGATAAACACCTCGTAACTCTCTTGCTTATTTTGAAATGGAACTGGCATGCTCTCATCATGAATGTGTAACATCCCAATCTCAGTGGTTTCCAATTAAGACCAAGGAGGAATTCCGGCCTAAGTTCAAGCAAAAGACAAACTGATCCTTATTGGTGATTTCTTTGACAGAGTTGGAGAGCAGTGACGATTCTATTCATCAGTGGAAATGATGTTCACATGCAAGAAATCTAAGGCAAATACAGGGTGCATGACTTTTCTTGACCTCATAGAAAGTTTTCAACTCCATCAACCGAGGGGATTAAGGGGAATCATTCTCAACTGTAGCTGTTCTCAGAGATTAATTGTCACTCTGTTTTATTTCTGAGCCATGATGCTAAATGATGAGCCCATCACAAACCAAATTCCAGTGCAGTCTGGGATCAGGCAAGGTGGTGTCATCACACCAGCCCTCTCCTTAGTCTTTTTTGTTGTATGTCTGCACTTCACTCTGACAAGCTGTGTTGGAGCAGAGTTAATCTAGAGGCTATACAGGAAGTGATTGAACCTTTGATATTCCCTCCCCAGAACAAAGTTGAGCCTATAGCAGTGTTTCTGCATGTGCAGATTGGAAGGCTCTGTTCCAGATCATTGTTCACTCCTTTGCTGAAGTATTGGAAAGGATGGACCTCATACTGGAGATCCAGAAATCAAAGATCGTCTACCAATCTCTGTTTTATATCCATGCTCTGACAGACAAGGTCCATGGGGAGACTGGAAAACAACCTTGTGTATTTTGGAAATCACCTCTTAAAGGAGGTTGACATTCAGGGTGAAGTTCACCACTACCTCCAGTCTACCAGTATGACCTTCAGCCAACGGAGGAAAAGCAAATTTGATACCCAAGATTACAACCTTGACCCCCAAGTGCAGGGTTTACCGGGCAGAAGTGATCCTCTCTGCCCCCCCCCCCCCCAATAGGCTCAGGGATCATATCAATCTACAGTAGGCACCTCAAAACAGTAGTGAATAACCACCAACACTATCTTCACAAAACCCTCCTAATCCAGTGCAGGCCAACATCCCCTGCATCAAGATCTCGAGGACAGTTAGCTCCAAATGGAAGACCACGTCATCGACATGCCTAAAACCTGGAACAAGCAAACAAGTACCCTACCGCAAGCTTCATCACATCAACTGATTACCAGGGGTATCGGGAAGGCACTGAAAACCTTGAATCTCTATAATGGGAGCATTCAGAGGCATGTACAAGAGTAGAATGAGAACACAGTTCTCCAGAATACCTCACACATCCAGTGCCTCCCCCCCCCCCATCCTTCAAGCAGCGTCTGCCTCAGCGTAACACGAGTTTGGATGATATACAGGACTCTTCAGCCATCTCAAAGCTCATAGAACTAGATGGAAGCAAGTCATCCTCCATTCTGAGGGACTGCCTCAGGAAAAGAGGAATGTCTGTAGCCTGCAGAAAAGGAATCGTTTTCCCACATCTTATGCTTCAATGATTACTGTTCTAATAGACTTCCATGCCAACAATATCTGTCTGCAAGTGTACTGCAATCGGTTTGTTCCAGTTCATTTTAGTATAGTAATTCTGCTCAGAAAAGAAGTCCCATGTAGAATATGTTTAAAGCTCTTGGGTGCAGTCCTGTGAAAGGTTGAAAAGATGGAAAGGAAGGAATTGTTCTTTTGCTTTCCACAGGCAATGCAGCAAGTTTTGAATCTTGTGTTTGAAGATGTGTGTGACATGGGTCTGCTTTGTTTCCACGTGCAGAATTTATTTTCTGTTTTTGAATAGTTAATGTTCTACTCTGTTAACTGAGCTACAATTGAGCTACAATTGACTAAGTAGATGAGGATTAGCTGTCCAGTGAAACTCTAGTAATCCGACATGCTTGGGACTTTGGTGGTGCTGGACTGTCAGATTTTTTTGTATTATTGAATGCTGTTCCAAAACGATTTTAATTCACTTTCTTAAAAAAGATATAGTGAAGAAGTGGCAGGAGGATTGGAAAAATGAACTAAGGGGCAGGCATTATTTTTCTAGTCACCCACTAGTTAAAAACGTCTCAGTCTGTTACCTTTTAAGTCGTAGAGATATGGTGAAATTTACAAGACTTAGGTTGGGGCATTGTGGGCTAAACTATTATTTAAAGATAATAGGAAAACATCCTACTGGATTATGTGACTCTGGTAGTCCAGAGACAGTCCAACATGTTTTGCTGAGCTGTAATCAATACAAAATTGAAAGAAGCATGTAGTTCAAGAGGCTACCTGGCTTAAATTTATTTTGGTTTTCTATTCAATCTTTGTTTGGCCATCAAGAGAATCAACATCTGATTGAGGAGTCTTCAGTTTATACGTGAGACTAGGTTGTATTCGAGAATTTGAGTTCCTTGAAGTTCTGTAATTAATTATACGCCCTGCGGAGGGCTGTAATACGCCTGGATGCGTCTAAACAGCCGGAAGTAGAAGAAGAAGAAGAATTCACTTTCTTTACACGTTACATTGCAGCATAATATATTTTCCAATGAACTTAAGCTTGAAGTGAGAGCAGGAAACAAAGCCCAGGTGAATTTAAAAGGAATGCAGGAAACGGGTTCTGGTATGTAAAAGAGAGCATCAAAGTCAGTACCTGGTGAGCCAAATTTTGAAATATTGTGACTTGCAAATAATCAGTCAGAGGACTATAGTTTTGCTATAGAATTAAGTCTTGTAAACCAGAAATCCCAGGCTTAATTATATTGTGAGTTTGTAGATCCTATCTTCAGGTTAATGCAATGATCCCACAATCAGTAGCTCAGGAAATGTGCATAGGGATGGATGAAAGTGGCCTGATTTCCACTCGTCTTTGCTGGAAGGTGAATTGTGTAAACAAATCCCTGTGTGCATTCAAGGTTTGGATTTGATTTGCTGTGTTATTCACAATCAAATATCCTAATAGCACTCACTGCCTAAGTTCATTTATGAAGAATAAACCCTCAGACATGCTTCAGAGACTTGCCATTATCTCTAAAAATTTTTACTCTTAATTAACAGCTGGTCTTTCAGTTAAGAAAAGAAAAACAGAGGAATATCCAGTAAATTGACAAGAATGGAAATTCTTCTTATACTTTCCTCATATTCCCTTTTGACGTGAAAGTGAGGCCTTCATTTTTTTTTAAAAGAAGGAAAAGTGTATTAACATCACTAGTGCCTTTAAATGCGTTTTCCCCTGTTAATCTATTTCATCTGAAATTGTACAGCTGCTGAAAACTGTTGTGGTTCCTAGCATTGCTAAGGTTCTGTAAACTTTAAATGGTTGGTTTTGGCAGAGCTGTTCTTGGCATCAGATTTCAACCCTGCAGATTTTACATCAATTATATCACTATCAACAGGAGATAAAATGTCACAGGATATAAGATCAGTTAGTACTCAAATCAAAGGAGTGAAAACAGCTAACATTAATCACCAAAGTTAAATGCAGTGTTTGATTTGTGTGACAGAAGGGAAGACCTGAGGCTGCTGTTTAGTTTCTCTTTAACATTGTTTTTTGATTTGATTAGATTCGTTGAACTGAGGATATACAAAAATACAAGAACAGCTTTACTGTTAGAAATGAGAGACTCCTGTCTTGTGTCTGCACTGGGAAGCAGCAGCAGACTAACTGTTTCACTTCTGGTACCTTGTTTTGAGCAAAATTACTTCTTGTTTGCTTCTAATTGAGATTTGCCAGGAGATGATAGTGCTATGGGAAGTGAAAATACTGGGGCTCTCTGAATTATGGAAAGACCTGATTTGCAGAAATCTGACTCTATGTAAATTCTCCTACAGATTTTTTTTAAAGAATTCTTCAAGATAATAAAATGGTCTGTGCTATTCTTGAACGACTGGTTGCAGTACACACAACAGAAAATCTGTAGATGCTGGAAATCAAAGTAATACACACAAAATGCTGGAGGAACTCAGCAGGCCAGGCAGCACCAATGGAAAAGAGTAAACAGTCGATGTTTCAGGCCAAAACCATCAGGTGAAGGGTTTCGGCCCAAAACGTGACTGTTCACTTTTTTTCCATAGATGCTGCCTGGCTTGCTGAGTTCCACCAGCATCTTGTGTGTATAACTGGGGGCAGTATACTGCTAGTTTAATTATGGGTAGTGTTAAAGTGAATATTCAATGAAGGAATTAACGAAAGTGTTTGTAGAGTGTTACGATATGGGTAGCTATAGAAAACTGATGTTCTTAGGAACAGAACTCTTACATTACCTGGGGACAGCCTGTAAGTACATCGGTAATGATTCCCTTGGGGAGAGGCAGGGCCCAAAGAGTGCCAGAAGCCTAATAATATTGAGGTAATTGTGAGAAAGTTTACAAAAAGGAAGTGAAATATAAATATATTCAACACACAAACTGCATTTGTGGTAGCTGTGTCAGCAGTCCCTGGGAATCCCCAAGACAGACCCAGCTCATATAAGGAGTGGGAAAGAGAGGTGTGTATATTTTATCAAGTCTTAAGCAATTAGGTCTTTCATTACAAAGGGCTGGGAAACACTGCATTTGAGAATAGTCACCTAAAGTATGGCTAAGGAGGGAAGGAACGTCGACTCAGACCATGAGAGGCCTGCGTCGGGCACTTTTATGCCTTACAAGGCGCAGATTGGAAGTCTGTGTGGGGCACCACTCCTCGCACAGACACTAGAGCAATGTGTGGTTAAGTGCCTTGCTCAAGGACACAAACACACTGCCACTGCTGAGGCTCGAACTAGCGACCTTCAGATCACTAGACGAATGCCTTAACCCCTTGGCCACGCGCCAACACAAAAGTATGGCTAAGGTGCATTGCTATAGAACAACAGGGGTTTCCCAATCTTTTTTATGTCATGGACCAATACCATTAAGCAAGAGCCCCCAGGTTGAGAACTGCTACAGAAGGAAATGTGATTGGCTTTTGCAATGCCTGACACTGAATAATTCAATTCCACAGCACTGCATTTCTTTACTAAAATTAATTTTTTTTTTGCCATAAATGAAGCTGTTGTTGTATGATGACAATATACAGAAGCATTGGACCTTCTTCTAGAAATGCCAGCTAATGCAAGCTGGCAAGTATGTCAAGAGACAGGAACCTCTGAGTCCTGAAGATAAAGTTTCTTGGTCGTGCTCAGTTATCACTGTTGATAGAAATATGATGTTCCAGTACTTTAGTAAAGGAATGAAAGCATTACGCCGGCGGTTCTATATGAGCAGTACAAATACTTGTTTAGTTTACTTACCAGATTCGTCAAAGGAATACGAGTGTGAGGACTTCTCAGCCTGAAACAGTTTCATCACCAGAGGTAATGTCAGGGACTGCGTTAAAGTAAAAGCTTCTTGTATCTGTTTTGTATGGTCAATATTTGTGTTCCTTTCTCCATTTGTTAATAAATGCAGCCTATAGTTTATATCCAAAATTTGTTCAAAATACTCAAGGACTTCTGCATATTGTATGGGAAGCCTGGCAAACCGTACATTTAGCTTCATCTAACACACCACCTGAATCCATAAGGAAAAGGGAGGGTTGTTGTGAACTCCCTTCAAACTGATAGAGCAGCAGTAAATACAGAAAATGCTGGAAATAGTCAGAAGGTCAGGTATCATGGAAGTAGAATTAATGTTTCTCGATAATGATCTTTGAAAATTAGTCTGAATCTGCTTTTATGGGCAGCAGCAGCAGAAGTCAATTAGCATGACAATTCAATTACCTCTTACAGCTCACCCTTTTCTTCTTCAGCTAAGTAGTAATTGAAAATAGCCTGTGTAAAATTAATCTGTGTAGCATTCATAACTTTGCATAGACTTTAGAAGTAAACAATAAATAGCTTGCGTACAAATTGTTTAATTAATTACATTCTAATTATAATATGAGTGACAATTATTTTTCAATTTCAATAAGATGAGCTGCTGGAAGGAACATTGCATCATTATAGCATAAACTGGAAGATTAAAGGGCTGGAAGCTAAGAGCCAATAGCTCTATTACTGTGCTAAATGTTACAGCTGGGTGCCTTTATAAATTAGATTGTGAGCTAGTTTACTGACATCTGCTTGTTTCTGGCCTTATGTTTGTTTGCCAACTACAAGCTTTTCCACGTTTAATACTTGTGCAGTCAGCTAGTAATCTAAACAGAAGTTTTGTGTGTTTGTAAATGAGTGGTTGTAATGAATGGTTGTATAAAATTTGACATAATTGATACTGTGATGCAATCAGTCAGCTGGCAAAATATAATTGATGCAGTATCTACAGTTTCTGATTTAGGTAGCTAGGGTACAAATTTTCTGTTAAATTATTTCTTGAAATCAGAACATTTGGCGCCTATTTTCACAAGAGCATTTTCATTGAAAAACACCAATGGCTTTTGCTGCAATTGCGTCTTTTCCCAAATCAGAATTAAGAACAGTTCACCACATGTCATTGTAGAACTTTTAAAAGTATTTATTCTTGACAGAAATGCTGTTGCTTGTGTGAGTGCTTGTTATCTTTTCAAGGTGTTTTAGGCTGCTGAACTACTTCACTTCTGTGATAGCGTGAGAATATAGGGAAAGTAAAACGATTCTTCCAGGACTCTGCTCTGATTTCCTTGACACTTATGCTTAAACCTTGATAGAAATTTAGATTAAATCATACATGGGAAGGAAGGGAACATTGTTTATACTATCATCATCCAAGGGATTGGATTTCCATAATATGCCTAGAGTTTAGTGTTAAAACAGGAAACAATATCATTTTAAAATTTACAAAAATTAAATATTAAAAAAACGCTCCTAGGTTGAAATATTAAAATGACAGAACGTTGGTAAATTTGGTCACAAGTATAAAGTTCGCATGGTTAATTACTTATCATCATAATATATCAGTAAGGCAGGGGTTCTGGTGTTGCCTAGCTGCAGTAGTAGATAAAACTGTAATGGAAATATGTCAAAATAATTAGACCTCAGCCACTGATAAGAACCGAAGTAAGATTCAGCTATTTTTCAAGGGGACTGTTAGTGTTTTGTTTCTTAGTTCTGTATGTAATTAATGAATGAAGTCCTTGCTGGCCTTGTTTAAATAAACAATGATACAGGGATAGAAAAATACCATCACAGTGATTTATGTAGACTGGAATAGCAACTTACAAGGAAAAATTGACTGACTGGGTAAGATTGCTCTGGATAGTATTAATTGTGGAGAATGAAAGGTCATTCATATTTCATTTAAGAAAGACCAGCTCAGTTTCTTCACAATTGAGAGTCATAGAGCAATAAAAGATTTGGAATGTCTGTATTATGCAATTCTCCAAAATCTGATATATAAGGAACCAGCCAAGAGGCCATTGGATAATCAGTCTCTCACTCAAGAGTGTAATATAGAGGAAAACTGTATGGCGTCTTGGACATATCCCATTAGGAGGTATTGCATTCAGTATCTAAGACTTCATGGTATACAATAGGATAGGTTTTCCTAATTCCTGTTGGTTTAACTAAACCAAATAAATTGTTCCATTTTCCTCTTCGGTGGTCTCTATAATATAGAGCCCTGTGTTCCCAATAAATCCCATTTTACATCTTTTTTCAGCTGGGATATAGGCAAATCTGTAGAGAAATGTGTGTTTGCTCCAATTGTAAGAACTCTCTCCTCTGCATCTCCAGCTTAAGTTGGCTATTAATTTCAGCTGCTAGCCACAGACAAATTTGTCACTCTCAATTAATCCCTCTTTCGACTTGTTGTGAAACTAAAATGCTTTTATATTTTGATTGTGCCTTTGTGAAGCACTTCGACTATTTTTCAAAGGCACTATGTAATGGCTAGTTACACATAGTTTGAAATGTCTGCTGTAGCTGTGTAGGGCAGTCTACACAGCTCAGTGGTGGCCAAACAACAAGCTTCACATGTTCCCCACTAGCCTACTGAAAACAGTGAAGACTTCATTCATCAAAGTTGCAGAGGTTGAAGTGAAAACATCAATACATTTAACCTGTCAAAGTCAGACATCTTGATATATTGAACTATCTGAATATCAGAGCTTTGATAGGAGGAATTGTGGTACATTATTGAATTCACATTACTGAAAGGTAACCAGAGTAGATATGTTGTAATAAAGAAATTGTGTCATGATTAACAGAATAAACTAGTTTTCTAGTTAAAAACATGAGCACAACCCTGCAAGTACGTGATTAGAAATTATAGTAAAGTACAGTACCATGCATTAGGACATTAAAAGTATTTGAGCATTCATATATTACACAGTATTTAGAGCTCATTCTGCCCTACAGATCTATGTAATTACTCATTCTCTGTGTGAGCCCCTGCCCACTTCTTTATCTAAACTCTGCAACATGTCCTTTTATTTTTCTGTCATATCTAACATTCCCTTAAGTGTACAGTATTTGTGCTGGTCACCTCCTTTAACAAGTTTTTCATTCTAATCACAGTCTGGATGAACAGAATTCCTGAATTCCCGATTGTATTTATTAAAGACTTTAATCTGTGTGTTTTCTTCTGATCAGAACTATATTTTCTTTGTATTTCCACTATCAGACCATTTCACTTTCTTACAAACCTCCTACCAGGCCAGTATTCCGTCTCTTTCTTTAAGAGAACCAGCCTCAGTTTACTGATCTATCCTTAGCAGATGAAATCTCTCATCTCTAGTAAATATTTCTCACATCTTCTCTAGTAATCTCCAGAAATCTTCTGTGATAAAGATACTAGAACAGTTTACAGCTTTCCATGTGTTCCAACTAAAATTCTCTAATTTTGTATAATCTGATTTATATTTATATTTCTGTGGAAATAAACCTTGTATAGCTTTATTAAAAGTGTAGTACTTTATCAAGAGTATTTTCAGAAACCTAGCTCTATCTGCTTCCAGAGTTGCAGGAGAAAACAGCACTGTAACATGGCCTTCAACCTAACCTGTCCGTGCCAACAAAACTGTCCACCTAAGCTAGTCCCATTTGCCTGCAATTGGCCAATATTTCTCTCAACCTTTTTTTCCCATATGGTTAACCAAATGTCTTTTAAATGTTGTCATTGTATCTCCCTCAACTAGTTTCTCTTGCAGCTCATTCAATATATCCATAACTGTCTGCGTGAAGACCCCTGTAAAATCTTACCCCTCTCATCGTAATCCCATGTCCTCTAGTTTTGCTTCCCTTTCCCTGAGAAATAGGCTCTGAATTCACCCTAGCTATGCCTCTGATCTTCATAAGGTCTCCTACATTCCATGGAATAAAATAAGGCTGCCCAACTTCTCCCTATAACCCATATCCTCGAGTCCTGGCAACATTTTCATGAATCTGCTTGCATTTGGTTCCTCAAATAATTCTATCTCGGTCTGGCACAACTTCTGTTTTTAGTACCTGTACTTATTACTTACAATATTTGAACATTTTCCTTTTCAGCAGATTTGTAAGGGTGGTTCTTTGGCATAGTCTGCAAAATCCCACTTGGCAGCTTGTAAAAGTCTGGGATTCAAAAGAAACATCAACTTGGATCAGTGGATAATGCCCATTGGAGTTTTAGTGACTGGAGGACTGTGTCAGTGTGTTCATGGGGCTCTCTTTGATATGCACTCAGTGGCCACTTCTGTTAGATACAGGAGTGGAAGATGGTTGTGGTCTTCTGCTGCTGTAGCCCATCCTCTTCAAGGTTTGATGTGTTGTGTGTTCAGAGATTCTCTTCATTACACCACAGTTGTAGTGCATGGTTATCGGAGTCACGGTCACCTTCCTCTCAGCTTATGCCAGTCTGACCATTCTCCTCTGACCTCTCTGATTCATGTTTTCGCCCACAGAATATCAATGATCAAATATCATCGGATGCTATTGGTTTTAGTACCATTCTTGGTGAAACTTTGACTATTGTACATGAAAATTCTAAGAAATCAGCAGTTCCTGAGATAATCAATCCACAATCAAAGTCACTGAGATCACGTTTCTTCTCCGATCTGATGTTTGGTCTGAACAGCTAAACCTCTTGACCATGTCTGCATGCTCCTATGCATTGAGATGCTGCATTACGTTGGCTGATTAGATATTTTCATTAACGAGCAGGTGTACCTAATAAAGTGGCCACTGAGTGTATGTTCGTGATGGACTATGTTGATGCTACAATTATGGTGTTTACAAATCATACCAGAACTAGCAAACCAGTAGATGATGCGGAAGCAAGTTCTAGTATTAAGTTGAGATTGAATGAATTTGGCCTTTTTTCCTTGGAGCGATGGAGGATGAGAGGTGACCTGATAGAGGTGTATAAGATGGTGAGGGGCATTTATCATGTGGATAGCCAGAGGCTTTTTCCCAGGGCTGAAATAGCTAACATGAGGGTGCGTAGTTTTAAGGTGCATGGAAATAGGTAACACAGAGAGTGGTGGGTACATGGAATGTACTGCTGGTGGCGGTGGTGGAAGCAGATACAATAACCTCTTGTAAGAGCCTCTTAGGTAGGTACATGGTGCTTTGAAAAATAGAGGGCTATGTGTTAGGGAAGTTCTAAGCAGTCTCTAGAGTAGGTTACATGGTCGGCACAATATTGTGGGCCGAAGGGCCTGTGAGGTGCTGTAAATTTCTGTGTTCTATTAAGGAGATAGTAATTGACTGGCTAGTTTGGGGGAAAAAAATGTAGCACATTGAATATTATAAGCTGGTACATTCCGACAAAGCAGGAAGGTGAAGGAATACAAGATAACGATGTGAATTTGAGTGTGGAAGAACAGAGGAGTTTTAGAACAGGTATTCACATAGTGATTAAGAAGGCAATGATGGTACTGTTACTGACCAATGCCTAGAAAAATAGGGAGATCATGATAGGTTAAATTTAACACTCATTAGGCCACAGTTAAAGGATTGCATGTGGTTTTGGTCATCACTTTAGACTGCGGAATTGGAATCTGGAATGGTTTATTATTGTCACGAATACTGAGATACAGTGAAAAGCTTGTAT
Source organism: Mobula hypostoma (assembly GCF_963921235.1). Taxonomy (NCBI): domain Eukaryota; kingdom Metazoa; phylum Chordata; class Chondrichthyes; order Myliobatiformes; family Myliobatidae; genus Mobula; species Mobula hypostoma. The sequence goes on from NC_086112.1 coordinate 55,017,476, forward strand.
GGTCAAATCATTACACAGTGATGTGAAAGAACTGGAGATGGTACAGTGGAAGTTAATGTGGATCTAGGGAATTATAAGGGTGAGGAAAGACTGATTAGTCTGGTTATTTGGAATAAAGGAGACAGGAGAGGTTTGATTAATACATACAAATAACGAAAGGCCTCATCCAGATGACCAGAAATGGCCTAATTCCAACAGAAATGATCAATTTCCTTAGCAGAGATTGTTAATTAAGGGACACATCTCAGTTAATTGCAGAAGGATTGGAAGATATTAGGGGGGAGAATCACAGAGAAAGTAGTTAGGCCTGGAATTGACTACCTGATAGATGGCAGAGGCAGAAATCCTTCATGTTTAAAAGCTATCTGGATGAGCACCTGAAAAATTGTAATCCATACAATCATGGAGACAAAGATGGACAGTGGGAGTAACATGGACATAATAGCCTTCCTGTACTGCAAATTTCTATCATTTCAATACATCTTTGGTCAGTTGATTTTCTTTCCGCACTAGATAGTAGGCTATGTGATGTGTAGGTTTTGGAATTGTTCTTTTAAAAAAAAGTCTAATTAGGGGTTAACCGGTCTTTTCCAAAAGAATTTCCGTCAAATGTAATAAATGCTTTAGCTCTGTCTGGTCTCTTCTGAATGGAAACAGTCTGGACTGGGCTTTTATTGTTTTTAAATTTAAACAGTGTATCAATTAACTCCTTTCTAACTTAAAAGTCTTCCTATCCTTTAATTTCTTTATCTGATGTCATGTAACCACATAAGTCTTCCAGGTAAATTTCAAGCCAAACTATACTAACATTTACATTTTGTTAGTACTTGACACTCTTGCTTCCCCATCTCTCCTGATGATACATTTTGTTTTTTGAATCTGTCAGACTTTTTCAATATTGCATGCTATTTTAATTTTCTAGTTCTTCTTTGAGCCTTCCTTTATTGGGTTGCCTTCTTAGCTAGGGGTTTGCCGATCTTTTTTTGCTACCTGTTTCTTGATTGTCTGTGTATTCATGTCTGCCTGTTTCTTTAATGTTATACCATTCTGCACAGTGTACTCCACTTGCAAGCTAATGGTGTGAAACAACTACTCTTAACATAGTTCCACTTCATTTTGTCACCTGGTAGAGTTTCTGACTTCTCATCTGAAGTGCTGCTATTCACTTTAGTGATCCCTGGTTTTCTTTGCATTTGTGAATGTACACAGATCTTTCTCACTTACTATTTGTTAAGTCACTGGCAAAATCCTCATATGCCTTTTGTTTCCGCATCTCTCTACCATCTGTGGCACTAGTTACGATGCTGTAGTAAACTGTGCGACATCACGTCCCCACATCAAGTTCCATAATTATAATTAATGAGAATTCCTCTAGACAATAGACAATAGGTGCAGGAGTAGGCCATTCGGCCCTTCGAGCCAGCACCGCCATTCACTGTGACCATGTCTGATCATCCACAATCAGTATCCAGTTCCTGCCTTATCCCTATAACCTTTGATTGCGCTATCTTTAAGAGCTCTATCCATCCCTTTCTTGAAAGCATCCAGAGACTTGGCCTCCACAGCCTTCTGGGACAGAGCATTCCATATATCCACCACTCTCTGGGTGAAAAAGTTTTTCCTCAACCCCGTCCTAAATGGCCTACCCCTTATTCTATTCTTATTCCCCTCTAGTATGCAAAAAAAAGTATCTGCTTCAGAATGCAACCTACTTACATTATAGCATGATGTAAGTATGGATACATGGATCCCTATATATCAAGGGATCCATACCCCCTGATCCCTTGTGGCTAAAGGGATCAGGGGGTATGGAGAGAAGGCAGGTACAGGGTTCTGAGTTGGATGATCAGCCATGATCATACTGAATGGCGGTGCAGGCTCGGAGGGCCGAATGGCCTAGTCCTGCACCTATTTTCTATGTTTCTATTATGTGATTCAGTTTGTTCTTTTAGGGTGTGTCTGTAATACAAACGTTAAGAAATCAGTCAAAAAATCATTTTGATAAATTTTGTATATCTTGAAACTAAATGAGTTGGCTTTCAGGTCTGCAAATAAACTAAAGCAATGAAACAATGAGAATTCAAGCCATTGTAAACATTTATACTTTCCGTAGTCAGTAAAATGTGTCCATGGCTCCATTTACGAGGCTTGCTGTTGAGTTGAATAACCTTCAGGGCTGAAGCTCTGTCCTTCTGTTGGTGTTGTCTTTGAAAATTGCATCCAGAATTAGTGAGCAGGAACAGTTAAGATTTACAAACAATGATGGAGCTTGTCATGCTTCTTTCATAGTTTATCATCTGGGCCCAGTGGCAGGGCGGTGAAGTGTTCTTCATAAAACCAGCCCAGTGTGAAATATGCCTCGCTGGAGTGTATACTGCTCTAAAACTCCTTGGCAGTCTTTACTGTAAATCCGCATTGCCACCTGACATTACAGTATATCATTAAGGAATGCAGGCAGGAATCTCTGCATGAGTGCAGTTGACATAGCACTGAACTGCTTGGAGCTGCGTTAGGGTGAAGTCGGTGTCACCCATTCTCTGTTACGTGGGACATGTGTTCAGTTTAACTGTAGAATAACTCAAAATTAGCACAACTTAGGCATTTTAAAAATAAACTACGTGATTACATTTCAGTCATTTATTTTCTTTGAATGTAGCTGTTCACTAAACAAATTCTTTATTGCAGCTTTATTCAATACTGAAATTTGATCAAATTTTCTATATGTTAAATTTAAGATCTAATATTTAAAAAATTCTGCGTACTATCCTTTCTGACTCTTGTCTGATCATGTGACCCTGTATCCTTTCTGTTGCTGAGTTGGCCACCTTAATATCTCTTGATTTGCTGCTGTCTCACATTATTTGCTAATTCATACCTTATTGATTTCATAGAGCAGTACAGCACAGAAATCAGCCCCTCAGCCCATCTAGTCCATGCCGAACTATTATTCTGCTCAGTGCCGTTGAACTGCACCTGGACCATAGCCGTCCATACCGCTCCCATCCTTTTAAAGAAAAAAACCCAGCTACTTGTCTGTTGCAGTGCTTTCTTGTAGTATGGTCTTCTGATTTATATTCGTCTTAAACTTCAGCTCATCTAAAACCTTCTTCATGTTTGAATTTGCAAAACCATCCATCCAGCACTTTGTGTTTACCTGAGTTAGTTCCTGCTCTGGCAAAGCCTTAAATTTGTAACTGACATTTAAAAAAAATAACCCCAGGGACCTGCCCTTTCTATGTCCATGTTATTCTTTCCAACTCCACTGATCTTTTTTGTCCTCTTCTGGTTCCATGTGTATTCCAGTTGTCTTTGCTCCATCGTTCCAAATATAAAGGCCTCCCAACAGTGGCTGGGAGGTGGACCACAGGTTACAACAGGAAATAGAAATGGTGAGTCAGAAGGGCAAAATTACGGTAGTCATAGGAGATTTTAACATGCAGGTCGATTGGGAAAATCAGGTTGGTAATGGATCTCGAGAGTGAGTTTGTTGAATGCCTCAGAGATGGCTTTTTAGAGCAGTTTGTCGTTGAGCCTTCTAAGGGATCAGCTATGCTGGATTGGGTATTATGTAATGAACCAGAGGCGATTAGGGAGCTTAAGGTAAAAGAAACCTTTGGAACCAGTGATTACAATGTGATTGTGTTCAACTTGAAATTTGATGGGGAGAAAGTGAAGTCTGATGTAGCAGTATCTCAGTGGAGTAAGGGAAATTACAGTGGTATGAGAGAGGAGAGGAGTTGTGGGCAGGGATGTCAGCAGTGCAGCAATGGTGTGCATTTCTGTTAAAAGTGAGGAAGATGCAGGACATGTGTATTCCAAAAATGAACAAATACTCAAATGGTAATATAATACAACTGTGGCTGACAAGGGAAGTCAGAACTATTGTAAAAGCAAAAGTAAGGGCATACAACAAAGCAAAAATTAGTGGGAAGATAGAGGATTGGGAAGTTTTTAAAAACCTACGGAGAGCAGCTTAAAAAAAAATCATCAGAAAGGAAGAGATGAAATATGAAAACAAGCTAGCAAATAATATCAAAGAAGATAGTAAAAGTTGTATGTTAAAAGTAAAAGAGAAATGAGAGTGGATATAGGACCGCTAGAAAATGAGACAGGAGAAATAATAACAGGGGACAAGGAGATGGCTGCTGAACTAAATGAGTATTTTGCATCAGTCTTCACTGTGGAATACACTAGCAGTATGCCTGATGTTGCAGTGTGTGGAGGAAGAGAAGTGGATGCAGTTACTATTACAAGAGAGAAGGTGCTCAAAAAGCTGAAAGACCCAAAGATACTTAAGTCACCCGGATCAGATGAACTGCACCCTAGGGTTCTGAAAGAGTTAGCGTTAAGAGATTGTGGTGGCATTAGAAATGATCTTTCTAAAGCTGGAGATAAACAGGTATTAAGATCTCCGCCCCAGATCAATGAAAACTCATTCAAATTCGGGAACTGATTAAATAATGATTTATAAAATTCCGGACAACCCGGCCTGACGAACCTGTTGGAATTCTTTGAGATTACAAGTAGGATAGATAAAGGGGATGCAGTGGATGTTGTAAATTTGGACTTTCAGAAGGCCTTTGACAAGGTGCCACAAATGAGGTTGCTTATCAAGTTGAGAGCCCATGGTATTACAGGAAAGTTACTAATATGGTTAGAGATTGGCTGATTGGTAGGAGGCAGCAAGTAGGAACAAAAGGATCCTTTTCTGGTTGGCTGCCAGTGACTAGTGGTGTTCCGCAGGGGTCGGTATTGAGTCCACTTCTTTTTATGCTGTATATAAGTGATTTAGATGATGGAATAGATGGCTTTGTTGCCAAGTTTGCAGATGATACGAAGATTGGTGGAGGGGCAGATAATGTTGAGGAAACAGGTAGGATGCAGAAGGACTTAGACAGATTAGGAGAAAGGGCAAGAAAGTGGCAAATGAAATACAATGTTGGAAAATGCATGGTCATGTACTTTGGTAGTAGAAGTAAACATGCAGACTGTTTTCTAAATGGGGAGAAAATCCAGGAATCTGAGGTGCAAAGGGACTTGGGAGTCCTTGTGCAGAACACCCTGAAGGTTAACTTGCAGGTTGAGTCAGTGATGAGGAAGGCAAATCCATGTTAGCATTCATTTCAAGAGGTCTAGAATACAAGAGCAAGATGTGATGCTGAGGCTTTATAAGGCACTGGTGAGGCCTCACCTTGAGTATTTTGAACAGTTTTGGGCCTCTCATCTTAGAAAAGATGTGCTAGCATTGGAGAAGGTTCAGAGGAGGTTCACAAGTCTGATTCTAGGAATGAAAGGGTTATCATACGAGGAATGTTTGATGGCTGTGGGTCTGTATTCACTGGAATTCAGAAGGATGAGGGGGGATCTCATTGAAACCTTTCAAATGTTAAAAGGACTAGACAGAGTAGATGTGGAAAGGATGTTTCCCATGATGGGAGAGTGTAGGACAAGAGGGCACAGTCTCAAGATAGAGGGGCGCCCTTTCAAAACTGAGATGCGGAGAAATTTCTTTAGCCAGAGGGTGGTGAATTTGTGGAATTTGTTGCCACATACAGCTGTGGAGGCCAGGTCGTTGGGTGTATTTAAGGCAGAGATTGATAGATCTTGATTGGACATGCATCAAAGGTTACAGGGAGAAAGCCAGGAGGAGATAGAAGAAAGGATCAGTGGAGCAGACTTGATGGCCTAATTCTGCTCCTATGTCTTTTGGTCTTATAGACTTTTTCTGGGCCCTCCAATGCCAGCACGTTCTTTCTTAGATGTGGAGCCCAAAACTGCACATCGTATTCCAATGTGATCTGACCGATGCCTTATAAAGCCTGAACATTACATTCTTGTTTTTATGTTAAAGTCCTCTCTAGATGAATACTAGCATTGCCTTGACTTTCCTTACTACTGACTAAACCTTCAAGTTAACCTTTAGGAAATCATGTATAAGGGCTCCCAAGTCCCTTTGCGCCTCTGGTTTCTGAATTCACTCCCCATTTAGAAAATAGTCTACACCTTCATTCCTTCTACCAAAGTGCATGACCATACACTTCCCTACACTGTATTGTATCTGCCATTTCCATGCCCATTCTCATAGTCAGTGCAAGTCTTTCTGCAGTCTGCCTGTTTCCTCAATAGTACCCACCCCTTCTCTATATCATCTGCAGACTTGGCCACAAAGCCATCAGTCTGTCATCCAGATCGTTAGCATGTAATGTGAAATGTAGCACACCCAACACCAGCGCTTGCACAATACCACTAATCACCAGCAGCCAACCAGAAAAGGGCCCCTTTACTCCCGCTCTTTATCTCCTGCCAGTCAGCCAGTTTTCTGTCCATGTTAGTATCTTTCCTGTAATACCATGGAATCTTACCTTGTTTAGCAGCACCTTTGTCAAAGACCTTCTGAAAATCCAAGTAAACAAAGTCCACTGATTGTCCTTCGTCTATCCTGCCTGTTATTTCCTCAAAGAATTCAAACAGATCTGACAGCAGGATTTCTCCTTGAGGGGGAAATATGTTCACTTAGGCCTGTCTTATCATTTACCTCCAAGTGCCCTGAAACCTCATCTTAATGGTCTCCAACGTATTTCCAGCTTTTGAAGTCAAGCTGACTGGCTCATAATATCCTGCCTTTTGCTTTGCTCCCCTCTTAGACTGGAGTGACATTTGTGATTTTCCAGTCACCAGAAGCATTCCAGGATCTAGGGATTCTTCAAAGATCACTACTAATATCTCCACAATACCTTCAGCAACCTCTGTCAGAATCCTGGGGTGTAATCCATCTGGTCCAGGTGGCATATCTATCTTCAGACCTTCCTGCTTCTCAAACACCACCTTCTCGGTAACAGCAACTACATGCACATCTGCTTCCTGATACTCTTGAATTCTGGCATGCTGTTGCAGTCTTTTGCAGTGAAGACTGATGCAAAGTACTTTTCCTTGTTCCCCTTTACCACCTTCAGCATTATTTTCCAGCAGTTTGATGTTCAGTCTTGCCTCTCTTTTACTCTATATATCTGAAAATACTTTGGGTATTCTCTTCTATATTATTAGCTAGTTTACCTTATTATTTCATCTTTTCTATCATTATAGCCTTTTTGATTGTTGGTTTTTAAATATTACCAATCCTCTAATTTCCTACTAATCTTTGCTATATTATATGTCCTCTCTTTTGCTTGTATGTTGTCTTTGACTTGTCAGCCCCATCCTTCCTTTAGAATACTTCTTTGGGATAAACTGATCCTGCGTCTTCTGAATTACTCCCAGAAACTCCAGCCGTTGCTGCTCTGCTGTCAACGCTGCTAGAGTCTCCTTTCAGTCATCTTTGAGCAGCACCTCTCCCATGCCTCAGTAGTTACTGTTACCAGTATATCTGATTTTAGCTTTTTCCCTGAAAACTGCCATCCTGTCACAAACCAGAGAAAATATTCAGATGTTGGAAATCCGAGCAACATACACAAAATGCTGGAGGAACTGGCAGCATCTATGGAAAAGAGTATAGTGGACGTTTCGGGCCGAAACCCTTCGGCAGGACTGAAGTTCCTCCAGCATTTTGTGTGGTGTTGCCAGCCTCAACTGAAACGTGTGATGTACAATTTGAACTTTACCTGTGTTCTGCCCAAAAGATAACAACAAACCTTTTAACTGAAGGGAATTTGACATCACTGTAGCGAAGTCTACAGCTTAACTGACATCTTCACACAAGCCAGATCTCATAAGCTGGTTGCAAAATAATCAAAGTACAGTGAGCTGTAGGCTAATTTTTGCAGATGCACGCGGTGGTATCAGAGTCCAGTAAGGTCTGGAGTATTAGCAGGGTTACCTTTCCATAGGGGAAATTTTTTCCGTGGAGTTGATGAGAAACGGCCTCATATCAAATTGCACCACCATTTGTTTGCAGGCAGAGTGTATTCCAGTTAATGGAGAAGGCGGGGGGCACTGTAGCGGAGCAGCATGACCCTATTACATCTCGGGGCATCAGTCAATTCCTACGTCAACTGTGAGGAGCCTGTATGTTCTCCCCACAGAATGTGTGGGTTTTCTCCAGGTCCTCCAGTGCCCTTGTATAGTCCAAAGACATACCAGTTAGTAGGTTAATTGGTGTTGTAACTTGTCCCATCATTAGGATAATAATAAATTGGGGATGCTGGGCTGTGCAGCTCGAAAGGTTGGAAGGGCCTATTCCATACTGTATCTTTAAATAAAATAAACAATGGGACCAGTATACCTTGGCCCAATTAAGCGGCTGCCCTAATTAGCTGAAGTTTCATGGAAAATTTTAAAAAGATAAAGAAAAGACAAACTGCTATTTAACTGAGTAACAAATTATGTATTTCATGAAATACAGAACAAATTAGAACACCACCAATACTACTACAGGACTATAAAACTGTGTATTAGTTCCTAATAGTTATCGACAGAGGAATTCTTCCAGTGTACGCTGCTGTATTCTTTTGATTGGCTGTAAATGAACAAAATCAGAGCCAACATTTTAACATTCAAGATGATTGTTGATAACTTCAAATTCTCCATAGCTACTAATTTGCTGAAGTAGTGAAATTGTTTCATTTTCACTTCTGGCTGTTTCTGGAATCTTCAAGCCTGAATGCTTGAAGCCACAGTGAGCAAAACTGTTCTGAATTGTCCTTTTGCTTATTTCTTGTGGACTATCGATGACAAAAATCACTGCTTTTTGTACAGAAACACACACATCTGAGGCTATCTGTAAGCACAGTGTAGTGTCTAACGGCCACACAATCTGCACATGACTGATGCTAATTAGAAATAGTTTGGCAACGGTCTTTTGTCCCAATTAATCAGCAGAGTGTCTCAAATAAACGAAGGAATCCCAGCTATTTTTTTTACTCAGTTTTTGTTCATTCAGAGTTGTCCCAAATAAGCAGCTGCCCCGATTAACCAATGGCCCCGTTAACCAGAATCCACTGTAATTTGATTAGTGTCAGTTTTCATTCTCATAGCAAAAGTTAAAACCTATCTCTTTGTTTCCATTTATTCACTGTTTCATTGTTGAAAGATCAAGTGGTCTGGGTAGTGATCACCACCCCATTTTGTCCAGCAAATGCAAAGCAAAGATGTTTAGAGTATTCTGAACATCTGTTTAAGAGTTCAAACAACTTTTCATTTAATCCGCTCTTTGGTATTGGAAGCCAAATGTAAAATAATGCACACAGAATGCTGGAGGTATTGTGTGTGTATTACTCTAGATTTCCATCATCTGCAGAACCTCTTGTGTTTAAGCTCAACCTTAAAGCCTTTTTCATATCTGTAGTTTGTGGTTGTTATATTAAATAGCATATATTTTAGATAAATCAGAATCAACCTTTTATAGATATATCCCAGAAATATTTATCACAAAAATAAACGGTAAGATTGACTAAGCAGCATACAGTGGCTAACTTAATAAGATGTTAGCCTATTTGAATATTGATTGTGAGAACAATAAACAGTTCTAAAGAAATACTTTGCTCTCTTGCCCAGGTTCAATACTGGCTGAACAGTATACTTGGGTTCATCTTAAGCTGTCAGTGCTGCTGAAAACCTTGTCTCATATTTACATTGATATCAAGCAGCCCAGGGAAATGTCTGTATGGTTGCTGGGAGAATAGTATCACAAAACATCTTCGTTCACCTCCAGCTGCTTAGTTCAAAGTAACATTGGCAGTGGTGGATTATGTGTTCCTGAGTTCAGGGATGCCGGCATGTGGAGAGTTTAGGGACCCTGTCCATCTGATCGTATCCTAGAAGTTACCAAAAAATTAACAAATAATTGTGATGGTATTTCAGCATGCTAGATTTGCTCAAATATTGAAGATTTTTTTTGAAAAGAAGAGTTTTTTTTTTTGAAGAATGTTTAAGCTAATTTTTGCTCTGTCGGAGTAGTTGAACTTAGCTCAGTTATCTTTTTAAAGAATCTGAATTTGAGCAAGGATCACCAAAGCAGCTAGGATAGTGACATTTAAGAAATATTTAGATAGACCCATGAATATGTAGGGAATGGAGGAAATATAGATTTAGAATTTATTTAAATCCTACATCTGTCCCACAATGTGAGGGAGTAAAAACCTTTGCATTATGACTCTGTCCCAATGTACAGATGTGAATTTAAAAGTCTAATGGCTTGTAGAAAGAAGCTGTCCTGTAGCCTGTTGGTCCTGGCTTTAATGCTGTGATACCATTTGCCGACGGAAGCAGCTGAAACAGTTTATGGTTGGGGTGACTGGTGTTCCGGATGATCCTCCAGGCCTTCTTTCTGCACCTACTGCTATAAATGTCCTCAATGTAGGAAAGTTCACATCCACAGATGCGCTGGGCTGTCTGTACCACTCTCTGCAGTGCCCAGTGATCAAGGTTGGTGCAGTTCCCATAGCAGGCGGTGATACAGCCAGTCAGGATGCTCTCAATGGTGCCCCTGTAGAAGGTTGAAGATTTGGGAGCCCATGCCGGACGTCTTCAGTCGCCTGAGTTGGAAGAGACGCAGCTGTCCTTTTTTTGCCACAAAGCTGGTGTGTACAGTCCAGGTGAGATCATCGGCGATGTGTATATCGAGGAACTCAAAACTACTCACCCTCTCAACTGCAGTCCCATTGAAGTTGATTGGGGCAAGCCTGTCTCCATTTCTCCTGTAGTCCCCAGTCAGCTCTTTTGTTTTCTTGTCATTGAGGGAGAAGTTGTTATCCTGGCACCACTGTCAGGGCGTCAGCCTCTCCTCTGTAGACTTTCTCATCTCTGCTAGAAATAAGGCCGATCAAAGTCGTGTCAGCTGTGAATTTGATCAGCAGATTGGATTTGTATGTGACACTGCAGTCATGGGTGTAAAGTGAGTTGGGGAAGGGGACTCAGGACACAACCTTAGAGGGCACCTGCATCAAGGGTCAGAGGGGCAGAGGTGAGGGAGCCCATCTTTACCACCTGTCGGCGATCCAAAAGGAAGTCTAGGATCATGTGCAGGCAGAAGATACCTAGTTTAAGTTGGCATGAAGTTCAGACATTGTGAGCTGAAGGGCCTTTCCCTGTGCCACTGAACTGTCTAATCCACTGTCACTCCATTTTTGCCACAAATACCTAAAGTTATGAACAAGGCTGTTAGGATTTTGAACTGGCATTATTGCTAATAGTTGGAAATCCTTTAGTAATTTATATTTTTAAATGAGGAGATCAACCACTTGGTCTGAGGTAATAACATAGAGGAACATTATCTATTTTGTTTATCTTCCACTGTAATATGCAAGTTTGGCTGTCTATTCCCAGAACACACAGTGGGCTTACATCAGCCCCCCATCATTTGACACGTCGAGTAAGTAGAACTCATCAAATAGTTTATTTTTTCTTAAAAATGATGAGATTAAGCTTTCTGGCAGTAAGGTGAATTAATGACCACTTGACGTGCTGAAAGTGGAGTGCTTTGATCTGCCTCATTGGGTGATCTTTTACTTAATAAGGCTTCATTTTAGAATCAAACCTTCAAACTAAAATCATTAACTTTGGGCTGCTCCATAGTCAAGTGAAAAAACCTTTGTAAACCATTATTAATCTTCATTTTTTTATCTAAGGGCATGATAATTGCATAATTTACTCCCAATGAGAACTAATTGTAAATCCATTGTCCGTTTCTTCGTTGATAACACACTGTAGTGAATTTTTGATTTTTGTTTTTCCTATCTACAGAATCTACACAGGTTACACAAACCCTGCAGACAAGAGAAAAAGTTGCAGGCCTGTATTTATGTATTCAGTTCAAACATGGGTTACAATAAAGTGTACAATATTATTGAATCTCTAAGGCCTGTTTCAAGATTTATATAAACCAGTTCGATATTTCCCAACAATTTCAGTATGAGCAACACGCTTCAAAGTTGCTGGTGAATGCAATAGGTCAGGCAGCATCTCTAGGAAGAGGTACAGTCGACGTTTCAGGCTGAGACCCTACGTCAGGACTAACTGAAGGAAGAGCTAGTAAGAGATTTAAAAGTGGGAGGGGGAGGGAGAGATCCCTCTCGGCCTGAAACGTCGACTGTACCTCTTCCTAGAGATGCTGACTGACCTGCTGCGTTCACCAGCAACTTTGATGTGTGTTGCTTGAATTTCCAGCATCTGCAGAATTCCTCGTGTTTGTGAATTTCAGTATGAAGTCAGAATCTTGTAAAGTTTCTTTCATTTCTTAGTCTCTCATGTTCTAGGTTTCAGTTTCATAGAAACATAGAAAATAGGTGCAGGAGTAGGCCATTCGGCCCTTCGAGCCTGCACTGCCATTTATTATGATCATGGCTGATCATCCAACTCAGAACCCCGCCCCAGCCTTCCCTCCATACCCCCGACCCCTGTAGCCACAAGGGCCATATCTAACTCCCTCTTAAACATAGCCAATGAACTGGCCTCAACAGTTTGCTGTGGCAGAGAATTCCACAGATTCACCACTCTCTGTGTGAAGAAGTTTTTCCTAATCTCGGTCCTAAAAGGCTTTCCCTCTATCCTCAAACTGTGACCCCTCGTTTCCTGACATGTTGCTGAATATCTCAGAGCATATCTTGTCATTAGTCTTAATCTTTCCATGTAGGAGATGTTCACTTTGTGTTTCACAGTTTGTGTAAAATTATAGCTAAACTGAGCCCTTAGTATAATGGAGATCTGTGGACATTCACTGTAGTCCACTAATTGATGAACTTCAGCTTCTGATGCAGCAATCCCTAGACGTTAATATTGACCTGTTCTGCCTCACCATGGGCTCTAAGCATCAACTTATCATTCTGCTGATACCTCCATGCTTCTATTTTGTTGCTTCAGTGCCATAATATTCAGGTCTTTCTTTGTATTGTTATTGTGTATTGACCAGCTCTAAAAACACCATGCAGTTAATACTTCACAAAGGAGGAAACAAGATATTACAAGCAACTCATTAAACCACTGGAATATACTTGGGGAGTTGCTGATTTATTACTTTGCAGATTTCACTTGGCATCAATCCTGAAACTAACTATCTCAGATTCTGAGAAATAACTTTTTGCCCCTTCCAGTTTTACCTTATGTTTAGATTAAATCAGGGCTAAAAAGAACTTTCTAGGAGTTTGATTGGGGCAAGTAGATGTATAGTAATTTGTCTATCTTAATTGTGAATGTTAAGTCTTTGCTGTTCAGTTTCAAATGATGATGTATGAAAAATGGATTCCTTAAAACCTTACACAAATGGATTCCGTATTGCCATACACACAATCTAAACTAATCTAAAACTCTACAAGTCGAAATGGCTATCTATGCATTGTCTAGTATTCCTCTGAATTATCCACTATGATATATACAAGAAAGGTTAAGTAAGATGAAACATTGATCCTTTCATTAAAATTCTTCCATGAGTATTCCCCACTTCCTTCCTGTTATGTTTTCTATCCTATATTTCAAAATACAGTGGATTCCGGTTAATTAGGCCATCTGTTAATCGGGGCAGCTGTTTATTTGGAACGTATTTTAAGCATCAAACATGTCGAGAAACTAGCCGGGATTCCCTTTGTTTATTTGGGACACCTAATTAGGACAGGAGCTGATGCCAAACAGTTTTTAATTAGTGTTTGTCGTGTGCATGTTGTGTAGGCACTACACTGTCCTTCGAGCAAACAGTCTTTAAATAACATCATGTGTGTTTTTGTATTCAAAAAACAGTGATTTTTGTCACTGGTGGTTGATGAATATTAAGCAGTAAGACAGTTCAGAACTATTTTGCTTACTGCATTTCAAGCATTTAGGCTCAGAGATACCAGAAATGAAATGATGTCATTACTTCAGCAAGTTAGGAATTATGAAGAATTTGAAGGTATTGACAATCATCTTGAATGTTACAATGAGCATGAAGATTTGGAGGATGCAATCACTGAAGGCATTGTATAAATGCAGTCCATTATCTGCACTAGGTAACTGTGCAGATTTTGTTCATTTACAGAGAATCAGAAGAACATGGCAGCAGACTCTGGGTGAACTCCTCCATTGATAACTATTAACTAATGCACAGTTTTGTAGGACTATAATAGTATTGGTTGTGTTCTAATATGTACTGTTTCATATAAACACACAATTTGTCACTCAGTTATACAGTAGTTTGCCTTTTTTATACCTTTTTAACCCTTTCCATGAAACTTCAGCCAATTGGTGCAGCCACTTAATTGGGCCAAAATGTACTGGTCCAAATGTGTCCCAGTTAACTGGAATCCATTCTGTATCTGTTTGTTCTGTTCCAGTCAGTCATGAGGCTCTGCGTCAAGTCCTGAGCAGGCATATCTGTATCGTCTGGAACTTTCCCCCTAAATCTCTGCTTGTTGCCTCTGTCTGTCAAAGACTGGTTTCAAAACTTATTTTGGTCATGCCATTGTTGTTTTACAAGTTAAGTACTCCTTAACGGAAAATCCAAAATCCAAAAACCTGTGGGATCCACAATTTTTTTGAGCACTGACATGATGTCACAAATGGAAAATTCCAGAAGGTGCTGGAAAGATTCCCTGGTCTCTGCGTCACAGAGAGCTCTGAGAAGTGATCACACATATGTAATGAACAGAAGTTAGTGAAAAAGAGAAAAACACCGTGTAAAGTGAAAAATTAAGATCTTCATCGTGTATTGAAAGAGTGGATTTGTCAGCTTTGGACTGAACATATGCTACTTATCCTGATCCTGATCCTGAAACAAGCAAAGATCTATCACAATGCTCTGAAAATTGAAGGTAATTGTGAATATTTTGCAGACTGGTTGTGGAAATCTGAGCAAAGGCAGGGCATGAAAATTTTAAAGTAGCACAGAAATTCACTGTTGATTTTGCCAATTCATTGATGAAAATCTAACATCAGAACAAGCGTATACCTTACATAAAACCTTAAAAAAAAGTAAAATAGTGTGCTGTAATCTTTTAATCAAAACACGATGTTGTAGGTGGAGACTAAAAGCCTGCCATTGTTGTAGTTCAACAGCTGATTCAGGTACTCCCCAAAGCTGATGTGTTGCTTTTGTTGCCCTGCCCACATTATATTTTAATTATATTAATGGTATGTAATAATTTTTATTGTTAAGTACATATGTGTGATGAACAAGTGTATGACAAAGCAACACACACAATTCTGAAGCAACTCAGCAGGCCAGGTAGCATCTATGGAAAAGCGTACACATTCGACATTTGGGGCCGAGACCCTCAAAGGACTGTAAGACAAGTGAAAGACAAAGGTAGTTTACCAGTAGCACAAAATTCAGGGTAGGAAATTTTGGCAATCCCAAGCTGCCTCATTATATATTAAAAAATCCGAAGTCCGAAACAGTTCTGGTCCCAAGCATTTTGAATAAGGGGTACTCAACCTGTCTTACATTAAAGTCATTCCTGCTCCATCCAGTAAAGCTATTGTACTTGCCAAATGCTTTATAAGTTACTGTAAATTTGGTATTAAACCTAAGGCATTTAAAACTTTGAATGACAGGAGATTCAGAGAACTGAAAAAATATCATCTTGTAGGGGTGAACATACAGGTTTTGTAACAGTACAGGGTGTACTTTTGATTTTTTTTTGTCAGGATAGATGCACGAGGGACACCTGATAAGTTTTCTGTTCACCACTAAAATCACGATTACCTGTTCCCCTTCCTCCCCGCAACCTACTGAATGAAAATGAATGAGCTTTAATGAGGGAAAATATAGCTTTCATTGGGAGTGGAAAGTTAATTTTACTTTTAAGTATTTTGAAACATGCTGTGGTGATCGTAAGAAAGTAAGTTCGGTTGGTTTAGGTTGCTTTTTGTGGTTGAATTATCAAAGGAAATTGAGTCACTGCATTCTGTTACAGTTATGCTGGAACTCCCACATGAAGCAGCTGAGGATTGCCATGTCATTTGACTGCTTCATGATGAGCAGTAAATGTGCTAAATACGAGAGTAATTGTCACACCAACAGTGTGTGGTCTTGTACCATCACAGAATCTTTATTAGCTGTACAGCCCGAGGCAGTTTCCCAGTCAGGCCTGACTTTAAGCTTTATTTGAAGTGAAGTGTTTGGTCAATATTTTTAAAAGTCTGTATTTCTAGATGTAATAGGGACGGTAGATAAAATGGAGCAGGGTGGAGGTCACCAGCCATTAATTACCCTTTGCCCTCTATGTGATTATTCCTCTTAGCATTCTGTCTCCACTAAATGAAGTTGAGTTGTTAGCTTCCACATGTATTTGGATCAATGTCAGTGACAAGATTGCTGAAGGACTGTTAACAGAAGTGAGCTCAAAAGTCAGCTCTAGTATGTATTTTATAAAAGCTGAAATTAAAAAATGCTCTGAAATAGTTAAGGAAGTGTGTTGGTGTATCGCATATGTGCGAGGATGTTCAGACTAATATTTTGTTTAGTAAACCCTGCTGTATTAGGTTGAGTGGAGAGGTGGGTTGAGAGAGGGAAGTTAAAATCAAAAATCTCATGAAATGCTTGGAAGTGGGCAAGCCCTCTTGGCATAGATTGTTTCCTTGTTCTAATTTTTATTCCAATTTTTTTCCACTGAAGCTGTCACATCCATCTGATTCATTCCTGCCGTAACATTTCATTATAATGTACAATTCTGGCCTCCCAGTTTCTGTTAGTGGGCGTCAAGGGCTAAGGAATTAGATTTTTCTTTCACTTTGACTGATGCAAAACAGTTTTATGACAACAATCATAAGAGTTACTGGGGCTTTTCAGATGAATGTTTGTATTACCCACCAGTGTGGGATGACACCTTACCATTATTGAATTAATCTGTTTTCCTGCTGCTGTTTAACTGACTGTCAAAGTAACATGTCGCAAGAAATGGCTATAATTTGCTTACAAAAGCTACAGCAAATATCTTAGAGCCATGTACTAAATTCCTAGGTTAACTTTTAAAGCTAAAAACAGCTTCATTAGGTGTAGGTGAGATTTTAAAAAACAACCCCATTGCCTGCAATCCACACAAAGATATTACAAAGATAGGGCTTGGGGTGAGCTACCAGTCTGCTCCTAATCAGTAGATTCGGCATTTAAAAATCAAAGGGAGGCTCTGTGCTACATATTTATTCTATAACCCAAGGTTACACTCTTCTCTGGGTTGTGGGAAACCTGACAGCCAAGGGAAGCGAGGACTAGTTCAAGCCTCTTAAACCCTGTGACTACTGATCAGTCAAAAATAGAGAAGTGTCAGAATATCACGTAAAGTAACTGTGAAATGGATGATTTATCTTTGCTAAGCACGGCACTGGATATTCCTATCTGTGAAAAAAATAGACATATTGTGAGAAATAGAAAAGTTCTATTGATCATGTTAAGTACTATTATGTATAGCCTCATCAAAAAAGAAGGCTTTTTGAAGCCCTAGAATCAATTGTCAAGGTCAGTTGTAGCCTTCTTTAACTAAATAGACATATCCCAGAATTTGCTTAATGGCATTTGGACTGCCGTGCTTTCATAACAGTAGTGTAAGCATTCATTAGAAGCATAGCTACTCTGGTGTGTGTCATAAGCCTGAAGCCTCATACAGCTTCTGAAGGCACTACAGTTTTGGGAATTCTCAAAACGTGTTCTTCTTGACTTCACAGCTATGGTGCAAACCCCAGCTCATAGTCAGAGAATTCATTAAACTGCCTTTTTATTATAGTCATTCTTTCCAGATTATTCTTTAAGTCTGATCCATTCCTTGTAAAAAAATTAACTTTGTAAACTTAGTATCAATTGATGATATTAGTACTTTGAGTCTACCTTTGAAGCTTGAGAGTGCTCCACGTTTCATTTATGAAACATAAACACAGTATAGCACTAACAACAGGAATTCTGCAGATGCTGGAAATTCAAGCAACACACATCAAAGTTGCTGGTGAACGCAGCAGGCCAAACGGCATCTATAGGAAGAGGCGCAGTCGACGTTTCAGGCCGAGACCCTTCGTCAGGACTAACTGAAGGAAGAGTGAGTAAGGGATTTGAAAGCTGGAGGGGGAGGGGGAGATGCAAAATGATAGGAGAAGACAGGAGGGGGAGGGATAGAGCCGAGAGCTGGACAGGTGATAGGCAAAAGGGGATACGAGAGGATCATGGGACAGGAGGTCCGGGAAGAAAGACGGGGGGGGGGTGACCCAGAGGATGGGCAAGAGGTATATTCAGAGGGACAGAGGGAGAAAAAGGAGAGTGAGAGAAAGAATGTGTGCATAAAAATGAGTAACAGATGGGGTACGAGGGGGAGGTGGGGCCTAGCGGAAGTTAGAGAAGTCAATGTTCATGCCATCAGGTTGGAGGCTACCCAGACGGAATATAAGGTGTTGTTCCTCCAACCTGAGTGTGGCTTCATCTTTACAGTAGAGGAGGCCGTGGATAGACATGTCAGAATGGGAATGGGATGTGGAATTAAAATGTGTGGCCACTGGGAGATCCTGCTTTCTCTGGCGGACAGAGCGTAGATGTTCAGCAAAGCGGTCTCCCAGTCTGCGTCGGGTCTCGCCAATATATAAAAGGCCACATCGGGAGCACCGGACGCAGTATATCACCCCAGTCGACTCACAGGTGAAGTGATGCCTCACCTGGAAGGACTGTTTGGGGCCCTGAATGGTGGTAAGGGAGGAAGTGTAAGGGCATGTGTAGCACTTGTTCCGCTTACACGGATAAGTGCCAGGAGGGAGTATAGCACTGGACACTTAGTCTGTGATGTTAGCTGAACATCACGCCACTTCATACTGTATGCTCTCTTTCAGTATCCCTCTATTCACTTCATTATTCATGCGTCTATCCAAAAGCCTCTACAACTCCCTCAAACTGCCTGCTTCCACTGCTACCCTTCGTCACCCATTCCAGAAACTACCTTCTCTCTGCAAAAAAGCTTGTTCTTCACTTCTTTCTCTAACCTTAAAAGCATTTCCTCTGGTGTTACACATTTCTATCCTACCTACGCTTCTCAGAATTTAAGCCCCAATTTATCAGGTTTCCCCTTAGCTTCTGGTACTCCAAAGAGAACAACCCAAGTTTGTCTGAACTTTCTTTGTAGCTCAAATCTGGGGAGCATTCTGGTAAGCCTTTTCTGCACCCTTTCCATAATCTCCATGTCCTTCCTACAGTGGGGCAACAAGAACAGTGTACAATAGTTCCATAAGACACAGGAGCAGAATTAGGCCACTCAACCCAATGAGTCTGCTCTGCAATTCCATCATGGCTGATTTGTTAACCCTCTCAACCCCATTCTCCTGCCTTCTCAGTGTAACCTTTAACACCCTGACTAATCAAGAATCTATCATCCTCCACTTTAAATATACTCCATACCCTCCCCCTCCTGTCTTCTATCATTTTGGATCTCCCCCTCCCCCTCCCACTTTCAAATCTCTTACTAGCTCGTCTTTCAGTTAGTCCTGACGAAGGGTCTCGGCCCGAAACGTCGACTGTACCTCTTCCTAGAGATGCTGCCTGGCCTGCTGCGTTCACCAGCAACTTTGATGTGTGTGTGGCTTGAAATTCCAGCACCTGCAGATTTCTTCGTGTTTGCGAGTGTAAATCTGGAATTGTCCTTTGATGTTTAGCACATAAGATATTGAGCCCCTCATTGGGCCAGCCAGACCTTTCCACCGAAAGCGTCTCCGTATGGCCTGCTGTATCTTGTTTTGTCGAATAAAGAAGCTGCTTCATAGCTGTTAGTGTTTTTCTCCTGTAACTTCATTCACGCAACAATAATTGCCACAAGTAAGTTTATAAAATATTATTCAATGTAAAATGTGCAGCATAGGTAAACAGTAAACAGCTTGCTGTCCTAGTGATGAGGCATCAATGATGACAGGGTGTTCATTGTTTTAATTTATTGCCATACAGCGTGAAGTAGACCCTTCTGTGTGCGCCACCCAACAATTCCCCCAACTAATCATGGGACAATTAACCTACCAACTGGGAGGAAACCAGAGCACCCGGAGGAAATCCACACGGTCACGGGGAGAACATACAAACTCCTTACAGGCAGTGGCAGGAATTGAACCCAGGTCACTGGTATTGTAAAGCATTGTGCTAACCACGACGATGCCCTGCCACTTGTGCAGTTATTAGTCTCACAGCCTGGGGGGAAAAGTTGTTACCCAGTATGGAACTCCGAGTCCTGATGTTCTTCTTGCTCCTTCCTGATGGTAGTGGGTCAAGGATATTGTAGGATCGGTAGCAGAGTTTTATTTTGAAGGCTGATATGATTTTAACTCTTCCAATCTATAATGGAAAAAAATAAAGATCAAAATTAATTGCTGTGGCTGTTCGATAAATACCTGTTCTAGTTATTCATAAAATTATATTGTTAATAAATATATGGTATGAATAAAATCTCATAGTATGTCAATTTTGATTTTGTAGGGCAAGTATTTCAATTTGCTAATGACAATGGAGTCACCACCTTTCCCCTGTTCATGCTGACTATCTACTTGTAGGTCATTGCCATTATTGCTGCTGGATTTGCTGCTCGGAAGCTATTCACCATAGCGAAGTATTTCCCTCTGATTATTTTATTCTTAATGCCTCTCAGACTTGGAAAATACAAGACCTTCATGCAGTCTTCTCCAAAATGGTACAATAAAACTCATGAACTTGGTGAGGTAAAAGAAGTCCTTCGTCATATCAAGATGCTCTTTACCTGTAACTTAGTTTAGTGTGCCTCTCACTGTTGTAATTCCAGAGCAATGTCTCTGAAACCAAGAAAAATAAATCAACCAATATGATTATTAAAGCAAGGTATTGGATAGGATGTGCTCTTCCTTGAATAGGTGTGTGAAATCTTTCATTACGTTGACCTGCATTGCCCAGAAGTTACCACCTCTGGCAGCCCTGCTTCTTCATGATAGCACGGAAGAGAAGCCACAGCCTGGATAACCGTTGACTATCTGTTCATTTCCATAGATGCTGCCTGACCTGCTGAGCTCCTCCAACATTTTGTGTGTATTGCTTTAAAAAAATTCTCTGGAATTTATATGGAGCTCATAATTTACTTTTTTTTAAACAGCATGATTAATTCCAGTGAGCCTTGGCTGAAATCACACTGTCCGCTATAGACTAATGCTTCTTAAAGGTGGTAGCTCATGCACGGGTGAAGCAGAATGGGTCATAACATTGCATTTCATCAACCAAATCGAAATACATCAAATCTCACCCCAAAGAATGAGCTACAGGAAGCGATTTGACCAAGGAAGCCTTTGCATTCAGAAGTACTCATTTTTAAGTGTGTGAAATGTTGCTTTTATTATTTGTGTTACCTTGCCAAAATGATGCATCATCATCATTTACTGAATGAGTGGGATACAATTTCCAGGTATATTTAAATAACCCTGCTTGTCTATCTCCAGGCACATTGTTGCTAAACAGAGCAACAAAAGTAGTTTTGTCTGTACACGCACAAAAATGTGCATGAACTCAGTAGCGCTTTTATCTATTACACAATGGATCAGTCCCGTAAACTGTTCAGTATTGTCCCTGAGTCCCTTGACACTAATTTACATTGCATGGTAGATTGCAGATAATCAAACATAATAAACTGACACTTACACCTAAGTGTTGTATTGCCTGAGGTGATTTAGCTCAGTGCAAACCATTCTACTGCTGGTGTACTTTGCTAATTGCATCATAGATTTCCTCCTGGTGAACTCAAGCCAAATTAACACCAGGGCTTTAATGTACCTGAGTGCTATTATCATTTGTACAGACAACACTGCCAGATCCTTTTGCACTTAGTTACATAAACATTAGTGTTAAATGATTGGCTGCTTGCAATTGTTGACAGACTGCAGCCTTATGGGAGCCTGAGGATGAAACCAATCAGGAAGTTAATGAGGAGAAAAATTACCACTGTGGCTGCACTGTAATTACATTCACACTAAGCAACAAAATGAGGTGTTGGTGGATTTGAACTCAGCTGTTATTTGTAAAGGTCAGGTGGGTCAAGGACCCTTCAATTGGTTCATGTATCTTCCGTGGCCAGTAACCTGATAGGTTATTATGGTGCACGACTATTGTGGCTAGGCTGGTTTCACTTTTTCTTCCTTTTATGTGCTATTTTGCCAGCCGTATCTCACAGACAAGCATCTATCTCCTGGTTCTAGAAACAAGTCAAGTTATTGTGGTTTGGTTAAGTTGTTATTTCAATAAATATTCTTGAGATTGAGGACTCAACAGGAAAATCTATTTATTTAGATGTAAAGCACAAAACAGGCCCTTCCAGCCCTCTGAGCTGCGCCGCCTAGCAACATGCCGATTTAACCCTAGTCTAATCATGGGACAGTTTACAATGACCAGTTAACCTACTGAGTGCTGCATCTTTGGGCTGTGGGAGGAAACCGGGAAGGAACGCTGAAATTGGACTCCAAACTCCGACGTCCCGAGTTGTAATAACGTTGCACTAACTGCTGTGCTACTGTGGCACCCCAAGTCAAACGTTTTCTTTATTCCGGGATAATTAACCATGCCGATTTATCTGCTGTGGTAAGAAAGTTTAGGAATACATTTTCCTTTGCTTTAATAATGTGGCCTTCTTTTCACTGGTAAGACCTGACGTAGATTGGGGGACCGCATTATCGAGCACCTCACTCCAACCACAAAAGCAGGGTTTCCAGACGGCCAACCATTTTGTTTCCAGTCCCCATTCCCGTTGCGACATGTCGATCCATGGCCTCCTCTACTGCCATGCTGAGGCCTCTCTCGAGTTGGAGGAGCAGTAGTCTGGGTAGCCTCCAGCCTGATAGCGTGAATGTTGTTTTCTCCAGTTTAGGATAATTTTCCCCCTCCTCCTTCAGTGTCACCTCAATGTAATAGCAAGGTAGTGGAAGGTAAATGGCTCATTCGTAATAAATACTTTGTTTTGCCTCTGAAGGAGCTTTCTGAAGAATTGATACATTGGATTGTTATACCACATGGGTAGCACTTTGAAAATGCTTGAGAAATCCTGAGGCCAATTTCAGCATAAGAATCATAGAAAAGTACAGCACAGAAACAGGCCCTTCAGCCCATCTAGTCCATGCGGAACAATTTAAACAGCCTACTCCCATCGATCTGTACTGGGCCATAGCCCTCCATACCCTTACTATCCATGTACCTATCCATATTTCTCTTAGACGTTGAAATCGAGCTCACGTGCACCATTTGTGCTGGCAGTGTGTTCCACACTCTCTCTGAGTGAAGAAGTTTCCATCTCATGTTTCCCTTAAAATTTTCAACTTTTACACCCAACCCATGACCTCTGGTTGTAGTCCCACCCAACCTTAGTGGAAAAAGCCTGCTTGCATTTACACTATCTCTACTTCTCATAATTTATTGCCCATTTGTTTGAAGCAAGCACATTGCCAGGTTCCATTGCTACATGGCTTCATAATTTGGAGCTGATGATCTCTGGCTGTCACAAATCCTATAGGGAGGAGGATCCCAAGATAATGCTGCAGAGAGAACCATGACCATACTGGCATCTGCTTACTCTCACTATTCCAGCTTTACAGAAAATTAATGGTAAAAGTTTGGTAGTTGTAATTTAGTGATTTGCTAGCTAAGGTACTTGAGATGCAAGCTCCACCCATTTTCAGTCAGGTTTATACAACGAGGCTGAGGATCCAGATTTTTATGTGCAGACTATCCATTATCTTTTTCAGGCAAGTGCACAAATTAAATTAATCAGCTTCCAATTTGGTGACTGGATTACTGGCAAAGAAACTTGAGAACAGGATTTGCAAACTAAAACTTATCTCCCAGTGATTGTTTTTCATCCACAAATGGCAGTATGTTACTACCAATGAAAACAAAAAATGCTGAGGGCTAAATCAGCAAGTTAGCCAACATCAGTCGAGGGCTATGGTCCATGGTTGGTCATGTCTTACGAACTTGATTGAAATTTTTGAGGAAGTGATGAAGATGATTTGATTGATGAAGGTATGACAGCACTTCTACCTCCTTAGAAGTTAGCGAAGGTTTGTCATGACATCTAATGCTGTGACAAACTTCTGTAGATCTGGTGGAGAGTATATTGACTGGTTGCATCAAAGCCTGATATGGAAATACCAATGCCCTGAAATGGAAAATCCCACAATGGATTTATAACAAGTAAAGCCTTCCCCTCCATTGAGGACATCTATACGGAGTGGTGCTGCAGGAAAGCAGCTTCTATCATTAGGGCCCCCCCACCAAAAGATCATGCTGTCTTTTTGCTGCTGCCTTCAGGAAGAAGGTACAAGAATCTCAGGTTTAGGAACAGTCATTATCCCTCAACTATCAGGCTCTTGAGTCAGTGGGGATAACTTCACTTGCCCCATAACTGAACCTGTTCCCGCAACCTATGGACTCACCTTCAGGGACTCTTCATCTCATGTTCTTGATATTTATTGTTTGCTTGTTTGTTTATTTACTATTTTCTTTTGTATTTGCATAGATTGTTGTCTTTTGCACACTTGTCCCTCTATTGGGTGCAGTCTTTCACTGATTGTATTATGGTTCTTGGATTTACTGAGTATTCCTGCAAGAAAACGAATCTCAGGGTTTTATATTGTGAGGCATATGTACTTGGATAATAAATTTAATTTGAACTTTGAAGGTAGAACAGTGGATGTTACTGACATGGATTTTAGTAAGGCATTCAATAAGGTAGGCTCCTGCAGAAGATTGAGATGATTGGGATTCATAATGACTTGGCTGCTTGGACTCAGAATTGGCTTGCCCATAGAAGACAGAGGGTAATGGTCAATGGGTCTTCCTCTGGCTGGAAGTCCGTGATAGTGGTGTTCCATAGGGATCTGCAGTGGGACCTCTCTGCTTTTTGTGATACGTATAAGTGACTTGGATGAAAATGTGGATGGGTGGATTAGTAAGTTTGCAGATGACACAAAGGTTGGTGGCATTGTGGATAACGTAGAACTTTGCCAAAGGATACGGTTCAGCTTTGGATGTGGGCAGAGAAATTGCAGGTGCAGTTTAACCTGGCCAGGTGTGTGGTGTTGCACTTTGGAATATCAAATGTGAAGGGAAGGTATATAGTTAAAGACAGGACCCTTAACAGTGTTGATGTAGAGGAAGGCTTTGGGGTCCATATCCATAGCTCACTGAGAATGGCTCCACAAGTTAATAGGGTGGACGAGAAGGTGTATGCTGTGCTTGCATTGGGTTCAAGAGTCAGGATGTAATGCTGCCGCTGTGTAAAATTGTGGTTAGGCTGCAACTGGAGTATTGCATTCACTTCTGGTCACCACATTATAGAAAGGATGTGGAAGCTTTGCAGAAGATGGTTACCAGAATGCTGCCTAGATTAGAGGGCAAGTTCTGTATGGAGAGGTTGAGAAAATTTGGATTGTTTCTTCTGAAGTGGCAGAGGCGTAAGGGAGAGCATGGGAAGTATCTTTTCTCCAGTGTTGCAGTGTCTAATACTGGTTGGCGTGTGATTGAGGTGAGAACGGGAGGGTCCAGGTGTGGGCAGATGGGACAAGGCAGAATAACAGATCTGAACAGAGGGGATGAGCTGCAGGACCTGTTTCTGTACTGTGGTACACTACACAGAGAGTGGCAGATGCCCGGAGTGTGCTTCTGGGGTGGTGGTAGCAGAGGACGCAATACAGGTGCATAAGTGTTCTTAGATAGGCACGTGAATGTGAAGCAATTGGAGAGATATGGACCATGTGAAGGCAGAAGTAATGAGATGTCATTAGCTTAATTAGTTTGGGATATCATGTGCCATAGAGTCTGCTGCTGTGCTGTATTGTTCTGTGTTCCAGAGGGAGAATAGAATACCATTTCAGGTTGATTGCAATCAGCATTATTGCAGGCTTTCTCTTTGTCCTGATTCCTGGCATGCGCTCACACAAGTATCACTTTTTCATAGGACTGCACTCAAACGTTTCCCACGTTATATTTCTAGACAATATGGAAATCACAAGATATACTGGAACATTGCTCCTAGCACCCAGCCTACCTCCTCCAGTGCTTAAGTATTCAGGAGGAATTCCGGGATCATAATCAAAAGTAGAAAACATGCCATTTCTACTTCCTAAAACAGAGGTGCAACCTAATTGTTAGACATCTCAGCTGCTGTCACTTTACTAAGCAAAAATTCGGAGCCCTTCTTGCAGTAAAGGACTAGCAACAATGCTTGCCCTTCTAAAATATCAGGGAAATCATTGTCACTTTAATTTTTTTTGGCATTACTGTTCAATACTTATGTTTTATAGATTCTTATGAATCAGTTAAATGAATATCGTTCAGGACTAGAGTTTTCTGGTTTTGGCCATTTCTAGGAGACGGTGGGGTGGAATGGGAAGTTGGTAGGCGATAGTTGCTGTGCTCTAGTTGTAGAATGTATCTAGTGTTGAGGAGTTGATGGATGGAGATAACCAGACTTCAGTAGGAAGGAGCTCATTCTTGCCTACATGGCCATTAGGCTTAAGATTTCCTCTGCAAAATCCTTGTTACAGGCCACTGGTCTAAGCCATTGTGGCTGCAGTTTGGTGGGATTCAAAACCATAAAAATTATATACGATTCCTACATTTTTCAACTGGCTGATATATTGATCACTTTCATCCTGATTAAAGTATTATAAAGTGTCATGCCTTTACCATAACCTCAACAAAAAAGTATGGAGACGAGGGGCTAAATGGCTTGGAAGTTAAAGAGCAAAATAAATTGCTGGAGGAACACTGTAGCTCAAGCAGTATCTTTAGAAGGAGTAGACCCTTGATGTTTCAGATCAAGATCCTTCACCTGTACCAGAAGAGTAGAACACAGTATTTTACAGGGCTGGACGGGCCTTTCAGCCATGATGTTGTGCTGATGCTGATTTATACTAAATGCCTTTTTCCTGTGTATCATCATAGAGAGGAGATGCCCAGTATAAAGAGGTGAGGGGAATTGGTGCGACAAAATTTAATGAACGAATTCCGTTGTTTAGCTGATTATTCTCGTTGCTGTCATAGGGGATACTTTTGCATTTCAGATATAGAGCATGTTCTCTGCTCTGCCCAAATAAACCCAAGTCCAACTGTAGAAGAGAACCTGGTACTATAGGAGGATACTCACCATTTCCAGTAACAGCTTTCATTATAACTTATAATTGAAGTTGTTTGTTTAGTGTGCAGTTAGCACGTGGATGGAATGAAACTAGTTAAGTTATTGCACAGACAACTACTGCGACGAGTTACAAACTGTGCACCTTAAAGAGGAATAGCTCATTGCTGGAATCTGAAGCAAACCACTGCTGAAGGAACTCAGTGGGTCAGGTACCATTTGTGGAGGCAGAGGGCAGTGTTTCAGGTTCCTCCAGCAGTTTGGTTTTTGCTGTATCTGATGATTTGCAGTCTACATGTCTACAAACTTCTATTTATCAACACAAAAAACTTGGCATGTCCCCTTTGAAGCTTACCAATTGTTATCAACACACCATCAAAAACATCCTACCTGGACGCATCATGGCTTGGTAG
The DNA here is from genome assembly GCF_963921235.1 of Mobula hypostoma. NCBI lineage: Eukaryota > Metazoa > Chordata > Chondrichthyes > Myliobatiformes > Myliobatidae > Mobula > Mobula hypostoma. The sequence goes on from NC_086112.1 coordinate 55,044,882, forward strand.
GGCAGATGCTCTGCTGATGACCGCAAGAGAGTTGTGGAAGCATCTCAGCACATCATGGAAACCAGTCTCCCCTCCTTAGACTCTTGTCTGCAGTTCTTCCTACCTCAGTAAAGCAGGCAGCATAATCAAAGACAGAACCCACCCTGGACTTTCTCTCTTCTCTCTCCTCCCATCAGGCAGAAGATACGACAGCCTTAAAGCATATGCACTGGGCTCAAGGACAGCTTCAATACCATTGTTATAAGTTTATTGAACAGTTCCCTAAATACATAAGGCGGACTTCACTCCAATCTACCTTGCTGTGGACTTGCACCTCACTTTCTACCTGCAGTGCACCTTCTCTCCAGCTGTTACACTTGCTTTTAATTACACTGTTGTAATTAATTGATTTGTATAAACTGTATGCAAGATTTACACTGTGCTTTGGTATACATTGCAATTTTACCAATCATTGTATTGTTCTGCATAACCATTTTACTGAAATGTATTTTAGTCTCGAGAGTTCACAGTTCTTATAGTCTGTGAAGGGATGATGTATGCTTGGGAGATTGCCAGTGGTCAGTAGATGCAGATGAAGAGTAAATTTCCCTCCACAGATGCTGCCTGACCTGCTGAGTTCTTCTAGCAGATTGTTTGCTACTTCAGACTCCAGTATCTTTAGTTTCTTGTTCTCCAGATATCTGTACCATTCTCTGGTTGTCAATACTGCAACCATAACTAAAATTTGAAACATTCAGAAACAAAGGAAAGCAGAAGAAGATAGAAAGCATTTTGAATTTATTTTAAAGGAGGATGCAGTTTAGTGTGATTCGGTAGAGAGCTGCTTGCTTTTTGATCTATATCTCGCAGACTCACTTCTGACCTCCTTCATTCTGGCCTTTCACACTGCCCAATGGTGCCAACTTCCAAACAAAGAGCAGGGTAAGGTAAACAGAGTGGTTAAAACAGAGCACAGGACAGAGAGGAGGTGAAGGTGTGGAAATCAGACAGGATAGTGAAGGCTAGGTGGGCTCAGGAGGTGTGGAAGTGAATTAGAATGATGACTTGGCTGAGTTACTAGTTATGAAATTCATTTCTTTATGACATTACAAGAAAACAAAAATAATTTGAAATGTTTTGAAGAGTAAGGCTATCTAAATAGCAGGCTGCATGGGAGCATCTTTCTTACCTTGTTACCTTGAACCGTCTACTATAATTTTAATTTTCTTGGAGAAGGCATTCATTATTTTAGAATCTTCATTTGATAATTTGCCTTCATTCCAGTTTCAAATCCCATTTTTCCTGAACGAAAGAAAACAATGTGATCTTTCTGTTCGCTTGTGATCAGGCAAAGATTCACTCAGCCTCCATGCCAAACTTAACAGTAGAAAAGGAAGTGGGATCCTGTCAGAATAGGAACAACTTTGATCCCAACAGTGAGTGTATCCAGTTTAAGTCTGCTGACTCTCATGGGGTGACTGCAAAACTTACATGTTCCCTCCTCTGCAACTGTCTTGCCTTTCTCTCTAGGAATGTTTTTGCTCCCATAAAGATGAAGGATGTTAGTGCATTGAAATGTGGAACTTTTGCCACTAAGGCGATCAGTATCAGCATCAAGCTTTTGAGGGTAAATATTACACAGCCAGCTCTAGAACAAGTCTATTCCCCTCTGACAGTCACCTTATTCTTAGACACTAGTCCGTTATCAACTGCGTAAAAGAATTCCTTACATGTCAGCTTCATACTGTTGGTTATCCCATGGTACATCTGAGTGGGATTGCTCAGTTAGTTTAGATGTTATGTTGTTACCCTCTGCCCAGTCTGTGGAAGGACCATGGTTATTTTATAAGTGGATCTTTATAGCATTTGGGAATGTTCTTCCCCATTTGTCTGGACTAGATTGTGCTAGCTCACTGCACAGCCACAAATCACTTGAATTATAGTTTAACAAGTAACTTGTTATTGTGGGATAAAGCAATGTTCTCCCAAATTATTAGAGACATGGAAAATAATTAATCCAGGTTTTCACCGTTTTTCTTTCATTACAGTATTTTCACCTTCCAGTAATCAGGACTCAGGTTTGATCTCTCTGTCCAGCAGTTCCCCTGTCAGCAATGGAAGTATTAAACAAGAATGTGAATCTGTCGCCGACTCTGGCACCTTCTCTGTCGATTCCATTATTGAGAATGCAGAGTGAGTAGTGACAATGATGTTTAAACTGCTGGGTCATACCATCTGAAACCAGTTCTCCGCTGCAATGGAAAAGAAAAGGTTTTTGTTGTATTCCTTACACTGTTGTGGATAGCTTCAAAAACTACAGTTCAATAAATAATGCAAGAGCAATTAATTACTAACATTTTGCCACCCTGACAAAGTTTTACTTGATAGAATAAAGATAAAATACCCTGTGGTGTATTATTTGCCAGGCTGCATACACTGACTCCAAATTCCCACTTTTAAATTTTTATGAATCATATGTACACTTTGATTGTCTAATTGTTAATTAATAATTGGCTGATTTTCAAAACTTTGATCATTCTGGGCTGATGGACTATTGTTTCTGTTCATTAACTGTGCAGAAAATTTATTGCCTCTTTTGTAATGCATGATGCTCTCCCTTGACCAGGAATAAAAGCTTTTCTCAGCCTCACAAACTATACATTTCTTTTGTAGTCAAAGGGTATACAAATTAATATTGACAAAAGATAAACAAAAATCACTGTGCAATTAGCAAGAGCATATCACTAATGTCACTGATATTTTATCAAGGAACTTCGGGAAACAAGCATACGACAACTGATTGAGTTTGAAACCCAAGTAGATATGCACATCTCTAGATCTGTACTACATGCCATTCTGTTTTTTCTTCTTGATATTTCCTAAAATTGAAGTTCGATATTGAGATTTGCTACTTTTTATCCTAAGGAGTTCATGGGCCTAAAGTTCATTTTTGTAATATTAGTCGCATATTTATGTGAAATGTCCTGCTATTTTAGCAAACATATAAACATATCTCCAAGCTGTGAAAATGAGCAGAAACGTGAATATGTTTCCTATTATTCAAACAAAACCAATTATCTGTTATAAGTACCTAACAGCTGCCCAAACAGTTATGAAAGTTGTATAGTTCTAATCTTGATTCTTGGGACATTGGATATTTTAGGCATCATTGTTTGACTTTGAGTTAAATTCTTCAAACTAGAGATAAAAAGATTTTAAAAGTCTAGCTTTGCATAGACAGAAAGAAGTGCAGATGTTGGAATCTGGAGCAACATGCAAAGTGCTGGAAGAACACAGTGGCCCTTCATAATGTTGCCTGACCCTCTGAATTCCTCTAGCAATTTGATGATCTAGCTTTGTGTGCCTTATGTTAATTTGTGATATAACTTAACCTTTAAAAACATTAAAATCTAAAGCCAACCAAATTTAATGTTTGCATCCTAAAATACGTGCCACCATGTTACCCCCTTCTCCAGTGATAAAAGATGATGTTCTCTTCATGAAGCGTTTATGTACATTTTACATTAAGTGTTGAACATATAGATATGAACATTTACAAAAGAGAAAATTCTAAGTAATAGTTCCCCTAACATCATGTACACTCTGAAAAGCAGATCCTGAATTTTTACAACATGGTCTTCTTTTCTCCCTTCCCTGTACCCAGAATAATCATTAAATGGGACTACAAAGTTCAAAATGTCAGAACTGTACTTAAAAAATTGTATGCAACCTAAAATGCTTGTACTATAATTTGAATATGCATAGTATTGTATTTCATATACCTGTAATAACTGTGACACAGTCAAAAGCAGATACTGAAGACATTGAAACATTGTCCTCATCAGGCTTTTGTCACACACAAGTTTAGGGTGGCAAGTGAAAATTAAAAATATTTGCAGTATTACCATATGGTGTGTCATTTTAATAGTGAACCGATGTCTGTAAACTCCAACTTTAATATGTTGTCTGCACTTGGCTAAATGTATATTAATTTTATATTTATTTTGTGTGTGTGTGTGTGTTATTTTATTGAGAGTAAAGCTTCTGCACCAGAATATAGAAAAGATATAACTGATGGGATATGTCACAGCAGTTTCAAAAAGGAAATGTTATTGAAGTCCACTTTTCAGCCCCTAAATTTAAGACTTTTTTCTAAATTAAAGGAATAACATGATCGGAACTGTGCAGCCTCTGTACGTTACTTATCGCCACCATTTAGCTGGCCTGTGGTGTTGTGGCATCCACACTGGACTTCAAAGTCAGTGGTCCCAAGTTCAAATCCAGTTAGTTCCTTGCACGCTTTCCATCCATGCTGGGTTGAGTGCTGGGCCTCGTAAAAAACAGAGAAATGCTAAAGAAATGGCAAGGTTGTCACCTGACTCGCCTCAAGGTGTGAGAACCATTGGCATTAAGAATCACATAGTGGGTTAGTGCTCTTTAACCCATTTGCCTATATTGGACACTTGTGCTATGAATTCCTGGTTTAGTGCTATTTGAGAAGAGTGTCCTGTACTGCACCCCCCACCATTGCAGTAACCTCCATGGAGACATACTTACATGATAACTCAACCACACGTGCATGCACATTCTTACTTGTGAACATTTGTTTTTCTCTCGTTGGCATATATGTAAAGACTTTAAAAATGTGATTTTTGGGAGTAAACACTTCACAGCACAAAGTCCTCAAAGGCCCTTGCATTCTCTGAGACTCAAAGTGTTGTTGATGACAGATACGACAGATTCAGTTATATATATTTTTTCACATGCATGGAAATGGTTAACTTTAAAGAAGATTTGGAAGAGTAAAGAAATATAGTTTGCAGTGTTCTTGACTCCAAAAATGATGGCCTTAGCAGAGTTGTAGGAGGCTTATGCTGCTCTGTTTTACTTCTGTGTGCATTATTAATGCAAATTTAGTTTTCTTAAATAATTGCAGGCTTTCATGATAATTCTGTATTTGCAATATTCATTAAATTCGTTCAATGACTTTCGCATTTACAGTAGAAGTATCACTGCAAAGAGGTATCACTTTGTATATAGGTTATATGCAAAGTGACTCCTGGGTGAAGATGTCTTCCCCCCACATTTGACTTCAGAAACATACCAGTATTAATACCTGATCAACACTACACAGGTTTATCACTGACATGACACTGGAACCAGGCATTATCACTGATACTAAACAGGCCGTATAAGTCTACCTAAGTGTTCCTTTCTCTGGTTCATAATTTTTAGCTTATTGAGATAACTCATTATATGGAGTATGAACTCGTTTTTTATATATAGGGAGTGGAAAACCTTGTTATAAGCAGAAGAAACTTTTGAAACATTGCTTACTTGTGAAAGTGTTACAATTAAGGCATGAATTTTGAGGGTTACATTTGATCAAACTATGTTCTTTGAAAGGGTGGAAAACACTGCATTTAGTTGGCAAGTCTTAAACCATGCATTCAAAATTTTTAATCTGTTTTAACTGTTGAAATATGGCACAAGTACCTTCTTGTCATTTGATTAGTGACATTGTGGACAGTGGGAAGATTTTCCATATTCACTGCTCCATGTGAAAGTATTATGAAGAAGCATACTTCAGGTTTTGATCATAGAGTATCTGGCAGACTAAACCTTCGAATGTCCATGCAATTGTTTTTGTCAGTTGCACTTCCTCACGCCCAAGGATTGATTCTAATTTCCTTTTCATGAGCTTTTAACCAGAGCAGTGTAATTAAAGAACTCACTTCATCCACATGATTTCTGCAAAAGGGTGATAGCGAAATTGTTGCCATTCATAAACACTGGCTGATTTTCCTTTCTATTAACTTAGAAAGACAAATTAGGCAGTATTTATAAGAGGCTGCTGATTCAGTGTATCCCTTTTGCATCCACACTGAACTTGAGAGTTACAGCAAATGTCTTCAACTTCAAACAAAAAATTACGGTCATTTCAATTAAACGATCCTGATTTCCTTTCATAAGACGCCTTGAAGAAATCATGCCTTACTTGCTGTTACTAGACAGTAATCATTTTTGATGATGTTGTTTACATTAATACATTTTACCAAGTGTTTTTGAGCAATTTGGTTCTGTGTTGTATGGTTTTTATCATTGTATTGAATATCGCTGATAACATGATTGTAAGCATTGAGGATGTGTATACAGTAGCCACTGACTTAATGTCAGATAAAATTTTTGAATTGAATTTTTGGCGGATGTATTTTTGATGCTGAATGAAGAAAAAGGAAATTACTTGTATTTTCTTTGCTTTGTGCATTAAAAATCTCTCTGATTTCATCACATCCATTGTAATCAATAACTTGGCCATCTTGGTTTTTTTATTAAATGCACTTACTCTTAATTTCATCCACCAGTGATTTTAGGGAGAATAATGTTGAGTTACCTATATGGATCTGACATTATAAATCACTTCTTGAAACCAAATTGTATGGTAGTATCGATTGATCCTGATATATCACAGAAATTTACTGTCACTTCTGTTTTCAATTAAAGATACAATCAGTCAGATAATGACTTAATTGGATTTCACAGAAGATTGAGTTTTATTGCCCTGTGGTTTACGAGTTTAGTTAAGAAAGACCATTTCATCACACTTGTCAGTTTGCAGCAAGAGTGTGTCGTGGCTCTATGTAACAAGCCTGAATGGTAGAGTAGTCACGGTAGGAGCTGGTATTGGGTGTTCACACTATGCCTGTCTGTTGGAGTAGCTTATTAAAATCAATAAAATATGTTCTGAACAATCGGGGTGGCCAGTACTTTATTGTGCTTTCATTTCATAGAAACATAGAAACATAGAAAATAGGTGCAGGAGTAGGCCATTCGGCCCTTCGAGCCTGCACCGCCATTTATTATGATCATGGCTGATCATCCAACTCAGAACCCAGCCTTCCCTCCATACCCCCTGACCCCTGTAGCCACAAGGGCCATATCTAACTTCCTTTTAAACATAGCTAATGAACTGGCCTCAACAGTTTGCTGTGGCAGAGAATTCCACAGATTCACCACTCTCTGTGTGAAGAAGTTTTTCCTAACCTCGGTCCTAAAAGGCTTCCCCTCTATCCTCAAACTGTGACCCCTCGTTCTAGACCTCCCCAACATCGGGAACAATCTTCCTGCATCTAGCCTGTCCAATCCCTTTAGGATCTTATACGTTTCAATCAGATCCCCCCTCAATCTTCTAAATTCCAACGAGTACAAGCCCAGTTCATCCAGTCTTTCTTCATATGAAAGACCTGCCATCCCAGGAATCAATCTGGTGAACCTTCTTTGTACTCCCTCTATGGCAAAGATGTCTTTCCTCAGATTAGGGGACCAAAACTGCACACAATACTCCAGGTGTGGTCTCACCAAGGCCTTGTACAACTGCAGTAGTACCTCCCTGCTCCTGTACTCGAATCCTCTCGCTATAAATGCCAGCATACCGTTCGCCTTTTTCACCGCCTGCTGTACCTGCATGCCCACTTTCAATGACTGGTGTATAATGACACCCAGGTCTCGTTGCACCTCCCCTTTTCCTAATCGGCCACCATTCAGATAATAATCTGTTTTCCTATTTTTGCCACCAAAGTGGATAACTTCACATTTATCCACATTAAATTGCATCTGCCATGAGTTTGCCCACTCACCCAACCTATCCAAGTCACCCTGCATCCTCTTAGCATCCTCCTCACTGCTAACACTGCCACCCAGCTTCGTGTCATCCGCAAACTTGGAGATGCTGCATTTAATTCCCTCATCCAAGTCATTAATATATATTGTAAACAACTGGGGTCCCAGCACTGAGCCTTGCGGTACCCCACTAGTCACCGCCTGCCATTCTGAAAAGGTCCCGTTTATTCCCACTCTTTGCTTCCTGTCTGCTAACCAATTCTCCACCCACACCAATACCTTACCCCCAATACCGTGTGCTTTAAGTTTGCACACTAATCTCCTATGTGGGACCTTGTCAAAAGCCTTTTGAAAATCCAAATATACCACATCCACTGGTTCTCCCCTATCCACTCTACTAGTTACATCCTCAAAAAATTCTATGAGATTCGTCAGACATGATTTTCCTTTCACAAATCCATGCTGACTTTGTCCGATCATTTCACCGCTTTCCAAATGTGCTGTTATCACATCCTTGATAACTGACTCCAGCAGTTTCCCCACCACCGACGTTAGGCTAACCGGCCTATAATTCCCCGGTTTCTCTCTCCCTCCTTTTTTAAAAAGTGGGGTTACATTAGCCACCCTCCAATCCTCAGGAACTAGTCCAGAATCTAACGAGTTTCATGTTCATGTTTCAAACACTTTGTAAAGAAAGAACAATACTTCTTAAGACAAAAGAAGTGCAAAAAAATGAATTATTCACTCAATCAGAAAGTAAATCTCCTGTAACAAGTGGATGACATCATCAAACTTGATGAAGCATTGTTAATTGTTGGGAGTAATGTTTAACTGGGAATAAGCCTTTTCTGAGAAATGTGAAAATTAGGGCCTTCTGTGTGAAGATACTCCTTTACTGAGGGATCAGTTTTCTTTGGAAAAAAATAATTAAAATCAAGTTTTATTTATGGTTGTAGGAAGATTATCTGGAATTGGATTTTGTTTTAATTTGCATGTATGAATTTTCGAAATACAATGAGACAGAATATTTCCACTATCTAGTATTGCAATCATTCTTAAACATGACAAAAATCACTGAAATAATTTAAAAACTAAATAATCAATTGAAGCGATTAAATCAAGATAATCACACAATGATATTCAGATGAATAACCTCAAATGACACCATAAGCTCAAAAATGATAGCATTGTCAGTTTGTTGCTGACATCTGAAATCTTTAACATGAGGTTGTGAACTGGCTCTTACATGAGTGTCACACAGTGGTATCATGCATTTTAGAGTTTGTTGAGCTTTATATACTTTGGAATAGTTTTATACTAGTAATGATATTGCATGTTTTATTTAATACTTACTAACTGTACTGAGAAGAGAATTATTGAGTGATTTCTTTCTTGAAATACAGCATAACATTCGAGCCATGTGCCCAATCATCCTCCAATTTAATCCTTGCCTAATCATGGAACAATTTACAATGACCAGTTAACCTACCAACTGGTAGACCTTTGGACTGTGGGAGGAAAATGGAGCGCCCAGAGGTAATCTACGCGGTCATGGGAGGCATTGAACCTGGGTCACTGGTATTGTGCTGAACGCCGTGCTGTCTCAATCTTCACTATGTTTATATCTTGAAAGAAGTTACAGTTGCTAACTGGGAAAGGGTTCCTTATTTATCATTCTCCATTGATAATAGAAAAGTAGAAGGAGTTATTTGACCAAAACCCATTAAAGATATTATGCAATGCTGTTGTGGCAACAGCATCCAACAATGAACAAACAATACATCGCTATTCACGATTCTTAAACTTGCCCATGGGCTATTGTCCAGAAAATTGCAGTTAGAAATCCAAGTCAGTATGGGAATGACAGAAATGGAAGTAGAAGTAAGCTTTTTGCCCACTGTGCCCGCTCTTTACCATTCATTAAGATCATGGGTGCTTTTTTAACCTCTACCATTTCCTTGCATTAACACCATATCCCTTAATTCCCTCAATAATAAAAAAATATTCTGCCTTTATTCAGCTGTGCAAGTGAACCTCAACAACCCTCATGGGCAATGGCTTCCAAAGATTTTCTTTACATTTGCACTTTTAATGGTTATTGCCTTATTTTGAAACTTGGTTCTGGATATCCTAGTCAGGAAAAATGTATCAGGCTGCATAAGAATTTTATATATTTTAATTAGATCACACTTCTTTCTCATCACAAACTCATCTGACTAATCTCTCCTTATTTGACAAACCCTCTATTGCAAGATTCAGTATAGCAAACCTCCTGCATCACAAATATATCAGAGACTGAACCTGTACATGTATTCCAGATGGGAGCAAGATGACAATTCTTGTACTCAAATTCCATTGCAACGAAGACAAATCTTCTCTTTATCTTCCTGTCTGTAACTGCCCATGAACATAGCAATATGTGTGCAGGACAAAACTCAAATCTCTCACCACTTTAAAAAATAATCCCACTTCTGTTTTTTTTTACTAACATGAATGTTTACCGCACTATAATACATCTGCCATGACCTCACCCTTTATTTAATTTGAGTCTGTCCTCTGAAGCTTCTCAGCACACTACCACTCAGCTTTGATAACACAATACTTGATTCCTCATGTGCATTGCGATCAGCTGGGATGCCAGCATCGATCCCTGTGGCATCCCTTTGTTACAGCCTTCCAACTTGAGAAGGATCAGTTTATTTGTCTTCTCTATTTTCTGTCTATTTAACACTCACCAGTCCATGCCAATATGTTAATTTTAACAGCCAATGTGTGCCTTGATTGTTTGCGCCATCTGGACATAAAGACTGATTTCAAAGTCAAGTCAAGTCACTTTTTATTGTCATTTCAACCATAACTGCTGGTACAGTACACGGTAAAAACGAGACGACGTTTTTCAGGACCATGGTGCTACATGAACAATACAAAAACTACACTGAACTACGTAAAAATACAGAAGACTACAGACCTACCCAGGACTGCATAAAGTGCACAAAACAGCGCAGGCATTACAATAAATAATAAATAAGACAATAGGCACCGTAGAGGGCAGTAGATTGGTGTCAGTCCAGGCTCTGGGTATTTTGAGGAGTCTGATGGCTTGGGTGAAGAAACTGTTGCATAGTCCGGTCATGAGAGCCCGAATAATTTGTTGCCTTTTGCCAGATGATAGGAGGGAGAAGAGTTTGTATGAGGGGTCCGTGGGGTCCTTCATAATGCTGTTTGCTTTACGGATGCAGCGTGTGGTGTAAGTGTCTGTAATGGCGGGAAGAGAGACCCCGATGATCTTCTCAGCTGACCTCACTATCCGCTGCAGGGTCTTGCGATCTGAGATGGTACAATTTCCAAACCAGACAGTGATGCAGCTGCTCAGGATGCTCTCAGTACAACCGCTGTAGAATGTGGTGAGCCATTTTCAATTTTATATAAAATTCTATATCATTATTGTTCCCTAAAAGCCCCTTAGCTCAGGTCATTACTTAACATTTTATTAAATAATGCTAGAACAGCAATAACCTCTTGTTGGTTCTTCAGCATTGTGACCTTATAGACCATTTCTCATATATTTAATCTGTACCCTGTCATTCCAAACATAAGCAGCTTCGGCAGTTGGTCTGAGGCTTAAATAAACTTTGCATATCTCCTGAAACAAATTTAGGGCTTAACCATCGAGAGTCAGAGTTATACAGCAAGGAAGTAGGCTCTTCAGCCCAAATTATTCATGCCAACCAATTTGCTCATCTGAGGGATTTACCTGTGTTTGGCCCTATAGCGGCATAACCTGAACCAAGGATATTACAATATGAAATTGATGGCAAATTCATTTGGAGAAATTGAAATACAAACAAGAATGGAATTATGAAAGGACAAATGAGGAAAATGTTTTCAATTTATTTTAAATCACTAAAAATATGTACTATCAGTATCCACACTTTTATAAATAAACTTCCAGTGCACTGTTGTGTTTTCTATATTAATTTAGAAGTAGGTACTTTCATATAGAACGTAATTTGGACATTTTGGAAGTTGTGAGACAGGCTGGATAAATTAGTTTTTAAATAGAAATTAACTACTCTGCCCCACTATTTATGTATTGGAAATAAAATTCTGATGCCACAGCTTCGCCACTACGATCTATGAACCGGGAAAAAAAAACTTCTAGAATGCAAGTCATGTTGGCAACCAGATGGTGCAAGTTTTCACTGAGCTGTCAGCTGCACAAAGAGCCATTCCTGGTGCTTAAAACCAGTGACTTATAAAATGCATGCTTACTCGTGTATCTGCTTTTCCAACCTCGGTCTGAGATTACTTGGAAATCTGCCTAATTCAGTTACGAAAACGTGTTTTGAAGGTTAAGTGCTCATTTTATCCTAACAAAAGCAGAAAATGTTTCATAGCAAACATGATTTTTATTGGCAAAGGAAAGATCAGATCTGGGAGGAATTTGTCAAAAATACGGGGAGAATGTTCATGGCTACAAATCAGGTCGTTTCTCACTGATCTCCAATGAAAGATTTTGGGAATCTCCATCCACACTTCTACCATCTGTCTTTGGGCTTCATGAGTGGAAATCATCTTTTGCATTAAGTGTTTAAACTGATCCTATCACGATGGGTTTAAGTGCTTATGCACCACTATTTAAGGAAGAGCAAAGTGTTTATTTCGGTGTTCCATCTAATACGATCTCAATAGCAGGCTGTTCATCCAACAGCAGTTCGTGGAACCTTGTAGAAGTAATCTAGAATTGCTTATGTACAGTAACCCCGTTTCACAAAATTGCTTTGAAAGAATCTCGGAGCCTGATAGCCCTGTATAAGACATAATACCAGTGAGAAGCTAAATTCTTGTGTTTAAATCCCATCAAAATACAAAACTAAATACAATTAACATACGGGCTGGATCCAAGAGAAAAGGAACAAAAAGACTAGGCTTGGTTGCTCATGACCGTCCACTCAATTTTACATAATCTGTTTTAATCCTGCACACCCCAAAGGGAGATAAAATTGCCCAAACGATATGACTGGTGATACAGCTGAGGTCACAGCTGCTGTTTTAACCCAGGGTTGGCATGGACAGTCGTTGTGGCTGCCCCACCATGGCATTTGAAAGAAGAAACAAACTAAGATAATAAAAGCTCCAAGTCCAGCCATTTTCTCCCAGAATGCAGCATTTTTACGTCATTCGTTGTGTTTTATTGGGAGTCCGTCAGCATTTGCGTGCAAGCAGTGCCGATTTGACGAGTGCTGATTTGATCCAGGACCATTGCCTGCGATATTCATTTACACTGAAGCTGCAGGCTGTGCAAAGTAGTAACAAGCTGCATATTTCACTGGAATGATGACGCACAGGACTGTTGCTAATACACAGTTCACAAATGATATTTGTCTTGAGTACTGGATAAAGTGGGGGCGGTGGTTTTGAGCCTTACTCCAGCATTGGCTCAAAGATTTTTCCACGTCCCCCTGGCCTTGTTTTAGCCAGGTGCATTCCTTGATCATATCATCAATAATTAGAAATCCTGTGGTGACGTTCCCACCAAATCTTGGCCCTCTGCCAGCCATCTTAATAAATTATCTTCTGCCTGAACGCTGATGCCATCCATATCTTTCCCCCCTCGAATTCTTTGATCTCCCCGAAGGAACCTAACACCAAAACATGCCTAATTAGGAAAACTGCTGTGAACTTTGCATTATTGTAGTTAATTAGTACGTGCGCATTTATGATTGTAAAAAAAACCATTGAAAACCATGAGACGACTAAATTGGAAGCAAATCTGCACTGTTGTTGTCTAAATAGCGATATTACACGACGAAAATATTTTTTAAAACTGTAGCTGTTGGACATCTGAAATGCTAACAACACTCAGAAGGCCAGCCGATACCTAGAGAGAGAGGAAAGTTAACATTTCAAGTTGAAATCCTTTCGTCGGAACTTGGAAAGATAAAACTGGTTCTGCTCATCTGCAAAGTGGAACTTGCAGTCCAAGTGCTTAAATTTCAAGGGAAGTGTTTCCCGATTAAAGGTACACACACAAAAAGCGGCGTGAATGCACTTGGGAAAGATCAAATGTGAATGTAAAACTAAAGGCAAAAAAAAAGAGGGCATTATAAAGTAGAACAATGGGCGTGTCAATGGCAGGCGGGTGGTAGAGAGCGCCGTAGAGTATAACACACAATGGAAGTGTGTTCCAGGTTTTTTAACGACTCTGAATAATTAAATAGCCGCCGAGATGGTCTGTTGCATCCCATAATGTAGAAACGAATTGCATCTTTACATAACATTTCAGTGTGCGACTGATTGAGTTTGCCGGAAGAACTGTGTTACGCATTTGGGAAACGGCCTAATGAAATTACTTTGAGTGAATTCATGAGCAAGTTTTATCTTTAGTTCCCTTCTATTTTGATGCGTTTAGAGTTTACTCTAATTTCCATTAGAGTTGATTAGTTTGTTCCCAAGATAATCAATTTAAGATTCAATCAGTTTCGTAAAGTTTGCGGGTTAAAACTAGGTCGCAACACCGTCATTTTCAGACTTTAGACAAAAACTGATTATGCGTATACAGCGTTATAATTCACAAATGCAAAACTAAAAAAAAAGCACAGCGTTAAATCTGTGGTCGGCTTTCGTACGTTAAATAAACATATCGTTAAATGAAGTTTGCCAGATTTGGTGACTGACAACTCTGACGAGCTTGAAACGAGTTCGCAGTGCCTTCAGCGGTGTTGGGCGTAATCGTTCAGTTAATGACAAGTTAATAACAACTCTTAGTATAATTTTGATATATTAAACAGGAATAGAGGATCGATCACTGAGTTCGCCAGGTAACAAACGAACTTAACCTTTTAATGAAAACAGCAAGCAATAAAATGGGATGCGTTCTTACGACTTTTATTGTATCGTTTGCCCGCTGCTCGTACCGGAGGAGATAATCATGTCTAATGTGTAATCTTGTCGCGAAGTATAACAACGAATAGCGACGCGCACTTAGTGCCGCAGCCCAGTGCTACGGAAAATGAGCATTATTGCCTTTATATAATAATGTGCAGCATATGTTGTTGCTCCGCTCATTTCAAATTACGGGTCTTTTTCACGTGTAGCATCTGTTTATTATGTCACCGCGATGTTTAATGTATGCAACCCTGTGATGGACATATGGTCAAAGAAATCTAACAGCAGGCTGCCCTCCGCTTCAACCACACTAGCATGATGCCCCATATCGCACATCCTCGCACATTTGTTTTTGGAATTAACTTTCATGTCCATGGTTTACAGTGGGGAAAACAAATTCATATGCTGTATTTATGCCCACTTCAACCTGCCAAGATCGCCTGTCAAAGTGCGACATACAGTTTTACTCTCGCACCACATACCAGCAAAATAACTGCAGCAACATCCCCATTAAAGCAAAGCACAGCTATTCCCCACACCCACCCAGCTTCCACCTCTCGCGTCACTGCCGAAGCCTGTGTACTGTTCTGATCTGAATTTGCACCTAGCCCATTATAGTCACCTTGAAACTCCCGACCGCTATTTCCCAATTAAAAGCTTAATAGCCCTGGAAACGGAGTTCATGTGGTGAAGTTTAACATTGCCTCCTGCTCTGAAACGTTTTCTGCTGCGATCCCATTATTTGCTTGAATAAACCCTTTTGAAATGCAGAAATAGGAGTCGGGGTGTCAGGTGTTCCTTGACAATACTGACTCACGCAGGGGACATTTCACCATCCCCAAACTACACCCACAGCCAATCCGGGCAGAGATATATAGCACATATATACAAGAACAACAAAATAAATAAATCCCACCACTCATTCATTTAGCTCCCATAAAACCAGTTCAGGGGTCCGAGTGTGTGAAGTTGCTGCTGTTTAAATCGGCAACATCTCACGCAGTCGAGTGGAATGGAATCGCTGGCGGCCTCAGCGTTTGGGAAAGCGGGGACCTTGTCAAATTACAAATGCGAAAAAAAATGGTAAATCGAAACCAACCCCAAACGGTGCGGTGTTTTTAGAAGAAGTGAGACGGTTGGAAAGGCGGCGCCGTTCATTTTTTCAGTAGTCTGTGGTTTTTATACATAGGAACAGCTCATTTATTTCCACCGCAGTACCTGCAGTCCATTCCGTCAGTGTTAGACTGGCTTTTATTCTTGACAACTGAACATTTGAGCTCAGTACCATGCAATGTCTGCAGGTTAGAACAAAAAATTCGTTTCAGCTCATATCCCCCCTTTTAATGTTTGTATCTTCAATTCTGAGATCGTCTGAAATGGCAAACGAAGGAGATACGTGTGGCGGTATGAACATTCCTACCCGGGACCCGAGTTCATTATCAGGGACTTAACGAGGACACTATTTTCCGAATCAAGTCTGCAAGGACTTCAGTTCTCAAAACTTACCTTACCGACCTTACACCAGATTAAGAGTAACTTGATAATATGACTTTGCGCCGATCGAAAGTATAAATATACATAAAACAATGAAATGAAATTAGGGAATGAGACACGTTTTAGATTTATTCCTCATGGGCACGAGGCCTTTCTAACAACCATAACTGTGAGGTATCGTGATGTGGTTTTTAATTAAAAATTAAAAAGTGAAAGATATAGAGACATACACGTTTATGTGTCAATGAATACTTACCGCGGACACTTATAAATGTAGATGAAAATGACTTTAAAAGCCAACTGGTTTCATACAGCCAAGTAGGGACCGGCGGCAGGTATTCTAACAAAAAGAACGCCGTTTACCTTGAAGGCCACCTATTGCTTAGTTTCTCATCAAAAATAAGCGGATCTCACAGTACAGCATTCCCGGAGATTGCAATGAAACGTCAGTCTGCATTTTAAACTCGTGTCCACCCCACAACCTTGGGTTTAAAGACAGAAAATGAAACTAACCGTGAAACCAGGGTGACACATTGCAAATGCCTGAGCCTGTCCGGAGGGGAAAAGATGGGCTTTTTGACTTTAAACTGCAAAAAGAAAACCACCCCATTTACAGTGTTTGGCAAAAGAACTGCAGGTACTGAACATATGAAATTTAAAAAAAAAAGAAAATGCTGGAAACACGCAGCAGACCAGGCAGTGTCTGTGGACAGTGAAATAATACTGTATTATGCTTCAACGTTTCTGATGAAGAATTGCCAATCTAAAATGTTAAATCTGTTTCTTCTTCAGCAGACGCTGTTAAGCTATATTTTAAAAAATATTTCCATCCCACTTATTTACTGGATTTAATGTACCTCACGGCCCTGGGAAAGGCTTGGGTTGCTTCTGTTCTTCAGGGTCTGTCTCGGATTTGGAAATGGAGTGACCTGTAACAGGAATTTATATTTCCGACCTGGTTCCAAGATCAACACGAACCAACAACTCACAGTAGAGGGGTGATAGTACTGAGCTGCCAGTACAATTCGACAGCATTTTACAGTTTGAGTACATTAACATATTCTAGTATACATCTTCACACTGTTATCGACGGGAAGGAGGTACAGAAGCCTGAAGGGTCACTCTCATCAACTCAGGATCAGCTTCTTCCCCTTTGCCTTCAGATCTCTAAATGGACATTGAACCCATATACACTACCTCACTACTTTTTTAATTCGGTTATTTTGCACTACTTATTTTAACTATTTAATACACACACAAACACACACACACACACACACACACACACACACACACACACACACACTTAGTAAAACTCAGTTTTCTCTATACAGTATTTATCATGTATTTCTTTGTACTGCTGCTGTAAAGCTAACACATTTCACGACATATGCCGGTGAAATTAAATCTGATTCTGATCTTCGTAAGCGATTACAACAGCCACATACAGTATTACATTAGTTTGATACCACTTCGTGAACTGAGAAACTGCTCCCTTGGTACATTTTTGCAACAATGTTTAGGATAGAACATTCCCGAGACATCTGTCCACCTCATTCTGGTTGTAACACCAAAGATCTGTGCCCCAGAACTGCCTAACTTCTGTCCAAGCTGTTAGGGTACAAATTAAATGGCATGCAGAAGAGAAATAATGCAAGTTATTTGTTTTTAATTTCAAATAACTAGTTATCCTACACTTAGAATGTGAATGGGAGAGGAATGTGAATGGGAGAATGGTACAGAAACAATAATATGAACATCTCAAAATAAAATTTTTTGCAAGGATATGGTGCCATTATTATGGTGCATTTACTCATTTATTTGGGATCTGTGTGATTCAAGTAAAGGCCAGCATTTACCGCGCATCACCAATTGCTCTTGAGAAGACAATGGTGAGCTGCCTTCTCAAACAGCTGCACTCCCTGGTGAAGGAACTCCACAGAGGTGATAGTCAGAGGATTCCAGGATCTATATTCAGTTATGGTGAAGAACCATACCAGGATGGAGAGTTGGAGGGGAGCCTTCAGGTTTAAGAAGTCGTTATTGATCTTGGTGGTAGAGATCATAGGTTTTGGCATTTGCAGGTGTAGACACCTCAACCCCTCCATGCTGCTATCATAGAGGGAATGAATGTCGAGGGTCGGGTGGTGGATGAGACATGATGTAGATGGACTATTCTGTCCGGAGTGTCCTGGCTGGGTGTCACTAAGCAGGTTATTAGTTTGAGCCACCCAGGCAGATGGAGACATTCCATCACATTCCTGGCACGTCTTGTAAGAAGGCATGGAGGGGAGCAAGAAATGAGTCATTTGTCATAGGATACCCATCCTCAGACCTGCTAATGTGGTATCATCTTTATGTGGTTGGTCAAATTGAATATCTGATCAACAGTGACTCTAAGGATGTTGATAGAAGAGAACTCAGCAATGGTACTGCTATTGAATGTCAAATGTAGCTGGCTAAACTCTCTCTTGGACATACACATTGCCTGGCACTTTCCTTGCATGCTCTTGGGTTGTAGTAGCCCAGGCCTGTACATTGTCCAGGTCTTGCTGCGCGCAGACAATGGTGAACTTCCCACCCCTGGTCCTGTTGTGGAATGAAGCTCACTGACAAAGCAGCTGAAAATGGTCGAGCCTGGGACACTGCCCTGAGGAACTCCTGCAACGGAAGTCTTGGGACTGGGATGATTGATCTCCAAAAACCACGGCCACCTTCCTTCCTTTGAAGGTGGGTCTCCAACCAGTGGAATGTTCTCCTCTTGATGCCCATGAACTTAAGTTTTACCAGCAGGGCTTAACACGACACTCAGTCAACTGCTGCCTTGATGTTTAGTGCAATGGCATTCCCCTCTGGAATTCAGTTCTTTAATCTCTGTTTGGACAAAGGCTGTGATATATTCTGGAGCTGAGCCATGCTATTGAAACCCAAACTGGCATCAAAGAGCAGGCTATTAATGTGTAATTGTTAACTGACTGAACTATGATTGGTGCCTTCAATCACTTTCCTCATGATTATGAGAACACTGATAGGGCTGTCATAAACTGAACTGGATTTGTGAAAAAGACATACTGGGCAAATTTCCACATTGTTGGATAGATGATACAGGTGTAACAGTGTTGCAATAGTTTGGTTAGAGGTGCAGCTTGTTCTGAACCACAGTTCTTTCATACTACAGCTGGGATATTGTCTAGTCTCTTAGCCTTTGCTGGAGCTAATCCTTTCGAATGCTGTTTTATCACACAAGGAGTGAATCAAATTAATGGAAGACTTGAAGATCTGAAGAATTGATTTACATGCCTTAGCAGGGAATCACAGGCAGGAGACCAGGTGGATCATCTGGCTGAACTTGGTTGCAAATGCTTCAACCTTCTCCTTAGTATCGCATGCTGAGTCTTTCCTGTGCCCTTACCTGTCCACCAGCATTTACAGCTGGATGTTTCAGGCCTCCAGACTATCGCATGCTGCTGTTGTTACTTAGTACAACTAAAACACAACTTCAAAACAGCTAGTCATAAAGAGAATATGCAGGCTCACACTCGTGGATCGTGGCACTAAAGGACAATGTGAGAGCATATTTAATGATAGGTACTGTTTTTCCTTTAGTGTTATGATATTGTCCTGGTTCCCCACCTTCCAAAACATTTGATATGTTGCAGCTGGAAAGGGAGATTGTTTCTTTACCTAACACAATCACAAAGCTTTTACCTAACACAAGGCTGAAGTTTAGATTTACCATCATCAGCAGCAACATAGTAGAATTCTGAAATGTCAACTGCAAAGATGTTTCAGGAATCCACACCAAGCTCGTCAACTTCATCAACTTTGTCTCTAATTTCCACTCTGCCCTTAAATTCACATGGTCCTTTTCTGACGCCTCCCTCCTCTTTCTCAATCTGTCTGTCTCCATCTCTGGAGACAAATTGTCGAACAACATCTTTTATAAACCTACCAATTCCTACAGTTAACTAGAGTATACCTCTTCCCACTCTATCTCCTGTAAAAAGGATATTCCCTTTTCTCAGTTCCTTCGACTCTGCTGCATCTGTTCCTGAGGATGAGTTGTCCTCCTTCTTCAAAGAACAGGGCTCCCCTTCCTCCACCATAGATGTTGTAGGTGAAGCAACACTTCACCTGAGAATCTATTGTGTCCAGTGCTCCAGATGCAGCCTCCTCTATGTTGGTGAGACCCCTCTTAAATTGGGGACTGCTTCACTGAGCACCTCCACTCCATCCACCAAAAGCAGAACTTCCTAGTGGCCAAACATTTTAATTCCCAATCCCATTCCTGTTCCGACATGTTGGTCCATGGCCTCCTCTTATGCCAAGATGAGGTCACCCTCAGGGTGGAGAAGCCACACCTCATATTCTGTCTGGGTAGCCTCCAACCTGATGGCATGAATATCGATTTCTCTTTCCGGTAAAAAAAATTCCCTCCCCTCGTCCCCTTCTATTCCCCACTCTGGCCTTTTACCTCTTCTCACCTGCCCATCACCTCCCCTGGCCCCCCCTTTCTATTCTCTATGGTCTACTCGCCTCTCCTATCAGATTCCTTCCTCTCCAGCCCTTTACCTTACCTAATTCCCAATTAGGAATTAGATAAGGTAGTTAGATATGGCCCTTGTGGCTATGGGGATCAGGGGGTATGGAGGGAAGGCTGGGGCAGGGTTCTGAGTTGGATGATCAGCCATGATCATAATAAATGGCGGTGCAGGCTCGAAGGGCCGAATGGCCTACTCCTGCACCTATTTTCTATGTTTCTATGTTTCTACCCACCTGCCTTCACCTATCTATCACTTTCTAGCTATCCTCCTTCCCCTCGCCCCACCTTTTTATTCTGGCAGATTACCCCCTTCCTTTCCAGTCCTGAAGAACGGTGTCCACCAGAAATGTCGACTGTTTGTTCAATTCCATTGATGCTGCCTGACTTGCTCAGTTCCTCCAGCATTTTGTGTGTGTCGCAAAGATACATATTTTTCAACTGCGGCAATTAATCTTGGACTAGCAACATGAAAATCATAGTGGTCTTAAAACATACATTTGTCCAGGCCCTTTTGCTTCCTTTCTCATCAAAGATAGATGGATCTCACAGTACAGCGCTCCCCGAGACTTCAATGAATTGTCAGTCTGCATTTCAAACTCATGTCCATCCCACAACCTTTGGTTTAAAGATAAAAAAAAGATAACCATGAAACCAGGGCGACACACTGCAAATGCCTGGGCTTGTCCAGAAGGGAAAAGATGGTCTTTTTGACTTCAAACTGCAAAGACAAAACTGAAACAAAACAATCCCATATACAGTACTTAGCAAAAGTACTGCAGGTACTGGACATACGTAATAAAAAAAGAAATTGCTGAAAACATACAGCAGACCAGGCAGTGTCTGGACAGAGAAACAGTGCTATGCTTCATTATTACTGATGAAGAATTATCAATCTAAAATGTTAAATCTGTTTCCTCCTCTACAAATGCTGCTAAGTTACATTTTTAAACATTTCATCCCACTCGTTAACTGAATTTGCAATTCATCATTCACAGAACACTAAGTATATGAATCTACAGAGCATAGTAGTTCTAATTTTGTGAACTTCTTTAAAATGAAACATCCTTAATGCTCCTGAAAAGATACGATGTTTTATTCCCATTTTTCCACTGTTAAGAGATATCTTTATGGCAAAACTTTTGTGTTTTTTAGCACAAGAATTGGGTCAAGATTTATTTACCATTATGAAGACGATTTCACTTAGTTAGAATTTTAACTAGCAACCGGAAAATCCAGTTCTCTTTGGGACTTAAAAAGTTGATTGACACATTTATAATGTTGAGTAAGGAAGAAAACTTCCAGCTAGTCCTTTTGTAAACCAAGGTATTGACATTTGCAAATGCAACAAGCTGGTACTTCCTAAGATCTCCACCACAAATGTAGTGAGTGCACAGTCAGCAGTTCAGCTGTAACCAAGAGCCAGTCATTCAAGACTGATATTTTTGTACATCAGTAAAATGAATTGGTTACCATCTCCATTTGAATACAAAAAAAGCAGAACAACAAATTTTTGATCCTCTGCTTTATTATAACAAGATATGCAGGGAATAATTTGGGAATAATAACCTAATTTTCCTATTCTTGTATAAAATATTCCTTAGGTACAAACCATGAGATATTGCCTATCAATATTCACTGCTTTTTCACTAAGGTATCAAAATGAGGCATCAAAGATACCACCAAACAACTGATAGTCATTCATTACTTCATAAATTTATAGTTTTGGTTCTAACAGAACTGTTTGCATTTACATTTTCTCCCAGTTTTATTCCAGACTTGGTACAGATGGTGTATTAGAAAGGACAACTGTCAGTCACTGCAGGCGATATCAAGGCAGCATCTAACTAACTGTTATATCAGCACCTTGAAGCTAGTGGGATTCAAAACATCCAATAGTTGGACTTGCATCCAGCATGAAAGAAAGCTCAACATCGTTGCTGGATCAATCACTGAGGCACAGTGTTCCTGTGTTTTTGGACCAACTAACTTCTGTTTCTTCATCAGCGATTTCCTTTTCGTCACATGATGAGGAAAGTGGCTGTTCCCAAATTATTTTATGCCTATCTTGTTATAATTAAAGAGAACATTAAAGAATGTATTCTTTCTTTCTTTCTTACTTTCCTCCTTTCTTTCCTCCTTTTATTCTGCATTCATTCAAGGGACAGGCAATGCTAATATGTATTTTTATTTTTTAGAAATCCAGCTTGGACAGGCTGTTGGAACCAGCAACCCACCAACTTAACCCTAGCCTAATCACTGGACAATTTACAATGATCAATTAGTCTACTAACTGATACGTCTTTGGACTGTGGGAGGAAACGTGAGCACCCAGAGGAAACCCACACATTCACAAGGAGGAACATACAAACTCCTTACAGAGGACATTGCCGGAATTGAACTCAGAACTCCAACGTCCCGAGCATTACATTAACCACCGCTACGCTACTGTGGTACCCTTCCCTAATGTATTGTCCATCCCTAATTGCCCCTGATTGGAGGAGGTAGTAGAATTAGCCTCATCGGTGATTCTAGAGTCATAGACTAGGCCAAGAAAGGAAGGCAGATTTCCTTTCCTGCAGAGGGTATCAGTGAATTAAATGGGATTCCCCAGTAGTTTTGGTCTAATCAGTATTGAGGTTAGGCTTAAATTCCAATGATTAGATAAAAGTTGAAATAAATTCCCCAGCTACTGTGTTCAAATTTAAACTCATTTCTCTGGATGAATGGCCCAGAACTCTGTTTAGCACAGCAAGTGTGTTCGGGATGTCGCTGCAGGATTAAGTGCAGCCGCTTCACAGCTCCAGGTAACCAGGGTTGGTCTGGGCCTGTGTGTTGTCTGTGTGGAGTTTGCATGTTCTCCCCATAACTGTATATGTTTCCATCAGGTGTGCTTGTTAATTGGCAACTTTGAATTATCCTTTGGAGTAGTTAATGAGCAATGGAACCAGATGGGAGTGGAAGTGCACTGAGAGAGACTAAGTTGCGGGGTTGGAGAGAAGTGAGGGAGAGGAGACGAGATGGAACTGATGTGTTGTTCTGGAAGGATCTGGTATGAGCCAAGTTGCCTCCTTCTGTATCATAGTGATTACGGAGTGTAACAATCACAATCTTGTAGCCCAATTAACATTTACACAGTGCCTAACTTTTCCTAAGAACATCATAAAATTGTATTACATTTTACAATTTTCAATAATAACTTTGGAATTATAATCACTGTTGTAAAGTTAGGCAAATAGAAAAATTAAGTCATGTTTAGCAGGATTCCATAAGTTTCAGTGATTAGATAACCCAGAGGAAGGTGAGAAAGGCATTTTGGGCAGTTAGAATTCCACCAAAGCTCGGGTCAAGCATTGCCTAATTCTCGGTTGAACAATGGCTAAGACATTTGAGAACTCTAAAAGTCTTTGAATATTGGGGGTCATGAAGTCACCTGTGGGGAAAGGAGCATCAGTATTGCATCTCATCTGAAACTCAGCTCCAATGACAGTACACCCCTTTTCACTACTGCGTGAAGCAGCTTATGTCAGAGGAGGATTTCAAAAATACAGTCAAAGCTTGCACTGACAATGGCATCCTCAACCTGAAAGGCACCATCTTTGCAGAGATTCCTAATGTCAACAACCTAAAATATTATTGCCAGGAGCTTTACTAAATCCAACACACAACCAATTTCTCAAAAGGACTGGAATACCCTTCACTGCTAAATGTAAACCATTCCTCTTTGAGTATTTCCAGTATTTTCTATTTTTATTATCCAACAGTACCGTGGTTCTTCTGGTATGTAACGAAGTCCATGGTGTGCACGTAATGGACTATCTAACCTGGACCCACAACACCTCCTCATTAATCAAGAAGGCACAGCAGCAGCTACACTTTCTGAGCAGATTGAGGTGTGCAAGGCTCTCCGCCCCCGTTCTAATAACTTTCTGTAGGAGCACCAATGGAAGTGTCCTGTCTGCTTGCATCATGATCTGGCACAGAAGCTGCGAGGTATCAGACCACAAGACCCTAGAGCGGATAGTAAAAACTGGCGTGAGGTTCACGGGGGTCTGTCTCCCCACTACTTGTGACATTTTCTCACTGCTGCTGTTGGAGGTAATACATACATCAGGCTGCTGTTTATTGATTACAGGTCAGCAGTTAACACCTTCATACCTTCGGTACTAATCAACAGGCTCCAAAACCTGTGCCTCTGTACTTTCCCCTGCAACTGGATCCTTGACTGCCTCATCCGAGGAAATAACACTTCCTCACTGACAATCAACATGGTGTGCCTCAAGTACGCATGCTTAGCCCACTGCTCTACTCTCGCTACACCCGTGACCATGTGACTTATTTAAGAAAGGATGTGCTGACGTTGGAGAGGGTACAGAGAAGATTCACTAGAATGATTCCGGGAATGAGAGGGTTAACATATGAGGAACGTTTGTCCGCTCTTGGACTGTATTTTTTGGAGTTTAGAAGAATGAGGGGAGACCTCATAGAGACATTTCGAATGTTAAAAGGCATGGACAGAGTGGATGTGGCAAAGTTGCTTCCCATGATGGGGGAGTCTAGTACGAGAGGGCATGACTTCAAGATTGAAGGGCGCCCTTTCAGAACAGAAATGCGAAGAAATTTTTTTAGTCAGAGGGTGGTAAATCTATGGAATTTGTTGCCACGGGCAGCAGTGGAGGCTAAATCATTGGGTGTATTTAAGGCAGAGATTGATAGGTATCTGAGTAGCCAGGGCATCAAAGGTTATGGTGAGAAGGCGGGGGAATGGGACTAAATGGGAAAATGGATCAGCTCATGATAAAATGGCGGAGCAGACTCAATGGGCCGAATGGCCTACTTCTGCTCCTTTGTCTTATGGTCTTATGGTCTTATGGACTAGGTAGAGCTCAAATGCTATCTATAAGCTTTCCGACGACACAACTATTGTTGGCAGAATTTCAGTTCGCAGAGATAGACCGGCTGGCCGAGTGGTTTGCAACAGCAGCTTTGCACTCATCGTCAGTAAGACTAAGGAATTGATTGAGGATTCAGGAAGGTGAAGTCGAGGGATCACACACCAGTCCTCATTGGGGGATCAGAGGTGGAAAGGGTGAGCTGTTCCAAGTTCCTGGGTGGCAACATCTCTGAAGATCTACCACGGGTCCGACATGTTGATACAATTATAAACAAGGCACAACAGCGGCTATATTTCATTTGGAGCTTGAGGAAAATTAGTATGTCACCAAAGGCATCCACACATTTCTGGGCTATGGAGAAATATACTATGGAGAGCATTCTAATAGGACGCATCACTGTTTGGTATGGAGGGGCCACTGCACAGGTTTGGAAAAAGCTGCCGGAAGTTGTAAACTCAGCTAGCTCCATCTAGGGCACTGGTCTCCCCGGCATCGAGGACACCTTCAAAAGGCGATGTCTCTAAAAGGCGGGCGGTATCTGTCATTAAGGACCTCCATCAGCCAGGACATTTCCTTTTCTCATTGCTATCATTAAGGAGGAGGTACAGGGGTCTGAAAATACACACTCAACATTTTAGGAATAGGGCCTGAAGTATTGCTATCATTAAGGAGGAGGTACAGGGGTCTGAAAATACACACTCAACATTTTAGGAATAGGGCCTGAAGTATTGTTGAGGATCCCCCACCCCCCCCACCCATCCTACAATCTCTTTGACCACGACCATTGAGAAGGAGGTACAGGAGCATCAGGACTAGGACTCCTAGGTTGGGTAACAGCATCTTCTGTCAGGCTGTGAGACTAATGAATGCCCTGCCACCACCAAGGTCTTGTCACGACGACAACGAGCTGTTTACTGTTTATCTGTGCTGCGCACTACATGCAATTTTAATTTTATTTTATTAACATATATGTGCTACTATTTTGTTTGATGTGCTGCGTGTGATATATGTATTGTGGGTGCACAGTTTTATGGAGGAACTTTGTTTGGTTTGGTTATATATGTGTTTAGACAGATGACAATAAACTTGCACTTGAACTTATCTGTTGATATTTTCTACCACGGTGGTTCAAGAAGTCAGCTTATTATAAGCAATACATGGTGACCTTAGAGAAGTCCAAATCTTACTTAAGAATTATTAAGAAGTTAAAAATCTAACCTCAGTGGATTATTCTTCCAATTGATTCTGCACTTGCAGCTTCAGTGTTTACAATGAACTCAAAATGGAAAATGCAAATAGGCAGATCGATGGAAACAGCAAAGATAAAGCACTCAGTTATAATTCACTGTGAATCCAATGCCTATTATTTGTATTCAATCCTTCTTTATTGTAGGGCAGATGCATTTCTGAGGATCACACTTTATTTATTTGACATTATATTATATATTGCTGATTATGTATTCTTTCACCCTGCTACTTTTCAAACCACACTGTATTACAATACTGAGGGTATGACACTTGTTAAAATTCACACACACACTGCTTTTGGATTAATGTGTGAAATTCCACATGTTAACTGTTAGTGTATTTTTTATACTGTGTTCTTAAATTCTTTCCTGATTAATGATGATTCTTATCAAAGTGGCAATTGATTCTATGAATTTGCAAGATACAATTGACCAATTGATTGTATAAGCAATGATTCAGCCATTTTAGTCCATGTTGGTCCACGGGCAGATCGTCAGGACTCACGGGCGGTGTATGTTTTTGAAGGGGCAAGAGAAGAAACCAACAGTTGGACCCAGACATGGAAAAACATTTAGATCCAATGTCAAGAACCATGCTCAAAAAGGAATGGGGATATCTCACACTCTGAGACTATGCCTCAGCAAGGAATTCACTCAGAAGTTGTGCCTTATTTTGGAATTATAGCTACATCCAGGGGCAATATCAAAACTGCACTAACTATAATAGCAAAGACAAGAATATCATACATTCCATTACAATAGAAGCCCTCCTACACAATGGCTGTAGATGTGGTTAGGATGTTTGGCTGCATGCATGAATAAATCTTCATATTTTCTCAGTTGTAACTTTCTAGATTTGTTGAATTGACTTACAATATGGCTTCACAATCTTTATTTTTCCCCTATAGACACAAAGTACTGGATCAATTTGCTGTAGGTAAATTACTTACAATGGACAGTTTGTTAAACGTGCCAACTTATAGATGATTAACCATTTCTACTTTGAGGGAGTAGAAAGTAAAACTTTAATATCGCAAGATTTCAAAAGGCCTTTGATAATGTACTGTGTAAGAGACTTCTTTACAACCTAAGATCATTCCTAAGATGTGGATTTGCATGAAAGAGGATAAAGGTTATAATGGGGCTGAGATATTTGTTAGATTAACACACAATCTCGGGGCCGGCTGGTGGCGCAATGACATCAGCGCCGGATTCTGGAATGGAGGTTCCCGGATGCAAACCCAGTTGGGTCCGCTCCCGAGAACGCTTTCCATCCGTGCTGGGTTTAGTGTCGAGATCGCAACTCGACCTTGTAAAATAAGGGAAAAATACTGTGAAGTGTCTGTGTGAGGAGTGGCGCCCCACACAGTCTCTCTCTCTCTCGCTCTGCGCCTTGTAAAGGCATGAAAAAGACATCGTCCCGCCAACATCGCGCACGGACGCACGTACACGCACACGCACAGATGCACATGCACGCACACGCCAAAAAAAAGATTAACACACAATCTCTTACTAGGAACCTTACTCTTTCATGGAAGGAAGATTACTGATGAAGCAAGTGAAGGTAAAAGACCCTAAATAATTACCATGTATAATTCCTGATGGAGTCATTGGGTCATAGAACAATACAACCTGGAGAGATGTATAGCCTCAACAAACTTCTTCCTTGCCTTTACATTCATCCAGAAATTGCACCGTTTGTAGCTGAAATGGGCCCACCATTTGTTAACTGCATCAATTAATTGACTGTTTAGTTGTCCATATTGTTACATCTTAGGTTAAACACACATAAGATCCCAGGAAACACAATGAACAGAACAGTTTACCACAAAGTATTAAGAAAGACTAGTAATGTCAATCGCAACACAAACAAAATGCTGGATTAACTCAGCAAGCCAGGCAGCATGAGACTTCAAGATTATGCAGAATCTCTTGTGTTTATGAATAGTGTCAATGTCCTTAGCCTGAATGTCTATCTGTTTGAATGGATTTAACCAATGAAGCCTCAGAGTCATAGAACACTACCGCACACATAGAGACGCTTTGGGCCATCTAGTCCATGTCAGGCTATTAATCTGCCTCGTCCCATCAACCTACATCTGGACCACATCCTTCCACACCCCTCCCATCCATATACGTATCCAAATTTCTCTTAAGTGTTGAAGTTGAACCCACGTCCACCACTTCTGCTGCAGCTTGTTCCACATTCTCACCACCCTCTGAGTGAAGGAGTTCACCCTCATGTTCTCCTTAACCATTTCATATTTCACCCTTAACCTATGACCTCTAATTCTAGTCTCACCCAGTCTCAGTGGAAAAAGAATGCTTGTATTTATCCCTCTATACCTTTCATCATTTTGTATACCTCTATGAAATCTCCCCTCATTCTCTTATGCTCTAGGGAATAAACTCCAAACCTATTCAAACTTTCCCTTTCACTTCTGGCAACACCTTTGTTCATTTTCTCTGCACACTTACTGATACCTTTCCTGTAGATTGGTGGCCAGAACAGCACACTATACTCCAAAATATGCCTCACCAATGTCTTATACTTTATACTTTATTGTCGCCAAACAATTGATACCAGAACGTACAATCATCACAGCGATATTTGATTCTGCGCTTTCCACTCCCTGGATTACAAAATATTAAATATTAAAATATTAAAATAGTAAAAAATTAGTAAATATTAAAATTTTAAATTATAAATCATAAATAGAAAATAGAAAAATGGAAAGTAAAGTAGTGCAAAAAAACTGAGATGCAGGTCCAGATATTTGGAGGGTATGGCCCAGATCCGGGTCAGGATCCGTTCAGCAGTCTTATCACAGTTGGAAAGAAGCTGTTCCCAAATCTGGCCGTATGAGTCTTCAAGCTCCTGAGCCTTCTCCTGGAGGGAAGAGGGACGAAAAGTGTGTTGGCTGGATGGGTTGTGTCCTTGATTATCCTGGCAGCACTGCTCCAACAGCGTGCGGTGTAAAGTGAGTCCAAGGACGGAAGATTGGTTTGTGTGATGTGCTGTGCAGTGTTCACAATCTTCTGCAGCTTCTTTCAGTCTTGGACAGGACAATTTCCATACCAGGTTGTGATGCACCCTAGAAGAATGCTTTCCACAGTGCATCTATAAAAATTAGTGAGGGTTTTAGGGGACAAGCCAAATTTCTTTAGTTTTCTCAGGAAGTAAAGGTGCTGGTGGGCCTTCTTGGCAGTAAACTCTGCTTGGTTGGACCAACTCAGGTCATTTGTGATATTGTGATTTGTGATATTGTGATATTGAAGTGTGATACAACTTCAACATAAATATTCTAACTCCTGTACTCAGTACTTTGATTTATAAAGGCCAAAGTGAGAAATTATAGGCTTTCTTTATGACTTTATCTATCTGCGATGCCACTTTTAAGGAATTATGGATCTGTATTCCCAGGTCCCTCTGTTCTACTGCACTCCTCTGTGTGGAAGTGCTGTCCAGCTGGTCCAGATCCTGCTTCAAGCTTTGGTAGTCTTCCTTGCTGTCCACTACACCCCCAATCTTGGTGTCATTCTCAATAACTGCTGATCCAGTTTACGACATTACCATTGTGACAAGAATACACATAGATTAAGATGTAGCTGGCCTGGGCTGGCACCAGTGGAATCAGCAGTTGGTCTGCCACCTGACTTCAGGGGAGAGAGAGATAAGGAAAACAATGGAGCAGCATTTGGAGATGTTAATGAAGGAAGGAGAGCTGTCAAGAGCGGCTCACCCTTTGAACCCCAAACTGTTTGAAGTGATGGACAGGCGATACCCCAGCAGGGGGATAAAAAGGGACAGGTTCGCTAAGGCGACACACACACGACACCCGAGGTAACAAGACCCTGGAAGCGGTGCGTCTCTCACAAGTCGGTGGGAAGTCCCGGGCCATAGACGCACAGGGTGGAAAGGCACGATCGGCGGGAACCTGGTGTGTGTCCACCCTTCCCTGGGTGCCGGGTTCACCGCAGGAAACGATCGCGTCAGGAAATGGAGGCGTCACGGTCGGTGACCTCAGATGACATCACAAAGGACTTGCCCGAAAGCTGACTGCGAAGGTCTGTGTGGAAGCTGTGTTGAATATTCACTCATTTTGCTCTCTCTCTCCTTCCCCCCACTGTCCATCGCCACGGCAGCGATTACTGCGAACTGAACTGAACTAAACTGAACTGAACTTTGCGTCACTTTGAAACTGGTCATTTACCCCTAGACAACGATAGAGCTTGATTGATCCTGTTATCTTAATTCTGTGTACATGTATGCTTATCATTGCTGAACTGTTGCATTCATTATCCTTTTGATTAGAGTACTGTGTTGCTTGTTTCTTTAATAAAACTTTCTTAGTTCTATTAATCCAGACTCCAACTGAGTGATCCATTTCTGCTGGTTTGGCAACCCAGTTACGGGGTACGTAACATAAGTGGGGTTCTCGTCTGCGATTTTGAACGCTAAATTTGGGATGGAGTAAATTGATTGGGTCAAAATTCTTGAAAGAAAGGAAAGACAAACAGCAGAAATGGAGACTGAGGAATTTATAAAGGCGCCAACCTTGGAGGCATTAGAGGATGCCAGGAAATCAGAATTGGTAGCTGTGGCCAAACTGTTGAATCTTGCTAAGGGGAAGTCGACAATGAGGAGAGAGGAGATACACAGAGCTATCGTAGAGTACTATGTATCTAAAGGTGTGTTTCCCTAAGGCGAGCTGGGGGTGGTGTCTATTGAAAAGCCTGCTGGAGACGCGGTACAGGTGAAGCTTGAAAAACTGAGACTTGAGCACGAGTTCCGGGTAAGGCAGTTGGAGCGAGAAGAGAAGGAGAGAGAGTTAGAAAGGCAAGAGAGAGAGTTAGAAAGGCAAGAGAGAGAGAGAGAAAGAGAGAGACAGGAGAGAGAGAGAGAGAGACAGGTGGAGCGAGAGGAGAAACAGAGGGAAAGGGAATTCGAGCTGGAGAAGTTAAAGATAAGGGCAGAGCAGGGGCCCATGCCGAACCAAGGTGGAGGGTTCCGGGCGACCCAGGAGGTTAGGCTGGTTCCCCCATTTGACGATACCGATGTGGATCGGTACTTTCTCCATTTCAAAAAAGTTGCTACAAGTCAGGACTGGCCGAGGGATAAATGGGTTGTTTTGCTTCAGAGTGTACTGAAAGGGAAAGCCCAAGAAGCTTACTCCGCTTTGTCCGCGGAAGATGCCCAGAGGTACGAGGTGGTGAAAGAGGCCATCCTCAGGATTTATGAGTTGGTCCCGGAGGCATACCGGCAGAGGTTCTGGAATGCGAGGAAGCAGTGGGACCGCACGTATTTAGAGTTTGCCCGTGAGATGCAGACATATTGTGAGCGTTGGTGCGCCTCGAAGGGGGTAGAGGGGGATTATGACAGACTGCTACAGCTGATCCTGATTGAGCAGTTTAAAGGTTGTGTCCCTGAGGGTATGAGACCCTACCTAGATGAGAACGAGGCAGCCACGTTAGCCGCAACTGCTAAGTTAGCGGACGAGTACGCGTTGACGCATAAAATGAAGTTTGCCCCGAGTAAAGGCTACCAGAAGGGTAGTCAGGACGGCGGGGAGAGTCCGCCAGAAAAGTCAGAAAGTAAGCCGGGGACTAGTGAGAAGGATAAGGTAGACCGGGAGCAGTCTGGTATGAAGTCTCCTGGGGTCGTCTGTTATAATTGCGGGAAAGTCGGACACTTTGCGTCCAGGTGCTTTGCCCCAAAGAAGAAGACGGGAAAAGGAAAAACGGCGATTTTGACTGGCTGTATCGAGCTGGTAAATGAACCGCTAGGACAGGACAGCTCTGCCAAAGTTCAGGAAGGGCGCGAGAGGTTTATCTCGGCCGGATTGGTGTCAGTGAAGGAGGGGTTAAAACCAGTTCCAGTGCGGATCTGGAGAGACACGGGAGCGTGTCAGTCACTGATACTGAAGAGTGTGTTAGAGTTTAGCTCAGAGACCCAGACTGGGGAGGTCAAGGTCAAAGGTATTGGAGAAGGGACAGAGACAGTCCCTTTGCACCAGGTACACTTACAAAACAACCTGGTCTCTGGACTAGTCACGATCGGGGTGAGGTCCGAATTACCGATGAAAGGCGTGGAAGTCTTGCTCGGTAATGACCTCGCCAGGGGAATCGTGTTCGAAGCAGTGAGATTGACAGGTCAGCCTGCCAGCATTGAGGCCCCGCCCATGGACTCACAGGTTCATCACAGGACTGCGGTAGTAAATTTAGCTGAGATGTTTCTGCCAGCCTTGTACGAGAAGGGGGTAGAAAGTGAAAAGAAGGAGTGTAGTGAGACAAGAGGTAGTGAGGGAGCTGGGACAGACGTAGCAGTAGCCAGGAAAGAATTTGTGCAGACACAGGAGCGAGACGAGGGGCTGATGGTTTTGGCAGAGACAGCTGTCTCTGACACAGACTTAACAAGGGAACTAGTAGGCTATTGTGTGGAGAAGGAAGTGCTAAGGAAGCAAGGGAGACCAAGTGCCATGCCCACAGATGAGGAATGGGGGGTGGTGCAAAAGAGTTATGGGGATGAGGTTTTTAACCTGGCCCACAAGGTACCCCCCGGTGGACATTTTGCGGTACTGGAGGGAACAGTTGGTGGAATCATGAAAGAGGTTTACCGGCTGCACCGGAGGAAGGATGTTATTGATTATGGCCGACGCGAACTGAGGCGGTCACAGGCTTTTGATATGTTAACAAACCTAGTCGGTGTTAGCGCGGAAATCAATGAAGCTAGGGTTCCCCCGATAAGAGAAAAAAACCATTTTGAAAAGATGAGTATGGTATCGACCAGATGGGAGAAGGCTATTGTTTTGGCCAGGTCTGCTGATAAGGTCTCTCCCTTAATCCCCGAACAAAGCGACTCTTTAGGAGAAGTAATTAAACGACTCGCACCCGTGTGTTTGATTGTCCTGAGGCGATGTAAAGAACTGGGATGTTGGGTGGTGTCTGTAAAACTAGATCAGCCTAGCGAGCAACATCCATATAGAATGAGTAATTCAGTGACTAAAGGGCTGACGAACACAGAGGTGTGTATTGGCAATTTAATACAGCTGTCTGAAGCCAGCTTGATAGTAAACCTTGAAAAAAATTAGTTTGGCCACACGAGGGTCACTTACCTGGGAATTGTGGTGACACAGGGGCAGCTGGCAGCGATGCAAGCTACAGTGCAGGCTATCGCTGACCTCCCAACCCCGACAGACAAGAAGGCCCTCAGAAGGCTCTTGGAGATGGTGGGGTACTGTAGGAAGTTTTGCAATAACTCTGCGGTCACTACCCCTCCCCCTCCTACTAAGCCCTTGCGAGAGAAAACTAAGTCGGAATGGGACGACCCTTGTTATTGTGGTCCGGGACAAAACCAAATGAGAGGTTACATTGATCGCAATTCATCAGTGTTTTTGGCCACTATGAAGTTTGCTAAGTTGCAGCCTGGTCTAAGGGATTATTAATAACACATATAAAAGGAACAGAAAATGTGATGGCTGACTGTCTGTCAGGTGTTGACAACTTCAAACTCGCTGTATTAGCCAAATAGCTGATAAAGATGTATATTTGTGTGTGTATCAAATAATGTATTCATGTTTGTAATTTTTACCCCCCGGTAAAAATCCTTAAAGGGGGGAAGTGTGACAAGAATACATATTGATTACGATGTAGCTGGCCTGGGCTGGCACCAGTGGAATCAGCAGTTGGTCTGCCACCTGACTTCAGGAGAGAGAGAGATAAGGAAAACAGTGGAGCAGCATTTGGAGATGTTAATGAAGGAAGGAGAGCTGTCAAGAGTGGCTCACCCTTTGAACCCTGAACTGTTTGAAGTGATGGACAGGCGATACCCCAGCAGGGGGATAAAAAGGGACAGGTTCGCTAAGGCGACACACACACGACACCCGAGGTAACAAGACCCTGGAAGCGGTGCGCCTCTCACAAGTCGGTGGGAAGTCCCGGGCCATAGAAGCACAGGGTGGAAAGGCACGGTCGGCAGGAACCTGGTGTGTGTCCACCCTTCCCTGGGTGCCGGGTTCACCGCAGGGAAACGATCGCGTCTGGAAACGGAGGGGTCACGGTTGGTGACCTCAGATGACATCACAAAGGACTCGCCCGAAAGCTGACTGCGAAGGTCTGTGTGGAAGCTGTGTTGAATATTCACTCGTTTTGCTCTCTCTCTCCTTCCCCCCACTGTCCATCGCCACGGCAGCGATTACTGCGAACTGAACTGAACTAAACTGAACTGAACTTTGCGTCACTTTGAAACTGGTCATTTACCCCTAGACAACGATAGAGCTTGATTGATCCTGTTATCTTAATTCTGTGTACATGTATGTTTATCATTGCTGAACTGTTGCATTCATTATCCTTTTGATTAGAGTACTGTGTTGCTTGTTTCTTTAATAAAACTTTCTTAGTTCTAGTAATCCAGACTCCAACTGAGTGATCCATTTCTGCTGGTTTGGCAACCCAGTTACGGTGTACGTAACACCATCTAGATTACTGATATAGATGACAAATAACAATGGACCCAGCAACGCTCTCTGTGGCACACCACTAGTCACAGGCCTCCAGTCAGAAAGGCTACCATCAGCTACCACTCTCTGGCTTCTCCCGTGAAGCCAATGTCTAATCCAATTTACTACCTCATCCTGAATGCCAAGTGACTGAAACTTCTTGATTAACCTCCCATGCAGGACCTTGTCAAATGCCTTGCTAAAGTCCACAGAGACGACATTCACTGCCTTGCCTTCATCAACTTTTCTGGTAACTTCCTTGAAAAACTCTATAAGATTGGTTAGACATGACCCACCACTCACAAAGCCATGTGGACTATCCCTAATCATTCCCAGTCTGTCCAAATATATCCGGACCCTTATAAAGCCTCCCATAACTTACTCATCTCTGACATTAGGCTAACCAGCCTATAATTTCCCAGCTTATTTTTAAAGCCTTTCTTAAACAGTGGAACAACATTAGCTACCCTCCAATTCTCTGGTTCCTCCCCTGTTGCTAAGGGTGTTTTAAATATCTTTGCTAGGGCCCCTGTAATTTCTGCACTAGCCTCCTACAATGTCTGAGGGAACAACTTGTTACGCCCTGGGGATTTATCCACTTTACTTGCCTGGAGACAGCAAACATCTCCTCCTCTGTAATCTGTACACGGTCCACAACCTCACTGTTTTTTTTGGCCTCACTTCTATAGACTCTGTGTCCGTCTCCCATTTAAGATCTCCCTCATCTCCCTGTTTATCCTCAGTTTAGGTCCCAGCAACTCCCATTAATTTATTTCATTCTCCAAATGTACTCCGGTCATCGGAAAAGCAGGAATAGAGGAAGACATAACTGTGGAAAGATAGGCTGATGAAAGGCTACTATTATTACAAATATCAGACCAATCCTGTGGCTACGGAGTGCAACAAAGTGCCCAAAGATTTGAGCTATCTGACAGGATCATCCCCTAAGATACCGAAGGGCAGCCACAACAAACTACAAAGCATTTTATTTAACAATGAAGGATTAATTTCTGCATAGTAAGCACAGAAAGGGAAATCTGATCTATCCAGCTCGACACTAAAGATGTAACAATTTATACAGTACATAAAAGGGCAGTGGTCACAATGAACAATTCTCATTGGGGAGCACAATAAATATTACATAGGTTACTTCTCTACCTTAATAAAACAAACTTTAAAAATAGCTGCCAAAGTCATAATGTGCCCTTGTTTGTGGCGAAGTCTTCCAAATTCTTCTGTCAACGAACTACTCCTTCGTGTCTGATATTTGTTGTCGCAGTTCTCCCGGGTACCAGTGCTGAACTGTTATGATCTCACTCAGCGGGATGAGTAGTACACACTCCCGCTTCGCACATCTCTTACTTTCGTTATAGTCACTTCAGTGGTCTCACTGAGATGGTACCAGTTCCCCTGTTCTGGTGCTGTCTGCTTCATTGCGGCCTTCATGATCTGGGATATGGTTTGCATTGAGCTGTCACCAGTCTCAGTCTAAATTGGCTTTCATCTTTACTGTTTTTATACTCATGGTGCTGGCAGACCTTTGTCGCCTCTGTTGTACTGGCTTGTATTGGCTGTATCTGGCTACACTTTTTCTCTGTTGCTAGCAGCCTTTCCATCATCTGCTTGCTTGTGAGTGACTGCCTCACACCATTCTTCTTGAAACATAGAAACATAGAAACATAGAAAATAGGTGCAGGAGTAGGCCATTCAGCCCTTCGAGCCTGCACCGCCATTCAGTATGATCATGGCTGATCATCCAACTCAGAACCCTGTACCAGCCTTCCCTCCATACCCCCTGATCCCTTTAGCCACAAGGGCCATATCTAACTCCCTCTTAAATATAGCCAATGAACTGGCCTCAACTGTTTCCTGTGGCAGAGAATTCCACAGATTCACCACTCTCTGTGTGAATACACGAGACACTGCAGATGCTGGAATCTGGAGCAAGAAAAAAAAAGCAAACTGCTGGAGGAACTCAGCAAGACAAGCAGCATCTGTGGAGGCAAAGGAATAGTTGACATTTCGGGCTGAGGTTCTGCACGAGGACTATTCGAAATCAGCGCCTTCTATGAACTCCTAATAGCCAAAGAAATGCAAGCCAATAGAGTTCAAAGGTGAACTGAAGGGGTAGCCAATCAGGACTGAGGCAAGCAAATGGTGAGTTGGGGGGGGGGTGTCTATAGAAACACAAAGCTCGGCGAACACGGCAACATCAAGTTACCTTCTTTCTGTCAAAGTGGTTCACATACCTCACTCAGAAATTGTGAAGGATTCACTCAGAGAGCAGACTAGCTGCAGAAAGCACTGCATTAATGCAGTATCCCTTGGCTTCCCGTTTCTCAATTGCCGTGATTTTTGCTTAATCTGGCTCCCAACCGTCTCTGGTGAACAAGAGACTCAAGAAAGCTCACTCTGAATTTCAAATTTTACTCCTTTAAATTCAATTGCTTCTCCCCACATCTGGTTTTCAGGACTGTCAGTTTTTAAAAATAAGGTGCACTTTAATAATAGCAAGCAGATCATGAGATCAAAGGAAAGAGTATTTCTTTCTCTGTGTGCCTAGCTGCAGAAAGGCAAACTGGATCTAACACATTCAAACGCAACTACATGCACGTAAAAGAACAAACAACAGGAGGGATATATAGATATATATATGTACACAAACACTGTGTGAAATGAGGCAAAAGAGAAAGAGAAAACATACAAAAACATATTTTGTATATTGTTGTTGTATGTAGACAGAACTGTTTATTAAGGGCCATTCTATTATTGAAGGAATGTAAACAGAATTTCAGGCTTTTTCTAATATTAAAAGCATCTGAAGATAAGATTATAAAGAATACGAGAGCTCCAGCAGACCAACAGAACATTTAGAGGAAGGCTTCATGCCTGGCTCCAGTGGGGTGAGATACATTTGGAGAATCCTTACGGCAGCTGAATAAGAAATCTGATGGCGGATGGGAAGAAGCTATTCCTAAAACATTGAATGTGAGTTTTCAGGTTCCTGTACCCCCTCCCTGATGGTAATAGTGAGAAGAGGGCATATCCTGGATGGTGAGAACCCTTAGTGATGGATGCCACCTTCTTGAGGCACTGCCTTTTGAAGAGGCCCTCCATGGTGTGGAGGTTTGTGCCTGCATGGAACGGGCTGAGTTGACAACCCTGCACATTGGAGCCTTTATACCAGGCCGAGATGTAACCAGTCATAATGCTCTTCAATGTACATCAGTAAAAATTTATTAGAAACTTTGGTGACGTACCAAATATTCTCGAACACCTAATGAAGTATCACACGCAAAATGCTGGAGGAACTCAGCAGGCCAGGCAGCATCTAGGAAAAGAGTACAGTCGACATTTCAGGCCAAAACGCTTCAGTAGGACTGGAGGAAAACATGCTGAGGAACAGGTTTTAAAGGTGAGGGGAGGGGAGAAATTAACACAAGGTCATAGGTGAAACCTGAAGGGGGAGGGATGAGGTAAAGAGCTGGGAAGTAAATTGCTGAAAAAGACGGAAGGCCATGGAAGAAAGAAAAGGGGCGAGGAGCACCAGAGGGAGGTGATGGGCAGGCAAGGAGATAGGTGAGAGGAAAAAGGGGGTGGGGAATGGTGAATGCCGGGGTGGGGTGGGGTGGGGGCATTACCAGAAGTTCAAGAAATTGATGCTCATGCCATCAGATTGGGGCTATCCAAATAGAATATAAGGTTTTGCTCAGATTTCCAGCATCTGCAGACTGTCTCTTGTTCCTAATGGCATGTCTTCCTCACAATTACATCAATATGGTGGTCCCAGAATAGATCCTCTGAGATGCTACAGTAGTGGCAAGCTGGGGTAGCCTTGCCTTACTCCAGATTTGTTCCAGAAGTTTGCATGTCTGATCCATGAATATAACTGTGCTACTGATGTCAGTATCCAATAGACTTTTAGCTGCCAGAATCCCAATTGGAGTAGCATATTCACTGAGCATGTTTTGGGACATCCCGGCGAAGGTTTTCACCTAATCCAAGCTAGTAAGGCAAGTCTTCACCCCACTCCCTTGCACAAAGGTGATTGTGTCACTGAACATGATATAGGCCATTCAGCCCACTGAGACTGTGCCAACCATCAGTCACCCATTTTACCCGAATCTTACATTAATCCAAATTCACATCAATTCCCCCCAGATTGTATCACTCACCTAAATAGCAGCCACATTTCACACTAGGGACAACCTTCCTGCTCATTAAGATGCAGGCAAGGAGGATGTTACTCTTCCTTAAGGTTGCTGATCATAAAGCTGCCTCTTTGGAAGGGAGCTGTGAGCATACTCATCCTGCTTCATGGAACAGAAAGGAAGGATTCCAAGGAAATGAAGGATCCTTGCTGGCTCTTTACTTCCTGGAGTTCCTCCTCCACTTCCATCGCCATCGACAACAGCAGCAGTAGATAATGCATGCTTTACTGGAGTTGGTGTATTTCTCTCTGACTTTCTTTGCTTACAACACTTTTGAAGAAGACAGTGCTCGTGATTGCTTCCCACCATTGCATGGGGAGACAAAGAATTGGCACACAGATCATAAAACTGTGTTGCCCTTCTTAAGTGTTCCAACATTCTCCGAGCTCAGTGAATTCATATTCAACTTCCATTTTCCCATGCAGCCTTGCTGAATCTGAGTCAGCCTGCAGGAGGGAGCAGTCAAACTCAAAACATCAGATGATCTGCCTGTCAGCATTTGGGACACAAACAGGAAGTTTATCCAAGACTGTACTGGCCTATCTGATCTTAACCTTGTCACAGAGTCGTCGACGATCACTGAGTCAGAGTCGTACAGAAAACAACAGTCCCTTAGGTTCACCATCTTAACGCCAGCTGAAGTGGATGTCCATACTGGTCCCACTTACCCACGTCTGATCTGTTGCCTTTGTGCTTTAGCACTTAAAGTGCTTGTTTAGATGGTTCTGACCTACCACCATCACCTCCTCAGGCAGCATATTCCAAGTTTAATCCACACTCTATAAAGCGATTACCACATGGATCCCTTCAAAACCTTTTAGCTCACACTTTATACCACCATATAAAATTACTGAAGCTGATGCACATCTTGGCATAATTTACTGCCTTAATTTGGAGTCTGGACCAGATCAATAATGCAATTGCGAATGATGTCCAGAATAACTGCGATGG
Source organism: Mobula hypostoma (assembly GCF_963921235.1). Classification (NCBI taxonomy): domain Eukaryota; kingdom Metazoa; phylum Chordata; class Chondrichthyes; order Myliobatiformes; family Myliobatidae; genus Mobula; species Mobula hypostoma. Next base: position 55,085,205 of record NC_086112.1, read on the forward strand.
GAGCTCATGGTGGATGACTGACCAACTTATTCTTCTGACTATGATATTCACATTGAAAGGTGTAGACAAACATTTTGTACATTGTTTACTGTGGGTGCCTGCCTGCGTTGCTTTATAGCAGTTTCTGTATTGCAGCTTTTTCAGCCAAGTTCTCCTCTAACTTCATTTGAAGGCAGTGAATTACCTGGCTCTATAAAACTTGCCCATAAAGCTGTTTATTACATGTCAGTGTAATTTAGAATTATTGTCAGGCAATTCAAACTCTGAGAAGCTATTAAAGTTATGATTGTTCAGACTTATTCATTTCGACCAGGAGTTACTGATTAACAATCAGTTATATCAGCTTTAGCCAAAACTAGGTTCTTCCTAATCAGAATAATTTACCAATACACCAGACAAGGCCTTTAAATACTTCAACTGTCTGACCTTTTTTAAGTGGAGCATTATTCAACAAATAGATGTAAAACAAAATGCCAGTAATTTTTTAAGGCAGTTCTTGCTTAGAATAACCAAGAATAAACAAAATGGAAAACTACCCATGAGAATACATATGACTATGAAAATTAATAATCTGTTTGATCTGAACCATAGAATTATAGAGTAATAGAGCACAGATACAGGCCATTCGGCCCAACCAGACCATGCAGACCACGCAGACCACAGTGCCAACCCAGTAAGCCCTAATTCACTATGTTTGACTTATATCTACCTGAGACCAGCCCTCATTTAACTATCCAAGAGCTTCATAATGATACTATTGTGCCTGTCAGAATCATTTCATTGGCAACTCATTCCATATACTTACCACCCTCTATATGATAAAAGTTGCTCTTCAGTTCCCTTTTAAATCTCCCCCTTCCCATCACAAACCTTAGTCAACCATAGCATCAACTATTGCAGTCACTTTGGACTCTCACCACTGATTTAAAAAGTTTGTGGGTTCAATCCCCACTCTTCTGTTCAGGTGACCCATGAAAGAGTTTTCCTTCACTTGAACCTCAATTGTTATTGTCACTTCAAAAGCATTCCTCTGTATCGAGTCTTCAGGATGGTCAATTTTTAACCAAGGTCTGCTATATTAAACCACAGAGCCTGAAATAGAAGGGAAAAGTATTCGTTTTCTGAGTGCCTACTTGTAGAAAGGCAGAATAGATCTAGCTCTTTCAATATTAAGAACATACACAAAAAAGGACAATTGGTCACGTGGCAAATTTTTGAAGGGGTATGTGTGGGCACGTGGCCAAGTGGTAAGGCATTCGACTAGCGATCTGAAGGTCATGAGTTCGAGCCCCAGCCAGGGCAGCGTGTTGTGTCCTTGAGCAAGGCACTTAACAGCACAGTGCTCTGCGACGACACCAGTGCCAAGCTGTATCGGCCCTAGTGTCCTTCCCTTGGACAACATCGGTGTCATGGAGAGGAGAGACTTGCAGCATGGGCAACTGCTGGTCTTCCATACAACCTTGCCCAGACCTGCACTCTGGAGAGTGAAGACTTTCCAGGTGTAGATCCATGGTCTCGCAAGGCTAACGAATGCCTTAACATACCCTGTACAGTATGGTACAATTATTAAAGGGACACATTCTTGATATAGATAAAAACAAAATTTCAAGGAAAGGTGCTCTGCATTTTTTTTGTTCTGTGCAGACAGCTTTGCACATTAAGGGTCCAATTTATTTTGACAGAAAGTAAGCACAACTTCAGGTCTTTTCTAGAATTAAAAGCATTGGAAGAAAACATTAGGTCTGACAGCCCACTTGAGAACCTAAGCACAAAATCCAACATGAAAATTTGCTATATTACAGGACAGGGCTATGGAGTTGGAGGGTGCAACCTTTCAGATTTGAACCCTACCTGTTTTGCAGATGGATGTCAAAGATTCCACGGCTTCATGATTCCTCTGAGTTCTAATGCTACCTTGCCTAATACATATCCCTCAACTAACATGCCTAACACCGCCTATCTAGTCCTTACCATATGCCTTTTTGAAGGACTTTGCCATGTTCAAGTTGTTGCCTAGTTGCCAGTATTATAACCATGTCTCTGGTGCCATACTGACATATTCCGAAATTATGAAAAGCACTTAATAACTGCAGTCCTCTTTCTTTCAGAGATAATGGTAGAATATGGATATCTCTATATTTCTGGTGGCACTGTACCCCTTGGAATGTGTGGCGAGTGACTGTGACAAATCACAATCTCCCTTAAATCAAGGAAGGAGTTGGAAGTAAATAATTAATTAATTAAGGTCATTATATATGATTAGAAATATTTTTAGGCAGTCGTAGAAAACATTACTAGAGAAAAGGATGCTACTTAAAGAAAGGAAGAAGGATGAACCTGGAAGATAACAATCCTGGCACAAAATTAATTCAGCTTTTGAAATAATGAAATACAGCATGTTCAAGTACTTGTTGAAATAACCGAGAGAGCTAATTAACACGTCATAGTTCATACGCATATTGAGCTTAAAAAGTATTCCATCAAATTGCACTTAAGTAATAGAATTTTTAGCAGAAGTAAAATTAGGCTTGAAGAAATGGTAGCGTGGATATATGGTTGATAAGGGATATTGGGCAAAAATAAAAGAGAATAGCTTCATACAGAAGAGCAAAGTACTCTTTTATCAATAGCTTGATCTTGGCTGCACTACACAGAACATATTTTAAAGTATGATACAGAACTCAGAAATATCAGACACACTGAGTCTGACAGATATATAGCAGACTTCAAACAGTCTGGTGGAGCAAATAGTACTGTAGCCAATGCAATTTAGCAGAGGCAGCTGTAAAGTGATACATATAGAATTAAGCAAGGCAATCCAAATAGCCCTGTATTATATGGAGTGCAAGAGAGATGTTTGTCTATATTTACGTACACAAATATCTGAAGGTGGTAAGAGAGGTTGAGCAGGTATAAAAAGGTATATGGTATCATTGTTTTTTACTAATAGAGACACAGAACACAAAAACAGGGAAATTATCTGAATCTTCAACAAACTGACTAGGCTTCATCTAGAAAATTGCAATTAAATCACAGAATCTCAGATGATCACTGCTTGGGAGATGGCATTCAGAAGGAGATTGTGCATACTGAATCTTTACAATCCAGCTAGTCCTATTACTCTGCTATCTTCCCATGACTCTCCAAGTTCTGAGCACCAAGCTTTAGAAGTGATATTGAAAGCTGAGACAGGGTAGAAAATGCAGTGGCAAAGATCAGTTGAATAATATTCAACAGTGATGCTCAAAATCAGGAATAGTTTAGAAAGGGACACTTCTCCAATATCTAGAAGCTGCAGAATTTATGCAGTTAACAAAAGAAGCAATGTAATATTTGAACTATGTATATGAGTTCTTGTATTCTGGGATGCATTGCCTGCAAGTGTAATGGAAGAAGATTTAAGACTAACATCCAAAAATAGACTGAAAACCTCAGTCCTGAAGAAGGGTCTTGGCCCGAAACGTCAACTGTTTATTCATTTCCATAGATGCTGCCTGACCTGCTGAGTTTCTCCAGCATTTTATGTGCGTTGCTCTGGATTTCCAGCATCTGCAGACTTCCTCATGTTTAGAAATTGAAATTACATTTTTGAAGGAAGATAAGGCTATGGGGAAAATGATGGAAGGTGTCAATGAACTTGCAAGGGGCACTTAGTCACCAATAACCTGTTTCCTAATATTTTGGTTGATTTCCAGCATGACCTTTCAACTACAAACACAAGAGATTCTGCAGATGCTGAAAATCCAGAGCAACTCACACAGAAAGCTGGAGGAGTTCAGCAGGTCAGGCTGCAACTATGAAGAGAAGACATTAAGGGTTGATGTTTCAAGCCGAGACCTTCATCAGGACTTCAAACATTACCACTGCCTTGGTCCAAGTATGGGTTTGAGACCCACTGTCAGGGTCACTAGCCAACTCAAATCCAGGAATCACAGAGACTTCAGCAATTAAAATAAGACTAAAAATTTATTACAGAAATTAACAAGAAAAAGATACCAAGGGCACAAAGAAACTATACAGAATCTTGCAGAACTGAAATCACCCCTGATACATAGAAAAACTCAGTTTAAGTTTCACTGGACAAGGAACCAGAACAACCCGATAGAGAGAGGGTGGCGTGCCCACCCGAAATATACCCTGGCGTACGTAGGAATCCCAGTCATTGGAAATAACATGCTAAGTAAGCTATCCTAAATTAAAGAAAAGTGATAAATACAAAGAGCTTAACAATCCCCATGATTCCAAATGAGACACCTGGAAAACAAAGTGAAAAACCACATCTAGTGCAAAGACAAGCAAATAGACATAAAAAGGTAAACAATCCAAGGACAAAGCATACACACTAGGTGACACAGAGAAAAAAACAGTCCATGTACTAACTGACAAAAAAAATCTTTTTAAAAAATGACCCCTGGTTGTGACACCCACAGGTGAGATGAGAGTGGCTGCTGTTGACATTAGGGCAGCATTTGGCTAGTGCAGTATCAAGGGGTCCTGGTAAAACTGAAATCAATGGGATTCGAGAGGGAAGTGTTCAATTGGTTGGAATCACACAAAAAAAGTTCATTGTGATTGTTGGAAGCCCATTATCCCTGCCCCAGAGCATGACTGCGGGATCTTCTCAGGACAGTGACCTCAGCCCAACTGTCGCCGTCTGCTTCATCAGTAACCGTTATTCTATGACAGGGCTAGAAGGGGGGAAGTTCACCAATGCTTCACCACTCCTGTTCAATTCTATTTCAAATTCTTCAGCAAACGAAGCTGCCCTCTGTGCCTACGTGCATCAAGACTAGGACAACACTCAAGCATGGATGGTTAAGCCTCAAGTAACTTGAAGAGGAATGTGAATAGGAAAGGTTTAGGAAGATGTGGGCCAAACGTGGGCAAATGGGACTAGATATTTGTGTACTGTAAGACTTTAAGACTCTATATAACATTCACACCAAATAATCAGCCAGACAATGACCATCTCCAACAAAAGAAGGTTTGAAAATCTACTCTTGATTTTCAGTAGCATTACCATTGCTGAGCTTCCCAACGTAACATCTGGGGGTCACCACTGACCAGAAACTCTGCTGGAAAGCTACCTAAGTGCTGTGGCTGGAGAAGTGGGTCGGAGTCTGGGCATCCCGTGTGAGTGACCCACCTCCCGGACAGTCCAACACCCACAAGGCACACAGAAGTGTGGTGGAATTTTCTCCACTTACTTCACGAGTACAGCTTCAAGGAAGCGGACACCACCACCGGGTCTAAATCCTGTAACCACAACCCCCGCCCCCGCTTCCCAACAGCTGTCTGGGAATACCTTTACCAGAAGTGCTGTCAACGCTGAAGCAGGTAGCTCAGTTCCCCTCCTTCTCAGAGATGGGCAATAAATACTGGTCTTGTCAACCCTGAAAAAAAACAAAGAGCCGGAGAGTGGTGCAAACCGGAGAGCACTGTCCCAGCGCTGAGAAAGGTTGAACGGTCTCTTTCTGTGCTGCCTCTGCCTGACTTCACAAAATCACAACATGAACTAGAGTAAGTCACAAAAACTCGGGCGCACTGTCACGTCCACTTGTAGCGAGAAAGCCACAACTTCGCCGTGAGTTTTCTCGTGACAAAGCGTGCTAGTAAGTACGTGTAATCCACCCGGGCGCGTTGGTCATTCAGTAGCAGAAAAACCAACCCAGCACAAGAGCATGGTTACAGTTCGGGGATTCATGGCTTTGACAATCTGGATAACACGAAGTGTCGAAACACACCGCGTGCTGGACAAACAACAGGTCAGGTTGCACCTGTAGAGAGAAATGAAGAGACGATGTTTCGGGCCGAGACTTTTCAACAGGAACCCTTGAGGGTTCATTTCTCTCCAGAGATGCAGCCGAACCTGCCAAATTCCTCCAGCATTTTGTGTGTTTCTCGAGATTTCCCGTATCCGCAGAATTGCTTGTGTCTAAGAGTCGACCACTTTTCTTTAGCAGGGGATTTCAAGGGAAACACATCTCAATTTAAATCCTCTTTTTAAATTAAGAACTTTTATCTATCTATTTATGTAAGCTGCTCTAAGGCGTAAATGTGCCATATCAGGGAAAGGTTCAAAAGTCAATTACTTGAAATATTAGTTCCATTCCTCTCTCCACAGATGTTGCCTGCCCTGCTGTGCACAGTAGATGTTTTTTATTTGTTTTTACCTCAGATGTCTGGCATCTGCAGGACTTTCGGGCTGTAATTGCAGCCCCTTTATCAGAATACCGGCCCCAGGTTGATGGATGGAGTTTGCTTTTGGGTTCTTGTGGAAATTCAGATTGTTAAAGAATCGCGGCCGGTAGCGATGCGAGCACAGCCATGCCACGGATAACCGGCAAAAATGCAGGAAACCATGAGTGCATTCGCGGACAGTGAATAGGAGTTGGCTTTGGAGGTAGGTTGTCAGCTCAGGTGGAGAAACGGCTGCGTGAGCTGACAAGCTGTGAAAGCGGCAAGGTTACCATGCCTGACTGAATTGATTCCAGTTACATGTGGCGTAAGAGGCAGGGCCCCCTTCAAAACGCAATTCACTGATGGATGCTTCGCTCGGGCTCTATTTTAATCATTTAATTAAGAGGGAGTGAATGAGCGCCGAACTCCCTCTCCCACCCCCACCCCCTCCTCCTCCGGTTGTTACCGCCGCGTCTCTGCACACACTCAAGGCAACGGCGATGGTAGAAGTGTGGCAGGGAACGAGCTGATCACAGGGCATGGAGTGGGTCGCCGACTAATAAAACTGAAGGGTCGGCGCCCTGCAGTACTCTCACACCGTGGGAATGGTGAGCTTGGGTTGAACCGCAGCGGTTCCAGCGCTGTCGCAGCGCTCGGTGCCAGAGACTCTTCGCCGTGCCAGAATCTGTTCTAAACTCTCGGGGGTCGGATGTCGTTGCAACAACATCGATTCAAACCCGATCGCTGCTTCTGCTCCAAGTTATCTGACAAAGATAGCCTACAGCCAACAGCTCGTGATACCAGTGCAAGGTGCATGAAGGGCTGATCTTTCACGTCTCCCCAGGCTGGGAGCTACACCGAAGCAACCAGCAGGCTGCAGGAAAACGCTTTTCCTTCCTAGGGCACCTGCTGTGGAGCATCGCTGGGCTCTGGCCCATGAGAGATGAATACCTACGGATCTCCCTACATGTACATGGCTGGCCCCGTGTCCCAGCCCCGGCCCCCTCTGCAGAGGACCCCTAAGTGCGCCCGCTGCCGGAACCACGGCGTCCTATCCTGGCTGAAGGGACACAAGCGCTACTGCCGCTTCAAGGACTGTACCTGCGAGAAATGCATCTTGATCATCGAGAGGCAGCGGGTGATGGCGGCGCAGGTGGCTCTCCGGCGACAGCAGGCCAACGAATGCATCGGCAGCCTCATTCCGGACAGCATCCGAGCCGTGCAGGGCATGGCTGGGGCTCCTGGCGCTGCCGAGCCCCGGCACACTCAAGCCAAGAGCACCGAGAGCGCGCTGCGCTGGGATCCCGAGCAACCCCACAGCCTCCCGGAGCCTAGGGCGGGTAAGCGGGCTGACTCCGATTGAAATCAACGCCACTTTAAAATCCATTTAAAATATTATTTCTTTTACTTTTGTCAACTTTTGACATCGACTCAATTCAGCCGCAGAACGAACCGTAATATTAGAATGACTTGCCGAGGTGATTACGGACGCCCCTTGGGGTGTTGTGGGCTTGGATGTGTGACTAGTAACGGGCTTAACTTTAGCAATCGCACAGAGACCATACCAGGAGTGGGAGAGAGTTTACTGGTCCCGTAATAAAATATGGTTTAATTAGCTCTTCTGACGGGTGGACTTGCTTATACGAATTAAGGCAAACCTTAAAATGACGAGAGACGTCGCTGTCTCCTAGATACATAGCGACAGTACGTTTTTAAATAGGGAACACACAGTAGATAGAAAGTTGGGCTGGAAACAAAACTTTCCTCTCGTTGCTTTGCAATTTCTATTTTATGGCGTGACTCTGAAACCTGAAGTAGGAATTCTGCACGTATAAAGAAATTTACCTATTTACCTAATATTACAAAATGATTTGCCATGGTCAAAACTTATATATTCTGCACTAATTTATGATAGACGTTGCCGTAATCTGGAAGAGCTAAATCTTAATGTTCAGCATTACCCTTATATGATTACAAACCCGAAATGCAGTAATTGTTCGTTAGTTTATGTACAAAGTAACATCAGGGGTTTAGTCCAAGGTTTTTACTCATATACACCTGAATGAAATCCCCGAGACATGAAAGGAAACTGCTGAACATCGAACATTCTTGTTAAAAATCCACCGGGTTCTTCACATTGTCAGCCCGTTTGTTTCCTTTTTACAGTTAGTAGAAGAAAGACTACTTGGAACGCTGTTATTTCAGCACGAATATTTCCAGCATCCATAAGATAAAATGCTGGAAATACTTGGCAGGTCAGACAGCATCTGTGCACGTTGACACAAAACTACCGCTTTGGTCGTTGGGTGGGGGTGGGGGGGGGTGACTAAAACATTAACTATTTCTCTTTCCATGGATACAGTTGTTCTTAATCCCGCACCTATTGAGTTCCAACAGCAGATTGCCTGTAGCTGTAGTCCTCTTATTCCCATATACACTGTTCACAAGATACCGTCAGGCAAATTTGGGTACTTGGACATTATTATTATTATTTTAGAAAATAAAATTTCTTATATTTTTACACTGTTATAACTACTGAAATAACGTTGATACTTCTGTTGAGGAATAAGCTGCCCGTTTCCTATAAAACTGTTTTGTACATTTCATCCGTGTGTTATTCCGATTAAATATTCTTCTAAAGATGATTCAATCTACAGAATCAATCTTTGCCAACAATATCCCGTTAATTCTGGTGTTGTGTGAACCCCTGCCCCCTATAATTCACTAGGATTGTTGTGCCCCGGTCTCCAGGAATACGCAATATCGGCGAAAATTTCGACAGTAACATCATTTATCTCAGTGTGCGTTGGTGAATCATTTGTACAAATTTGCCTATCAAGGAAAATATCTTACACACGCTAAAAAAAAAGGACAAAATCCCACCAAAGTGTTTCGTTAAAAGCATTAATTACAGATTCGATGTAAATGAAATATGTTTAGATCATAAGACATATGAGCAGAATTAGATTCTGTTAATTCGATAACAGTGATTATTTCGTAAAGGTGAACGACTTTATCAATATTCCAACCGATTTTTAGCGGCGAGTTTTGGCTGAAGATTAAGTACATTTCTGATCGTAATCGTCCTACCAATGGGTAAACTTTACATAGCCCAAAGAATCGTGGCACTTTCACCAGAATCCGTTCTTTTACAAAAGGGATACAAAAATCTGTGCAACGGCCTATATAGTTAGTTTTCTTAAAAATTGATTTACGGCCTTTAAAAACGCCCCTTCAGTATAGGCCACTTATTCGCATTTCATTTTACCTTTAACAGTTGAATAATTTAACGATTTACGAAGATGATTATTTTCTTAAATGGAATATATGTGTAGAAAAATGTCCAAAACTCGGGTGACCTGCTGTTTCCCAGCGGAAAGACCTGTGTACGCTGTAAACACCAAGAATGGCCAGGGTCCCAGCTGAATCATGTGTCTCGCGTTCAGTGCAAGTTGTACTCGGTTTCCATGACCGCATTCCTTCAGAGGACATTGGATTTTAAACGCGCGTTCGGGTCAGGTCCAACTATTCCAGTCATCTAGCCCGAAACTAAAACTAAAAAAAGAGCTTCTAGTAGCATTTGAAATCCGTCTATGGTTACATCGCCGATGTTTGAATGTCAGAGCAGGTCATGGAGTGACGTAAGCATGAGATGAGACTACACGGAACCGCTTAGAGCTGATGCGGACTGTGAACTAGTAATTTCTTTAAAAACCGCACTCAGCGTGAAGTACGCAGAAACTGCGGTACCAGTTGCTACACATGTTCACTGTGTATGATTATGACGTTAGTACGAAGATTAACCTCTCCGCAAAACTTACAGAACTATGGTTGGATTTTGGGACCTTTTTTTTCTCCACATGTTATCCATTCACTCAGAAATTAACTCCAACTGGGGCGGGGGAGGTTGTATGGGAACTGATCAGTGTTCAGATTGTTGCATCTGTACTAAATTATACTTAACGATAATGTCCAAGCGTCATGGTTAAAAACGAAGAGGTTTGTTTACGAATTTCAAATTAAGATTAAACAATTAGAACAATTCCAATTAACATTTTGTTTTGCCTCTGTTATCTGGCGATAGTGTTGTGAAACATTATTCAGCGAATCGACAGGGAAAAGTGAATCTATGTGGAAATATCATCAAAGATACTTTGCGTCAACTGTGGGAAATTTACAGTTCGGGTCCCATTCTGGAGCATTAAGCTCAAAATTTAGGCCAGGACTTCGGAACAGTACACAGACAGTAATACATTGCTGGGCGTTTGTTATTAAAAAGGCAACCCCATTTCTGGTGAAAGTTAGAAGACGTGGGGTTTCTATCAGGTAAAAAAGAAAATGCCGGGAAATCTCAACAGATCAGGCTTTTATTTCAGACTTCCAGCAGCTGTTGTTTTTGTTTTTGTTCTCCCAGGTGTCCCGGTAAATATTTATATTACACTTAAACGGATTTTGGGGTCACTATCGCATTGCTGTTTATAAGATTTTATGTGGAGACCGACTACCGTAATCCCTACATTTTAACAGTTACTACACATTGAAAGTCTTTAATTTGTTATAAAATTCTTGTATCAATAAGGTATTTATTTTAAATGGCGCTAGCATTTGGGCCTGCTCCCACAATGCCTTCAACATTTAGCAATATGTACCATTCAATACCTGAATGAAAAGACTAAAGATAACATATTGTGGTAATGAATTATAATTCTTTTCTCCGATCAATGAATGATAATTCACAGGGAAAGCTTACATTAAAAAGAAAAGAATATTGCATGACTCTATCGGTTTATTTGGATATGAGACAAGCTTCTTGCTTTCAGCAAGTCTGCTGCTTGTTGATTTCACGTTTGTCCGCAAGTGCTAGTCTTTTCACCGTTCAGTTCCGATGTTGATTGTTCAGGAACTTCTCAGGTAAATGTTACAATCTATTCACCATGCAAAGATTGACAATCAAACCCGAAACTTTCTTGGACGATTCAAAGGTTAGATTCTTAGATTCTTGCATTCAACTTTATCGTAAATTATTATTTAATCGAACATATTCACCCAGATATTTTATTAGTAATTTTCAATTACCCAAGAAAAACAAAGCTACTTCTAAAATTAGAATAGAACTTTTTATGAGTTGTTTATTTACCGGTTTAATCTGCATATAGAGGGAGTTTGCTTTTCGACTGGTGAGACCGTATCCGATTGGAATAATTTCATTAAATTATTATTTTTGCAATAGTTTGATTATGTTCTTAAATATTTAAGATATAACTTCATTTAATGAATTTACCTCTGCTCTTTGAATCTACGTAGACCCAAAGCTGGACTGGACTGATGATTTGAACACTAAACCACCAAATAGTAAATAGTCGACGCCAATACTGCAGAAGTTCATAGATAATATTCATTTCCACTGCCGTGTGCAGCAAGTGATCGTTGCTTCTGTTACGAACAGGGGTGGACATAATATATTTATAAACATTTCAATTTCCGATCATTTAAAATAAATAGCCATTCTGCGGCAAATTGGGATTGAATAAAATGTGAGTGGAGACGTTTATTTGTAGTCTGTTGGCTGATGAATAAGGATGTTTTGTTTAGCCAACCTGTAATAAAATAAACACCATTCAGTCAGGTGTTTCGTATTTTAGAAATATTAGCCAGGTGAGGCTACGGGGTTATAGCAGCGCGGTTTTTTCCTCTCTCCAGCAGCACGAGATAGCGATCGCACGCTTGCAGAATCTTTAGTCAATGTCTCATATTTGTATGTCTCAGCTATAATTAAATCGATGGAACTTCGGAACCGTGAGGCTTTGCTTTAAATTCCATTAATGTTCGTTGTTCAGGACCATATGCTTTTTTTTCTACGAAAATACATTTAAATTCTATCAGATTAAAGATTTTACAATTCACGCATTTTATAGTTTATGTTAATCTGGACACAGCTGAGAGAATAAATATTAAAATCATAATATTTATATTAACGCTATCAAGATTAAACATTATCCCCCAAATTTGTGTTCTCAAGACAATTGCAAAAGAGGATACACGTAAATGGCGATTCTTTGTCAAATTTTGTCCCAAGTATCCGGGAGGGAGAGAGATTTATAATAACACAATTTAAGTTGTGAAAGTCTCTTCGAATCTATGTTGGAGTGTTGCAACGGGATTATAATTTATAACTAATTTGATTTATAGGCTCACAAACAGTTGTGAAAATTTATTATGGTTTTGGGACGTCTGTGGAGGTGAAGGATTTATTGATTGTTCCAAAAAGCACTTAATTTAAAAATGAAACACTGGCCCGATTACAACGGGCAGACTTCAGCACCTTAGCTGGAGAACAAATGAGACGTATGACACTGTATTGGATTTGAGCGGATGATTAATAATCGCTCTATATTGCAAGACTCTTAACAAATTACCGCAATCAAATAGGACCAGATTCAATCGAAATAGGATAACAATGACTTCTTCAAAGAAGGTCAAACAACACTGAAAATGTTACCAAGCAACAGGCGAGTTGTGTGGAATACAATTATATCTGCATTGATGGAGTGCGATTTGCCAAGTAGTCAGCATTTTCTGAACGGCTTTACAAAGAGAGAGAGAGTGAACCCGGACCAACTCCTTATCAATCACAATGGCCTGGAGCTTCCGCACTGTTTCATAAATGTTGCTTTCTCTAAAAGTCAAGGATACGGGGAGTGACCCAGCGCACCTTTATCCAGATTTAATAGGCTTGTTTTTTAATGTTTAAAACTGCCCAATTAACTTCACATCCTTACACCTTCATCTCTCGAATATCACAAAACCTCTCTAATTTTATCCGACAGTCTCCTCCCAAACCCAAAATTCACTCATCTTACCACTATTTTATTGTAAAATTTAACCTGGCAGTGTGTTTCTGGTATCAAAGCGCGATCGCCAAGTAAATCCCAGTCGGGGAATTTTCGGCACGATTTTTAAAAAAATATATTTTTTTCAAACAATCTTTGGGTATTGGAAGTTTTACCGATTGCTATATTAATTTAGTTTAAAACATCCAGGCATCGCTCATATTTAACACATTTATTATACTAAACACAATTAGTTTCTCACTGGTTCACTTGTCAAACAGAACTGAGGCAAGGGCAAAGTGAACCAAAGGCGACAAATCCCGCGTTTACTGGTGCGATTTCAGACATCCCATAGTGGCTCATTTAATTTGTGGTTCGGCTGTAGATCGTAAGTTTATCTCGAAATGGCTAGGGGTCCATTGGTTATTTTGTTCAAAAGCTGTATTCAGTTTCGAAACCGGACAGAGTTTATTACAGAATTGGAATAAGACGGAATAACTAACATTCCAATCAAACGTGAATTTTTTTTTAAAAAGAAAAGATTACTTACATAAGTATCAATATATAAATCACTCGTAACGGTGAAATCAAGCAATGTAAAACGTGTTAAATATTCTGTGAAAATATAACTCATATTTGTATACAAATCCAGTTGTATTGCATAGAATTAAAACATGTGAGGGGCTGATCTCATTTTCAATGGCTTCTAGACAGGCAAACAGATTATTCCTTTAAAAGGGAGAAATGAAAATGAGAAGACATTGCTTTGATTATAGCATAAGACTTTTTCTTACACCATTTTCATCAGCTTACAGAATGTAGAAATGAGCAAACTGTTTCTACATAAAAGTCTTTTTTATTGGTACAGAAAGGCCCACCATCTGCTTGAAAATAGACTCTTACTAAAAATTCAGCCAATGTCATACTCAAGAATTTCATCTCATAGTTTAAAAGACTTTCAGAGAGCTACCTTTATATCTGGGTTAAACATGTAAATCTGGTTATTATAATTTCTCAGGAGTATCAATTAACTAAAACCAAAGGATTCCTTTTCAGCCAACTAATAAATGACTGGATCATTTGTTATAATCCAAAGTATTGCATTCCCATTTTGACTCACTGATTAAGTTAACTATAGTTTGTCCACATTTTAAACTGATGCTTGGATATACACCTATCTAAACAAAAGTGCCCCTCATGTTTCTGTCTTTTGCAATGTGACTACTCTAGTTAACAGATTGTTATTCTGTTTTGGGTTATGGGGTGTAATATCAAAAAAATATTAGGACAGAAAACTCTATCTCTGTGAACCAATATTTATTTATATTGAAAGGACAGTTTATTAAATTCTGGTAATTTAACTAATTGACTGACAAATGCTAACCTGGTAGAATTCTTTGTTTGGATGTTAGTTTCTAATTGTAGATTCTAAGTTTCATAAAATTGGTTAAGAAAATTTCCACATTTATTGCCACTTTTTTTAAACAAGGAAGTGAATTATCAAAATCCCATCACCCAATCACTGTGTTAATGGCCATCATATGTTATTATCAATTTTTTTTATTTATAGCTTTTAGGACAAAGAACTATTTGTGCAGTGTTATCCAAAAATGCACAAAGTCCTTTCTAACATAAATTACATTTAACTTATCCAGTATGAAGTAAATACTTCATACATGCCAGTATATTTTCAATGGAGTTTCTCAAAAGTGTAAACTCTGCTGCCTATGATAAAATTATTTTCAGGCTGCATGCAAAAAATAATTTTCAAACTGCCTGCAACCTCCTGCAAAAAGAAGGCTGCAAAGACTTAATTCTCCTAAATCCCTATAAGGCAAGCTTTTTTTTTCTCACATCCGGTCCCTTTTATTTGCCTTTCAATAAGTTCATTCGTTTGAATTCTTCCGCAATAAATCCTCAGTTATTTGTTTACCTTTACATGAGATATTGCTCTACTTTTCTCTTACTTCTACAGGAATCACTTTTAGCTCCAATTCCCCTGAGGATAATCTCTCTCTCTCTCTCTCTCCCCCTCCTTCCCCCCTCCCCCTCTCCACCCCTCCCTCCCTCCCTCCCACTCTCTCTTTCACTCTCTCTCTCACACACACACACACACACACACATTTCCTGCCCCCTCCCCTCTCCCTACCTCTTCAAACAGCATGCTTTTCCCTTGTTACTTAGTCTGAACTGTTGGTGAAACCAATGTTGCCATGTTTTGTCACACTTAGAAGGTCAATTGCCATCAAAAATCCATTAAAAAATCATGTGGTTTATTTCATTTCAGGCAGCCTGTATATTGTCAGTTGGTTAAAGGTTGTGCCATTAATGATGGAAAGATCAGGAAAGATGAAATCAGAAATGTGAGATTTAGTGGAAAGGGCACTTCAAGGAAACCTATCAAAATTATAGCTGAGGATTAGTTTACAGTATATTCTATTACACATCTAAAGTAGATTTATGTAGCTTATTAAGATGCTATAGAACTGCACGAGAATGATGTACCAAAAACTCAAGAAACATAGTTAAAATAAAGATTTGCTTATTTGCCACATGCACATCAAAACATGGAAACATACAATGAAATGCATCATTTGTGTCAACGACCAACACGGACCAAAGATGTGCTGGAGCAGCCCGCAAAGGTCACCATGTTTCCAATCTCTTGACCTCAGAAGTCTGGGTCCAGTGGTATGAGCAATCATCACAAACTCGGTTGCAGTGGATAACCATGACTTCTTCTGTCCCTTATGATTCCCTTCGCTCTCCATGTAGCATTGCAGAACTGCCTTCTTAGCCTTTGGATCTCACTGTTGATCTCATCTGCCCAGGCCTCTGGAGCTGACTTCATATTCTAGGACAGACATGTCTCTTTTTCACCAGGATATGAGGCCAGCTGGCTACCCTCACCCAGTTTCACCCACCTGTTAAAGCGATGTACAAGGACGTAAAAGTTGCCACATGCAAACAGCTATTTGGAGCCTAGGGTGAGAGCTGAATTTCCTGAGGGGACCAAAGGTTGGTGAGCTGCCCCAGAACGGGCATGGCAAGTCCCTTCAATAGAGCTGGACACCCGATACACAGCAGTGTACACTGGATGAATTCCTCTGTCAATAACTACTAGGAACTAATGCACAGTTTTATAGTACTGTAGTAGCATTGACAATGTTCTAATTTGTTCCGTATTTCATTCAAAGACATAATCTGTCACTCAGTTAAACAGTAGTTAGACTTTTTTTATAACTTTCTATGAAACTTCAAATAAATGGAGCAGCTGCTTCAATGAGCATTGCTTTAGGAAGGCGGCGTCCATCGCTAAGGACCCCCACCACCCAGCATGTGCCCTTCTCTCATTGTTACCATTGGGAAGTGCAGAAACCTGAAGGCACACTCTTGGTGATTCAGGAACAGCTTCTGATTTCTGAATGGTCATTGAACCCACGAACACGACCTCACGACTTCTGTATTTCTGATTTTTTGCACTACTTATTTTAACTTAACTATTTAATAGCCGTGTGAGTGGGCACGTGGCCAAGTGGTTAAGGCATTGGACTAGCCACCTGAAGGTCGTGAGTTCGAGCCCCAGCCGAGGCAGCATGTTGTGTCCTTGAGCAAGGCACTTAATCACACATTGCTCTGCGACGACACTAGTGCCAAGCTGTATGGGTCCTAATGCCCTTCCCTTGGACAACATCGGTGTCGTGGAGAGGGGAGACTTGCAGCATGGGCAACTGCCGGTCTTCCATACAACCTTGCCCAGACCTGCGCCCTGGAGAGTGAAGACTTTCCAGGCGCATATCCGTGGTCTCGCAAGACTAATGGATGCCTTTATGTACTTAATGTAACTCAATTTTTTCTCATTGTACTACTCAAGTAATGTCAACAAATTTCACCACACATGTTGGTGATATTAAACCTGATTCTGATTCTTTATTTCTTGGCTCTCTCCCCTATTTCGTTTACATGCTGCTCCATCAGTTATTCACTGAGACCAGCATTCACACGTGTGTTATCTCTGTTATTTACAAATGTTACATATGTTTCTACTTTACAACAGCACATCTGCGAATAAGCCTTGGATGAGTCACAATTTTATCGTAGCTAATATCAAGAAGTCTTCACTCCCACTGCAAACTCCATGTTTATTAATTCCATCTCACTCCCTAGTCATTGCCTCAGACTTAACTCAGTCACTTCGTAACACCCTATTGCCTCTTATTTTAATCCCTATGTTTTGTCTATCACTAAGACAGCTTGCTGACCACCTAACCAATGACTTTTTCACCCATTATCTTTTGTTCTTATGATAAGATGAAATCCATGCTACTGGTTAACTTTCCAGGTTACACTCTCAAGCTTTGCCTGACTTAACTCTGTAAATACCACAACAAAGCTAATAATCACAATCACTATTTTCTATTTTAGTAGCATTGAGCTGAAAATAATTATGGCTCACATGAGATTTTATTATAGGTAATTAAATATTTTCCTATTAAGTTATGATACTTCATCATGGAATTGTGTTTGAGAGATAATTGTATGTTTGTTTTTTATATGATGCATTGGATCCAGAGCAACAATTATATCATTCTCCTTTTCGCTGGAAATAACATTAAACATTCTTGAATCTTGATTTTTGAATCTGGATATGGTCAATCTTTAAAATTTTGAGTTCAAGTCAAGTCAAGTCACGTCAAGTCAAGTCGCCTTTTATTGTCATTTCGACCATAAGCTGCTGCTACAGTACACAGTAAAAACAAAACAACATTCATCCAGGACCCTGGTGCTACATGAAACAACACAAAACTACACTAGACTAAGTGAGACAACACAAGACTACACTAGATTATGTAAGACAACACAAAAACTACACTAGACTACAGACCTACACAGGACTACATAAAGTGCACAAAACAGTGCAGGGTAAGTACAATAAATAATAAACAAGACAATAGGCTCAGTAGGGGACAAATTACAATATAATAATAAATGATGTAGATGTCCATCTAGACTCTGAGTATTGAGAAGTCTGATGGCTTGGGGGAAGAAAATCTTGCACATTCTGGTCGTGAGAGCCCGAATGCTTCGGTACCTTTTGCCAGATGGCAGGAGGGAGAAGAGTTTGTATGAGGGATGCATGGGGTTCTTCACAATGCTGTTGGCTTTACGGGTGCAGTGTGTGGTGTAAATTTCTGTAATGGCAGGAAGAGAGACCTCGATGATCTTCTCAGCTGACCTCATTATCTGCTGCAGGGTCTTGCGATCCGAGACGGTGCAATTTCCAAACCAGGCAGTGATACAGCTGCTCAGGATGCTCTCAATACAACCTCTGTAGAATGTGGTGAGGACGGGGGTTGGGAGGTGGACTTTTCTCAGCCTTCGCAAAAAGTAGAGATGCTGCTGGGCTTACTTGTCTATGGAGCTGGTGTTGAGGGACCAGGTGAGATTCTCTGCCAGGTGAACACCAAGAAATTTGGTGCTCTTAGCAATCTCAACGGAGGAGCCGTCAATGTTCAGCGGAGAGTGGTCGCTCCGTGCTCTCCTCAAGTCAACAACAGCAGAGAAAGTAGCACTGGAAAAGCAGTACTTTATCTTAGACTGTATGCTCCAGTCACAGCAGAGCAGCAGTTAGTGTCATGTTTACAGCACCAACAACCCAGGTTCGATTCCCACTACAGTCTGTAGGTAGTTGTACCCCTGTGACTGCATGGGTGATCCCATTTTTCAAAGATGTACGGGTTCGGCTTAGTAAGTTGGGGATTTGCTTCACTTAGTGGCAACAATATTAGGTACCTCCTGTACAAAGTACAAAGTAAATTTATTATCAGAGTACAAATATGTCATAAAATACATCCCTGAGATTCATTTTCTTGGGGGTATTCACAGCAAATACAAAGAAACACAATAGAATCAATGAACGACAGCAATACAGATAAATGACCAAGGTGTAAAAGACAGCAAACTGTGCAAATACAAAAAGAAACAAAATAAAAAAAACAATAAAATAAATAAGCAATAAATATAGAGAACATGAGATGACGAGTCCTTGAATAAAGTGGCCACTGAGTGTATGTTTGTGATCTTCTACTGCTGTAGCCCATCCACTTCAAAGTTTGATGTGTTCTGAGATATTCTTCTGCACAACTGTAACGCATGGTCATCTGAGTTACTGTTGCCTTCCTGTCAGCTTGAACCATTCTGGCCATTATCTTCTGATCTCTCTCATTAACAAGGCACTTTCACGCACAGAACTGTCGCCCACTGGATGTTTTGTGTTCTTTACACCATTCTCTGTAAACTCTAAAGACTATTGTGTGTGAAAATCTGAAAAGATCTGTAGTTTCTGAGATACTCAAACTGGCATGAGCAATCATTCCACAGTCAAAATCATTTAGATCACATTTCTTCCCCATTCTGATGTTTGGTCTGAACAACTGGACCTCTTGACCATGTCTGTATGCTTTTACGCGTTGAGTTGCTGCCACATCATCTGCTGATTAAACATTTGTATTACTGAGCAGGTGTACAGGTGTATCTAATAAAGTGTCCTCTCGGTGTATGTTGATACTTGTGGACAGCCCCCAGCACATCCCTACACAATGCAATGCAATGAATTTAAAAAATGGTTGATTTTTTTGATTGACCATAAATGGACAAAATTTGCGCAGGCACCTAGTGCAGATATTGGACTGCCTTCATACAATGCTTTTGATGATTGCATCCTCCAGCTCTTCATTTTTATTGTAAACATTCAAGATAATTGCCGATACCTTCAAAGTCTTAATAGATCTTAACTTGTTGAAGTAGTGAAATCATTTCATTTTCACTCCCGGCCGTCTCTGGCATCTCCAAGTCTGAATGCTTGAAGCTGTAGTGAACAAGACAATTCAAAATGGTCTTACTGCTTATTTTTCAGCAACCATCAATGACAAAAGTCACCGCTTTTTGAATGCAAATACACACAACTGATGCTGTTTAAAAATTGTTCGCTCTAAGCATGGTGTAGTGTCAAACAGCCACACAAATTCACAGGAACTGTTTGGCAACAGCCTCCTGTCCCAATTGAGTGGCATAGTGCCCCAAATAAATGAGGGCTGTTTTCTTAATGAGTTTTTGTTCTTTAAGAGTAATCCTAAATAAACGGCTGCCCCAATTAACCGAAGGACCAATTAACCAGAATCCACTGTAATTGTACTAGAGACTGCGACTCATGCTTGCAGATATGTTTGTTCAAATGAGGAATGCATTAAATTATTGAAAATAATTATTAAATTAGTGAAACCTGGGGGGCTATACAATTGGAAAGCAGGGTATTTGGAGGCCTCACTCTTGTTTCATGCTGTTTAGAGAAAGGGAACCTTGTGAAGTCAAGTTAATAGGTGCAATTTTACCTCTTTTAATTATGCCATCTGGTTAAGTTTTCTCTTAGGAATGTAAAGTGATAATAGATTTATTTTATTGGAATGTGGTCCTATAAATGGTAGAAAAAAATTACAAAATTGTATCAAATAATGTAGCTAAAGAGAGTAACATAAAGGCATAAAACTGAACTATAGTGGATGAAGAAAGCTGACTTGTGACAGGATATTGATAACAAATAATTACTCTAAACATTCAAATGCAGGCTTTATAATCATGACATATGCAAGTGATTTTATGAGGAACATAGGAATTTCCGTATGGGAAAAAGACTAAGTACAAATAGTAGTAGTAGTCATAAGAAAAATAAATAAACAATAATCATTTTTGTTTCTTTTCTCTTAAAAATTAAATCTATTTTTATATCATTGTTCTTTTGTTCATAGCCAAAAGTGTTAGTGAATGCACTGGTGCACTGTATTGCATCCACAGAAGTCTTCAATACCAGCTTATTTTAAACCTTTATGATAAGTAGTTTTTACAGTAATTATAGTAAAGCTATAGAAATATCAAAAATACAGTTTGTATATTGACTGTTTAAAATACATTACAAATCAAGCAGATGGCACTGCCTATTAGATACTGTAGGTTATCAAGATGTTAAGATAGCTTTTAATAAATTTCCATTATTCAACAGTGAAAAGTAAACACAATGCTCTTTCCAGAGTAGGTTGAAAATTAGAAACTGCTTTAAAATAGTACTTCATAAATGCAAGAGACTCAGCAGATGCTGCAAATCCAGAGCAACACACACAAATTAGGGCGCCACAGTAGTGTAGTGGTTAGCCCAACGCTTTACAGTACAGGTGACCTGGGTTCAATTCCCGCTGCTGCCTATTCTTCCCGTGAATGTGTGGGTTTCTTCCGGGTACTCCGGTTTCCTCTCACATCTCAAAGACGTACCAGTTGGTAGGTTAACTGATCATTGTAAATTGTCCCGTGATTAGGCTGGGATTAAATTAGGGCATGGCTCAAAAGCCCTGAAGGGCCTATTCCTCGCTGTATCTCAATAAATAAATAATGCTGGAAGAAATCCGCAGATCAGGCAGCATCAAATGATGACGCTGAGTTCCTGCAGCATGTTGTGTCTGTTGCTCAACTTAGTACTTGGGGAGCTTCTGATAGGTGGAAAGCAGTTGGAGTCCCTGATCATTATGGTAAATTTCTGTACTGATTAATGAAATAGTAACAGCAATTATTGACTTTTTAAAGGAAAAAGGATGAGTCTTGCAGCTTATTGATATGTAGTCATTGCTTTACTATTAATGAAAGTGTAACAGAGACAGATTGAAGCAAATGGAGTACTTTAGAAAACATGTCCAAAAATTATTAATATGAATCTTTTAAAGACAATTGGAAAATAGCATAATTTCTAAATAATATTGTCATTGTACCTGATATATTACATACATCACTATTTTGGAACATAAGATGCATAATGCTTTATCACTACTTTTAATCATCCCGAATCTTCACTCCACCACTCTCTGAAAATCTTTCTACCTCTCCCATCATTTGGACATTTTTTTTCTTTGCTGGTGTACCTGACATTCTGAACAAACTGAAAAATCTAAAAATTTCCCATCAATGAACTTAAATAACATAGTTTTACTAATGTAATATGTTTATTGTGAAAAAATAAATATTCATGGAGGTGCCAAACTACATATAGTATTTACCATTAATGTCACTGAATATCCAGTGTTCAGTCACAAGTGACAAAAGAAAAAAATATAAGCAGAACGAAGCCAACGCCAACTGGCCCAGCTGCACACTATCCAAATACTAATGTGTACACAAGTCCTGCAAGGATTTCAACATCATGTATTCTAGGAATTATTAAACTTGAAACACGCCAGCACGAGACGTTTGCTGTGAAAGCATCTCTCTGCTCTCAGGTTGCAAAAGCTCATTTGCTGCTTCTTTTAGTGGTAAAGATAAGCATTATGTATCTTTTTATTATAGGTGGGGTTTAAAGAATTGAGGGGTGGCAATGCATGTTGTGTGTCGATAAGAATTTTTGCATGTTCCATCTTGGGCACATGTGCCGGAAGTTTGCCACCCCTGTATGCTGATTTAATTGGACAATACCACCTGCTGCTTGCTGGCTACTTTTAAGATATTAATCTGGGTGTAATGTCCACCATCCGTTTGCTCCCTTGCTGTTTAGGCCACACTGTCAAATCCTCTGCTGCAAAAATATTGTCGTAGGCCTTGAAGACCAAATTGCTGCTATTTGCCTGCCCTAACAATGTAATTTTCAGCAGGTTTACATTTATTTAGAAAGCTGAAAGTGAAATACATGTGAGGTTTTAGGATGTTTATATTATTTATTTTCTAATTTATCACTGATATATCTTTCTGTGTGCTCAAGCATTTTCCTGAGTAGGACTGGCCAAGGCAATAGAGAGAAAAAAATAAGAATGTTCTAAAATGCTAAATGAAACAATCGTGAAGGGAATAGTATTGAAAAGGACATTTTAGTTATTTTTTAGATTGTTTATATGGTAGGCTAGAAACTGGTGTTGCCTGGAGTTCCTGGTCTTTGCAGCTTATTTTGGTACTGTATTAAAATGAATAACACTCTCCTTTAATGTTATAAGCAGCTCACAATTCTCAAATATGGATATCCTTATTGTTTTGACTATGGTACTCCCCTCTGTACAGAATGAATCACTAACACAAGAAAATCTGCAGATGCTGGAAATCCAAATCAACACACACAAAATGCTGGAGGAACTCAGCAGGTCAGACAACATCTATGGAAAAGAGTAAAAAAATCGACATTTTGGGCCGAGATTCTTCTTCAGGACGGAGAAGGAAGGGGGGAAGATGTCTGAATAAGAAGAGGAGGAGAGGTGGGAGAAAGAGGCTAGTTGGAAGCTGATAGGTGAAGCCAGGTGGGTGAGAAAGGTCAAGGGCTGGAGAAAAGAGAATCTGATAGGGGAGGAGAGTGGACCATAGGAGAAAGGGAAGGAGGAGGGGGCCTGGGGGAAAGTAATAGGCAGGTGAGAAGAGGTGAAAGGTCTGAGTGGTGAATAGAGGAGGAGGAGGTGGGAAATTTTGTTCACTGGAAGGAGAAATTGATATTCATACCATCATTTGGAGGGTACCCAGATGGAATATAAGGTGTTGTTCTTCCACCCTGAGGATTGCCTCATCTTGACATAAGAGGAGGCCATGGATCGATACATCAGAATGGAAATGGAAATCAGAATCAAAATGTTTGTCACCTGGCTTCACCTATCACCTTCCAGCTAGCCTCTTTCCCCTCCTCCCATTTTTAAATTCGGGCATCTCCCCCCATCCTTCTTAGTTCTGATGAAGGGTCTCGGCCCAGAACGTTGACTGTTTACTCTTTCCATAGCTGCTGCCTGACCTGCTGAGTTCCTCCAGCATTTTGTGTGTGTGTAAGCTATGAATGTTCTTTCCCTGTGAACTCTAAGATAATGGTATGGTACATGTCAAAAGTAATTCATACTAAGACCATCTCACACTCCAAGGAGATCAGCTCCCAATACTTCGCATTGAAAGATACATTAGGAGGACAGGTCAAAGACTGATTAAGAAAGAAATAAAAATAAATATCAAAATATTTTACCAGATTGGTGAAACTAAAGGCTTTCCATTTTGACCAGTGAGTACATAAGGTGCACTGTCAAGTGATATGAAATCACAGGCTACACAGGGGCTTCTACACTTTCAGAAGCCAACAAGCATTCTCTGCCTGCCCTCCTCAGAATAATCAACCATTAAATACAGGCAGAAATATTAGGACCATGCAAAGTTAAATTGGATGCTGCGGTTAGTGAAGGAGCTTGGAATATCGATGAATTTTTAAAATATAAAATAAGTTGCATTTATTTGACATCAATAAGTAGTCTACAAAATATTGAATCTGATGAAACCTGACAGATGTATGTACTTATTACTGACTGTCAAAGCTTATGTGGTGTGACTGAGTGCTGCCATGGGATTTGTTAGAACCACAGAGATACCTGGATTGGAGTTTCATTACTTTCAGAACACTCCTGGATCAGTCACCTCAAACAAAGTGTCAGCGCACGACAGGTCTGTATCAGCCTGGATATTTCTGAGTGGAGCTTGCCACTCACATTCCTTTTAGCTCTGAGCCTATCTTTACCGAATCCACACACAAATGCAGCTTGGCCTGTTGAGTATTACCAACACTTTCTGCCTTCTGAGTTCAAGCTCAAACTTCAAAGTAAATTTGTTATTAAAGTAGGCATATGCAACAATGTGATATCTTGTGATTAATTTTCTACCGGGCATCTACAGTTAAAAAACGATAGAATTTTATTAAAATCTGTTCAAAGCATATTAAGACTGACAAACAGTATTCTGCAAAAAAAGACAAACTGTGCACATCAAAGTACTACTGAGTGCACGAATTATAAAGAGTCTTTGAAAGTGTGTTTGCAGATTGTAGAATCAGTTCAGAGTTGAGGTGGATGGAGTTATCCATGCTGGTTTAGGAGCCTGATGTTTATAAGGTAATAACTGTCGTTGAACCTGGTCATGTGGGACCTAAGGCTTCTGTACCTCTTGACTAATGATAGTAGTGAGAAGAGGGCATGGCCTCCAGCATGGAGGCCTTTCATGATGGATGCAGCTTTTCCGTGGCAGTGCTCCATGTAACTGTAATCAACGGTTGGGAGGCCGTTTCTTGTGTTGGACTGGGCTGTGTCCCTTACTTTCTGTAGCATTTTCTGTTCTCGGGCATTGGCATTTCGATGCCAGGCCACGATGCAACCAGTCAGGGTACTCTCCACTGAGCATCTATGGAAGTTTGTCAAAGGTTCTGGTGAAATGTCAAATCTACAGAAACTTCTGAGAAAGTCAACGTGCTGTTGTGTCCTCTTTGTGATGGCACTTATGTGCTAGCTCCAAGGCAGATCCCCCGATATATTGACACCAATGATTTTAAAGCTATGGACCCTCTCCACCTCCATTCTCCTGATAAGGACTGGCTCATGGAGCTTCAGCTTCTTCTCCTGCAGTCAATAATCAACTCTTTGATTTTGGTGACATCGAATAAGAGGTTGTTGTTGTGGCACCAGAACAACATTTTATATATTTTATATATAAAAGTGAAAGTTGATTTATAAACTTTGTTTAGTTACATTTAATAACTACTAACATTACCAAAGTAATGGCTATTTAAAAGGTCCTTGATTGACTCTCAAATGCTCTGGAAAGCCTTGAGGTCATGAAAGGTACAGTTAAGAATTCGTTCCAGTTTGATAACTGAAGCTTGATCACACTGACCTGAGAAAGATATTACATATGTGCATTATAATTAATTTGCTAACTTATTTAACCTTTCAATATCTCTCTGTAAACTTTATGTTCCTTACAGTTTATCTTCCCCCTATCATCTGTAGATCTGTCTACTATACATTTAGCTTCCTTCCTCTAAATCCATGATTTGCATTGTAAACAACGTGGTCCCAGCTTTGATTTCACAGCACCCCAGTAGTTACAGGTCATCAACCTTAAAAATCACTGTTTCCTGCTGGAGGGTCCACCATCTGTATAACCTCCAACTCTCAGCTTGTGAAGTAGCCTTAGAGTTGCAGCTTGCTGAACACCTTTTGAAAGTGCAAATATATTACAACCACTAATTCAACCTCAATACACCCTGGCTAATTCTTACTCAAATAAATCTAATATTTAGTAAATCTGGTCATTACTATGTTGGTATTTGTCCCATATTTCTTCATGGCATACAATGAAGTTATTCAGCCTACTAAGTATATTCTGGTGTTCAAATTAATCCTATCCCTCTCATTTATTTCCCTTTACTCTGTTCCTCTTATACCTGCCTACTCACCTGCAAGAGAGGTAATTTTCTGAAGTCAGTTAACCTTCCAACTGGCATAGTCATACTTTATCGATCCCGGGGGAAATTGGTTTTCGTTACAGTTGCACCACAAATAATTAAATAATAATAAAACCATAAATAGTTAAATAGTAATATGTAAATTATGCCAGGAAGTAAGTCCAGGACCAGCCTATTAGCTCAGGGTGTCTGATCCTCCAAGGGATGAGTTGTAAAGTTTGATGGCCACAGGCAGGAATGACTTCCTACGACGCTCTGTGTTGCATCTCGGTGGAATGAGTCTCTGTCTGAATGTAGGTGCCCAACCAGTACATTATGTAGTGGATGGGAGACATTGTCCAAGATGGCATGCAACTTGGACAGCATCCTCTTTTCAGACACCACCGTCAGAGAGTACAGTTCCATCCCCACAACATCACTGGCCTTACGAATGAGTTTGTTAGGAGTTTGTCATGTCCTTAGGAGTGGGATGAAACCAGAATGTCTGGGGGACCCCTGTGGTCAAAGGAAGAAAATGGACCCTCCATACTATCAGGGTTGAATCTGGATCACTGGAACTTTGAAGCAGCAGTACTATCTGCCATGCCAACTTGTCAACCTAAAGAACAAGTCTCTTATAGATATTGTTTTCCACGTTGCAACAGCAAGTGTCCTCCATAAATACTTCCCTGGCTCTAAAACACTAATGAAAATGTTCTAAAATTGGCTTTATTTACTCTGACCCAGAGAAGCAATACAGCTGTAAAAACAGAAAATAGCAGGCAAGAAAGAAATATTTACTTCCAACTTTGACTAATAAACAGTATCTCTTCAACCATACAACAGGTGAATGGAAATTTAATCCTATTGTTGCTTTGAGTTCAAGCCATCCTTCCCATAGTTATTACATAAATTATTAATACCTATTTGAACATTCCCAGACTAACGTATTTAGAGTTTATAGCATAAAGATATAGTTGAGATTTTTCTGTAAATTGCCAATACCAAAAGGGTAAGGAACCAATACTTTTTTGCTCTATTATACACATTATTAAGGTAAATAAAAGTAACAGTCATCTAACAGCTCCAATAATACCTTGAAACAATGTGCTGTGTGTCCTTGTACATTGAGTTGAATATTAATGGCTCCTTGGTGAGAGTCTGAGCATAGAAAATGTACAGGCCTTTCCCAGGTTACGTGTGCCTGAAATATGGACACCTTATACATATAAACAAGCTCCCATAAATGTTATTAAATTCAAATGAGAAACAGCTTTGGGGGAAAATAACCTGTTCGCATGTAACCTCTCTGCAGTAATCAGACATCACTGTCTCTTAAGAACACAGATCGGCCACTTAAGAGAGTCCTATTGGAAATTAACAGTGAATCACTTCTATTGATAATTACAACAGAGTTGGCTGTAATGTTTATAATTATGATTTGTTTATCATCGGCCTAATCTTTCTTTTTTATTTTAGATACAAGCGATGAACGATTAGATGACCAGATTAGAGATGAGACTGTGGAAACATACAATGACAAAGTGTCACGACAGTTAAGTTCACCAGATATGGTCAAAGACAAGAATTGCTACACGTCCGACAGTCCCGAAATGCCAGTAGTCGAAGAAGAACGGTTACCTATTGAGAAGAGCAGCAACAGCTTGGAAACCCTTCCTGAGAGCTCCAAATGTAATCTGGATCAGAGCCAAATACTGATGGAGGGATTACCTGGAGCTTTGTCAGTTCCTTTTTCTTTAAAAGGTAATAGACCTCCTATAGAAGTGCTGAAGAAGATTTTCCCAAATCACAAACCTACAGTCCTTGAGCTCATTTTGAAAGGCTGTGGAGGTGACCTTGTTGGTGCCATTGAAATTCTTCTGTCTAGTCGCCCTGATAGATCTTCAGAAGCCCCTGACGTATTAAGCCTCTCATCTAATGGACAGACATTTTTTGAACATGCTTTTGGGTCCTATCCCATCGCCTCTTCTAAATGGTCTGTTGGGTCAGCCTTCAGGGTCCCAGATTCCTTGAGGTTCTCTAATGATCCTGGCAATGTCATGTCAAGCCCACTGGCCATGCCATTACAGCACCAATTTCCTCAACCTCCTCGTTACCCACTGGTTCTGAGGAACACCTTGAGCAGAAGCCAGGCAAGTCCATTTCTATCAAATGATGTTGCTCTGTGGAACACCATGACACTTCAGCAACAATACCAGCTCAGATCCCAGTACCTTACCCCTTTCCCAAATGCTTCAGCTGGCATTTTTCGCAGGTCCCCAGTCCTTCCGTCTCACCCTACCAATGACCCCAGGCTTTCAATTGCTGATGAAGGCTGCTCGATGGTGACCAAACAATCCATTTATGCAGAGGAGGACTACGATGAGAGATCAGATTCTGCAGATTCTAGAATATTGAACTCATCCTCTTAAATGAGATGTAGCTGATGCTCACCAAACAGAATATAAAAAGGAAAATACTTGAATCTAACATTGAAGACTCGGAGCAAACACTCCATCCACAACTTAATACCCCCAACAGAAATAGCCAAAGGATTATAAAACATAGTTATCCAGTTTATATGTCTTAGATGTATTAGTTGAAAAATATGTATAACTGGTAGCTACACTTTCTAATGCATGTTATATGCTGTGACCATGGTTGCAAACAAAAACGATAGGCATTTGAACAAGTACCTATAGCACGCCCAAAATTTTAAATGCAAATAAATGAAAATGATGTACAAAATGTCATTTACACTGTCCGATAGATTTATTTGTTACATTTGGTGTAAATCAGGTACACATTTTCAGGACAGTAATTGCTCTCATATAACCTTCGTTTACAATAAGAATAAAAGAGTGTACAAGATATCTTTGCTAACAAGGATGGATCCACCTTCATCATGCTAATTACACTCAAGAGCAGTAAATGCTGAGTTTAGAGTTATGCACAATTTGAACACGTGGAAATGCTTACTTTTGCTCTCCATTATTTTCTGGGCAACCTAAGCTAAAATAAAGCTTCAAGCTTCAAATCAGAATCAGCTTGTTGATTTCAGCACAATGAGTATCCATTATATTTTGGAGAGCTTTAAACAATGTGAAACTTATAGCTTTGCAGAGGTAGAGTAGATTCAGGCACATGAAGCGACACTGTCAGAATCAAACTGCTGAATTGTTAAGCTCTTGATCAGCAGCGTTTAATATTTTTCTCAGCTGAAAGGCCTGCGCAGACTGCAAGGTCTTCATACAGGGTCTCGACCCAAACATCAACCATCCTATTGCCTCTACAGATGCTGCTCCTCATTCCAGCATCTGTAATTGCTTCTGTACACAGACTGCAATGAACTCAGAAGAAATCACTTACTAAATAAATGCTTAATAGTTCAATGTCTGTGTGGTTATTTACAAAATATTAAATACTCACTAAAGAAAAACTAACTATTTTATCAACCATGCAAATACTGTGACATATTGTATGATCAGCAGAGAATAAGGAACTTTCATAAGTGACGTAAGGTAGCTGACACTAGCAAATGTCAAATTCTCACAGAGAAAACAATGGGCAGCACCAGTGATTAAAATAGAGCGGACTTGAGTTACTGTGTAGGGAAAATCTGAATAGGCTAGGGCTTTAATTCTTGGAGCACAGGAGAATGAAGGGAGACTTGATGGAGATATTCAAAATTATGAGGAATATAGATATGGGAAATGCAATCAGGCTTTTTCCACTGAGGTTGGCTAAGACGAGAACCAGAGGTCATGGGTTAAGGGTGAAAGGTGAAATGTTTAAGGGGAACATGAGGGGAAGCTTCACTCAAAGGGTAGTGAGAGTGTGAAATAAGCTACTAGATGGTAGATGTGGGTTCGCTTTCAACATTTAAAAGAAGTTTAGATAAGTACCTGAATGGGAGGAATGTACAAGGCTATGGTCCAGGTTCAGGTCAATGGGACAAGGCACAGTAATAATTCAGCATGAACTAGATGGGCTGAAGGATTTGTTTCTGTGCTGTAGTACTAAAAGAAGGGAGGGAACATCGACTCAGACCATGAGAGGCCTGTGTCGGGCATTTTCATGCCTTACAAGGCGCAGATTGGAAGAATGATCAGAGAATATTGGAAGCTCTTGACAGTTTAGACCATAAGCCCATAAGATGTAGGAGCAGAATTAGGCCATTTGGCCCATTGAGTCTTATGGCTGATCCATTTCCCTCTCAGCCCCATCTCCCGCCTTCTCCCATAACCCTTTAAGCCCTGACTAATCAAGAAACTATCAACCTCTGCCTTAAATATACTCAATGACATGGCCTCCACAGCCACCTGTGGCAACAAATTCCAGATTCACTACTCTCTGGCTAAAGAAATTCCTCCTCATCTCTGTTCTAAATCAACGTCCCTGTATTCTGAGGCAGTGTGCTCTGGGCTTAGACCTCCCCACCATATTGAACATCCTCTCCAAATCTACTCCATTCAGGCCTTTCAAAATTTGATAGGTTTCAATGAGGTCCCCCGTCATTCTTCTGAATTCCAATGAGTAGAGGTCCAGAGCCATCGAATTCTCCTCATATGAAAATCCTTTCAATGCCGGAATCATTTTTGTGAACCTCCTTTGAACCCTCTGCAATGTACACAAATCCTTTCTTAAATAAGGGACCCAAAACTACTCACCAGTGCCTCATAAAACCTCAACATTATATCCTTGCTTTTACATTCTAATCCTCTCAAAATGAATGCTAACATTGCATTTGCCTTCCTCACCACTGACTCAACCTGCCAATTAACCTTTAGGGAATCCTGCAAGAGGACTCCCAAGTCCCTTTGTGCCTCAGATTTTTCTATTTTCTCTCCGTTTAGAACACAGTCTATACTTTTATTTCTTCTACCAAAGTGCATGACCATACACTTCCTGACACTGTATTCCATCTGTCACTTCTTTGTCCATTCTCCTAATCAGTCTAGGTCCCTCTGTAGCATCTCTGTTTCCTCAACACTACCTGTCCCTCCACCTTTCTTTGTATCATCCACAAACTTGGCTACAAAGGCATCTATATTACTACATCCAAATCATTGACATATAATGTAAAAAGAAGCAGTCCATACACAGACCCATGTGGAACACCAGTAGTCACTGACAGCCAATCAGAACAAGCACCCTTTATTCCCACTCTTTGCCTCCTGCCAATCTGCCAATGCTCTATCCATGCCAGTATCTTTCCTGTAATACCATGGGCTCTTAATTTGTTACTTAGCCTCCTGTGGCACCTTGTCAAAGGCCTTCTGAATATTCAAGTACAAAACATCCACTGATTCTCCTTTGTCTATCCTACTTGCTATTTCTTCAAAGTATTCCAACAGATTTTTCAGGCAAGATTTTCCATTAAGGAAACCATGCTGACTTTGGCCTATTTTATCATGTGACTCCAAGTACTCCAAAACCACATCCTTAACAAATCACTCCAACATCTTCTTAACCACTGTGGTCAGACTAACCGGCCTATAATTTCCTTTCTTCAGCTCCTCTCCCTTCTTGAGGAGTGGAGTGATATTTGCAATTTTCCAGTCCTCTGGAATCATGCCAGAATCCATTGATTCTTGAAATATCATTACTAATTCTCCACAATCTCTTCAGCCACCTCCTTCAGAATCCTGGGGTGTACACCATGTGGTCCAGGTGACTTATCTACCTTCAGACCTTTCAGTTTCTCAAGCTCACTTCTTCCCCCTGACATTCTTGAACCTCTGGCATACTCATAGTGTCTTCCACTGTGAAGACTGATGCAAAATACTTATTCAGTTCATCCATCATTTCCTTGTCCCCCAGTACTACCTCTCCAGTATCATTTTCCAATGGTCCTATGGCTACACTCATCTTTCTTTTACTCTTTATATATCTGAAGAAGCTTTTGGTATCCTCTTTAATATCATTGGCTAGCTTACCTTTGTATATATTTCACCTTTTCCTTTTTTATGACTTTTTTATTTGCCTTCTGTTGGTTTTTAAAAGTTTTCCAGTCTTCTAACTTCCCACTAATGTTTGCTGTATTATATGGCCTCTCTCTGGCTTTTATGTTGGCTTTGACTTACCTTGTCAGCCATGGTTGCGTCATCCTGACTTTAGAATACTTCTTCCTCTTTGGGATGTATCTATCCTGCGCCCTCCAAATTGCTCTCAGAAATTCCAGCCATTTGCTGCTATGCCACCATCCCTTCCAGAGTTCTCTTCTAATCAATTTTGGCCATCTCCTTTCTCGTACCTCTGTAATTCCTTTTACTCTACTGTAATAATGATACATCTGACTTCTCCTTCTCAAATTGCAGCGTGAATTCTGTCATATTTTGATCACTGTCTACTAAGGGTTCCTTTACCTTAAGCTCTCTAATCAATTCTGGTTTGTTGCACAACCCAGTCCAGAATAATTAATCCTCTAGTGGGTTCTACCTGGAGCTGCTCTAAAAAGCCATTTCACAGATATTCTACAAATTCCCCCTCTTGGGATCCAGCACTGACTTGATTTTCCCAGTCTACCTGCATATTGAAATCCCCCATGGCTATTGTAACAATGCCCATTTGACATGTATTTTCTATCTTGCGTTGTAATTCATAAAGTTCAGCTTTGCTACTGCTTGGAGGTCTGTATGTAACTCCCATTAGGGTCTTTTTACCTTTGCAGTTTCTTAACTCGACCTACAATGATTCTACACTTTCTGATTCTGTGTCACTTCTTTCTAATGATTTGATTTCATTTTTACCAACAGAGACACCCCACCCCCTCTGCTTATCTACCTGTCCTTTCCATACAGTGTGTATTCTTGGATGTTAAGCTCCCAGCTATAACCTTCTTTCAGCCTTAACTCAATGATGCCCACACTACTATACCTGCCAATCTGTAACCATGCACTACAAGTTCACCTTCCTTATTTTGTATACTGCGTCCATTCAAATATAACACATTCAGTCCTGCATTGACCACCCTTTGCAATTTTGTCCCTCTTTTACACTAAAACTTATCTCATTGATTGCAATTTTGCCCTATCATTGGCCTGTCTCTGCTAGCAGTCTCACTACACTCTGCCCCGTTTGTAAACCAACTGCTCCATCCTTTGCCCTATCACTCCAGCTCCCAACCCCCTTTAGGAAGGAAAGACAGAGAGAAAAAATCAGAGTTAATGCAGGTAATTTTGATCTCCAGCAAACAAAGCCTGAGTCAGATGAACTGAATAATGTTAGGAATCCTAATTCCAACATTTGATGAGCCCACCCTCTTCTGGTTTTAATGGTGCAAAACAGAGGGGACATCAGCTGAGCAGTTCCTAAAGATGGGAGCTCATTTGAATATTTCAGTGGGCGTTAATGCTGGTTTGCCTAGCTTAGAACAGAAAGTGAGAAATACTGAACAAAATAGGCACATGTGATTATCCAGAACTGCTTCCAGGCCAGGAACAGTAGGAAAGCTTTCCTCACCAGATTGTCTTCTGCATTCAAAGAAACCCCAGCTCAGTTCATGGACTACTGTCAACAACTCAAACAGATCTGATTCTATACCTCCCATTCCTGCTCCCGTACTGGCACTACCAGGACCGGAGCCTAAGCAATCCAACACACCTGGTCAATTGAATTTCCCTCTCTCTGCAAATGGATTGTCATGTACTCATCCGCTTTCTTATTTATCACTGGTACGCTCCTGCCCTAAACACAAAACAATCTGCAGATGCTGGGGTCAAAGCAACACTCACAACACGTTGGAGGAACTCAGCAGGCCGGGCAGCATCCGTGAAAAAGATCGGTCGAAGTTTCGGGCTGGAACCCTTTGTCAGGATCCCCAAGCCCCATCTCTCTGTTCCTGGTCACTTACTCATCACATGATGACTCCTGACCCTCCAAGTTTGCTTCACTTAGGGCACTGCTTTCTTCTCTCAACATCCCCAGACCAAAAGCAAAAGTGCACCTTCTTCTGGACTATTGCCAGAATTCTGTGTTCTCTTCTCAACAAGGACTCAGACCTGAGAGGCAAGCTGTCAACCAAATGGGATTTTTACTGCAAATCTTGCAACTGTTGATATTTCTTGTTCTATGGGACAGAGATAGGGATGGGGTGAGTGACAGAAAGATTGAATAATAATTCAGCCAACTGTGGTGAAGAAACATTAATAGGAGTCTGAATTATTTATGGGTTATTTTGCAGGAAGATTTGAGAACTTCTAAATTAAAGGAAGAGTAAAGAGCATACTATACCTTGCTCCCAGTGAAGTAAATACTTAAATAAAAAAGAGAAAGAACTGTCAGCTTATCTAGGTCTTTCAAAACAATATTCCATGTAACCCTGCACCAACAGAGCACTGGAGCACCTTGCCATGAGAATATCATGAAACAACAAGGTTCCTAACAGTTTAGCTTATTGATGAATTTATTTATGACCAGTAATTAACCAAATCTTGAATAACTTACTGTTATATTGCAGCTTCATATAATCACTTGCAAGCTCCATTAAAAATAGACGGAGATACAGGATCAGGCTTTGGTGGGAAGACTTGGTGTAATAGTTGAAAATGAATTGTACACACTGTTTGTAAGGATGATTTGGAAGAGATTAGCTGAGAAATTCATTTGTGTTACCCTTTCATAAGGCAGATATTGTACATAACTGCCCAATATGGTGTCTGCAGTGTATGTGCACTTTCCAAGATGGAGTCATGATACTGCAAAAAAGATATTGAGATCCCTTTGAAAATGATTGGAGGAGATAAAATTATCTTCTGGTAGCTCAGTGTCAGTTAGCTTCATGATATGACTGAACTCAACCAGGGAAATTGATGAATGGCAGGGAAGTAGAGAATGGAGAAGAAGGACATGCACAGAAGAAATTAGACAAGGGAGGTAAAACGGAGGTAACAGAAAGTGAATTAGGAAGGAAGTTGGAGAAATGTATCCTCAAAGAGCAAGCAAACAAATTAAGTTTTTCTTCACTCCGTTGGAAGTGACCACGTTTGTCAATTTCTGCTTAT
This sequence comes from Mobula hypostoma, assembly GCF_963921235.1. Lineage (NCBI taxonomy): Eukaryota > Metazoa > Chordata > Chondrichthyes > Myliobatiformes > Myliobatidae > Mobula > Mobula hypostoma. Next base: position 55,120,481 of record NC_086112.1, read on the forward strand.
AACTGTCTCCTTTGATCGGAAATTTCCTTCCCAAAGTGTTGAGTATCAAACATACACTTATTCTAATCCTATTTTCTTTTCCTTACAATCCCATTATCTCCCTGTGTATCCTGCCACTCACCTAGGCAATTAAACTACCATCCCAAACATATTTTTAGATGTGTAAGAAAACGGAGCACCTGATGAAGCCTGTGTGTTCACAGGAAGAATGTGTAAACTCCACACAGAGAGCACTGAAGGTCAGCATTGAACTTGTGTGGTTGAAGTGTGAGGCCATTGATCTATTAGCTGAGCCACTGTGTCACCCTAAGGTGCCATAAGGCCCACCGGTCCTATTCTGCTCAGTAACAATGATAGCATGACACTTTCATATTGTGCAGTTATGCATATGATTATGCTGAAAACTCCAGGTCAAGGAAATTACAAACAATGGCCAGGTTCTCTCAGTGGTAGTGAAACAGTTAGGAATGTGCTGTGTGACTTTATGACTTCATGACTGTGAGAGTTTCCCTTGGGTGCTCCAGCTTCTCCTACATCCAACATACAAAATGCTGGAGGAGATCAGCAGGTCAGGACAGAACAGTCACTGTTTTGGGCTGAGACCCTTCATCAGTCCAAAAGTTCTTTGGAAGTCAAGAATGAGGCATAAGCTATGTGGCTACAGCCATTTATCAAATGTATTAAGAACAAAGAATGAAACAAGGAAAAGAAGAAAGATACAGCAAAGTTGTGGTAGTCTTATACTAAAGTTAGATCACTAGAGAGATAAAGCACATTTCAGTGATAAGAGGTTTGCCTCTGAACTAGTCAACTGATGTAACACCTGTTGCAGAGAACCTAAGAAGTTTCTAGAAAGATACAGAATCAGGTACACTACCATTACTGAAAAACTCACTGAACAATTACACATTTAGGAAAAGTTAAACTCTGAGAAAGATAACATTTTTTCACTCTAATCCGACAATGGGGAGCTACAGCTAGTATGGCAGATGTGTCAAAACAGCTGTCTTTGCTTGTGCAATGAATATTGGCAACTCAGTTAGACTGATTAGCTAAGGCTCAAGGCCTAATGATGGATGCCTTTTTGTTTCTGTGTGTGTGCGTGCGTGCGTGTATGTTGGTTGCACCTGAATTTGCTGCCAAACCAGAATATTGATATATATCTGACACCTTGTTATTTATGTTCATTAACTCAAGAAAATAAAGATCGATGTCAGATTATTGGTATACATTCCGGTTATAGGTGATAGTGACGAGAGATTAATTTTATCTTCAAACATCCATTCTATGAACATACTCCAGCTCTTGAAGTTTGGTTGATAAGACAGATGAGACAGGTCACTCTCAAGAAGGGGAACAGTTTTTGGCAGAATGATGTAAAGTGTTGAGTGTAGCCAATCTGTGGAAGAGTTCCACACTCTTAGACATCGTCCTTCAAGAGGAGAATTTTTATGTTAACAATGCTGTGAGCACCAGTGTTTGTTATGGTTTGGTAACAGTATCAATACTGATGAATCTATCCAATATTTCTTTTTACTGAGGGTTCTGTTATGGCAATTATTTTAAAGTGGAATAGTTTGCTAACATTTCAGAAGCTATCAAGAGGATATGGCACTAGAAACATGCATAGTGAAGACTGGGTGAAGTACCTCTCCTGAAGCTGTTGGGGTGATGTTCGGATGATACTCAATCTGCACTGAGTATGGGTTAGTTGTAGACCCAATTGTTAACACTGCAACTTGCATGCCATCATACAGCTGGAGGTGAATTTATAAGGAGCAATGCCTCAAAAAGGTGGCATCCATTATTAAGGAATCCCATTACCCAGGTCACATCTTGTCCCATTTCTACCATCAGGAAGGAGGTACAGAAGCATAAAGGCACACACTCAGTGATTCAGGAACAGCTTCTTCCCCTCTGTCATTGATTTCTGAATGGACATTTAACCTATGAACATGACCTCACTACTTTTTTTATTTTCGTTTTTGCACTACTCATTTATTCAAACTATTTAATACACTGCATATTTACTTACTGTAATACATGTTTTTTTTCTATTATTATATATTGCATTGCATTGCTGCCATAAAGACAACACATTTCATGATATATGCTGGTTATTTTAAACTTGATTCTGATTCTGATTCTGATGGGCAGCCATATTTGAGAAGGATCTTCCACATTTCCTTTTGATTCATAAATTCAAAGGCTTTTGGGAGTTCATAATAGACTCTGTATAGTGGTTGATGTCTGCACTGTGCAATTCCCTTGGAGTTGTGCTGGGACGATGGTATTCACTGGCTAGATGGAGAGCATCCACACTTTATATATTGGGAGTAGATGGTTGAGGAGAACTCTGGTGATGACCTACACTGCAGTAGATAGCATAGGGTCCTGTCTGTAGTTGCTACAACTGGATTTGTCTCCTTTCTTGATGTTCACAATTCTAAAACATCTCTGAGGTCCCCTGACATTCCTTCCTCTTCCCAGGTATGGAAGATGAGGGTGAAAATTATGATTCACTCTCTCCACCAAGTTTGTAGAATTCCAATGGGGTTCCATCTTATCATGTTCTGATTACGATTGGTCTGGCAAGGCTGGACCAGATAGTTTGCAGTAAGAGGAAAACAGGGGTATTCATGTCAAGCATAGAGTCAGTGTTGAAGTTCTTTCATAGTTCTAGTGGACACCAACAAACTCGATTAGTTCTCCTCTCAGCTGGTTGAGTCCTTTGGTGTTTGGTTTTTAGATGGTCAAGTGTGATGGATATTCATGGTTCTTATTAAGCTTGCTTTCTAAAACACAGCATCTGCCACCTTTAAGATCACAAGCATATATAAGTAAACTTTGAATTAACAGTTTGTTTAATTTTTGGTCATAAGTGGAAGCCAGTCTTCAGTTCTTAAGATATAAATAGCAAACAGTAATCAGCTTGAAGTTAAAACACAGTTTTGTAAACAAGCTCTGTATTTAGAAGGTGCTCCATCTGTGACAGCAGATGGTAGCTCACTTCACTTACTTTATTACTGTTCAAGATGCAGTATAAGACAATATGTTGTTTAAATTGGGTTATTTCAAACAGACAAGCTGATTCTTAAGTTGCTTAATTCAAGGAAGCTTGCAGAACACATGGATAATAACATTTAACATATTAATAACTAAAGTGTTTATAGTTGAAGGTTTAGATACTCAAAGAAGCTGGCTTTACAGCATTAATTGTGAACTGTGAGTATTAGCTGAAGACCTATGTCTTCAAAAATGCGTTTGGACCATTTGTGTTAAAAGGATATCTGAGGAAATATCATATGTGAGTGAAGTCACCCAAGTGCAAAAATAAGTTATAAATTTAGAGCACAATTTAAGCTTAATAGAAATAGGATAAGTAACATCAAGAAGAAACATGAAAGAAACGCAGGCTGAATGAGAATCTATTGCTCCAGTTTCGGTTTCTGCAACAGACGACTTGTTTGTCTGCAACTTGTTGGTATGTCTTTTTAGTTTATAGAAATTGCACCTGTGGTTTGGAATCCTTTGAGGTTAATAAATTGTTTATGCTTAAGAGATGTTTTATACTTTGTGCTTTATTCTTTGAGTTTTAGAAATTCTTAAAGTTTTATGCTTAATAAATGCTTAATGCCTTGTGTTTTAGAAATAGCTTGTAATTTGGAAATGTTTTATAATGTTTCAAGATTTAAGATAATGATTCAAGTTAAGATAAAATTCCTCTGTAAGTTTTAAATGTGCTTTAAGAATATGTGGATTTGAATGTGTATCACTGTAAATAAATTAACTGTGTTTTAGATTACTTTGTAAACTGGAAGTATCTTTTTCTTGGTAGGGAGAGGAGATCCACCACTTGAATAGTAGACATTGGCAGCTGAACTTGCTGTGGAGAATAAACAGGGAAGTAAACTAGTGCTTGAAGATTGGGTAGTTACAGTATAATCTCTCTTTAATGAGAGTGCTTGTGGCTATTTATAGCCAATAGGGCTGAAGGACTTCACTTGAGATTAGAAATTAGGAGGGGAGGAGAAGATGGTGGCGCGACGCAGCGCGCGTGGCCGCTCCGAAATAATATCATATATGTAAGTAGAATGCCGTGCACAATCCTGATTTGATGGAGACAGATGTGAGAAGCACGGAGGAACATCTGGAGAAACTTCTGAAATGTCTGCTTTGCTGCCGGTACTACAGTGCGATCGAGAATCTCCGGAGGGGAAGGCCCCAAATCCTCGGCTTTGCCTATTGCCTGTTGCCAGGGCTGAGGTCGAAGTGCTCGGCAGAGATGGTGCTCGGTGCTCGGTGTCGGAGGCTCCAAGTTTTCGGACGGGCTCAAGAGTCGGCTGTGGTCGGGTGCTTCCAGGGTGTTGCATCGGCAAGTTTACGGTGCTGGAAGCTCATGGCAGGGAGAGTTTTTCTTCCTTCTACCGTCTGCGTGAGATGATGGGACTTTCAAGATACATTGAGACTTTTTTTTTACTGTGCCCATGGTCTGTTCTTTATCAAATTATGATATTGCTTTGCACTGTTGTAACTATACGTTATAATTATTTATTTTATTTAGATTATGAGAACACTCTGTCCTCTTTTATTGTCATTTAGAAATGCATACATGCATTAAGAAATGATACAATGTTTCTCCGGCGTGATATCACAGAAAACAAGACAGACCACTAACACTGACAAAACCACATAATTATACATATAGTTACAGCAGTGCAAGCAATACCATAATTTGATGAAGAACAGTCCATAGGCACAGTAAAAAAATTAGTCTCAAAGTCCCCGAGTCAATTGACTCCCGAGTCCCTGATAGCGGTGGCAAAAGGGAGAAACTCCCTGCCATAAACCTCCAGGCACCGTCAACTTGTCGATACCTTGGAGGCAGCCGACCCCATCCGACCCTCTGTCTGAAAACTCCGAGCTTCCGACCAGCCTCTCCGATACAGCCTCCCGAGTGCCATCCTCTGCCGAGCGCCTTCGACCTTACCCCAGACCCTGAAACACGCAAAGCCGAGGATTTCGAGGCCTACAGCTCCAGAGATTCTGGTTACCACACAGTAGCAGCAGTAGCAAAGCAGTCATTTCAGAAGCTTTCCAGATGTTCTGCTATGCACTCACGTCTGTCTCCATCAAATCAGAATTGTGCACGGTCCCCTACTTGACAGATAACAGATATTCATCACCGGAGAGGCCGCGCGCGCTGTCGTCGTGCCGCCATCTTCTCTATTATGTGGTTTTTGTCAGTTTTTTTCATCTTGGTTTGTCTTGTGTTTCTGTGATATCATTCTGGAGGAACATTATATCATTTCTTAATGCATGCATTACTAAATGACAATAAAAGAGGACTGCGTGACCTCATAATCTAAAAAAAAATCTAAAAACTAAAAATTCATGGTCAGCAAACCCAATACCATCATACATAATAGTGCTGCGGAATCCATGCTTGTTGTGGTTATCAGTGATGTGCAATATCTCTTGTGCTTGCTTCATCTACCATCTATTAAGGCATGCTTTCTCTGTTAAACCTTAGCCATTGGGTGCACTCACATTTCCTTTCCCTTGTGGTGTGGTGGATTTCTCGACCCAACTGGCTGCAAATCTGCACATCACCTCCAACAAACTAGGTGCTGGAGTAGCTCATATGGAAACTGTTCAACATATGTTGCCTTGGCTGCAAAACCAAAGTCATCACAAACTCAATCATGATGCTGCATCACATAAACAACAATGAAGATGTTTATAGTTAGAGACTAAATACACTAAGGCATACAAGTGTATGCCTTACAATCAACAAGTGAATCTTTCAAATAATAAACTTCCTTGTTGTACATCATAGACTTTGGGCAATAAAGCTCCTCAAAGAAGCCCAAGACAACTTGCAGTAATTCCCCTTCAGAGTCTCTGAGAGGTACAGCACAAGGAAAGAAAATGCAATGTTGGCCTTCATTTCAAGAGGACTAGAATATAAAAGTAAGGCTGATGCTTTTTAAGGCATTGGACAGACTGCACTTGAAGTACTGTGAGCCTCTTATCTAAGGAAGGATGTGTTAAGCATTTCGTAGGGCCCAGAGGATGATCCCAGGAATGAAAGTGTTAATGTATGAGGAATGTTTGATGTTTCTGGCCTGGAAAATGAGGCATGGGGGGGTGCAAGGGGGTTGGGGTTAGAATCTAATTGGAATCGACTGAATATTGAAAGGCTTAGAAAGAGTGGACATGGAGAGGATGCTTCCTATAGAGTTGGGGAGTCTAGAATTAGAGGGCACAGCCTGAGTATGAAAGAATGTTCCTTTAGAGCAGAGATGAGGAGAAATTTCTTTCGCCAGAAGGTTGTGAATCTGTGGAATTCATTGCCTCAGACAGCTATGGAGGCCCAATGATTAGGTACATTTAAAATGGAGGTTGATAGCTCCTTGATTAGAAGGGACGTCAGAGGTTATAGGGAGAAGTCAGGAGAATGGGGGTTGAGTGGGATGGTAAACCAGCCATGACAGAACGGTGGAGCAGAGTCAATGGGCTGAATGGTCAGATTCTGCTCCCATGTCCTATGGTCTAAATAGACCCTTCAGCCACCTGAGTTTGTACCACTTTGAACAACCCAACATTAATGTTGCACTAATCCAATACACAATATTAATGTCGCACTCATGAAAGAAAAAAAATGTTGCACTAATCTAACATTAATCTCATCAATTTCTACTAAATTCTACACTTACCTACACACTAGAAGCAGCTTAAAGTAGTCAGTTAACCTATCAACACGTACACACCTATTATTTTGCTAGCTGCTGCCTCACTCCCACACCTCACTTTGTTTCTGGAACTGGTTTTCCACTATAGATTCAACCCTCGATGCTAACTACCTCCCCTCTGCACACTCTGACCTGATGCAGGGTCTCAACTCATCTATACCTCTGCTTCCACTAATGTTGCTTGGCTTGCTGAGTTCCTCCAGTAGGTTGCCTTTTCTGCTCCAAAAATCCACGATTATCTTTGAAGGGTGTTCATTTGCTCAATATCACAAAAAGGAACTGTTTTGTTACAGCGAGAAATGACCAGGTGGGCATAGGAATTCAGTCAGGCATTTTCTCAAAAACACTTTGGAAAAGGATTGCTGACATGGGAATCCTTGACTCAAAAACAAAGAGAAGGAGAACTCAGGGTAATGTAGTGCTGTGGACTTCGAGTCTCTTAATTGGGAGAAGTCCTGTACAAATCCCTCCCACAGGGATGCATTGGTAGCCGGAGTGCTCTGAAACGCGTTTGGCACCTCTTTAAGAAAAAAGCCGAAATAAGCAAGCTAATTAATTAGGTGCCGCCCAGGGTGATTTGAGTATCTCAGAAACTGCTGATCTCCTGGGATTTTTACGCACAACAGACTGGAGTTTACAAAGAATGGTGCCAAAAACAAAAAAAAAATCCAGTGAGTGGATTTAACACGATGTTTTCACTCATAGAACAGCCACTCGCTGGATTTTGTTTTGTTTTTGGCACCATTCTTTGTAAACTCCAGAGTATGTTGTGTGTAAAAATCCCAGCAGATCAGCAGTTTCTGAGAGACTCAAATCACCCTGGGCGGCACCTAATTAATTAGCTTGTTTATTTCAGCTTTTTTCTTGAAGAGGTGCCGAGCGCGTTTCAGAGCGTCCCGGCTACCACCACACCCCTGCCCTCCCATGCCATCCACCTGTCAACCGTCTTCTGTTCCCATCTGTAGCAAAAGTTTTCCTACATTCACCCCAGAATTCATAGAAATAAAGTGGAAAAAAAAAATCCTTTTTCCCAGAGTGCTCCTGAGAAGAATGTTTATGGAATTTGATTTCATGAATTGGCATGTTGAGATTTGAATGCTCTTTTTAATCCAGTGCCATAATTATTTGCATAGCACACTATCAAGTCACAACTTCAGCAAAGGGGAATAATACCATAATTACTAACCCTGGCTCTGACAATGGAGTGTTTCAGATTTGGGCTTATGAGAATAATACAGGTCATTCTTGGTAGCTCCAATAGGAGGAGGTTTCTGGAACTGGTTTTCCACTGTAGGTTCAACTCTTGACACTGACTCCACATTTTGCTGTACCGTTGTTTAGCTTCAAACGATGGCGTGATGATATATATAATATGTATACCATCCTCTTGTAAACTCTTAGTTTCTTCAGAAGCAAGCATCTCTAATTTTCATATGATGCGGTCCCGGCTGTATCACTCGATCTTGTGCAGATCAGCTGATAGCGGTAAGGAGAGTGTTAACTTCTCCTCACTTCAATCTGAGGTTCACCTGCTTTAAGAAGTGCATTATCATCCCAGTAGCAAATAAAACCAAGTAATGTGCCTTAATGACTACCATCCATTGGCTCTGACCCATACCTTCATGAAGTCCTTTGAGATGCTGATCATGGCACATGTCAGCTCTAGCCTCACAGATAATCTCAACCCATTGCAATTTGCCTACCATCAAAATATGTCCACAGTAGACACCATCTTCCCAGCCCTACACTCATCTCTGCAACATCTGAATAGCAAAGACACCAATATTAGACGATTATTTATTGACTACAGCTCCATTGTCAATTTTTATTACGCATATGAGGGAGGCTTCAAGCAAGCCACAACTCCAAGTGTAACCCTTAGGTTCGGCTGATGGTGTTAGTCTAGGAAAGACGGTCTCTGGCCCCATCAAACTTGTGAAATCTGAGGCGCAAAACCTCTTGTTTGTGTGGATGCTGTGTGATCTGTTCCCCTGTTACAAATCAGTACCTCGAAATAACAAACAGTACACCATATGCAATTGAACGATTTAGCTTTATAATTCTGAATTTGACTAGAGGGTTAGTAAAGAAAACAAAAAGAAAAGGGTCCATTTTAATAAAACAGTCTAATGCACACGTTGGAGCTCACAGTTTCCTATCCGTTAGTCCTCCATCGACTTCCCCCGGGTGGCGTCAATTCCCAGCCCCATTCCAATTCCACTCCATCCTGCAGTTTATGACCTCTCCGCTCTGGCATCTTCTGCCGAACAAAAAACCTCGAACAACCCACTCTCAGGTACACAAGAAAAAACACTGGACGGCGCACATTCCAAAACCCCTGTTATCTCTAGTTATAACCCAAACACTGCTGCTACAGAACAGCCATTACATTAGTGGTGAAACCTTTTCCAGGACGTTACACAAGCAAACTTATCTCCAAACTCCTAGACCCGAGACTCAACACTTCTCTTTACCTTCCTCACCAAAAGACTACAGTTAGTAAGGAAAGGCAACAACAACTTCACCACAATTATCTTCAATAGGTGTCCCAAAAGGCCGGAGCTTTAAAATTCAAAGTAAATTTATTATCGAAGTATGTATACGTCACCATACAGTATACTACTCTGAGATTCATCTTCTTGTCGGCATTCATAGTCGACCAAAGAAATAAAATAGAATCAATGAAAAACGACACACAAAGACTGACAAACAACCAATGTGCAAGAGAAGAGAAACTGTTCAAACAGAAATAATAATAATATTATTATAATAATAACATCAATAAATGAATAAACAAATAAATCAATAATATGGAGAATATGAGCTGTAGGTTGCTCAAGAGTGTGTTCATAGGTTGTGGAATCAGTTCAGTGTTGAGGTGAGTGAAGATATCCACGCTGGTTCAGGAGCCTGATGGTTGTAGGGTAATAACTGTTCCTGGACCTGGTGGCGTGTGTGGGAACTAAGGCTCCTGTACTCCTTCCCCGATAGCAGCAGTGAGAAAAGGGTGTGGCCTGGATGCTGGGGGGCCTTGATGTTGGATGCTGTTTTCATGAGGCAGCACTCCCTGTAGATATGCTCAATGGTGGGGAGGGCTTTTTCTGTGATGGACTGGACTATATCCATTACTTTTTGTTAGCCTTTCCTTTGTTGGGCATTGACGTTTTCATACCAGGCCGTGCTACAACCAGTCAAAATACACCCCGCTCTGCAGCTATAGAAATTTGTCAAAGTTTAACATCAGACACCAGATCAGCGCAAACTTCTAAGAAAGTAGATGCACTGCCATGGATTATTTGTAATGGCATTTATGTGTTGGTCCCAGGACAAATCCTCCAAAATGATAATGCCAGGGAATTTAAAGTTATTGACCCACTTCACTGCAGATACCTAATGACGACTGGCTCATGTACCTCTGGTATCTTCGTCCTATAGTCAATAAGTAGCTCTTTGGTTTTGCTGACATTGAGTGAGAGATTGTTGTTCAGGCCATTCAACCAGATTTTCAATCTCTCTCCTATATGTCGATTTGTCACCACCTTCGATTTAGCCAACAGCAATGGTGTCATCAGCAAACTTAAATATGGCATTGGAGCTGTACTTAGCCTCCCAGTCATAAATATGCAGCAAGTGGAACAGGGGCCTAAGCACATAGTTTTTTGATGCACCCGTGACCATGGTGATTGTGGAGGAGATGCTGTTGCCAATCTGAACTGACTGGGGTCTGCTAGTGGGGAAACTGAGCATCCAGTTGCACAAGGTGGTATCAAGGCCTAGGTCTCGGAGTGTATTGATTAGTTTTGAAGGGACGATAGCATTGATTGCAGAGCAGTAGTCAATGAAGAACATCATGATGCATGCATCCTCACCATCCAGAAGTCTAGGACTGAGTGAAGAGCCAATGAAATGGCATCTGCTGTCGACTTGCTGTGATGCTAGGCAAATTGCAGTGGATCAGGCAGGAGTTGAAATGATTGGTAACAAAACCTCTCAAAGCATTTCATCACAGTGGATGTAAGTGCTATTGGAGAATAGTCATTAATGCAGGTTACCATGTTCTTCTTGGATAGCAGTAAGATTGAAGCTGTTGGGTACCTCATACTGTCAAAATGAAAGGTTAAAGATGTGAGTAAACACACCAGCCAGTCGATTAGTACAGGTCTTCAGTACTTGCCCAGGTACACCATCTGGGGCAGATGCTTCCTCTGTGCTCACCCTCCTGAAGAAAGCTCTCACGTCAGTGACGGAGACTGAAATCATAGGGTCATCAGGGGCTGTAGAAGTTTGAGAAGAGCCCTCCATGTAATGACAGACAAAGTAAGCATAAAAGACATTGAGCTCATCTGGGAGAAAATCCTTGTTGTCACATATGTTGCTTGGTTTTACTTTGTAGGAGGTGATAGCATTCAAGCCCTGCCACAGCTGTTGAGTATACTTCTTGAGTATCCAAACGCGAAATCGCAAACAACAGCATTAGAAATGGAACTCTTACGATTGAACACTGAGTGCTCAGCTTGAGGCCTTTACGTACAGACTTTCCAAAGACAGTGGCAGCTAACCATACTCCAGGGAAATGGAGCACTGAAACGTGGATGCTTGCCACTGTTCAGTCAGGACCATGACACTACCTTGTACACTACCTTGTTCTCCAGTGACTGCACATCGGCCGTTGAAGTTTGGACTAGAATTGTCACTTTGCATGTGAGATGGCTTTCTGGAGGTCACACCTTGACCTATTGTTTTTTCCTGGTCACCAGACCTGGATGCCACCAATCTAGTCCTCAGCAGATTATGGATCTCTTGGTTCATCCTTGACTTCTGGCTAGGAAAGACTCTGAAGGATTTTGTGGGGACATACTCATCCACGAGTGTTTTTTTATAAAGTCCATGACAACTATGGCATATTCGCTTGGGCCCTCTGATGAGAACTTGAACATGGCTCAGTCCACTGACTCAGAGTAATCCTATAGCTACTCCTCTACCTCCCGAGACCACCTCTTTGATGTGTTTACATCTGACGCCTTGGTCCTTTTCCTTTGCCTGTATGCAGGTCGGTGGAGGACAGCCAGGTGATCATAGTTCATGAAGTGTAGTCTAGGGATGGAACAGTAGACATTCTTGATGGATTGTAGCAGTGGTTGAGTGTGTTGGGACTCCTGGTGCTGAGTGGACGTGCTGATTGTAATTGGGCAGAGATTTCTTCAAGCAAACCTGATTGAAGTCCTCGAGAAGGTTGAGAAGGGCGCTAGAATAGGCTGTTTCTCATTGCTAATCATAGGACTCAATATATCGAGTGCTTGATTAACATTTGTCTTAGGTGGTATGTAAACTGCAATCAGGATCTTGTCAAAGAACTCTTTCGGTAAGTAGAATGGTTGGCACTTCATCATTTGATGTTTCAGGTCAGGAGAACAAGAGTATGACAATACTACCTCATCTGAGTGCCATGAAGAGATTGTCATGAAGCACAGCCCCCTCCCCCAAATCTTGCTTTCTCTGAATATGCAATCCAGTGCATCCGGTGGATCGGGAACCCCTCGGGCTGGACCGGAATGGCTAGAGTGTCAGGTGTGAGCCATGTCTCAGTGAAACAGAGAACACAGCAATCCCTCATTTCCCTCTGACACAACAATCTTGCCCTTGGGTCCTCTATCTGTAACAAGAGAGTTATGGATGGTGCTGAACCCAAGTGCAGAGTAACGTCTAGAATAAACTCAGACTTGAAATAAACAAGACAACACAAATGAAATCCAAACGCAAAATCACAAACAACAGTATTAGAAATGGAACTCTTACGATTGAACACTGAGTGCTCAGCATGAGGTCTTTACGTACAGACTTTCCAAGGGCAGTGGCAGCTAACCATACTCCAGGGAAATGGAGCACTGAAACACGAATGCTTGCCACTGTTCAGTCAGGACCATGACACTATCTTGTTCTCACATTGGCCAGGAGGATGCTTTGGAGAAGCAGCCTCATACATCAATAATTTAAATTTGCTTGAAGCCCTCTCTTCTGATGACCAACCTTCATCTACATTAAGGTGCTGTACCTGCATTCCTGAGAGTCAAGTTCGCAGAGTCCTTCAGGAGACTGTAAAATTGCTAGTTTGCTTAGACAGTTCAAAAGTATGTTTCTTGAAGGGAAATTATAGACTGCAGATCACAATGATAGTAGCTCAAAAGAAGTACAGTGGATTCCCATTAATTGGGACATATCAGGACCAGTAAATTTTAGCCCAATTAAGCAACTGCAAAATTAGTTGAAGTTTCATGGAAATAGTTAAAATGGTATAAAAAACTTAAACTACTGTTAAACTGAGTAACAAATTATGTATTTAAATGAACAAATGAAAACACTACCAATACCACTACAGTACTATATAACTGTGTATTAGTTCTTAATAGTTATCAATGGACGATTGCTATGTTCTTTTTATTGATGCCTAGTGCAGATAATGGACTGACTTCATATAATGCCTTTGATGATTGCATCCTCCAAATCTTCATTTTCATTGTAACATTCAAGATGATTGTGGATACCTTTAAATTTTTAGTAGTACCTAACTCATTGAAATAGTTTCATCTTCACTCCAGGCTGTTTCTGGCATCTCTAAACCTGAATGCTTGAAACCACAGACAGCAAGACAGTTCTGAATGATCTTACTGCTATTTCTCATCACTATCAGTGGCAAAAATCACTGTTTTTTTTTAACACAAGCACACACAACTGATGCTATTTTAAAGGTATTTACTCTAAGCATAGTGTAGGGTCTAATGTCCACATAAGTGCACACGACTGATGCTAATTGGAAACTTTTCAGCAACGATCTCCTGTCCAAAGGAGCTGGTTGTAGACTACAGGAGGAATGGAGAGAGGCTAGCCCCTATAGAAATCAATGGATCTGGGGTTGAGAGGGTGAACAGCTTTAAGTTCCTCGGCATAAACATCACCGAGGTTCTCACATTGTGTGTACACTGGTTGTGTGGTGAAAAAGGCACAACAGCGCCTCTTTCACCTCAGACAGTTGGAGAAGTTTGGTATGGTTCCCCAAATTCTAAGAACTTTCTAAGGGGCACGATTGAGAGCATCCTGTCTGGCTATATCACTGCCTGGTTTGGGAACTGTACCTCCCTGAATCACAGGACTCTGTAGAGAGTGGTGCGGACAGCCCAGCGCATCTGTAGATGTCAATTCCCCACTATTCAGGACATTTACAAACAGAGGTGTGTAAAAAAGGCCCGAAGGATCATTGGAGACCTGAGTCACCCCAACCACAAACTGTTCCAGCTGCTACCATCTGGGAAACAGCACCACAGCACAATAACCAGGACCAACAGGCTCTGGGACAGCTTCTTCCGCCAGGCCATGAGATTGCTTAATGCACGCCAACACAACTGTATTTCTATGTTATATTGACTATCCTGCTGTATGTAATATTTTTTATAAATTACTACAATTGCACATTGCACATTTGAATGGAGACGTAACGTAAAGATTTTTACTCCTCATATATATGAAGGATGTAAGTAATAAAGTCGATTCAATTCAAATTAAGCACATACAGTATAGTGTCCCAAATAAACAAAGCTATTTTCTCAATTAGTTTTTGTTCTTGAAGAGCTGTCTCAAATAAGCGGTTGCCCCAATTAATTAGAATTGACTACATATCTAGAAGTTTTGTGAGCTTCCTGCAAAGCGCCGCTGTGTATCAGCAGTGCCATCTGGACTCAGCCTCCTACCTTACTCCCTATGCATCCATAGCTGCATGGCCAGATTCTGCAAGTTTGCAGGTGGCACCACAGTAGTGGGCATAGGAAGGAGAAGGAGGGCTTCGAGGCATGCTGTCATGACCATAACCGTTTCCTCAATGACAGCAAAGCGAGGGGTGAGAGCATCCTGCGTCCCTAGGAGTGCACATCACTAATAGCCTTTCTTGGTTCTAACATGTAGATGTCATGGCCAAGGAAGTGCACCAGCACCACGACTGTCCCAGGAAGCCAAAGAAATTCTTCATGCCCCCTTTAATCCTTACTGATTTTTACTAACGCACCACAGAAAGTATCCTATCTGGATACATCAAGGCATGGCATGGCAACTGCTTGGCCCGAGATTGCACAAAACTACAAAGAGTTGTAGGCACAGTTCAGCACATCTTGAAAGCTAGCCTCCCACCACGGATTATGTTTTTATTTCTTGCTGCCTCGGTAAAACAGCCAATATCATAAAGGATCCCACACACTTCATTCCTCCCTTTCCTTCCTCACATCAAGCGGAAGATACAAATGCATGTACCACCAGGTTCAAGGGCAGCTTCTATCCCATTGTTATAAGAAAATTGAACGGTTTCCTAATACCAAAACATGAACTGTTGACCTCACAATTTACCTTATCATGGCCTTACACCTTATTGTTCACCTGCACTGCGTTGACTATGTAAGTGCGATATACTACTTGTACTACTGCCTCAATGTACTGAAGTGCAAAATGATCGGTATTAATTGTATGCAAAACTAAGTTATTCACATTTCCTCAATGCACGTGACAATAATAAACCAATTTATCAACTTACTCTTGAAGACCTTAGCATTCAGCTCTAATGACTTTCATTTGATATATTCTCAACCTCTTGTAAGTTATTGCAACCACATAAAACAGATTTCATTTATTATTTAAATTGCTATTTTATGCACTTTCTCTCTGTGTTTTGCGTTTTATTCCAGTATAGGGCGATCGTCAATGCTTGCTACTAGTGCAGAAGAGCGTAATCCAGTCCTGTCTATGGCATTGTTCCAGAAACTATCATCTCAAACAGAATTATGAGACAGGTAACCTTTCCCTCATGCAAGATCCTGCAAATGACGGTTACAAAACTCAGAAACAACCATTTAACCCAACCAGCCTGTGTTAGTGTTTGTGCTCCACTCAAGATTCCTCATGTCTTGTCTCATGAAACTCTGTTTTGTGATCCATTATTCCCTTGTGTCTCATATATTTATACATCCTCTTAAATGCACCTACTGTATAAAATGCTCTGTGCATAACCATCCCTGAGCATCAGCACACAGTGTCACACGTCAAACTGGCCACTAGAGGGAGGCAGAGATGACAAGGCCAACCCCTTCCTGCTCACCTGCATATTAGGCTGATTATTGGCTTATTGTTATCACCTGTGCTTTGTCTGCAGCCCGAAATAAGTTCCTTGGAGTTATATTTTTTTTCTTTTTGTAAGTGATACCTAGCCTGTGTTTGTAGAATCTCTAGTTTCTGAAACTCTTGTTCACGTTTTTTTTGGGATTTTGACTTTACCCATTTTTTTTTGGGATCCTCTTCCTGTACCTTGCCTGCTAAGGAATCCGGTAAAGCCTTGTTGGATTCTTTCCCCTCAAATTTTGTCTGACTTGTCTCTGCGATTGGCTTCACCACCATTCAGTGTGAGGGAAGTAAAAACTGAAGATGTTACCTAGTCAGCTGTGACACATGGTCTCTTCTTCCCGGCAGCTGTTCAGTTGTCACTGTGCACCCATTTTGAGTAACAGGCAGGACAACCACGCACTCCCATGCCAGAGAACGATCAGTTTCTCACCCATCTCTCACCACCATATTTTAAAGATCCTTTGTCATTCAACATTAAATGGTCCCCTTGCTAAGTGTAAAACAATACACCCAAGGAATTCAGATAACATCATAAACTACAAGAGTAAAGCTTGAGTGGTTTATACTAATAATCTGAATAGTAAAATTAGATACTGCTGTGTAATCACACACTATTAATCTTATGAATGGTTTAACATATACTGTTAATCCATGGGGTAGTTTTTGTTCAGTTTTAGACTGGGTTTGTGTTGTTGGCAGAGTCAGTGTGCTTCAGGCCTGTGATGTGTCTCACTGAAGGATTAGAAGCTGTGAGATCATTATTGCAACCCTACAAAGAAAGGACTTGCAGTTCATTGTAAAGAGATTCAATGACTAAATTATTTATTCTGAAGTTGAGCCATTGCAGGTTTTGCCCAGTAAAGCAGGAGAAGCAGCTTTGCACAAAACACTGAGAGAATAAAATGGGGGTAGCAATGGATATTTTAGCAGCAGGATTTTTATTATTTATCTAGTGAAACAGCATGGAGTGGGCCCTTCCAGGCCTCTGAGCCACAATGCTCCAGTAATCCCACAAACCCAATTAGCCCTAATTTAATTACACGGCAATTTACAGTGACCAATTAACCTAGCCGGTACGTCTTTGTACTGTGGGAAGAAACTGGAGTACCTTGGGGAAACCCAGGCATTCCATGGGGAGGATGTACGGATTCTCCTTACAGCATGGTCCTGGAATGGAACTATGAACTCAAGAACACCCCAAACTGTAACAGTGGCATGCTAACTACTACATTACTGTGGTGCCATTTCAATATCACACCAAATCATTTGGACCACCAGCCTGTGTAGTAGCTGTAAAGGTTTTACCCAACTTTGATGAGCTTGGTATGTCATAAGTAGACCAGAAGCCGTCATTGCTCCATTTGAGATCCTGCAGCAGCTCCAGTGTGTTCTGGCGATTGTGCAGATAAAGGGACTCAGCCTGAAATGCTGACTAAGCATTTCCCTTTATAGATCCTGCCCGATTTGCTGAGTTAATCCAGCTTTTGTGTATTGTACCAGGTTTCAGCATCCACAGCCCCTTGTGTCTTCACTAATTGTTTATTTGAGGCTTATTTGAAGCCTCCCTCATGAGCATAGTGAAAAATTCAACCATTCCTTCCTTTGATAGTGGGCCATTTTAAGAGTGGGGAGCTGAGATTTTGGCGCAAGAGGTTTCAGCGAGGAAGCACAGGAGGTGTGGAGCAAGTAAGGTTTCTATTTTCCTATTGATCTGTGGCTTTGACTTAGCATAGACAAAATGGCAGTCGGGGCAGTGGAATGCCCCACCTACAAGATGTGGGAAATCAGACAGAAGCTGGCGGTCTCCATCTGTGGGAAGTATACATCCAGCAGCAGTGCCTGACAGACCAGATTAAGAAGCTGGAAGTACAGCTGGATGTTCTCAGAATCACCCAAGAAGCTGAAGCGATCACAGATAAGCATTCCAGTGAGGTGGTCACACCCGAAGTGCAGGCTACGTGTAGACAGGTGATCACCAGGAGAATTAGGGGAGAAAGCTGACAATGCTGGCCATTCCCATTGTAACACCTCTACCTCCTGACTTCAAGTATGCTTGAGCTATATATCTTGTCTAACAGACCACAATCAGTAAAGATAGGAGGTCAGATTCTGTTCTAAGTCCATCTACAGTCTGTCGATGATAACATCGTTATAGCCGGTATTCTAAATAACAATGAGTGAAAGAACAGGAAGGAGATCATCATCATCATTATGTGCCGTGTCGTATGATGTAGGCAGTCATGGTCAAGTGAGCATGATCATTCCTGGCAAATTTTCTACAGAAGTGGTTTGCCATTGCCTTCTTCGGGGCAGTGTCTTTACAAGACGGGTGACCCCAGTCATTACCGGTGCTCTTCAGAAACTGTCTGCCTGGCATCTACCACCTGCTCCCATGGCTTCACGTGACCATGATCGGGGCTACACCTTGCCCAAGAGTGACCTGCAGGCTAACGGTGGGAAGGAACGCCTTGCACCTCCCTTGGTAGAGACATATCTCCAACCCGTCGCCCAAGGAAGGTGATAGAGGGCCTAATTAGAGTATCCTGACAAAAACTTTTTCCTTGATGTCTGCAAAACAAAAGTCATTAACTTTAGGAAGTGGGGGGGGGGGGGAAGATCAGTACAAATGCTCCTGTCTACAAGAGGGTTAATGGTATCATGTTCCCACGAGTGAATATCATCAATATCCTGCCCTGCTCTAACCACATTGATGGCATGCATGGCCAGGAAAGTTTATCAATGCCTCTACTTTGTCAGGAAGCGAAATAAATTTGTTATGTCTCTGTTGACCCTCTGCAATTTCTGTTGCTGACCACAGAAGGCATCTCGGCTTGGTATGGCCACTGATCTGCATATGACTCCAAGAAGGTGTGGAGAGCTGAGGACACTGCTCAGTATATCACAGAGACCAGTCTCCCCTCTATGGACTCTGACTACACTTCTCACCACTGTAGGAAAGCAGCCAGCATAATTAAAGCTGCCACCCACCCGGAATTCTCTCCTGTCCCTCTCTTATTGGGCAGAAGATACAAAAGCCTGAAAGATTTTGTCACTAGGCTCAAGGAGAGCTTCTATCTCACTGTTATAAAACTATTGAATGGTTTCCTAGTAGGATAAGATGGGTTTGACCTCTCCATCTACCTCATTGTGACCTTACACCTTAAGCCTTCCTGCACTCTCTCTCTCTCTCTACTGTCACACTTTATTTTGCCCTTTATTCTGAATCAAGGGTGATGATCAGCCAGCATATAGGAGGGAGACTGAAAAACTCGTTGAATGGTGATGGTGCTTAAACAACAAACTCGCACTCAATGTCAGCAAAACCAAAAGCAAAGAGCTGATTGTCGACTACAGGAGGAGGAAACCGGAGGTCCATGAGTGAGTCCTCATTAGGGTATCAGAGGTGGAGAGGGTCAGTAACTAAATTCCTTGGCATTATCGTTTCAGAGAATCTGTCCTGGGCCAGGCACATACGTATTATTACAAAGAAAGCATGGCAGCACCTCTTCTTTCTTGGAAGTTTGCAAAAATTCTGCATGTCATCTAAAAGTTTGACAAACTTTTATAGACGTGTGGTGGAGAGTATATTGACTGGCTTCATCACCACCTAGTTTGTAAACACCAATGCCCTTAAAAGGAAAAGCCTACAAAAAGTAGTGGATACAGCCCAGTCCATCATGGGTAAAGCCCCCTCTGCTACTGAGCCCATGTACATGGTGAGATGTTGCAGGAAAGCAACATCCATTATCAAGGACACTCACCACCCAGGCCATCTTCTCTTCTCACTCCTGCATCAGGAAGGAGGTACAGGAGCCTCAAGACCTACATCACCAGGTTCAGGACCAGTTTTACCCCTCAACCTACGAGCTCAAGAACCAGAGGGAATAACTTCACTCACCCCATCGCTGAATTGATCCCACAACCCATGGACTCACTTTCAAGGGCTCCTCATCTCATGCTCTTGATACTTATTGTCAATTTGTTTATTCCTCTTTTTCATTTTTGCACAATTTGCTGGCTTTTGCACATTGGTGTCTTTCTGTCGTGTTAGGTGCAGCTTTTCATTGATTGTATTGTGTTTCTTTGTATTTACTATGAATGCCCACAAGAAAATGAATCTCAAGTTGTATTTGGTGACATATATGTACTTTAATAACAAATTTACTTTGAACTTTGAGGTAGAGAGGGATCTTGTGATCCAGGTCCACGGTTGACTCAAAGTGGAAGTGGATGAGGTGATAAAGAAGGTATATGGTATGATAACCTTCGTTGGTAGGGATGCTGAGGGTAGCAGTGAGGACGTCATACTTCAGCTCTACAAAACTTTAGTCTTTGCATTTGGAGTATTATGTGCAGTTCTGGTCAACGCATTGTAGGGAGGACGTAGAGAATGTGGAGAGTGAGCAGAAGAGGTTTACCAGAATGCTCTCAGAAAGGTTGGACAAACTTGGGTTGCCCCCTCTATAGAACTGGAGGCTGATGGGAGATCTGAAAAAGGTTCTTAAAAACGTGAGAGACATGGAAAGGATAGATAGTAGAATTTGTTTGTCCAAGGTAGAAATGTCAAATGCCCGAGGACATGCTCTTAAAGTTAAAGTTTAAAAACAATGTGAGGTGAGGGCAGGTTTTTTTACACAGTGAGTGGTAGATGTCTGGAATAGTTTACCAAGGATAGCAGTGGAAGCAGGCAATTTGGTGGAGTTCAAAAGGCTTTTAGATAGACACGGGGATATGAAGGGAATGGAGGAATATGGATGATACCCAGGACAAGCTCATTCAGTATAAATTAGCATCAAGATTGTCGGAACTTTCTATGTTGCATGGTCTGTTCAGCATTGTATTGTTCTATGCTCCGTCTTCTGGTACTCATTCATACTTCTTCCCAAATTACCTTCATATACCCAACAGGAGGGGCTGAAGTTGACCATGACACCAATAATTTATAAATATTTCCACATTCTGGCCAACAAGGAGCAGCAGAAATGTGCGCAATGTACTAACAGGCATTCCAGCCAGGCCACAGGTGTTTGCAAAGGTTGGTGCAACTGCTTCAAAGCACACAGCAGCAATCCTTTGCACTGATGTCTTCTCCACAGACAACTGCACGGAGCATTGTTGCTGTAATGAAATACAAGCTTGCAGTCCTTGGATGAGAGCTTGCACGCTTTGGCTGTCACCGCAAATGGGAAAATAGAAACATAAACCATAGGCATTAATTACTTCACTAATCTTCAAGAAGTTGTTCTCCAGCACGTTCCTAGCAACACTGAATGGATGGGTCATTTGAGAGATTATGCCAAAAAAGGGGAGACACAGCTGGGGAGCCTGCTTGTCAGATGTTGACTCCTTACCTCATTCAGGACCCTTCATATTGCCCTCCTCTACATTTCAATAGGCAAATAGACCCCTGCAAATGTGCGGGAAGAACAATGTAAGATAAGACCCCCATCATATTCCAATCTAGAAAGACCAACCCAGCTGCCAGTGCAGACACCTCAGAGTTTTCTTCTCCCTCTGCTTGAATGATGTTGTTTATAGACTTCAGCTTTGTGTTCAACACCTTCATACCCCAGAAAATGGTCAGGAAACTGTCCTCACTGGGTCTCAACACCTCCCTCTGTAATTGGATACTGGACTTCTTAACAGCAAGGCCACAGTCAGTATGTGTGGGCAGCAACATCTCCAGTCCCATTACGCTGAGCACTGGCGCTCCCCAAGGCTGTGTGCCGAGCCGCTGTTGGTCGCACTGCTGACGTGTGACGTGAGCCGAGCCGCTGTTGGTCACGCTGCTGACGTGTGACGTGTGCCGAGCCGCTGTTGTTCACACTGCTGACGTGTGACTTGTGCCGAGCCGCTGTTGGTCACACTGCTGATGTGTGACGTGTGCCGAGCCGCTGTTGTTCACACTGCTGACGTGTGACGTGAGCCGAGCCGCTGTTGTTCACACTGCTGACGTGTGACGTGTGCCGAGCCGCTGTTGTTCACACTGCTGACGTGTGACGTGTGCCGAGCCGCTGTTGTTCACACTGCTGACGTGTGACGTGAGCCGAGCCGCTGTTGTTCACACTGCTGACGTGTGACGTGAGCCGAGCCGCTGTTGTTCACACTGCTGACGTGTGACGTGAGCCGAGCCGCTGTTCTTCACACTGCTGACGTGTGACGTGAGCCGAGCCGCTGTTGGTCGCACTGCTGACGTGTGACGTGTGCCGAGCCGCTGTTGTTCACACTGCTGACGTGTGACGTGTGCCGAGCCACTGTTGTTCACACTGCTGACGTGTGACGTGTGCCGAGCCGCTGTTGTTCACGCTGCTGACGTGTGACGTGTGCCGAGCCGCTGTTGTTCACACTGCTGACGTGTGACGTGTGCCGAGCCGCTGTTGTTCACACTGCTGACGTGTGACGTGAGCCGAGCCGCTGTTGTTCACACTGCTGACGTGTGACGTGAGCCGAGCCGCTGTTGTTCACACTGCTGACGTGTGACGTGTGCCAAGCCGCTGTTGTTCACGCTGCTGACGTGTGATGTGTGCCGAGCCGCTGTTGTTCACACGGCTGACGTGTGACGTGAGCCGAGCCGCTGTTGTTCACACTGCTGACGTGTGACGTGAGCCGAGCCGCTGTTGTTCACACGGCTGACGTGTGACGTGAGCCGAGCCGCTGTTGTTCACACTGCTGACGTGTGTTGTGTGTGGAGCCGCTGTTGTTCACACTGCTGATGTGTGTCGTGAGCCGAGCCGCTGTTGTTCACACGGCTGACGTGTGTCGTGAGCTGAGCCGTTGTTGGTCACGCTGCTGATGTGTGACTGTGTTGCAGGATCTAGCTCAAACCGTGTCATCAACAGTATGGGTGGGCAGCAACACATACCTTATCAACAATAATGACGAGACAGAGTATAGCGAGGAAGTGGATTGGTGTGAGAAGAGCAATGTAAATCTGAAGGTAAGAAGAGAAAGGAAATCATTTTAGACTTCAGGAGGGTGCAGACGAATCACCCCCTCCACCATAGACAGAGTTAATTTCGCCTAGTTCTTGGGAGTTCACATCACAGATGACCTCACCTGGTCCCTTAATGTCACCTCCCTGAACAAGAAAGCACAGCAGTGTCTCCACTTCTTAAGGAGATTGAGGGGCAAGCAGGGCTCACCCCTCCCATCTTAACTGCGTTTTACAGAAGCATCACTGAGTGCATTCTGAGGTTGCATCTCCATCTGGTATGAGAGCAATCGAGCATCGGACCTGAAGTCCCACAAAGGCCTGCGAGAACAGCTGGGAGGATCATAAGGGTCTCCCTACCGTCCAACAGGGACATTTATCAGGACCCCTGCATACACAAGGTCCTTAGTGTTATTAAGAATTCCACCCACCCATCCAACATCCTTTTGACTTTCTACCATCAACAAGGACAGTCAGATGAGAAATAGTTTCTTCCCCCACGCCATTAGACTTTTGAACACCCTGCTACATCATATTTGAAGTGTCACTGGTTAATCCATTCCTTACCTTACAATATTTAATACTATTGCACTTTAGTTTGTTATTTATGTGTGATTCATCTGTAGATTTTATCCTTGCCTTAAGTTATCATGTTTTATGTGTACCACTGTGCTTTACACCCTGATTCAGAGAAACATCTCATTTTTATATATGTTATATGGGTATATACGTACATACATGTATATAGTTAAATGACAGTAAACTTGACTTGATGTGGAATGTGCCTTACGGAACTGCAAGGAATAGAGGAACATAGACAGGCATGTGGATAAGTTGCACATTGTTACGTTGTTAATCCTGTCACTTATCTGAAGTATAATAGTATAATTATTTTACATCATTTCCTGTCATGGCTATTCTTAGTTGCAGGATGGCATGTGAATATTTCCATTGTTTCACATTGTATCAGATTGTATTGATGTAAAAAGGCATTGATTTGCACAGATGTTTGTGACCTCTGGCTGCGTTACTTGGAAAGTGCTGGCCGTATGAGAAAGGACTTTGGAGTGAATCGTTTCCCAGACAGTTTATTTGGTTTGGAGGATCTAATACTCATTTCCTAATGATCCATAGAATACTCAGTTGCTCTCGGCAGTAACGGGTTTGTGCACACCTACAGAATGCTAAAGAGACCAGGCACACAACTTCTTGCTGAGAACTGAAACTTTAACTATCAAACCTGACAGTATTTGATAATCCCTTAAAATTCTGAATTGGTATCGTGGTGGGTAGAATCTTCTCAGTTCTTTAGTCCATGGATTTAAAAGAATATTCCTTGATTTGCTTATTAATGGGATTCAGAAATAGTGGTATTCTAAATGATACAAACAAGATATACAGGTGTCAGAATTTGTCCTGGAGTTTCCTCAACACAGTCATTGCCTTTTCAATAAATACAACAAAACTTAAATGATATAAATTCTGATGGAGTGTCCCAAACCTGAAACGTGAACATGATGCTGCCTAGTCTGCTAGGTGTTTACAGCATTTTCTCTTTTCATTATTGGTTACCAACATCTTCTGCTTGATTTTCACTTACATTACTATGTTATGATTTACTCATGTTAATTAGTCAAAAACTTATTGCTACATTAGATACATCACCAATGCCTGTTGAAATATGGTTCTGGGCTCAAATAGGTCACAGGAAAACAAGAAAACTCAAAGGGAAAGAGATAGAGAGTGAGAGAAAGTTTGTGTGTTGTTCCTGTGTTGCAACAACTCTATGAAAGAATGCTCTTATTTTATTTCTAATTGATATTGATACAGCTACCATCAATGCCAACCTCATGGCCACGAAGACACCAATAACTTCCTTGAACCTCCTATACACAGGGTAAATTTGCCATTTTATTATCTATTCTCACGATGCCATATCTTGTCGTGCTTTCTGGGGACACTGCAAACCTCGTAACATTAACAATAGGAAAATCTGTGTAGATTCTTTCTAGTCTATGTATCCATTGGGCGGATACTACCATGTCGGACGTTGTCTAGAGAAAACAGCATTCTGCTTTACTGGATGTTGCGGACATTTAACCTTGATAATGGCATACATGATGGGTGTGCACAGCTTTGGAAGTATACCAGGCACTACAGTTGTAAAGGGGTTGTGCATTTAACACTGACAGTTGATTTTGTGGCTGAGCAATGTAACAAATGGTTGATAGAAATAGAGGTTCCTGCCTTCTCCTGGTGTATCCATTCAACTGCAGTTGTTCTAATATCTGCTCTGCTACAGGATACTAACAAATTAATCACCACCTAAGAAGGGAAATTGGAAGGCCTCACTGAAAACACAAGGCAAAGATTCCCAATGATTAAATATGTAGATATTCATTAACCATATTTCCTTCACTGCATTACTACAACTATTCCGAATGTGCTCGCACCAGGCCTTGTAAAATTGCAATCAGATATTTCTACCCTTTCACTCATCTGTTCCTGCAATAAAGGCCAAATATTGTTCAGCTTCTTTTTGATTATTGTGTTGCTGTATTAACTTTTGATTATTTTTAAAAATTCATTTATAGGATGTGGGTGTTGCCAGCTAAGCAGCATTTATTGCCCATCCTTAGTTGCAGTTGAGAAGGTGGTGATGAACCGCTGCAGTCCCTGAGGTGTAGGTACACCCACAGTGCTGTTAGGGAGGGAATGCCGTGATTTTGACTCAGCATCAATGAAGGAATGACGATATGTTTCCAAGTCGGGATGGTGAGTGACTTGGAGGGGGATTTCCAAGCGGTGGTGTTCCCAGGTATCTGCTGCTCTCATCCTTCTAGATGGTAGTGTCCGTGGGTCTGGAAGGTGCTGCCTTAGGAACTTTGGTGTGTTGTTGCAGTGCATCTTGTAGATAGTGCACACTGCTGCAACTATTCGTCGATGGTGGAGGGATTGGATGCTTGTGGAAGGGGTACCAATCAAGTGAGCTGCTTTGTACTGGATGGTGTCAGGCTTCTTGAATGTTGATGGAGCTGCAATGACCTGAGCCTTGTAGATGGTGGACAGACTTTGGGGAGTCAGGAGGTGAGTTTCATGATGTAGGATTCCTAGCCTTTGACCTGCTCTGGTAGCCACGGTGTTTATATGGCTAGACCAGTTCAGTTTCCTGTCAATGGTAACCCCCAGGATGTTTATAGTAGGAGATTCATATACAAGGCACAGGTCCCTGTGAATGCCAAAACATTTAATCTTTTACCATTAAAAAAATATGCTTGACCTTTCTATTTTACTGCCAAAGTGGGTAACTTGACATTTTTACCACATTATATTCCATCTGCCATGCGCTTGTCCATTCACTTTAACTCCCTATTTTCCACTGAAACGTCACTGTCTCCTTCTCACAGACCATATTGATTATCCGCTTAGTATCATCAGCAAACTTGGATATTTTACACTTGGTTCCCTCATCCAAACTATTTCTAAAAATCTGAAGAGAAAGCCCAATCTCTGCATCACCCCATTAATCTATGTATCCCTTCTTTCTCCAAACCCGTCCTTCAATCCATATCGGTATTATTATTACCAGTACAGAGTGCTCTAATTTTGTTTAAAAATTCCTTGTGTGGCATCTTATTGAAGACTCCCTGAAGGTCCAAATATCAACATCAATTGATTCTAAACAACAGGAATTCTGCAGATGCAGGAAATTCAAGCAACACACATCAAAGTTGCTGGTGAATGCAGCAGGTCAGGCAGCATCTATAGGAAGAGGTACAGTCGACGTTTCAGGCCGAGACCCTTCGTCAGGATTAACTGAAGGAAGAGTGAGTAAGGGATTTGAAAGTGGGAGGGGGAGGGGGAGATCCAAAATGATAGGAGAAGACAGGAGGGGGAGGGATGGAGCCGAGAGCTGGACAGGTGATAGGCAAAAGGGATATGAGAGGATCATGGGACAGGAGACCCAGGGAGAAAGACAAGGGGGGGGGAACCCAGAGGATGGGCAAGGGGCATAGTCAGAGGGACAGAGGGAGAAAAAGGAGAGTGGGAGAAAGAATGTGTGTATAAAAATAAATAACAGATGGGGTACGAGGGGGAGGTGGGGCATTAGCAGAAGTTAGAGAAGTCGATGTTCATGCCATCAGGTTGGAGGCTACCCAGACGGAATATAAGGTGTTGTTCCTCCAACCTGAGTGTGGCTTCATCTTTACAGTAGAGGAGGCTGTGGATAGACATGTCAGAATGGGAATGGGATGTGGAATTAAAATGTGTGGCCACTGGGAGATCCTGCTTTCTCTGGCAGACAGAGCGTAGGTGTTCAGTAAGCGGAACAAGTGCTACACATGCCCTTACACTTCCTCTCTTACCACCATTCAGGGCCCCAGACTGTCCTTCCAGGTGAGGTGACACTTCACCTGTGAGTTGGCTGGGGTGATATACTGTGTCCGGTGCTCCCGATGCGGCCTTTTATATATTGGCGAGACCCGACGCAGACTGGAAGACCGCTTTGCTGAACACCTACGCTCTGTCTGCCAGAGAAAGCAGGATCTCCCAGTGGCCACACATTTTAATTCCACATCCCATTCCCATTCTGACATGTCTAACCACGGCCTCCTCTACTGTAAAGATGAAGCCACACTCAGGTTGGAGGAACAACACCTTATATTCCGTCTGGGTAGCCTCCAACCTGATGGCATGAACATCGACTTCTCTAACTTCCGCTAATGCCCCACCTCCCCCTCGTACCCCATTCATTATTCATTTATATACACACATTCTTTCTCTCACTCTTCTTTTTCTCCCTCTATTCCTCTGACTATACCCCTTGCCCATCCTCTGGGTTCTCCCCCCCACTTGTCTTTCTCCCCGGACCTCCTGTCCCATGATCCTCTCATATCCCCTTTGCCAATCACCTGTCCAGCTCTTGGCTCCATCCCTCCCCTTCCTGTCTTCTCCTATCATTTTCGATCGCCCCCTCCCCCTCCCATTTTCAAATCCCTTACTCACTCTTCCTTCAGTTAGTCCTGACGAAGGGTCTCGGCCTGAAACGTCGACTGTACCTCTTCCTAGAGATGCTGCCTGATCAATTGATTCTAGTTTACTTATTCTGAATTGTTACTATCTCAAAAGATTTATCAAATATATAGTTTATAGTGAAAAACTTATCTTGTATGCCATCCATACAGGTCAATTCATTGCAACAGTACATTGACATGGTACATGTTAAAACAATAACAGAATGCAGAAGTGAAGTATCACAGTTACAGGAAATGTGCAGTGCAGATAGGCAGTAAGGTGAAAGACCATAAGAAGGTAAATTGTGGGTTGAAATATCCATCTTATTGTACCAGGGGACCATTCAGTAATCTCGTAACACTGGGACAGAAGCTCTCTGGTGGTAAGTGTCTTCAGGGTTTTGGATTTCCTGCTCAATGGGGCGGGGTGGGGAAGAAGAGAGAAAGCCCAGAGTGGGTAGGGACTTTAATTATGCTGGCTGCTTTATCAACGGCAACAAGAACTGTAGACAGAGTTCATGGAGGGGGAGGGGAGGCTGATTCTTGTGATGAGCTGAACTGACTCCATAACACTTGCAGTTTCTGGTGGTCACAGACGGTGCTGTTGCCATACCAAACTGTGACGTATGCAGATAGGATAGTTTTTATGGTGCAACAATAAAATATTGGTGAAGACTAGAGGGAAAATTTATTTTCGAAGTAGGGGTGTTAGTGAGGTTTCTTTACAGTGGCATCAATGCGGCTGGGCCACGGCAGGCTATAGGTGACAGGAACTTGAAGTTCTCAACTCTCTCAAACTCAGTATCATTGATATAAACAAGTGTGTGTTTATATTACTCCCCTTCCTGAGGAAAAGGTTGTTGTCATGACAGAAGTCACTAGGTTCTCCATCTCCTTCCTGTACTCCTATTTTTTACATGGATTTCATAAAGTTTGAACTATTGTTTTAGAGCAGTAGGTTGAAGATACAAGAAGGGAACAAACTCCTGAATCTATTATTGCTCAGTGAGGTAGGATTAACTGATGATGTGGTGGCCAAGGAAAGAATGATCCTACTGTAATAGAACTTAATGCAAAATTAAGACATGATAGAGACAGCAGATGTTGGAAATCAGGAGCCACGCGCATAAAAATGCTGGAGGAACTCAGCTGGTCAGGAAGTATCAATGGAGGAAATGACCCTTCATTAAGACTGGTGTGTGCTTGTGCAATATTAATTCAGTTCAATCTGCAACTAAATCTTAAATTTGAATAAAGCAAAGGCATGAGATATTTTGTGTGTGGTGCTCAGATATCGAGCATCTGCATATTGTCTCTTGTTTGTGGCATGAGATATGAGCTGGTTTTTGTTGATTGGGAAGTTGCATTCACTTTAGCTGTCCTGACGTCAGTCTATATTAGGGCGTATTTTGGAGATATGGAATACAGCAAATACTCCTGCACCCAGGGCATGCCCTTTCTCACTGTTACCATTGGGTAGGAGATACAGAAGCCTGAAGGCACACACTCAGTGATTCAGGAACAGCTTCTTCCCCTCTGCCATCCAATTCCTAAATGGACATAGAATCTTTGGACACTACCTCACTTTTTAAAAAATATACAGTATTTCTGTTTCTGCACATTTAAAAAAATCTATTCAATATACACAATTGATTTACTTGTTTATTATTATTACTATTTTAATCTTTATTATTATTAGTATTTTTCTCTGCTAGATGATGTATTGCATTGAACTGCTGCTGCTAAGTTAACACATTTCATGTCACATGTCCGTGATAATAAACCTGATTCTGATTCTGGTTCTGACTAATTTCAACAGCAACTAATCTTCAGATCTGCATGTGGATAGTAGATTGAATTTAAAATGCAGCTCAGAATAATGTTTTCCTTGGAGCTACAGACTGGGGTTGATTGCAAACCAGGAAAACTCCCACTGACCTGAGACGTCTGCATTTGCATGACTGCAATAAGCACCCCATTGACTTGAGATGCCTGCAGCTACATGAATGCAGCTCAGAGACAGCAGTGATTAACACTCATTTTGAGTGTGTTGGTGTGAAGATCTAGCTGTATTATATGTAACTCAAAGGAAGCATTATGAACTCATTGTAACTATAAAATAATCTTGCTGATCTCTTTGATCTTTAGCATTAAAATGTTATGTAATGTTGGGTCTGGGAGCCTCTCTCCAGATTGATTCCAGATACTGTCAGCTTCTGTGTGCCAAATAAAGACGTTTATACTACCAGCTGTGTGTCTCTCCAGTGACATTTGTTGAGAGTTACAACAGTCTACAATACACCCCAGGCAGATGTGAAGCTTGCACTTAGTGAACTATACTCCATGGCCAGCAGCACTGAAGTGGGATAACCTAAAGCCCTTTTCATCATAGCCAGTGAAAAGCCAACTTCAAGAAATTGATAACCAAAATACTACCAGCACAGTGTAAAGAGGATAGAGGCAAAAAGTAGTAAGGTGAAAAGTAAAACTGGCAGGCCGGCAAATCCAGGGCAAAGATCAAAAAGGGCCACTTTTCAACATAATTGTATAAGGGCTAAGAGTGTTGTAAAAACAAGCCTGAAGGCTTTGTGTGTCAGTGCAAGGAGCATTTGCAACAGGGCGGATGAATTAGAAGTGCAGATTGTTATTAATGAATATGATATAGTTGGGATCATAGAGACATGGCTCCAGGGTGACCAAGGATGGGAGCTCAACATTCAAGGATATTCAATATTCAGGGGGGATAGACATGAAAGAAAATGAGGTGGGGTAGCATTGCTAGTTAGAGAGGAAATTAATGCAATAGAAAGGAAGGACATTAGCCAGGAGGATGTGGAATTGATATGGGTAGAGCTGCATAACACTAAGGAGCAGGAAACGCTGGTGGGAGTTGTGTACAGGCCACCTAACAGTAGTAGTGAGGTTGGGGATGGCATTAAACAGGAAATTAGAAATGCGTGCAATAAAGGAACAACAGTTATAATGGGTGACTTCAATCTACATATAGATTGGGTGAACCAAATTGGTAAGGGTGCTGAGGAAGAGGATTTCTTGGAATGTATGCGAGATGGTTTTTTGAACCAACATGTCGAGGAACCAACGAGAGAGCAGGCTATTCTAGACTGGGTATTGAGCAATGAGGAAGGGTTAATTAGCAATCTTGTTGTGAGAGGCCCCTTGGGTAAGAGTGACCATAATATAGTGGAATTCTTCATTAAGATGGAGAGTGACATAGTTAATTCAGACACAAAGGTTCTGAACGTAAGGAAGGGTAACTTTGAAGGTATGAGATGTGAATTAGCTAAGATAGACTGGCAAATGATACTTAAAGGGTTGACGGTGGATATGCAATGGCAAGCATTTAAAGATCGCATGGATGAACTATAACAATTGTTCATCTCAGTTTGGCAAAAAAATAAATCAGGGAAGGTAGTGCACCTGTGGCTCACAAAGGAAATTAGGGATAGTATCAATTCCAAAGAAGAAGCATACAAATTAGCCAGAAAAAGCGGCTCACCTGAGGACTGGGAGAAATTCAGAGTCCAGCAGAGGAGGACAAAGGGCTTAATTAGGAAAGGGAAAAAAGATTATGAGAGAAAGCTGGCAGGGAACATAAAAACTGACTGTAAAAGCTTTTATAGATATGTGAAAAGAAAAAGATCGGTTAAGACAAATGTAGGTCCCCTACAGACAGAAACAGGTGAATTGATTATGGGGAACAAGGACATGGCAGACCAATTGAATAACTACTTTGGTTCTATCTTCACTAAGGAGGACATAAATAATCTTCCGGAAATAGTAGGGGACAGAGGGTCTAGTGAGATGGAGGAACTGAGGGAAATACATGTTAGTAGGGAAGTGGTGTTAGGTAAATTGAAGGGATTAAAGGCAGATACATCCCCAGGCCCAGATGGTCTGCATCCCAGAGTGCCTAAGGAAGTAGCCCAAAAAATAGTGGTGCATTAGTGATAATTTTTCAAAACTCGTTAGATTCTGGACTAGTTCCTGAGGATTGGAGGGTGGCTAATGTAACCCCGCTTTTTAAAAAAGGAGGGAGAGAGAAACCGGGGATTATAGACCGGTTAGCCTAACGTCAGTGGTGGGGAAACTGCTGGAGTCAGTTATCAAAGATGTGATAACAGCACATTTGGAAAGCAGTGAAATCATCGGACAAAGTCAGCATGGATTTGTGAAAGGAAAATCATGTCTGACGAATCTCATAGAATTTTTTGAGGATGTAACTAGTAGAGTGGATAGGGGAGAACCAGTGGATGTGGTATATTTGGATTTTCAAAAGGCTTTTGACAAGGTCCCACACAGGAGATTAGTGTGCAAACTTAAAACATATGGTATTGGGGGTAAGGTATTGATATGGATAGAGAATTGGTTGGCAGACAGGAAGCAAAGAGTGGGAATAAATGGGACCTTTTCAGAATGGCAGGCAGTGACTAGTGGGGTACCACAAGGCTCAGTGCTGGGACCCCAGTTGTTTACAATATATATTAATGACTTAGATGAGGGAATTAAATGCAGCATCTCCAAGTTTGCAGATGACATGAAGCTGGGCGGCAGTGTTAGCTGTGAGGAGGATGCTAAGAGGATGCCGGGTGACTTGAATAGGTTAGGTGAGTGGGCAAATTCATGGCAGGTGCAATTTAATGTGGATAAATGTGAGGTTATCCACTTTGGTGGCAAAAACAGGAAAACAAATTATTATCTGAATGGAGGCCGATTAGGAAAAGGGGAGGTGCAACGAGACCTGGGTGTCATTATACACCAGTCATTGAAAGTGGGCATGCAGGTACAGCAGGTGGTGAAAAAGGTGAATGGTATGCTGGCATTCATAGCAAGAGGATTTGAGTACAGGAGCAGGGAGGTACTACTGCAGTTGTACAAGGCCTTGGTGAGACCACACCTGGAGTATTGTGTGCAGTTTTGGTCCCCTAATCTGAGGAAAGACATTCTTGCCATAGAGGGAGTACAAAGAAGGTTCACCAGATTGATTCCTGGGATGGCAGGACTTTCATATGATGAAAGACAGGATCGACTAGGCTTATACTCATTGGAATTTAGAAGATTGAGGGAGGATCTTATTGAAACGTATAAAATCCTAAAGGGATTGGACAGGCTAGATGCAGGAAGATTGTTCCCAATGTTGGGGAAGTCCAGAACAAGGGGTCACAGTTTGAGGATAAAGGGGAAGCCTTTTAGGACTGAGATTAGGAAAAACTTCTTCACACAGAGAGTGGTGAATCTGTGGAATTCTCTGCCACAGGGAGCAGTTGAGGCCAGTTCATTGGCTATATTTAAGAGGGAGTTAGATATGGCCCTTGTGGCTAAAGGGATCAGGGGGTATGGAGGGAAGGCTGGTACAGGGTTCTGAGATGGATGATCAGCCATGATCATACTGAATGGCGGTGCAGGCTTGAAGGGCTGAATGGCCTACTCCTGCACCTATTTTCTATGTTTCTATGTTTCTCCTCTCCCAACAGGGTTCCAAACACCCTGACCATTGCTACCATCAAAAACACCGGTCGAGTCACCTCCCGTCCACACTTTGGTAAATCAGACCATCAGACTGTACTCCTTCTCACTGCATTCAAACTGAAGCTAAAATATGAGGATCCAGTACAGAAAGTTGTACAGTTCTGTTCCTAGGAAATAGAGGAATCAATAGACTGGTCCATGTTCAATGACTCAGCTGCCAGCCTAGTTAAGTATGTGTCTTTATCACCCACCCAGCCAACACACTTTTCGTCCCTCTTACCTCCAGGAGAAGGCTCAGGAGCTTGAAGACTCATACGGCCAGATTTGGGAACAGCTTCTTTCCAACTGTGATAAGACTGCTAAACGGATCCTGACCCAGATCTGGGCCATACCCTCCAAATATCCAAACCTGCCTCTCGGTTTTTTTTGCACTACCTTACTTTCCATTTTCTATTTATGATTTATAATTGAAATTTTTAGTATTTTCTATTGATTTGTACTCCAGGGAGCAGGAAGCGTAGAATCAACTATCGCTGTGATGATTGTACGTTCTAGTATCAATTGTTTGGTGACAATAAAGTATAAAGTATAAAGTATTAGCAAGTGTGTTGAGGGCTGTGTACCAACAAGGACTATTCAGGTGTTCCCAAACCAGAAACTATGGATGAACAATGAGGTCCCACCCTAGCAAAGTACAGGACTGTGGTGTTTAAATAAAGTGACCCTGACTTTTACAATAAATTGAGGTATGAACTTTATAAAGCTATCAGCGATGCCAAGAGAAAATACAGTGCAAATTTAGTCCTTGGAGCTGAAACGGAGTAACTTACAAAGTTCATTGATTCAGTTTTGATTTTGCACCTTTTAATTCAATGGAGGTAAAGTACAATAATGATTTAATGAAGAATGATGTTAAACTAACTTTCATCTTATAGGAAACAAGAAAAAATCTGCGAATGCTGGAAATCCAAGCAGCACACCCAAAATGTTGGAGTTGCTCCAGCATTTTAAGAGTATTCATCGAAAAAGATGTAAAGTTTCATGTTTGGAACCTAAATATGGCATTTTTTTCTGATGGAATAGAGATAAGTAGAACAGTACACAGCTTCAGAGCCCAGGCAATTATTTAAACAAGAAACATTACTAAATATGACTACTTTTTGCTACAGATTATAAACCACTCACTCTGACAAAAGACTAAAGACTGAGAAATCACTGCTGATAATGTCAACAGGTGTCAGTTCAGGGTATCATCATGAGATTGATATATCTGTTGAATTAACTAAAAAAGGTGACACTTTATTTTAAGGGCTGAATTGAAATGCCATTCATAGGAGGAGCATTCTGGCATTATTGATAAACTGCTGAAAGAACTTCACAGGTCAGGCAGCATCTGTTGAGGCAAAGGCATGGTTGATGTTTCGGGTCGAGGCACTGTATCGGGGTGCAGGGTCTTTAGCAGAAATGCTGAGCATCTTTTTCCTTTCACAAATGCTGCTTGATCCACAGGTTCTCGCAGCAGATTATCTTCTGCTACAGATTTCAGCATTTGCAGTCTCCTGTGCCTCCTCTTGCATCACTGAAGTTCAGTTTCTGATCTCGTACTAGTAGAGCGAGACACAAATATCATACCGTATGCACATTCATTATTGGTTCCGGTTAACTGCACTCTCCATGAGTCCCAGTGAGAAAACACACATGGCAGGGAAGAATGATCTTAGCCGACTGATAATCTTCCCCTTTCTCACTACCAGTTGTGACAAAGGGTTTTTGACTTGTAACATTAATTCTCTTTCCCTCAGTTAGGAACCTGCCTGATCTACTGAGTGCCAGCAACAAATTGTTTAAAATAACTTTTCCTTTACCCATTTTGGATGAAGGAATTTATAAATGCAGCTTTCCATTCTGGTCCTGTACATGTATCATAGTGACTTTATCCTCCTGTTCCTCAACATTGTAATGTGCTTACATAAAATGACTTGCATTAGGAAATTCATGAACCTTCTGCAACGTATGTTATTTTATCCTGTCAATTTTGATAATGATACTTCAGGAGAAAGTAAGAGACATTATAGCTAATTACAAAGGAAAGAAATGCTTAAGCATCTAGTAATCAATTGGCAACCTTTCATTCATGCCGTTAATTTCACAAAATGCTGTATGGGCATAATAAGTATCAGACAAAGAAAATGCTGGAGGAACTCAGCAGGTACAGGCAGCATCTATGGAAAAGTTTTGGGCCCAGACCCTTCATCGGGATGGGGAAGAAAGAGGTAAGATGCCAGAATAAAAAGGTGGGGAGAGGAGAAGAAGGGTGCTAGAAGGTGATAAGTGAAGCTAGGTGGGTGGGAAAGGCAAAGGGCTGGAGAAGAAAGAATCTGACAGGAGAGGATAGTGGACCATAGGAGAAAAGGAAGAAGGAGGGGCACCATGGGGAAGTGATAGGCAGGTGAGGATAAGTGGTAAGAAGACAGAGTGTGGAATAGAAGAAGAAGGAAGAGGAGGGAAAATTATTAGAAGGAGAAATTGATGTTCATGCCATCAAGTTGGAGGCTACCTAGATGAAATATGAGGTGTTGATCACCCACCCTGAACGTGGCCTCATCATGGCAAAAGAGGAGGCAGTTAACAGACATATCATAACAAGAATGGGTATAGGAATTAAAATGGTTGGCTACTGGGAAATTCTGCTGTTGGTAGATGGGATTGAGGTGCTTGACAATGTGGTCCCACAGTTTACTTCAGGTCTCACCAACGTAGAGGAGGTCACATTGAGAGCACCGGATACAATAGATGCCCCCCAACAGATTCACACGTGAGGTGTTGCCTTACCCAGAAGGAACGTTTGGGGCCCTGAACAGAGGTAAGGGAGGAGGTGAATGGGCAGATGCAGCATCTCTGTCGCTTGGGGTATGTGTCAGCAGGGAGAATAGTGAGGAGTAACATTCCCTCTAAATTATTTTATAGCTGTGCAGACCAACTATTGCAATGAGCAAGAAATTGCTACACAGTTGGAAAACTGCGTGGCACTTTAAATGACATTTCTTGGAATATGCATACTATAAATATTTAGAATGAAAAATTAATTACTTTTGATATTATTAATTGAAGGATATAATGAAATACAGAGCAACAAAGAAAATCTTTCATGTTTTGTAAACTTTTTCTCATCTGTCATTATTACAAATGCATTGTCTATAAACACTGCCCAGATTTATTTTGCTTCCAGGTGAAGGATACATCTTATTCCTTGTTTGATCACCCAAATGTTCCACTCCTAATCTATTTCTGCATTAACACTTGATTGAATTCATAAGACTAAATCTATGTTTGCAGTCAGCACTTGAAGCTTGAAATATTCCAAAAATGTCTACAAGAATTTACAATTCTCCAAATTCTTTGTTTCTAAGCATGTGGATCAACCTATCTAATTCTAATTGAACCAGGCTTAACCTTCTCAGAAAAGAGAAATTTGAAATCACGGTGTTGCTGTGACATTTTTGAGCCAATGCTTTTGTCGTAGTTGGTAATTGTAGCAGAGTTTTTTTTCAGTTGTATAACATGTTATTTTCCAAATTCAAAATTCATTGCATTTGCAATAGCAACCGGGTCAAAAGCTTGCTATTTTCATCATCATGAAATCTTTTATCCAAGCGATTACACACACATTACCATATCAACATAGATTTCAATACTATTTTAGCATAATTTCAAAATTATAGTAATATTATGTGATTGAAAATTCCAGCTGTGCAGCAACGAAGGCTATGTGCATAGGAGCACGTCAGTTACTGTGTGGCTGTGCACCCTTGCGGCTTAGAGGGAAAAGTGGTTGGGAGGGCCAAATGGACAAGGGTATCATGAGGGGAGTGATCCCTGTGGAAAGTGGAGAGTGGGGGCGCTAGGTAAAGATGTGTTTGGTGGTAGGATCTCATTGAAGGTGGTGAAAGTTGTGGAGAAGGACGTCCAGGAAATGGAGGAGATGTGGGTGAGGGCAGCATCGATAATGGAGGAAGTGAAACTCTATTGTTTGAAGGAGGAGGGTATCTCTGATGTCCTGGAAAGAAAAACCTCATCCTGGGAACAGCTGAGGCGGAGACAAGGAACTATGAAAAAGGAATAGTATTTTTACAGGAGACGGGTTGGGAAGAGGTATAGTCAAGATAGCCATAGGAATTGGTAGGTTTATAGATGTCAGTAGACAATTTGTCTCCATCAATGGAGACAGAGAGATAGAAAAGGGAGAGAGGAGTCAGAAATGGACTAAGTGAATTTAAGGGCAGGATTGAAGTTGGAGGCAAAGTTGATGAAATTGATAAGCTCAGCATGGGTGCATGAAGCTGCACCAACGTAATTTTCAAAGCAGCGCAGGAAGAGTTGGTGGGCATTACCAGGGAAGTATTGGAACATGGACTGTTCTACATGGCGAACGAAAAAGCAGGCATAGCTGGGGCCCGTATGGGTACCCATAGCAATCCCTTGGGTTTGGAGAAAGCAGGAGGAGCTGAACAAGAAATTATCAGAGTTGCAACTAAACATTAGGAATGATTGTTAAAAATAGTATAGAAATAATAATACATTTTTTACTTATTATTAAAGAAATGCCAAAGAAACTATTCTAGAAAAGTCTTCAAATGGAGTTAGTGGTTAGATTGAATGTTTTAATCAGTTTCTTTATTGAGCCTCAGACATTTGTTACATTCTCTTTCTCTGTAGGAGACCGTAGTGAGTATATACCTACGAAGCTAGGAAGCAAATGTGTCTTGGTCTTAGAACTGGAATTAGAATTAGAATTTTATTTCTTACATCCACCTCACCTACTGAGGGAGTAAAAATTTTCATGTTGCGTCTCTGTCGGTATGTACAAGCAATAAGGAAGGGAAGTGTGGGAGGATATTGCCCAAACACTAAGATTGTATATACGAATGTACAGTCAGATGTGCAATCAGATCAATGTGCATTGATAAATCTGACGGCCTGGTGAAAGAAGCTGTCCCAGAGCCTGTTGGTCCTGGCTTTAACAAGATACTTTTGCTCACAGAACAGTCACTCGCTGGATGTTTTTTTGTTTTTGGCACCATTCTTTGTAAATTCCAGAGTCTGTTGTGGGTAAAAATCCCAGGAGATCAGCAGTTTCTGAGATACTAAAATCACCCTGGGTGGCACCTAATGAATTAGCTTGTTTATTTCGGCTTTTTTCTTAAAGATGTGCCGGATGCGCTCCGGTGCACCCCGGCTAGCACTGCACCACTGGTTCCTCCTGTAATCCATGATCAACCCCCTTGTTTATCTGACATTGAGGGAGAAGCTGTTTCCTAGGCACCACTGTATCAGGGCTTTGACTTCTCCTCTGTAGGCCGTCTCAACATACTTGGAATTAAGGCCTATCAATGTTGTGTCATCTGCACATTTGATCAGCAGATTGGATTTGTGTGTGGCAGTTCAGTCGTGGGTGTATAAGGAGTAGAGTAGGGGCTCAGGATGACACAACCCTGGGGGGTGGGCTCCTGTGTTGAGGGTCAGAAGTGCTGGGATTTATCAGGGGAAGCTTTCCAAACCTCTTGGAATGATTAGGAGTGCCTTGAACTTGGTAGTGTCTCTACTGAATTGTGCTTCAAACATAATCAGGTAGCTAACGTTCTTGCTGTGCCTCCCCGACCATCCCTCCTCTCCTAGCTAGTATAATTAGTTATTGAAATGTTTCCAATAGTTAACCATTGGTCACGAGTTAAATTGAAATTTAGTGAGGTTTTAGATCCATGTTTCAATATTTCTGACAGTTTTTCTTTTTACATGTATATGGATGGACATCGGTGTATCAGCTCTTGTACCACAGCTTTGGTATGAAATCACAAATAAGTGTGCTCAGCCACAGGAAGCAAACCTTGAAAACATAAATATAAATTTGTGCAAGTCAACTAAACAGACGCCGTGTCATTGGGCATCTCATGGTTAATTATGTTGCTGGTCTAGCCAGAATAAAAACTCCAGGTAGGCAATTTAATATTGGGAGTAACTACTTGGCTCTGTAATAGGACAGATAGAAGAAGGACTGAACACTTCCACTATCTCACATAAGCCGGGCCATTGAATTGATATTTTCTCTGGAAATGATTGATATTATAATTGATAATTGCAAGAAACCCACATGGTTACAGGGAGAATATATAATGTCCGTGCAAACTGCACCAGAAGTCAAAACCAAATCTAGATTGATGGCATTGTGAGTGAGGCTGTACCACTGTGTCACATGTTTCTTTTGGCAGTAACTTTTGTGGTGAAGGTGTCTGTGTTAGATTGAGAAATACATCTCTAATAGAATGAAAAAATTGGAAAAGTTAGAATTGTGTGGTTGTAGCATCAGATCTTGGCAAATAATCACTTGTATACAAGTTTGCCCTGAAGATAAGGGAGCTGAAACATAAATAAATGGTTGTCCAGATACCATGACTGGCTCCCCAAGGAAGTAGCAACAGAAGAAATGGATTCCATCATCACCTATGAGCTTCATCACATTAATGTCTCAGGAAATTAATGAAACCTTCCAGAGGGGGGTTAGGCTAATCTGTGTAGTTTACAAGAACAAAATTGGATCAATCCCAGAAACGTTTCTAATAGCAACATTTACAGTTCGATTTACTCATAGACTGGATATCTAATACTGTTATCACTTATCCAAAGAGATTAATTGCAAAAACAATCATGCACTAATCTCAACTTCAAATTTATCAGCAGCAGCTGTTTCATTTGTCAATTAATGAGTGATTACATATTCGATATTCTTATAAAGTTGAAACCAGTTGGTAAATCATGACTTACTTTCTTATTGTTAGCCTGAATTCAATAACTTAAGTAGATCCTGACAGGTCTCTGGCAGTGTTTTCTCTCTCTCTCTCTCTTTTTAGAGTATAGTTAGTCTTTGGAATTCTTCCCGAAAGAGCAGTGGAACAAGAAAGGGGTTGAAAGTTTAGATGGGAATAAGGAAGTTAGGTTACGATTATATCAGCCATAAACTTACTAAATGATGAAGCGTGCGCCAGAGCCCAACAGGCTTTGTTATGCACGGATACTTATAAAAGCACGCCGGGTCATTCTTTGGGACATGTTCTGCCTCAGGAAAAGAAATAGCCCCATCTAGTGGGTTAATCATATATTTTTGTGCTCAAATACAGAGGCAAATAAAATGAACATGACCGTAAAAATATAGGGCATATACACTTTTTATTAACTCAGCCTGGAATTCTATCGTTACAAAGTCGAGGCTTGTTCACTGAAAGATGTTAATTTTATTAGTCAGAATTAACCTGTTCAAAAATAAAGTTCAGGCGCCGCCTCGTCACCATCTGAAATTCTGCCAACAGAAATTGTGTCATCAGGAAATTTATAGACGGCGTTTGAGGTGTGCCCAGCCGCACAGTCGTGGCTGGAGAGAGAGAGAGTACAGCAGTGGGCTAAGCACACATCCTTGTGGTGCGTCAGCGTTGAATGTCAGCGAGGAGATGCTTTTTGCAGATCCGAAACATATCTGCTCTACTCTTTCTGCTGGGGTGTATGGGGAGATAGAGAGGGGTAGCACCTCTATTGGGGGTGGGGTAGGGGGTATGTCGTGCTTCCTTGGTAGTAGCTCGTCCATCATTGGTCCTCACTTGGCACTTGGCTCTCACCTGTGGCTCCAAGTAGCTATCTGCTAGCGACAGTGGCCACACCCTGGTAAACCGTTTCTACCAGCGGGCTAAACCAGGTGAGGGTAACCGACATGTCTTAAACCCACCGTGAGTTTGGGCTTACCTACCCAAACTG
Source organism: Mobula hypostoma (assembly GCF_963921235.1). Taxonomy (NCBI): domain Eukaryota; kingdom Metazoa; phylum Chordata; class Chondrichthyes; order Myliobatiformes; family Myliobatidae; genus Mobula; species Mobula hypostoma. The sequence continues at coordinate 55,161,625 of NC_086112.1, forward strand.
GAGCCGGCAGAATGCGTGGAGGTATCCATTAGTTTGTCTCAGCGGGTAGGAGGGCAGACCCAGCAATGCGCCGTGGAGCGCTTAGAGCGCGACGAGGCACTAAGGACATCACGGCATCCACTGCACCTGACTCCCATCTCCACCCGCCTTGCCACAGGATACAGATGGAACCAGTTGAGTGAGTGTGGTAGATGGTGTGCAAGTCTTCCTCACTTTGCTAAGTCCTCGCGCAAGTCACCATTCTTCCCATCCCAAACTAACTCAAGTCCTGGAGCGACAGGCTGGCGTCGAAGCGGCAGGTGTGGGTATACCGGCAGCCGCAGCCGCTAACCTGTACCCTGGCGGCTCTGGCCATAGGATTATTAACCACTGACATGGAGCAACAGCGGCTTTTGCAGCTACCTGAGTGACTGAGCAGTCCTTTTCAGTAATGCACTGCTCACCTCCGTGGTCTGAGGAAGGGGCTGGGGAAATTGCCCTAAACACTGCCATCGCTCCATTGTTTCCCCAGCCAGTTTACCGCGGCTGCCGGGGACCCTACCACAGTGGACGAAATGCATCAATGAGAAAATTGAAGGCAATTCCTCTCCCCCTCGGTGTGTGTGGGATGTGCATACACGGTTGGACAGAGTTGATGCCCGCAGATGTCAGAGGAGAACTGCTCTCATAGGGAGAGAATTAGCCTGCTATAACATCGATTTTGCAGCCCTGAGTGAGACCCGGAGAGGGCGAAAGGGGCACGGGATACGCATTGTTTTGGAGTACATCAAGACGGATGCGAGGCCGGGTTTGGATTTGCGGCGAAGACAGAGATTGCTGGCAAACTTGTTGGATCTCCAAAGGGTGTGAACGACTGGCTCATGACCATGAAACTCCCCCGTCGCTTGGTCGTGTCACCATCGTCTGCGCTCGCACCCCCACCATGACCTACCCACATGATGTCAAGGACAAGTGCTGTGTCACTTATTGCTACTGTTCCCAAGCTGACAAGCAGCGGCGGCGCCAGAGATTTTTTCTTGCTGGTGCTACAGTGGGGCTGAATTATTCAGTGATGGTGCTGACGGCTGTACCCTATGGTAATATGCATTTGCAAGGCCAGACGCGTGGCGTTAAAAAGTCAGTTTCAAGCATTATGTGCCTACTATGAACGTCTCTGTTGATTCACAAGCAACAGCAATTGATAGATCTAATTTGGAAGTGAACTGTGACAGTGTCAGCAGCATCGGAGACAACCTGAGCTACACAGAGCATAAACAAACAAACCAACAGAGCATCCGACCCACAGCGCACAACGTGAATCACGCACCAATCCCGCAATCAGCGTCAAATGCATGCTTTTCAATTGAAAAACACACTAACCCACAATGTCCACTGCTATTCGCATTACATAGACAGACAATGCCAAAAGATACACCGTTATTAAAGTCAAATAAGGCAAACAGATTTACCAGGAGTTGGACAAATGGTACTCTGACCATGCAATATCTCAATTAATTCGGCTACTGAATTTAAAACAAAAATCAACAGAATCACCGGTTGGAAGTCTAAGCAAAACCAGTAGGCTTAATAGCAGTAAATGTAATATTTTAGGATTTGCAGGAAACATAAGGACTGTGGGGCATCCACCACAAAATAATAATTATAATCAGCATTAGTCTACGCCCAAATTAAAAAAAAAATCAACTGCACTCACCATTGATGTTTTCAGAGAAGCACAATCCGTCTGTTGTTGTGAATGGCGGCGAAAGCATCAGTGATTTTCTGGTGTCAAGTGCCTGGTCCTCCGGCTGTTTATGGCCAACAGGGCCAAGTTGCTGTTCCGAGCATCGCCATTGCTATTCCTTCGGTAGTTTTTGAGATGTCTGTCGCAAGAGAAACTCCGTTCGCATGAGGCAGATGTCACAGGCAGGGTCAGTGATATGCAGATTAGTTTGTATAAATCCATAAATGCATTGTGGTAGGGTCTCATTAGAGCTAGAAATTCCACTGTGTTATTCACTGTCTGTCCTTGCTTTTGGTTTGTTTCCAGCAGACGCCGAGCCTGATGTAGCTCTGCAGTCAGGTTCACTTCAGTCACTCCAAAGTATTGGGCCACTCAACAAAGTTTCCCCTATTGCCAGATCCAACATTCTCCCGGAGTCCTCGCTGGGCAATGCCTTGGCACGCAGTATAGCGTAGAGACTCAACCACTGCTCTCATATACTCACGATTTTCTTGGACAATGTTTGCATGTCCTTTATCAAGGATATTTCCCAATCTTGAACCGTCTTGTTCTCTCAATCTGAATTTGGCCTGTGCCTCCATAGCAAACTTATGAGCTGCACTTACATGGTGGGTTTTGAAAGCTGTTGTAGTTTTCAGCCAGTTGCGGTAACCGGTGACAGTGAAGGTAGACTCAGAATGGAACCCATGTCCTCCACACAGGAAATGCCTGCATGCGAAGCAGAACGTAGCATCTTTTGTGATTGAATATTCCAGCCTGGAGTACGGGTCAAATCAGCCACGAATACTCTTTTGCTGATTGCCAAACTGTTGCAAAGGGTACTTTTTCCAATGCTGGCCGACAGGGTCCTTCCTCAGGCTGCTGGCTAACATCGCTAACAGTATTCCCACTCGCACTAAGAGCAGCTTCATCCACGTTCTCTTCCGAATCCCTCTCCATTTCTTGTTTCTCTACTTCGCCCTCACACTCCTTTGATGAACTTCTTTCGTCCTCATCCCCACTTACTTCTTTCTGCACGTCACTTTCAATTAAGACAGGCTCAGGCTGAGACACCACTGATTCCTCTGGATGAGGTCATTTTCTCACTAAAACATCGATCCATTTTTCACGCCAGCCAAAATAATGCATGTGCCAGGCCCACGCTAGCTTGTAAAAGCACAATGTGTGTGTGTGTGTGTGTGTTTGTGGCATCCGTTAGTCTCGCGAGACCACGGATTTGCACCATGTATACTATCAATCTCTTGCGTGAGTGACATCACCACCTTAAGTGATCTTAGACCAGCTTAACTGATCTGAGGACAGCAACGGCGGGACATTGACAACGAACGAATAAGCAGAAATGTAGAGTGGATCTGAACTTAGACCAGCACAGAGATTATAACTTTATTGCTGCGTGGATGCTATGGTAATTGGGGCGCTGTTTCACTAGATCAGCTGGAGAAACTGTATGCCAAATTTCAGTTAATCTCTTGGTGGTGCTACGGTGGTGCTGTTGTAATTTCTTCTGGTGCTATAGCACCAGCAAGCATCACCTCAGCACCACCACTGCCAACAAGCTCATCATCCCTGGTGACTTCAACATGAGAGTAGGCTCTGACAACACCTACTGGGATGGGGTCATTGGGACATACAGAGTTGGCCACTGCAAAGGCAATGGTCTCCTACTGCTCCAGACATGTGCCAGGCATGAATTGTTGATCATCAACACCATTGTCTGCCTTGCAACTCGTGGCAGCAAGAGACGTTTCCGCAGGAATTTAAAGACGCATCCATCATCCAACTGTATAAACAAAAGGGAGACCGATAGCTATCAGGGAATGTTCTTGTTGTCTATTGCCGGGAAAACCTTTGCCGGTCTTCTTCTCAACCGCCTCACATCACATCTTAACCGGGGACTCCTACCGGAGTACAAGAAGGTATGGACCAGGGAGGCACAGGAGCACTTATAGGACTGGTTTGAAGCAGTGGACTGGACTTTGTTCAGGGAGTCATCTTCAACCCTGGTTGAGTATGGCACAGTTCTCACCGACTTTGTTCAAACCTCTGTGGATGGGTGTGTGCCTACAAAAACATACTGTACATTCCCAAACCAAAAGCTATCTGTGGCATTTAAGCCTGGCGATCCAGGTCTGTACTCGAAAACCCGGTATAACTTGTGGAGGCTTTTCAGGAGCTAAGAAACAATTCCGAGCGAGGTTGGAGGCGATGTCATTTGCACATCAACTCTGGCGGGGTTTGCAGGACATTACTACCTACAAAGCGAAACCCAACTTCATGAACGGCAGTGACACTTCACTCCTAGATGAGCTCAACGCCTTTTGTGCTCTTTTTGAAAGGGAGAATAAAACCGCAGCTATGAGAATCCCTACAGTATCCGATGACCCTGTGATCTCTGTCTTGGAGGCCGACGTCAGGCTGCCTTTTAAGAGGGCGAACCTTTGCAAGGCGGGGTGTCGGATGAAGTACCTGGTAAGGCTCTGAAAACCTGTGCCAACTAACTGGCGGGAGCATTCAAAGACATTTTCAATCTCTCACTGCTACGGTTGGAAGTACCCACCTACTTCAAAAGGGCAACAATTATACCAGTGCCCAAGAAGAGCAGGGTGACCTACCTCAATGACTATCGTTCAGTAGCACTCAAACCTACGGTGATGAAATACTTTGAGAGGTTGGTTATGGCTAAAATCAACACTTGTCTCATGCAGGGCTAGGGCCCACTGTAAATTTGCCTATTGCAACAATTGGTCTGCAGCAGACGTGATCTCAATGGCTCTCCACGCAGCCTTGGATCTCCTGGACAATGCAAATACCTGTGACAGGATGCTGTTTATTGGCTACAGCTCAGCACTTAATACCATCATTCCTACAGTCCTGATCGAAAAGCTATAGAACCTAGGCTTCTGTACCGCAAATGGATTCTTGATTTCCTAAACGGAAGACCATAATCCCTGCAGATTGGAAATAACATCTCCCCCTCGTTGACAATTAACATTGGTGCACCATAGGGATGTGTGTTTAGCACACTGGTTTACTCTCTCTACACCCATGACTATGTGGCTAAGCATAGATTAAATAGCATCTATAAATTTGCTGATGATACAATCATGGTTGGCAGAATTTCAGATGGTGACGAAAGGGCATACAGGAGCAAGATCTACCAGTTGGTTGAGTGGTGTTGCAGTAACAACCTTGCACTAAACATCTGCACGACCAAAGAGCTGATTGTGGACTTCAGAAAGGGTAAGACCAGGGAAACAAACGAATCCTCACAGAGCGATCAGAAGTGGAGAGAGTGAACAGTTTCAAGTTTCTGGTTGTCAATCATACGAGGGGTGATTGATTAAGTTCGTGGCCTAAGGTAGAAGGAGACGAGTTATACAGCTCTCGTTACGTGCACGTGCAGTTCAACTCTTTGAGTGAAAATGCAGACAGCTTGAAGTTAATAACTCATCTCCTTCTACCTTAGGCCATGAACTTATCAATCATCCCTGCTGTGGACCACTTCTGGAGGTCCAAAACACCGACTTCTACAAAGGAGGGATCCGTATGCTCCACAACCGCTGGACTAAGTGTGTAAATGTAGGAAAGATAAATGTATTAGGTTTTCTAAAATTGACTCCTTCTACCTTAGGCCACGAACTTATCAATTACCCCTTGTATTGATACAACTATAAAGAAGGCAAGACAGGGGCGAGATTTCATTAGGAGTTTGAGGAGATTTGGTGCAGAAACTTGTAAAATGAATCAGCTCCATCATGGGTAGCAGCCTCCATAGTGTCCAAAGTATCTTCAAGGAGTAGTGCCTTTGGAAGGCAGCGTCCACCATTAAGGACCTCCACCACCCAGGACATGCCCTCTTGCCACCAGGAAGAAGGTACAGAAGCCTGAAGGCACACACTCAGCGATTCAGGAACAGCTTCTTCCCCCCTGCCATCCAATTTCTAAATGGACATTGAACCCATGAACACTACCTCACTACTTGTTTATTTCTGTAATTTTTGCACTACGTATTTTAACTTATCTATTGAATAGACAGATAGATTTAATGTAACTCAGTTTTATCTCTATTTTTATTTATAATTCAGTTCACTGTACTGCTGCCATAAAGTTAACGCATTTGAGAACATATGCCATGATATTAAATCTGATTCTGAGAGCCAGTGTGGACTCTGGAAAGAGCATAGGACAATCGAAATGGTGCTTGATGTAAGGCAGCTGCAAGAGAAATGTCGGGAGCTAAACACTGACTTGTTCTCCTTCTATGTCGACCTGACTATGGCCTTCAACACTGTTAGCAGAGCAGGTCTGTAGAAGATCATGCTGAAGCATGGATGGCCAAGGAAATGCACCAGAGTGTAGCAATCGCATGTTGGCATGTGAGCTGAAGTTCAGGACAACGGTGAGACTTCTGAGCTCTTCCCTGACTCTGACAGGGTCAAGCAGGACTCTGTATTAGCACCAATGCTATTCAGTTTGGTGTTTTATGCCATGTTGATTGATGCTTTCAGAGATGGCGACGTAGGCATTGGCCTCAGATTCAGCACTGACGGGAAACTGTTCAACCTCAGGAGGTTCCAAGCAAATCTAAAATTAAAACGGACATCATCAGAGACTTCCTTTTTGCTGATAACTGCGCCCCCAATGCTGGTTCAAAAGATGACATGCTGCACTGTGTTGACAAGTTTTCTGATATGCGTAGCAACTTTGCACTGAAGTAGTGCATCAGCCAGTTCCATGGAAATCATACATTGGGCCAAACATCACGATCAAAGGTCAAAGATTCAACCCAGTGACTAGATTCACATATCTTGGCAGCACACTGCCCCAGACTATTGTCACTGATGGTGAAGTAAATGGCAGGATTGCCAAAGCAAGCGTAGCCTTTGCCAAACTTTATTCCAATGTCCGGAACAGAAGAGGCATAAGTCTACTTTGCTTTACGCCTGTGAAATATGGACGGTGTACCAAAGACATGCCAAGAACCTGAACCATTTCCACACAGTCCACCTCAGAAAGTTCCTCAACATAGAGTGGCACGACAGGATCCCTGACACTGAGATACTTACCAAGGCAGGTCTGTTCAGCATCCTGATGCAGTCGCAGTCACACTGGGCAGGACACGTAGCTCGTGTGTCAGACCATCAGCTGCCGAAGAGACTGCTTTATTGGAAACTACAGACAAGAACGTGTTCCTGTGGAGGCCAAAGGAAACACCATAAAGACACCCTAAAAACTTCACTAAAAGCCTTTGGCATCAATCCAGGCACATGGGAACATATTGCCGGGATTAGGAACATAGAAATTTACAGGCCTTTGGCCCACAATGTTGTGCCAACCATGTAACCAACTCTAGAGACTGCCCAGAATTTCCCTAGCTCATAGCCCTCTATTTCTCTAAGCTCCAAATACAATGAGTGGCGCTCCTCCCTGTATAAGGGTGCAGAAACTCATGACTCATGAGGCTGAAAGGACAATTGCAGCAGAGTGACCTAGGCTGGCTAGGAAAGCCTGAGACAGTGACTCTAACGCAACATGGCTACCATCTTTAGTCCAAATTGCCAAAGAACTTTCCAAGCATGGATCAGCCTCTCCAGCCACAGACTAGGCTGCCTGCTATTGTTGTCAGAATTTCAGATGGTGATGAGGATGCATACAGGAGTAAGATAGATCAGCTGGCTGAGTGGTGTCAAAGCAACAACCTTACACTCTATGTCGGTAAGACCAAGGTGAACTACAGGAAGGGGAAATCGAGGGAACACACACCAGTCCTCATTGAGGGATTAACAGTGTAAAGAGTGAGCAATTTCAAGTTCCTGGGTGTCAACATCTCTGAAGATCTATCCTAGACCCACTTATCGATGCAATTACAAAGAAGGCATGACAGTGACTATATTTCATTAGGAATTTCAGAAGAATTGGTATGCACCAAAGGCATCTGCAAATTTCTGCAGATGTACTATGGAGATCATTCTAACAGGACGCATCACCATTTGGTATGCAGGGGCCACGGTGCTGGATTGGAAAAAGCTGCAGAAGTTATAAACTCAGCCAGTTCCATCATGGGCACTAGTCTCCCCAACATCGAGGAGATTTTCAAAAGGCGATGCCTAAAAAAGGACCCTCATCACCCAGGACATGCCCTTTTCTCATTGCTATCATCAAGGAGGAGGTACAGGATCCAGAAGATGCAGACTCAACCTTTTAGAAACAGCTTCTTCCCCATCGCCAACAGACTTCTGAATGCACCATGAACCCATGAACACTAGCTCACTATTTTTTCTCTTTTTTATTATATATATTCTGTATATGTATCTTACTGTAATTTAGGCTTTTTTGTTATTTATTGCAATGTACTGCTGCCACAGAAGAAAATTTCTTGACATATGCCAGTGATGTTAAGCTTGATTCTTTGATCCTTTGTCAAAGTATGTTAGATAGATAGATAGATATACTTTATTAATCCCGAGGGAAATTTGGTTTAGTTACAGCTGCACCAACCAAGAATAGAGCGTAAATATAGCAATACAAAAAAACCCAACAATCAAACAACAAAATGCAAACTATGCCAGATGGAAAATAAGTCCAGGACCAGTCTATTGGCTCAGGGTGTCTGACCCTCCACGGGGGGAGCTGCACGTTCGATGGCCACAGGCAGGAACGACCTCCCGTGCTGCCAGTGTTGTATCATGGTGGAATGTGGCCGAAGTCCAACAGTAAAAAGTTCAATATCCAGTCTGCAAACATGTTCCTCGATTGTAATATACTCCGGATTGCACCATCCGTTGTTAACCAGATCAGTAAGCACGAAACTCCTTTACGCTTACCGCTCTCGGTGCACTTCCGGTCAGCCAGAACAGTATTACCCACCAAACTCCTCTTCTCCAAAAGTCTCTGTTGTCTCGACCCGGTCCTCTTTCCTCAGCTTTGTGATCCCCCTCTGTGTGTTTTCCTCCGGATTTCAGCAGGGGTGTCCACCGCTCTGTTAGCTAAGCCGGCCGGGATTTGCTGGTCCGTGGAATACACAATGCGACCTTGCTTCTGTCCCGCGTGTCAGGATGTAACCATTTCCAGCGCTAAAGAAAACCCAAATAAAACTCTCTCTACCAGCACGTTAGAGAGGGTGCAGCTTCGACGTGTTACCGTGAGAAAAAAAACAAAAATAACGTAAATTAAAAAGTAAGAAGAAGAAAGTAAAAGAATAGATCGGAACGGCTGTACCAGGCTGCATGCACGACCGGTGCATGCGCACTAAGGATCTGTTCCCCATTCACCCTACATCAGATAAGTTAGGAAAATTTTACGAAGTACTTAAGGTAGATTTTCAGCCTATGGAGTCCTATGACTAAATGATAATCTGTAACTTCTTTTTCAATTAATTATCAAGCATCTGGTTAACAAGATAAAAGAAAACAAATAATTGGGTGAAACATGTTAATTAAGTCAGGAGTTAAGATCTAGTTCTGACATGTGTGTACAAATTAAATGTGAGAATTTCTTTTGAAAATAAACCAATCTAGTGATAAATATTAATGATATTGTTTATGTGAATGCATATACAGAGGAGAAGGTATGTGATTTGCCTATTTAGAAAATCCATGTTTCCAAAGCCATATACAAGGATGACATTAACTCAGCATTTTATTGGTGTCAAGTGAAAAAAAAATTCTATTTCGATCTCGGGAGTGGTTTTCATTTACCATTGATTAAAACTGTAAAAAGAATTCACTTTCATGTTGAGCTGAATAGTCACTGTTTAAATAATATTAACGAGTGAATCTGTTGTTGAGCAGCCAAATACACAAAATGAAAAATAGGAGCGTTAAATGTTTTGCTTTGGAAAATGCTGTTTTACCTAACATAATTTGGGCAGCCCTGAAGATAATTCAGCTAGAGTTTTTAGCATGCTGTTGAGAGACTCAAATCCAATTTAGCCTTTTACTTTTTCCTGTAACATTTGCTATTTACAGCATTACGTCTCTGTAAAAAGATGGACACTTGACATCACACACCATTTTACTCAATAGAAATGAACAATTTTGATGAGAAAGTACGTTGTTTATGAAATGCTAAAGGGAGGAAGTCCCATCATATCAGTACTCTGCATGAACCTTATACTCTAGAAGACAAAGATTCCATAATCCAGTACCTCACGTTCCAGTCTGTTGTCCTCGATTGCCTTAGAAGGCAAGGTCAGAGCAGTTTGAGCATGGTTTGCATAAGCAGCTCTCGGTCCAGCAGAATAGACTTAAGGATTCAACATTATAGGGATATAAAATGCACAGAATGTCATATGTGTGAATCTCAAGATGAGAATAGAAGATTTATGATGATGGCATGAATACAAAGTCGAAATGAAAGACTAACAAAATTCTGAGAGGTATAGATATGGTAAATGCAAGCAGGCTTTTTCCACTGAAATTGAGTAGGACTACAACTAGAAGTCATGGGTTAAAGGTGAAAGGTGAAATGTTTGAGGCGAACATGAGAGGAATCACCTGCATCCAGAGGGTAGTGAGTGTGGAACGAGCTGCCAGTGGAAGTGACGGATGTGGGGTTGAATGCAACATTTAAGAGAAATTTGAATAGGTACATGGATGGGAGAGGTGTAGATCAACATGACTAGGCTCACTAATGGTTCAGCATGGACTAGACTGGCTGAAGGGCCTTTTTCTGTTGTGTAGTGTTCCATGACTCTATGACCAATGATTATACTTCTCCAGTTTTCCAAACTTGAATTAACTAAGGATGTCAAGTGGTAGCCTTTTTTGAATGACTGGACAGTGACTATGCTACACTATTCAGATTTGAGAGTGGCAGATGCAGTCAATTACGTTAATCATAAGGTTACATTTTCATGTAAATTTCTTGCATTTATATGGAAGCTGTAATGTTACATCTATACCTTAACATATAATGAGTTGTTTTGAACTGACACTACTTTTGTTATGAGGTTATAAGATGACCATGCAAATATAATTAAAATGAGGAACAAATCTTTTAATTTAGAATTGTCAAGTATTGCACAGGAAATCTATTTTTTTTGCCATTCAGTTCAGGAGACTGGAGCTTTTGAACAGTCACATGAATGAGCTGCCGATTAATTTTTCATTTGAAGATAACTGTCTTCAACAATGCTGCACTCCCTTAGTACCAGAATGGAGTGCTATCTCAAGTTATAGACTGATGTTTCGGCAGAGTGATAAATTCACACACTCTGCTTTTGTCCAACATATCAAGCTGACACTCTGAATAGAAAATAGAACCAATGAATGTTTATTGGTAATCTTGATCTGAATATAATACCCATTGAAAATGAGATAATCAGTCCCATTTTGAACCAGTCTTCAGTTCCCGAAAGTGTAGAATTAAAACCATCTACATTCCCATTAAACTGAATTAGAGGAAAGCTTGAGCAAGTTTTTTTTATTTTCTTATAAACCAGATATTTAGATACATGCCCAAAGATCAAGAGCAACAGGTGGTCAGCACATTATAAAACTGAAACCAAAATGAAAGAAAAAAGTTCAAAAAAATGCTGAAAACAATACCTCATTTAATTCAAGGAAATATGGTAAATTATTTTTAAAAACTTCTCAGATTTCTTCCTCTTATGACAATTTTAATGATTTCTGAATTTCATTACTGCTGACTTTTCAGCTGTTAATGTAATTTGATTTCTGAATGTCTACTTCATACATCTATGAGTGTGTCATATATTTCAAATGCAATTATAGTTAAATAAAAAAAGATATTTTTGCAACTTTTTGTTTGAAATGATGAAAGGAATTGAAAACAAAGGGTAATGTATATTGTTAAACACTATGGTTTTTTGAGGGTTATTGAGATGTCTATGACTTGTATCTTTTACTTACTTACTGCCCTTTATACCACTGGTGTTTGGGGAACATGAAGGTCCCCCATCTGCCTGTCCATGCAGTTGCACAGAGATCTAGAAGGATTTTTCATTGCTGTTTCCATAATAGTTTTTTTTTCAGGGTTGTTAGCCCTGAACTGAACCCCTGAACCTGGAGGATCGGTGGAACACTCTTAGGCTTATCTGTACCCTTTGACCTGTTTGTCATGTGCCACTCTACCAGGAGCCAAAAGCACAAGGCTCTATCTCTAGCCAACATCATTCTCCAGATCATTGAGGCACGCAAGCCTCCAAACCCTACGCCAAGGTTGTGATCCTCTTGAAGGACTTGTATCTTTTAGTTGTTGTAATAATACAAAATATCACCTGATATCCTATCTTACTTAATTTCTGTTGCTTTTGAAGTAAGACCCGAAGTTCTAGAAAGTTAAGGTGAAGACTTCTATAAGTGAATTATTAAATGCATGGTAGGTAACTGACTACCTCGGGGGTCCGACAATGAAGATAAGCATGGCAGCAAAACATTAGACACATATGAATGTTCTGTATTATTTATAACTAAGATAAGTTACATATACAAGTTAATGATATAGAAGAAAGGCTTGTTGCTGCACTGTTCTCCATAATTCCAAAGGATCGTAACCAATTTCAAGTGGTTCGGAGAAAATGGCAAGCTCAAGAGTATCTTCAAATCTTTCCTCTATATCCATTTGTATACAGTGAATTTGATTAGGGCACAATTCTTCAGTCCATCTAAAATTGAACAGAAATTGAACCAAACCTTTTTTTTTGGTGTTCCTGTTAGAAATTGTTGATCTAAGAAAAATATAAAGTAGACATTCTTGCCCCAACCCAATAATTTAGGGGTGTTCTCCTCCAGTTCACTGAACTGCTCTTTCTCAAATGTCTTCACTTAATTTGATTGAGAATGCAAGAATCTTTCTTGGTTCCTGCTGCACCAATTTACTGCAGAAGCCATTGTAAGTTTCAGCAGAACCAAACCAACAGCAGCACCAAACATGATTTGCTTTAAGTGTATTTGACCAACTTCGAACACACATGTAACCATTAGGAGAAATAAGTAATAGGCAGATTAATATATAAATGTAATTGAAGAAAACACAATCTTACCATGTAGCCAGTAATGTACTGGCATGATAGAGGACCAACTGGTTAATAAGAAACAGAAAGTAGTCATAAATAGGTCAAATTTAGATTGGTAACATGTAATGAGAGGTGCATCACAGATTTAGTGCTGAGTTTTCAAACTCTTACAACATGTAAATGTCTTGGATGAAGGCATGGTTTCTAAGGTTGCTGATGTCACAAATATAGATAGGAAAGTAAGTTGTGAGAACCACATAAGGAAGGTATAGAAGCACGTGGACAGGTTAAGTGATTGGGCAAGGGTCTGCAAAACTCATGACCTTCTATGTTATTGGATTAAAAATAAAGTGACTCAGAGATGTGAAGCTGAGGCTTTATAAGGCACAGGTGAGGCCTCACCTTGAGTATCGTGAACAGTTTTGGGCTCCTGATCTTAGAAAAGATGTGCTGGCATTGGAGAGGGTTCAGAGGAAGTTCACAAAGATGATTCCAGGAATGAAAGGGTTATCATATGAGGGATATGTGATCGCTCTAGGCGTGTACTTGCTGGAATTTAGAAAGATGAGAGGAAATCTCATTGAAATCTTTTGAACGTTGAAAAGCCTAGACAGAGTAGATGAGGAAAGGATGTTTCCCATGGTGGGGGAGTCTAGGACAAGAGAGAACAGCCTCAGGATAGAGGGGCATCCATTTAAAACAGAGATGCGGAGAAATTTCTTCAGCCAGAAAGTGGTGAATTTGTGGAATTTGTTACCGTAGGCAGCTGTGGAGACCAGGTCAATGGGTGTATAAAGGCAGAGATTGATAGGTCCTCGATAGGCCACTGCATCAAAGGTTATGGGGAGAAGGTCAGAGAGTAGGGCTGAGGAGCGGAAAAAAGCTTCAGCCATGATTTAATGGTGGAGCAGACTTGATGGGCCAAATAGCCTAACTCTGCTCCTGTGTCTTAAGGTCTTATTACTTTTAAATTATGACCTCTAGATCTAGATTTTCCCAAAAGAGGAAAAACCATCATGTTAACACCCCTCTTGACCTTATAACATGTTAACTTTCACTCCTCACCAAAATTCCATCAGATGGAACCTTATAGGATATAGTATCTTTGAGTAGATTAAGTCATTGGTAAATAGATTCTTGAAGAAGCAAGTAGTGAGTGGCTACTGGGAGGGTGGGGGTGTGAAGTTTGCTTGCAATCCGAGCTACGATCTTGTGGAAAACCAGAGATAGCTTGAGAAGCTAGTGGCCTACAGAGCTCCGAATTTGAATTTTTAAAACTTCTATCAATCCTTTTCAACCCTGACTCTCTCTAAAAACTATTTAAAAATTATTAAAGTCTTTATGAGATTCTCATTAAAGTCACATATTTAATTTTAATTGTGAACAAGACCTTGAGAAACAAAATGATTTTTTTTCAAAAACATCAGATGAAACTCTGGCTTATTGTTTCATATCCTATCTCAAAATGATATTGGCTATCTGATTTCACAAAGGGGTCAATAAAATAAGAGAATTACCAATAATGAATCACACTTTTGCACTTTATTAATAGTCGTACAGCACAATCAGCTAAAATGTGCTTTGACACTTTAGACTTCAAATTATTGTGGGAACATTTTAAATATTAAATTATACATGATTTTAGAACAAATCTATATGTCATTGAGAAATAAAAGATGAGCAATAAACTAAATCATGTGAGAACAAACCAAATTCCAACCAATAATAAACCACAGCCAGGGAAACTTACCCTGATGCTTCCCCCAATATTCCAGTAGCAGGACGAGCTTGTAGCCATATGCTGGATTTCAGAATATTTGTCTACAAAGGGTAACATCGTTTGACCTGATGATGCTTCCTCAAATTACAGCTTGTAGTTTAACCATTGGCTTGAAAAATGATCATTAGAAGCAGTTTCATGCAGTTACAGATTAAAGATACAGTTATATAACAGGTGGCAGTTGAAATCCTTCTAGAGTGATGTGGAGTTAACAAATCTAATTTGTACTACTGGTTTTAGATTACCACATAGTCAAGAGGAGAAAAACACACTATGCATGCAAGAAAGTGTTTGCAAAACATTTCTCAATGCTACTTACGTTTTAACATTATTTAAGGGTCAATGGGACAACAAAGTTCCTTATGGGATTCAGAGACATTTAAACCAGATAGCTTGCAGACGTCTCCCATTACTGTAAGGTATGTTCCTTAATTTATGCCTGTATTTCAGTTAGCCATCAACTGCAAAGAGGGTTGACCATCTGAGAGGTGATCTGTGCCAGCATATACCCAGCTCTGGTTTATCTGGTCAACAGCAAGTCCAGGTGAAATCACTCTGGAAGCCAATTTCTCTTCCCTGACCTAACTGCAGCGGGTTGACCTGGAGACAAAGTTTGCATTGTCCACTCGCATGCAGGAGGAAATGGACTACAGGAGAGGATAGGATGTTTATGTTTAGGTCTACATACATAATTATCACACAAAGCTTTATTTGTCCTTTGGTTAAACTGAATTATGACTAGTGAGATGATGTTATTAGATGACCTAATCGAATCCGATGAATCAATAAATCACTCAGAACTATTAAATCACTCAAACTGACAGTAACTGGGGTATTTCTAAAAGATACAAATCTAGTGAATCTTTCTGCCCTTCTCAATGCTTTGGCATCACAGCAATGATGGGAAAAACGTTCTGAGCTGTTATCATCAGATGGAAGGAAATTCTTCCCCTTTTAACCCTTTAAGTTCTCTCTCAAACTGCCTTCTCCTTTCTCAGCCTTCCTATGATTAATCTGTTGGTTTTGCTTGTCCATGGCCAGTGGGGAGAGAGATACCCACTATAATAACTGGGATTTTCCTGGGTTTACTCTGTTAATCCATTTGTGAGTAATCTAGAGTGAGGTGTGAGGCGCAGCATTTTCCAGGATTAACTGTTGATAGTGAGGAGTTAATGACGCTGATTATCCAGCACAGTTTAAGGACATATTTTAGTAACATTTGAAGGTACTACTCCTGAATATATCCAGATACATAACTGCCCTAATTTCTGATTGCTTGTACAGGGTCCAAACAGGGGAGAATTATTAGATACCACACCTAACAACTTGCAATTGTCTTCAGGGAAACTTTGGAGGAGGAATGTATTTCCCCAAGGACATATCAGTCACTACGTGTACCCACTTGGAGAAGGAACAGCAGCAGTATAGGATGGAACAAACTATCATTTAATAACCATATGGTCTAATATTCTTTCAGTGGGTTGGGAAGGGAAGGGGGCTTCAACTTAAACTGAGCTCACTTCTTTCTCTTAGTGTCTCCAAAGTTTGAGTATGAGCCTGTTGAGATGGGAACACTGGTGTTGCCTCAGGTTAGGATCAGTGACATGTTCAAATAAGTTTACTACAGGGAAAGACTTCTGAGCGATCCTCCCAAAAGACAGAGACCCAAGAATCATACCTGCAGAGATTGACCTCAGATGTTCTGCAATCGTTTTCTTTTCACCTACCACCCCCATCAGTTCTGGATTCCATCAGCCTAAGGCCATCTACCAGGGGTGATTGATAAGTTCGTGGCCTAAGGTAGAAGGAGTCAATTTTAGAAAACCTCCACGTTTATTTTTCAAGATAGTCCCCTCCTACATTTACACACTTAGTCCAGTGGTCGTGGAGCATACCGATCCCTTCTTTGTAGAAGTTGGCATCTTGGACCTCCAGTAAGTGGTCCACAGCAAGGGTGATTGATATGTTCATGGCCTGAGGTAGAAAGAGATGAGTTATACAGCTCTCATTAGGTGCATGTGCAGTCCAACTCTTTGAGTGATTATGCAGAAAGTTTGAAGTTAATAACTCATCTCCTTCTACCTTAGGCCACAAACTTATCAATCATCCCTACTGTGGACCACTTTCTGGAGGTCCAAGATGCCGACTTCTACAAAGAAGGGATCCGTATGCTCCATGACTGCTGGACTAAGTGTGTAAATGTAGGGGGGGACTATGTTGAAAAATAAATGTGCTAGGTTTTCTAAAATTGACTCCCTCTACCTTAGGCCACGACCTTATCAATCACCCCTCGTATAGCCTTCACTGGTAAGCAGATATCTCTCACACACTCTTCATGTTTTCAGGACTTTACCATGCTGAGTCACATCATCACTAACGTCCTCCATATCCTTCCTTCATCCTGAAAGTTTTTACACTGGTGTCGACCAGTGAGGAATGAAACACTTTGGGTATTTGTGTGCAGAAGCTTAGGGCAGAGAACAGAGAGGTAGAATGAACAGAACGTCCAGCACAGAAGGGGGCAATTTCCATTACCCTGTAGGTAAGACCTCTGCAATATTCAAATACAGTATCATACTCACAATAATCACTCTTTTCAGTGAAAAAAAAACAGAAAATGCAGGAAATATCCAGAATGGCTCCTAACAGGTTTGTCGACCTGAAGCATTAACTCTACTTCACTCTCCATGGAAGCTGCCCGATCTACTAAGAATTTCTAGAATTCGCTGTTTTTTAAAAATTTTAGATTTCTAGCATCTTCAGTATTTTCCTTCTGTAATATTCCTGGTAGTACTCAGTTCCACATTCTTATCAGTCAGAGTAAAGAAAATCTCTTGGATTTCCTACTGAATCTAATGATTGCTTTTAGATTTACATCCTCACACCAGTGGGTAGACTGCCTTGGCTTAGATGTTAGCACACATTTCTGAGTCAGAAGGCTGTGAGTTAAAGTCCCCACTCCACAGACTTGATCACAACCTCAAGGCTGATAAGGCAGTGAGTGCTCTGCCAAGGATTACTGTGCTATCTGAAAATGAGATGTTAAACCGAGGCCCTGACTAGCCTATGAGATGCTGCCAAACACAAATACCAGAAACAAGGTTTCTTTCTGGTGTCCTGGCCAATATTTATCCCTCAAAGTTCAACGTTTGAAGTAAATTTCTTATCAATGTACATATATGTCACCACATAGTACCCTGAGATTCAATTACTTGTGGGCATTCACAGTAAATACAAAGAAACACAGCAAGATCATATGCCCCCATTCAAAATTCCTCATTCTTATTTCCCTCTCACCTTATCTCTTTATCTGCTTATCACCTCCCTCTGGTGCTTGTTCCTCTTCCCTTTCTTCCATGGCCTTCTGTCCCCTCATCAGATTCCCCCTTCTCCAGCCCTTTATCTCTTTCTCCAATTGACTTCCCAGCTCTTTACTTCACCCCTCCCCCCTTCTTGTTTCATCTATCACCCACCACCTTGTATTTTATTTTCCCCTCCCTCCACCTTCTTACTCTGACTTCTCATCTTTTTTCTCCAGATCTGATGAAGAGTGTTGTCCTGAAATGTTGACTGTTTCCTCTTTTCCATAGATGCTGCCTGGCCTCCAGCATTTTACGTGTGTTGTTAGAATAATTGAAAACCTACATACACACAAAAGTGGCCAAACAACCAATGTGCAAAAAACAAAAATAAAAGTGCAAATATAAAAAAACACAAAATACTAATATAAATAAATAATAAATATTGAGAACATGAGTTGTAGAATCCTTGAAAGTCAATATTGCCAATATTACAAAAGCAGGTTTTATGGTCATTGCCTCCTGTTACTTTTGGATCTTTCTGAGCTCAAAGGTATTGATCTACATTCTGACAGCATCGTTGGAAAAGTAATTCGTAGGCTTTGAACCTATTTGGAACATTGCGGTCATGAAAGGAGTTTGTTTGACTGAAATTCTTCACGTTATCTTACTGACTGAAATAGACTCCATGCGGTCCTGTGTCAAATGTCGCTTCAACAAATTTCCTAAAAGAGTGCCACATTACAAGGCTTCAATGCACCGCGGAGACAGGTCCAGATTTGACTGAGGAACGACGCTGGGCCACTGCCAGAGCCACTTCCAATCTACCAGAAAATGGTAAAAGTAAGCTGTAACTTCAGACGACGAGCCAATTGTAACATTACTCAGTGTAAATTTATCAAACTGATGGCGGCTGCATTTTAGCAAATGATGTGAGACTAACTTTGGGAGTTATGGCCTTTGATTTACAGCTGGTAATATTTCCAGCGAATGCTTGATCTAGTAAGTGGGACATGGTTCAGGAATTTACAGAGCATGGGATAAACCCGAACACTTTCGGTAAATTGAACCCTGGATCTCCGGTGTTAGCTAAAACGCCTCACTGGTACTATTGCACTATTACACGCAAGACCAGTTAACCATGTGTGCTCACTTTATCGCTGCGCTGTCCAAATGGAGTGATTTCCAACGAGTGCGGTCAGAACTCAGTAAACCTACAACTAATCACTAAATTCTAATTAGCACCTTATGCACCAATGTCACTGATCATACCTCCTCAACTCTAGTCTCAGTCAAGACATCGGATCCCGGCTGCCATCGTCCTTACGGATCCATAGGAGACCGCTATAATTTTGCAGGTCTTGAAACGAGCTACTTGCAGTGTAATAACTGAAAGCTCAAAGAAATTGGTTCATTCTCCTTTGGATCAATCGCGTTTTATGCTGACGAAATCAAGCATCTGAGGAGTGTAAATATTATTTTAATAAGGCCACGTGCAGGCAGAAGGGATTAGTTTAATTCGGCTAGTTTATTGCAATTGTGTGGGCCGAAGGGTTCGACTTGTGCTCGACTGGGGGCAATTTGAAAGACTAGCCCAGGACAGATGACTCTGGCGAGCTGCAGTGACGGCCTATGCCCCACTAGTGGTGGTGGGCGTAAGTAAGTGATAATCGTCAATAACTAATATTTGATTTTCCCCTGGAAAATACAGTTCCCCTCCTATTTTCCCGTTATCCATCATCTTCAAAGCAGTTCTTCGTTGTAATTAATTTTCCTTATTTAATTTCAGCAATTCTAAACCGTTAGCGTATTGATCAGTTACTAGAATAAACATTGTTTAACCACATGCGCGGTGTAACTGATGGGACTGACAGTCCTGGCACCGGTGGAACTCTCAGCTATGCACGTGTTCGCAATCCATCAGGCAACTAATGTTAGTCAAGATAACAGCGAGCCAGAGATAGCGAGCTGCAGATTCTAACACAATTACCCGTCTCGGGTTACCTCCCATTACACCCAGTGGCGAGCCGCTACCGGGAATGAAGGCTAATGGGCTGTAGCAAATGCGTCATTTGAAACTTCGCCGTTTTTGTGAAATTTCTGAAAACTGGATTTGAGGATTGCACTCCTCATTCAGTCTCCCTTGACTAAAACACTGCATGGCATTTATTTCGTCACTATTCACCCTTTAGATTCAGAATCGGGACTTGTTAACAACACTTTGTCTGAGAAATATCTTGTGGGGCGTTAGTTATTTAATTTACTTTAAGATGTTACTTTGCGATTTCCTTTGAATTCCAAAAAGGCAAGAAAATATTCGGGATGCAGAAGAGATCTCCTCTAATTCACTTTGAGAAGAGTAGTTACATTTTTAATTGTTGGAATTCAAAAAATAATTAAACATGACTCGCAGGTAGGCCGTTGAGTTGAAACTCGCTTCTAGCCAGGTTTTAATCGGCTTTGGTTGCACTTCTAAACTTATTGCACTATAAACATAATAACGGCCAGCAAAATGGAGCAAAAGGAGTCCAAAATATTAGTGACCTGACAGCGTTTTGCAAAAGTTGACTGTTAAAAATAACACTTACAGCAAAATTCAAGACTATCGTGTCATGCGGGGGGAAATGCTTTGACTGAAATATTAATTGTTTAATGCTGAACATTATGTACTCTGAGGGCCATACCACGCCTCTATGCATAGTACACCCAGTATTCTTCATTACATTAATGTTACGTCAAGGTTTTTCTAAAGTCGAAGTGGAATCTCTCGATTTAATATTTTGTTTATTTTTTCGAACCGGGATCCAAATACTTCTAGTCGGTCTAGGGGCGGAAATGACAGACATCACAGCAATAATTTCTCGATCCAAGCTGTTTTTGCACTGCCAACGGCCTCAAATTTCGGTATCTTTGAAGCTTCGGTCATTTGCGGCAATCTCACGCAAAACTACCTCAAATTTAAGCCACTCGATAATAAAACAAAATGATTCAAAAGGGCAATCTCGATAGCTCATTCACGCTTTAGTCTCTGTTCTTTGTGAATTACAAGCTAGTACTCTCCCAGAAACATCATCGACCGTAAACAATACCGGCATATCTACAAATAGAATCGAAAATAAGATTTTTATTATGAATAAGTACAACAAATATTTAATGGTACTGATAATTATGCATCAAGCGACGTGATTTCTCTAAATTTAATTACTAAAATTAGCATGTATTAGCACCTACTGTAAACATGTCACAAATGTTTATGTGAGTCCTGATAGACTTTTGTTGCTTTCTTTTGGAGCTCTGAAACTGTCAATCACATCTGCTGACTTCGCCATTGCTTTGAGTACAGCGGCCCCTGACGGAATATTCCAGCCATTGAAGACCAACTCTGCTGGTTCGCCATAAAGCCGTGGACGCTTGCAAATTGAGAGGACGGTCCTACCGAACTGTCGATCTGCTCCGAAAGAGTTAAGGTGAAAACTGATGACTTCACCCTGTATACTTGATACAGACAAGAACATTTAAATGAAAACATTACCATCTGTAAAAAAGATGTAGCTATTTTCATTGGTATGCTAAGGCCTTTGCTTGTTTCTTAGGGTATCTATCCTGTTTTCTTTTGTTTCGCTTAGTGCGTTTCATTTAAAAATAATAATTTTTAACTGAGTAACTGAGAATAATGTTAACTTCAAAAGTTATTTACATTTTAAGTTGATCAAAAGTCGAGACTCGACTGTTTAAGAAAGATTATTTTCTGCCTTGACAGAAAATAAATTAACTTGCACTTTTCCATGGAGAAAAAAATAAACAATTCATGCTATGAAGAAATGACGACTACCAAATTGCAAAGTATATTGTTTCCAACTTTGTTATTTTCCCTTTATCACGAAGAGATACTATACACGTCACAGGGATAATTGGAGTGTCGGCAACGTGAATTTAAAAGTGGAAATAAGCGTTTTTAAATGCGAAACAATATATCAATTACGCTCAGTGAAAGGTCTGTTTTAATAAATGAGTTGACGACACCAGACCATTTACTCACAGTCTAAACCGCAGGAGATTCTCAAATTACACGTTTGATTTAATTTGGGAAATAGATGGATGCTGTTCATTTTTTTCCCCATCGGTGATTGGCGGAAACCATCTCCAATGCAGGGATCAGAGTTTCCTTGCGAATGAGATTTTTTTTTAACAATAAATAAATTGTACAGAAGAAAAAAAAATAATTGTAATCTATCATTGAGGTGGCAATAACGCTTCGGTGGAATTGAGATTTCAGTTCCAGTTGAATATCATTTATGTCGGTAATCAGTCGTAATTTAAGCAAAAAAATCCAAATATTTGAAATAACATTGCAAATGTGTCGCCTTCAAAGGGCATTTACATGATTTACTTTATGAAATATAAATGCCACTGAAGAACGGAAATAGGCTTAAACTCTGCAGATTTTGCTCAGAATGTATCTGTTTCTCGTAGTAAGTTAAATAATAAAACTCTTCCCGTTTACCTGCACAACTGTTCTGGGGCAATTTGTTTCAAATTAGCTCGTAAACTCTAGCTCGAAAAGGCTGCAGGCTGTCCGAAGTTTGGCAATGTAATCTGCACTGAAAAAATGTCAGTGGGGAACGATCAAAGCATTCTTCATTTGCAAATTGCACCCAGGGCAGCAGTCTTGCGAGCCACGCTAATATATCGGAGTTAAAGTGAGAGGGTCAGCCCGTACACCTGCAACCATACTTTTTTTAACATCCACTCGAGCCTTTGTGTTAACTTTACGTCCATTCTAATCAGAGAGAGTAACTCCACACTCATTCTAATTACTGAGGTACCTTTATCACAACCTATTACAGGTACTTTCCTCTTGTCGCTTGTAAATACGCTCTTGGCCAACATATATCGCTTAATTATCCCCACTAAAACAAGTTACCTGGCTGTTATGTCATTACTGTTTGTGAGATCTTGCTGTGCGCAGATATACGTCTCATTTAGCTCGCCATGCCCGCATATACGCCGTCACAATTCTTGCATTAAAAGGCGAGCGCATATACACCGCAGAGTTTCCGTTTGTTAAGATAGTATTTTGTTTCAAATCCCCACCCCCATTTACTCCCCACTCAACACTAACCATTCTGGTAATCGCGCTATCCATTACAATCATAGTCAGACCTGAAAGAAATCTGAAGGCGCTAACTAATCGTGAGTGCAAATGAAGCTAACGGAATTGGCCGTGGCAATACTCCTAGCTAAACACAAGAGAAGTAGAGTGTTTAAACCGAGGGAAATAGGAAGAACATGCAATTATGAATTCTGCCCTGATTTTATTTATGAAGGAAAATACTTTATTCGAAAACTACACGTCCTGACCTTGCTATTGGGCCTTCTTCTGCCTGCACTCTTTAGATGTCCGCTGTGTTTGCATTCTGGGGCAAAAGTTTGCCTTCGTTATTTGGGATCGGTTTACAAAAAAAAAGACTTGTGTTCCTCAACCCAACAAGTCCGTGGTCATGCTTCTAGCTTTTAAGTCAAATCCCTGGGGTAAAAAAGCGAATTCCTTCGGTATTTACATTTTAGTCATGCCAGAAAGTTAAACAGTAGCAAAAAAGGGCAAAAGGACTTTCAAGTTTCCAAATGCCGTTTGGTCATTACTGGTCGAAAATCATTCAGATCAGAGACTTTGTTATAGAGCGAGAAATGTTTGCCATGAACCGCAGAATTTCTGAAAGTCTTTCTATGCGGTGTCCTTACTCTGTATTTTTACACCATTGTTTGGTGGTGTAACCCGCATCAAACTCGAATCGCGTGAAGTGCAGGTAAAATAAGTTCACATAGCCAGGAATGTCATCTTGGTTTGTGACAGGTTCATGATAATAGCCCTTTTATCTGTACTTTTTCCAACTTAGAAAACGAGTATTTTTGATAGGATTCATCATATAGGTCCTTCCACATTCTGCATTAAAGGTGGCGCGGTCAACGTAATAACATCAATTTCCGACACATGGAGGGGCCACTCAATCAACTTCGTTGGATAAGTGAACATTCGACGTGAAATATGAAGCGTGCATATACAATACATCCCTCCAATAACTGTTCTCTTTCCTTCTCCGAATTATATCTTAGTGCTTTACGTGGGCGTTTATCAACAATTGTAAAATATTAAATATTTTCCTGCTCTCGATTATTTGTTTCTGACTCTGTGCTTCGCAGCATATACAGTACTTACAATGTTGTTGTTAAAATGAGAAAGCCTTAGTAACGATAAATAGATGTCTTTAATAGTGTCGCAATCGTAGAAATAATTAATCAGGATAGCGTTTGGCTCAGTTTTCAAAATCCATAAATGACACACTATTTTGATAGTCAAACGTAAAGACTTTGTCTTTAAACAGAGCCAATGCATCTGTGATTTTTAAACTACCTAATAGTTTGTATTTTTTCTCTAATCAATGTAATAAAGAAAACATTTATACTTATTTTAATAGAGTAATTTGTGAAACAATTGTTTGGGAATAATGATTTCAAAAGTGACCGTCACGTTTTTCTTTCCTGGGTGGTTTTCTGGAGCTTAATTCAAGAATTACAACCACTGAACCCACCAGAATGACCATGCAACTTATAATGCCAGGGTCGTTATTTTAGTAATTATTCATGATTCTTAATGTGTTCAAAATTTCCAATTTTTTTTCCTTTACGAATTAGTCCGCACACACGCAGCTGTGCAGCTATCTATTACAACATCGAAAATAATCTTGGAGATCTATATTAGAATTGTACACACCAAGGCAGCCGGACCGTAAGTACGCGCAACATATGAGTCGCTCTTTTAAAAGCCAAACAAGTTTTATTCCACGTCATTCCGAATTTAAAGAAAAATCATGCAAAATTAACAAACACTTGCACACTTTATAACAATCTGTATATAAAAGAAAAAGTTCACTTGTTCCTTTATCATCAAGCTTTATAATCGCTTTCTCAATCTTTTCCCTTAACGTAGATTTATTTCCCGTGAAACGACTTTCTGCAATCTTTTTCAATCAGTCCAATTAACACCCGTCATTTGCCGTTGAACACCATGACATCAAATGAACTATACGTTCCCATATCTTTGGAAGTCTCGTCGCATTTATGATTTGAACGATTGATTGGAACCTTTAAAGAAAACACAACCAATGTTTTTGTCAGAAATGCATTTTAATTTGCACTTAACTGTTTGTATTTGAAAATAATCATGCTTGTGTTTTCAGTTCGAATTTCGCGTCTTTCTTTTTCGTCTACCGTCAATGTCTTCTGGAATCAAGGATTTGTTTTTGAAAGTTAAGTACGATAAGATGCAGTATAGAATGGTTTTAATCCCGAATGTTCTGGGTATTTTAAGTATTGTCTTATATAGAAAAAAAATGACTGTCTTCTGTTCTTCACACCGTTTAAGAGATTCCGTCAATTATAAAATATGAACCACGAATCTCCTACGTTATTCACCCCTAAATAAAATACGCCTAATTCACTGCTTGTTTTGGCAAAAATTATCACTTTATTAAGTCGATGCTACGATGCAAAAGAGACCAAAATTCGAACATTTCCAAATACTGATTTAATTTCTGAAACTAGGCTTCTAAGATTATAACTTCATTCAAAAGAATGCCCTCTCTGTCACGTCCTGTTAGAGAAAATACCAACACCGAGTGACTCCTCTAACATGTAGTGCCCGTCCAAGAAAAGGAGCGGAACTTAAAAGCGACCCCTTCAGCCTGCGACATGCTGGTAATCTTTTCGCCATCGAAGACAAGTTTTCCCGAGACTGAAATTTTATGTTTCACTGCTTTATATTAGTCACAGCATTTAAACTCGGTACTTTTCTTCAAACTTTCCACTATCCCAGTTTAACACCCGCTTGAAAAAAATGCAGAGGTAGAAACAGTTCTTGTAAGCAAGTCTTAAACAATAACAAAAATATTACGTAAGAAAGTCGGCTAAAGTTCAGATACCTAAAGTTCAGAAACGAACGTACAAGTTATTACTATAAATTGAGTTCCTCCATTTTTGTTTCTTATACGTTGTACAAGAATCTGTCTTTACTCTTTATAATGCTGCTAACTTCTTGTGAACCCAATTTAATACTTGTCTCCATTTAAAACTACATCGCTAAGCAATAGCCTCACTTCCCTGGATGATCTATATTTCCCTCTATATTTGAATAGATAGTCCGTGGAAACTAGGGCAATTTGATTGATTCTCCCTCAGTTTGTCGGAAACAGCCTCCAGCGAATCAGCGTTTGCCTTGCCTATGGACCATCCAATAGGCAGGCAGGTCCCCTTTGACCCCGTGCTGATATTAACAAGCCGGTAATTGACGATCCGCGCGGGTTTCCCTTAAAGCGCCAGCGCTCATTGACAGTGTCGGAACAAGTCTTTCTTGAGCACAGCAAGCAGGCAACTATCTCCCGCGCTACATTTACAACTTGCAGGTAAAAGTTTCCTTTGGTTTGGACAATATAAGCGAAGTAATTATGTACCATGCGATGTGCAAAATTATCTGCAATACTTTCCTAAGTTTCTTTAAAAACTCTTAAGACAGTACAACTCTGCTGAAACGACGTTCCGATTTTCGGCAAAATTGTTTCAAGTCGCCTGTAAAATAATGTGATTTTTTTGACACCTGGTTGTGTATATGAAGATCTTATCAGTAACATGATCTGGTGCTGTGGTTCGGCACTTTTTAACACAGCGTGAAGTCGCACTAAATATGCAGCTCGCGCTCGTACTTCTCTCCCAGTTAGAATTACACGGGAAAAAGAAAGATAAGAAAATGCTATCGCTTTTTTTCCAGGATACAGTGGAATGCAGGTTATTTTATCTTGATGGTTGTTCGGTTGACTACTAACAATTGAACAGCCTATTTGCTGTCGTTACCTGAGTAGAAATTTCTCAGAGGATCTTGTTCCAACTGATAATGTGGCTTCCTTGCGTTTTGCAGTATTGAAGCCATCTCTGCTTGTGAATCTCGCCGGTTCTGCATCGATTGGTAAAGAAGAAGGAGTTTAACAGAGACAACAGTTTGTAACCCTGCCTTTAACAAGTCCAAGTTAGTTAGAGGCCGAGATGCAAAGTGCTGGCCAGCAGGGACTGGAGGTGGAAATTGATGTAGAGAGCTTGGAAGTCGAAGATGAAGATCTGGCCGACTCCCCCGATAACGTGTCAGGCCAGAGGGAAGATGGACCGGCCGAGATCGGCAAGAAACAGATGGGAACCAACGGAGACCAGAGGAAACTGAGCCGAACTCCGAAATGTGCCCGCTGTAGAAATCACGGGGTGGTGTCGTGCCTGAAGGGCCACAAGCGGTTCTGTCGGTGGAGGGACTGTCAGTGTGCCAACTGCCTCCTGGTTGTGGAGAGGCAGAGAGTGATGGCCGCTCAGGTGGCGCTCCGAAGGCAGCAGGCAACTGAGGTGAGCTGCGATTTGTTTGTGTTACAAGGGCAGGAAGGTCAAACCCGGGAGAGGTTGTGTGAAAGAACCTCAATGAAACTAACTTGTTTCCACTTAGATGTTGGTATACATTTCTTATTTAGGCCGTGTTTGTTTAATACATGTGATATGTCTTATCTGTCCATGTTTATCTTTCGTTGAAGACTTGATTTGAACCTATATATAGTCCAATAGAAAGTGATCGGCCAGCGAGGCAGATAGCACTACGGCTGCCTGGGGCCTGACTCGGGCACTGTTGCTTTTATTACTGAAAACTGATTTTTTGCATTACTTGAATTAGTTGATTCAAAAAAAAAGCAGTTAACTAATAATTATGATTTTCCTTAACTTAAATCGCGCGACCGCTTGGTATAAAAATTGGCCACTTTAGTCAGTAAATGGGGGTTCTGCTTCTCAATTAAACCTTTCGTAGCCGAAAATTGACAGCAATACATTTTAGACAACTTCAAGCATTCCGTCTGGATTCCTTGCAATAATTCGATATTTTTTATTGAATGTAATTTCTGTTTTCAACACCTAGAGACCCCATTTAGCTAGGGTCTTTTCTCTTGTCTCACCCAATTCACCTGTACGTTTTCATCACCAAATCTGAAAATCTGTTCTTTTCACGACCTTCGTTTATTTGAAGGATAAGAAAGGATTATTGAGCAAACACAACCTGGCAGAACGCAGGGCCGTGTACCAGAAACACCTGAGGACGCCGAGCTTGCTGGCTAAGAGCATTTTAGAAGGTGAGCGCAACAGTTCAGTAAACAGCCTTAAGATATGTCTTTTTTTTTAACTGCTATGTATCGATGGTGGGAATGCGAAAGAGATGGACAAATGTGTTAATTTAGTTGTTCTGACAGGAGAGGGAGTTATTAGAAAAACCACACAGGCATATTTTGTGCTTGCTGTTCTTTGGAAGGTAATATGGGCTACTGCATTTTCGTATGCTGTTCGGAACACTGTTCAAATGGCGAATGAGAGTAATTAAATTAAAAAAAAACTGATTTGTAGTCATGCTTCCCGCAGTTTGTAGGTTTCCGATAACCAGTGAAGGTATAGATTCAGGTAAAGTAACAAATGAGAATTCGAATGGCTGGGGGGGGGGGGGGAATCTTTGGCTTGCCTTAATATAACTAAATCAATAACCGCAAAACTGAATGCGCTTACAATAATGAACCTGGAACGGTGTGTGTATGTAATCTAAAGAAATGCTGTACATACGGTAAGGGATCCTGTAAACCGAATGGACAAAACGCAATATTAAAGGTGACATTGCTAGTGTACTGGTGCATTGTTGTGAATTATTGTGTAGATAAGCACAAAAGCTGAAAATATTCGTTAAATCGGAACTTGTCACCATTTAACAGTGAAACTTGGAAACATTCAGTCAAAGTTCGATAGTTAATTGAAATTAAATGCTGGAGAAGGAGGTTAGCTTTCCCGCTGGGCTACTTGGGTAAATAAGAAGTATGAACACTGACAGAGCCAGTCAGTGACATCAGCTCGATCAAACTGAGATCAAAATGTTTAAAGATAGAAGTAGGTGAACTAAGCGTAAAAATTATACAGCAATTTGAAATTATTACACGTTTAAAATGTATACAAAGTAATTATCAAAGCAGAGAACAGTTAGGATTCTTTGCGGCCTAATGTCCAAGATACTTATTAATTTTTGCCCGTTATTGCAAGTGATAGTAGTTTCATACTTCCACGTCATCTAGTTGCTAATAAAGCGGCCATATTATTGCAATGGTTGACTGCATTTTAATTCGCCCTATTTTCACCCCAAATTCGCAAAAAATAACAGGACTTAACCCAGGATGTTAGCCCGTTCACCTGACGTTCTGCTTTGTTCCGAGGTTTATCATCAGGCAGGAAAAGGAGGCTGTTTACTCAGCAAGAAAATGATTTAGAGGTTTTTTTCGTCTGGCAACTGGAGGTCATAATAACGGGATAATAAACGAATTGTCACAAATGATCCTCCTTGTCATCTGGTCAACAGTCGAGAACGCAGCAACCACATTTCGCTTCTGAATAAGATTATCTGTGCTAATTTGGTGGGCGGGGTGCGGAATCTGCAGGGGCGGGTGAGTGAGGTCAGCGGTCGATTAATGGACATTGTGGTCGTAAAAGTGAGGTCTCAATTTGCATTCCGTGTTTCGTTTGTTTCAGGGGAAAGTGAAAACTTAATTCTATTTTTATGAAACGGTAGCCAATACTCGGAATAGAATCAATATCACTTTTTCGCTAGCACCCTTAATAGTCGTTTTCCTGCGGCCGATCCGCAAAGACTGAATATCAGGTGTTGAGCAGGGAACCCATAGCAGTTCCATGTAGTGAGCGAGGTTACACGTGCTTATTGCAACTGAGTTGTACGAAGTTATTAGCATTGCTGAACACGCACATACAAATACATCCGAGACGGGGTATGCAACCACATTACAACGCTCCCTGACATCATTTCTATAAAATTCAATACAACATACAAGAGGCCAAGGCTGACTGATATAACTATTAAAAAATGGCAGAATGCTTTCAATTTCGTGAGTTATTTTATTATTGACTATTTCTCCATAAATAAAGACGAAATAGCATTGGTGTTACATCGTCTTATGTAAAAGCCACTCCCGTGCACCTTGCATAAGTATGCTTCCGTCCATCACAGGGGCAGGCAGTATTCGAGACCAGTTTTTTTTTGGCGTCTTTTGTTAATATTTCGAAGACAATAACAAACTAGCCTATTTTGGTAACACTTTTTTTGAACTGATTGGTCGAGCTGCCCAATTCGCTCTCCTCTTTCCGCCAGTATCCTCCCGAGACTATAAACTTCCCAACCTAACACGGTCTGGGTGAGGTTGCATAGCAGCGTCGTTACTTCCGCTCCCCGAATTGTTCAGCACCGACTTTGAGTGTGAAAGAATTTCAACCCGCACCACACTGTCGAATCGCATAAAGTTGCGGCACGGAACGTTCTTTTTAGTCCATCTTGTCCAAATGCCTCAGCTTCACAGCGCCAGAGACCCGGGTTCAATCCTAAAATCTGGTGCTTTCTGTGTGGAGTTTGCACGTTCTCCCTGCGACCGCGTGGGTTCCTTACGAACACTCGGTGTTTCCTCCCATGCCCCAAGAAGTGTGAGTTGGTAGATAACTGCCCTCTGTCGTTTGCCCCTTGTATGCAGGGGAGTGACGGAAACACGTAGGAGTTATGGCAACAGAGATAAAGAAATACGAAAGTAGGATTAGTATAAACTGGTGTTCGATAGTCTGCACGGAGCCGGTGAAGCCGAAATGGGCCTCTCCGCTCCGCATCTCTCACTGACAATTGGTTTCATTTAAAGCTGTCCGGTGTTGGAAATGGGAAAAAGCCCATCACGTTGGTTCAGTTGGTTCTGAGGTACATTAGCTGCACTTGCCCCAATTCAATGTATACGGTAGTGTTTAACGAGGGAACTAAATTATTCCCTTCACTGCTGTCATGTAGCTCAACCAGCATGCGGCCACAGTGCAGATGATTTAGAGTTGGGAGTGTGCATCTGGGACTATGCGGTCTGGGACTTTAAAGCATGAGGCAGTTCCCTTCGGTTGCAACGCGCATCATTATTTATCTTCCTTCTCCAAAAGAAAGTTGTATCCTTTCCCGTTTCCGCTATCCCCCATTGCTCACCTTTCTGATTCCTCTTGTATTCTAGGATATCGGCCAGCCCAGAGTGACCCTTACATGAGAGGAAGCCCACCTTTGCCCCCTCCTGTTAGCGATCGGATGCGAAAGAGGCGTGCTTTTGCCGACAAGGAGTTAGAGAGCATCATGATGGAGAGGGAGTACAAGGAGCGGGAGATGATTGAGGCCGCTCAAGCCGCGGCCGCTTTCTTCCTCCCCAACGGCATGGTGCACGCCGCCGACTACAATTCCTGCAAATCCAATTACACCACCCCACAGATCGATCGGCCCACTAAAGAAATTCCCCAGCACTGCAACTTGATCCCCTCATGTCTCGACCTCACCATGCAGTACTCGGGGTCGGACAGAGCAGTGGAACTCATCTCTTCTAACGTCAGCGTGGCCACTACCTACCGCCAGTACCCGCTGACCCCTAGGCTGATGGTCTGGCCAAAATGCGGTGGCATCAGCGACGCCCTTCTATACCAGCAGTACCTGCTGAATGCCAGTGGCGCCATACAGAGTCTCAAACCGGCAGCTGTTTGGGACCCTAAAGGGAGTTTGGTGCCGGGAAGCCATTTGCTCAGCGATGGCCAGGGTTCTCCCAAAAGGCAAGTGCGGGAGATGCAGCATGCGCTTGGCGAACTGCGGGAGATGTCGGCGCTGGAAATGCCCTGTGAACGCTCGGCTTTCTCCCCGCCAAGGAAAGGCCCCTCGCAGCCTCCCGAGGGCGACCCGTCACCCCCGCTGCAGCCACCGAACAACCAGTCTGCCAAAGAAAACTCGCTGCCGCCGTTTGCAGCCAAACTGAACTCGGGCCAACCCTTGCTGACGCAGCTCGGCGGCTACTATGAGAAACCAGCCTCTGAGCTGAAAGCTTTCATCAGCAAAGACATCCTCGAAGAGGCGGCCAGGAAATACAGAGAGCACGCTGTTAAGGAAAACCAGACCTACAAATATTCCACTGAGAAGCACTTGAGCAGTTTGATGGCTTCTAAGCAAGCGGGGACAAAAATCTCAACCCCCGAGTCGCTCTCGTTTTCTGTTGAATCAATTCTTAAAAGACCCTCGCCTTCTCTAACTCGTACTTTTCAGTAAACATCATATTCCAAACCGTACTGCTTCGAATTCATATTGCTTTCAGTTACATTCTGAGACCAAACTTGCCTTCTGTGTAAATGTGTGATGTATATGTCTTGATCATTGTTATGTACAGAGTTCAGCATGGTTTGTGTACTTTAGATCTTGCGAGAGTATATTTATCGAGTTCTTTTTTTTGAGAAATACAAAATATCAATGTTTAATGCACTGAAAAGCAAACGTATAGCTAAAATAAAGAGACATTTCAGAACTAAAGGCTTAAAACTTTCTTCTCGCCAAATATAGTGAAAGAATACATTAGAAAATAGACGAACGTTATATATAAAAATAAACCTGTAGATGTCAGAAACCTTAAACAAATAGAACAGGAAATACTCAGCAGGTCAGACTGTATCTGTGGGAAGAGAGAGAGAGAGAGTTTATGTTTCAGGTTGTAGACCGTTTGTCAAAATGGAAGGAGATAGGAGAATTGCGGGGAGGTTGTGGGAAGGGAATATTTCCACTGGCGTAACATCAGGGTGTCCATGGGGATAAACTTATCAAGTGGTGAATGAGAGCAATCATGGACAAAACACATCAACAAAATAGCTCAGGAGTTGCAAAATACAAAGTAGAAAAGACATGCCCAGCATGTTGGCATGGGCATATACCCCACTCACAAAAAGCACAAGCAAACTGAATAAATATCACAGATGGATGACTGATACAGGCAGAGAAATAAGGTTTCCTGAATTTGTAGTGTTCAACGTTGAGTCTGGAAGGCGAGGTACAGTTCCTTAGGCTTACGTTGGGTTTCACTGTAGTAGTATAGGAGGACCCAAACTGATAGGTCAGGGTAGAAGTGAGGGGATGGATTAAAGTGGCACACAACAGGAAATCTGAATCATACCGAGGACTGAACACAGGCCTTTTGCAAAATGGTTGCACAGTCTGTGTTTGGTTTTTCTAGAGTTGATGTGACCGCATGGTAAATGTGGAATGCAATACACTAGACTGGAAGAAGTGCATGTAAATCACTCTTTCACCTGGAAAGATTGTATGAGTCACTTGTTCATGAGAAGAGGAGAGGTGAAAGGAGGACAAGCTAACCTCTTGTGGTTGCAAGGAAAAGTGCTGTAAAGGGGGAGTGGTGCTGTTGGTTAGAATTGAAGAGTGAACTAGAGACACATAAAGGAAATCTCTCTGTGAGACACTGTAATGGAAGGAGAGGAGACGATGTGTTTGGTGGTGGAATCTCTTTGGATGTGGTGGAAATGGTAGAGAATGTTATAGTCAGTGGAGTGGAATATAAAGACAAGGAACTCTATGTATGTTGTCCTAGAAGGCTGGAGGTGAGAGCAGAAGTGTGGAATATGAACAAAGTGCACTGAAGGGCTTTGTTTTTGCAATGGTAGAGAGGAAGCCATGATTTGAGAAGACATTTGAAAGGTGGTTGGATTTGAAGTCTTATTATTGGAGTGAATACAATAGAGATGGTAGAACGGGGAGAATGCAAAAGAGTCCTTACAGCATGCAACCCCGAATGAAGAGAAATTGAGATAGCTGTGGGAATCTGTAGGTTTGTAATGGGTGCTTGTAGCTAGCCTATCTCCTAAGACAGGGACAGACAGATCCATAAAAGTGAGGGCCGAGTGGCAACTGGCAGCAAAAGTAATGAAATTGTTAAGTTCTCCATGTGTGAGAGGTGGCACCAATGCGGTTATCAATATATTGGGGAAGAGTTGAGAGAATGGGCCCAAGTTAGACAGAAGCAAAGACCATTCCATATGTGCCACAAAGAGACCAGCAGAGTTCTGCCTCATGCCTATAACCATTTCTTTGAAATGGAGAAAGGCAAGTGGAGTCAAAGAAGAACTTGGTGAAAATCCAAGCAACACACACAAAATGCTGGAGGAACTCAGCAGGCCAGGGTGCATCTATGGAAAAGAGTAGATAGTCAACTTTTTGGGCCAAGATCCTTTATCAGTCTTGAGTTTTGAGAAGGGGAGAGTCTCGATAAGAATTTTCATCTGTCTTGATGAAGGGTCTTGTCCCCAAATGTTTGCTGTTTACTCTTTTCCATAGACGCTGCCTGGCCTGCCGAGTTTCCATTAGTAGAGGCCCATTGGTTGATCTCTGCTCCAGGAAGAAATCGAGGGCCTGCAGATCATTCTGATGTGGAATGGGGAAGTGGAAAGAAACTACCTCCATGTTGCGACCATGGAAGTGTAAATGGTCATAGTGGCCAAGAGCACCAGTAGAACCAGGAAGGAATTGGATCAGAGGAGAAAGGATAGAATCAAGCTAGGGAAAATAAATCTGGTGGAGGAGGAGCAGGCTAAAACAATGGCTCTGTTGGGGCAGTTTTGCTAGTGGACCAGGTAGGAGATAGAAGGCTATGCAGGGGTGGGACACCATAAGGCTGGAAGCTGTGGAGGAAGATTTCTTAAAAGCAGGGGTTCCCAACCTGGGGTCTACGGACCCTTTGCTTAATGGCATTGGTCAATGGTATAAAAAAGGTCTTAAAGAAATAAAGTCCATGAGTCTCTGAGAGAGAATGCCTGATGTTCAGTGTTAGGTCATGATCCCAAAGGGAGGTATCGGGTGGCATCAGGAGGTGTCTGAGAACTGACATATGGCCTCATTTGCCAGACTGCAGCAGCACCACCCTAGTCAGTCACGATGATGTTGGATTTGGTTCTCACTGAATGGCTTGCTGCAAGTTCAGAAGGGATTGGCTAGACCAAAAAAAGGGAATAGATATGACGGTCAGCGTCACATTAGTACTTAACATTGAATAGATCTAGACAGAGTAATTGCCTGGGGAAAGGGTCCAAGAGGATCGGGAATACTGAGATGGTTCGGGGTGAAGATTCTTGACCAAATAAATCGATATGAAGCTGTTAAGAGAAGAATTCAAAGTCATGCTTGAGGTTAGAATTCATTGATATGGGAATGTGGGGATGGTGGGGGGGAGGTGAAGCTGAGGCTCCTGCTGAGGACTGATGGTCTGGGATTGGAGAGGATAAAGATCAGAAGGAATAGTGAAAATGCTGTAGGGGCAGCACTAGGGAGGGAGATGGTGTCTGAGGAAAGAGAAGGGGAAGAAAGACCCAGAGCCCAGAGGGATATTGGAATGCAAGAACAGTTGGAGATAGACTTACATTTATGACCTCAGGATGTTCCAAATCACTTTACAGCCAGGGAAATATTTTTGAATTGAAATCATTGTTGTAATACAAGAAAGGCAGTAACTAATCAGTGTGCAGCAAGTTTCTACAAACAACAGTGTGATCATAACCAGATAATGTGCTTTAATGTTGCTAAATATAGCATACACTAGAATTCTTGTGCTCCTTGAAACAAGACCAAAGGTTGGAACGTGAATATCAGGAAGGGAACGTCAGGAGAATACACACGAATCCTAATTGAAGGGTGAGCAGAAGTAAGGGTGAGAAGCTTTAAGTTTCTGGGTGTCAACATCTCTGGCCCAACACTTTGATGCAATCATGAAGAAGGCACACCAACAGTTCAACTTCATTAGGAGTTTGAGAAAATGTGGTGCGTCACCAAAATTCTTACAAATTTCTGAAGACATATGGTGGAGAACCTTCTGACAGGTTACATCGCAGCCTAATATGGAGCATCCAATGCACAGGATCCAAAGAGGTGGCAAAGGGTTATCGAGTCAGCCAGCTCCATCGTGAGCGCAATCCTCCTCATCATCAACAGCATCTTCAAGCAGTGGTGCCTCAAGAAGGTGGCATCCATCATTAAGGAACCGCACCGTGCAGGTCTTGTCCTCTTCTCATTACAACCATTGGGAAGGAGGTACAAAGTCTGATGGTTGTCACTCAGTGATTCATAACAAGCTTTTCATCTTCCTCAATTAGATTTGATCTCATGAACTCATTAGCATAGTCTCATTTTTCTTTTTTGCACTATTTATTTATTTTGTAGTTTATAGTAATTTTATGTATACATACCAACTTTAAAGACCACTTTTTTCCTCCATAGAAATGAAGAGAATCCTCAGCTATTGACCTGTTCATGACCAATATGAGAAGGCAATGGACATTTCTTTGGTTTTATTATGTTCTTACTGCGAAGAACAAAAGTCCTTGTCTGTCACCAATCCCCAATGCTTAACAGTAATGCATGCAGTTATCGACACTATTTGATGTCCGCTGATTCAATTTTCTTTTGCCCTTCTTTGTCTCCATGTACATCATGAATATCCCAAGAACAAATGGGGCTAATTCATTCGCATTTGTAAGGACTAAGAATATTTATGTCACTTGCAAATAATACTAATTTAATGGGAATTTTTTCTTACTGTGCTCCATGTTGAGAGGCAACTGATTTTCCCTTTCAAGTTTCCCTCATGGTTTAGCCTGGAAGGGTAATAGGGATAGGAGTTGTTATGGGGTTCTAAACCTTCCACACTGTCACAAATTAGAGTACAATGTCAAGATCTCATCTCATTTAATAAGCAAATTCCTGCTGTGCTGTAAATGTTATGATATCAAAATAAAAATGTAAGGGAGTTACGAGACAATAACAAAAATACACTTTGTGTTCAGTGAGTGTTCCATATAATTTTAACTAATATTTGGGGAAATTTCACAGCATGTAGAAAACTAGCTGTTTCCATCACCAGGCAGTCCTTGATGATCCAGCTTGGTGAACAATGTAAAGAAAATGGCAATAAAGTATACCAAGCAAGGTGTGAACAACAGCATTAAACACCTGTAAAGGAATGATTAATACCTGGAGTGAAGCTCGCGGTTCTAATCAGACTCTGATCTGATCAGCTCACCTTTATTTCTAGCCTTTAGATCACTAATTTTTTAGTAATTGGGGCTCACTACAATTTTTTTTGTTCTAGAGGCCATGAAAGGTAAATTAAATTTTTATCAACTATATTTACATAAATCCAAACTTGAAACAATTTTACTTAAAGTATCAAAATATTGGTGTTTTCCTGTGAAGTATTTTTGATGACGATGCAGATAAGCCTCTACTTGCCATCAGAATTTGATCATATAATTTTAGGCAAGATCTCTTTCACCTTTATAAAATAATTTCTTCTCTGTGGAGTTGCCACTACTTTCTCCTTGAAAAATTGCTGCTAAAAGAGACAAGGGAGGAATTTATGACTGTTTAGTAATACTTCTTGTCTAATTCCTGCTTGAATAATTTCCCAACCGTTAAAACAATTCTATTAGACATGTAATCAGTAGTCCATGAGATTATTAATCAGTTCAGTTTCAAATTAAATAATTCACTTGAGCGTTAAGCAACTTTTAATGATTAAAAAAGTTTTGGTTACTCAATATTTGTCAAACATACTGCTAGAGGAACCCAAAAGGTCAACAACATCTGAGGAGTGAAAGGAAATGGTGGCTCGGTCATTTTGCGGGTTTCACCCTGAATCAGGACCAAAATCTCAACCATTCTTTCTCCCCTCCACCTTGGATGCTGCTCGATCCATAGTGTTCCTTCAGCAGGGTGTTGCTCCCAATTTCAGTATCTGCAGTCTCTTGTATCTCGACTTAAGATTTGTCTCCCTCTAATTGTGGTTGTCAGTTTAAAATGTGACAGTGCGGGGACTTCCATTGGCCAATCGATTCCCTCCTCGTAGTAGCATTCAATGATACTTGGATGTTGATAATCAATTTTTTTTGTTGTCCTTGGACATGTTGAGGAGAATGAGGTCAGCTGGCTCTGGCAAGATGATTTCCTACATACACTGGAAGCACGTTTTGCCCTCACACTACTTTAGAAATATCTTTGAAATGACAACGTGCAATTTCATTACATTTGCAGCCTTGCCAAGAATTCTCAGAATGAGCTTCAATTCGCATAAAAGAAAAATGTTAGGCAGAATATAATCGTGCATTCACCACTGAATGGAAGAAGATGGTGCCGGAGAACAACATGACAGTTCATGAACTACTTCTTTCACTTCTTTTACACCTTTTTCTTTCAAATGTGGTTCTGCTCCCGTTGGAGCCTGTGATTTACGTTTTGGTGGTGTGCTTTTGGGCTGATTGAGTTATCCGGCGCTTTGCTGTCTCTGAGGGTGTGCCGTGAGGCTTCAAGAGAAGTGTGCGGCCTTGAGACCAAGAAGCCTGGAGATAGGTGCAAGCCCGTGATCAACTCCATTTCCTTCCGGTCTCACCGATTAAAGTGCTGAGAAAGATGGCAATCAGCGAAGTGAGTGCGGAAGGCGAGAGGGTGTTCAGTGTCATTTACCAGCCTCTCACTGGCTGCTGGCAGAGGAAGGTGCCTGTATGTGACGGTCTGTCTCCCTCTCGCTCACTGCTCCCAAAAGGAAGTGCTTGCATTCAAATGGTCCCTCTCTCCCTCTCGCTTGGTGCTGCCGGAGGGTTGTGCTGGAGTCTTGGGTCTTGGGCAAGGTTTAGTCAATGTGGAATGCGGACTGGACTCTGTAGTTCATGTTATGATGCGTGTCTGGGCTCTCCTTTTTATGTTGCTATTTTGGGCAATTTTGAATTTGGGTGGCCTGCAATAACAGAATCTGAACTCAACTGAACATGCCTGGACTCTTTTGATTTTGTGCTTTATATTCTGTGCTTTTCACTAATTTTTTTTGCCATTTGAGTGGCTTGTTTGTTTTTGCATGTGGGGGGGGGGGTGCGCGGTTGATGCTTTTCTTTGAATGGATTTCCGTGGTTTTCTTTGTTTCCTGGCTGTCTGTGGGCAAGACCAATCCCAGGGTTGTATATTGCATATATACTTTGGTAATAAATGTACTTTGAATCTTTGAAATGTTTCTCAGAGTGATAATTTTCAAACTGGTAGCTTGGCTCAGTGACAATGCTTTCCATCATAGTTTCATAATGTAAAAGCTTACGGGAAATGGTACAACAAGTGCTGAAATTTGTTTCTGTTGATTTGAAAATTTCTGCATAAATCATCTACCCCTTTGTGTAAATTGTGGAATTACACTTGGAATATAACACAATTGAGAGAAAGCACACAGGGCAAAATGAGCAGGAAACGCTGCTGGAAGAGGGAGATGGAGGAGGGGGAGGGGGAGGAGGATGGGAACACTTCTCAGCAGGAGGTATTACTGCTGAGGACATACAGGGAAACATGCCACCATTTACCATGGCCAGGAACTGCTTATTCAATAAGGACAACTTCGATGATAATGCTACAAGTGCAAACTTAGAGCACAACAAACAATGCATTGCCCACCAAAACCTTTCAAGGTGATTGTAAATATAAATCCCGGCTGTTTCCAGATTTGAGCTGGAGACACTTGCAACACTTTGTCTCCTGCAGTTATGCATAACACTCTCAATTTAAAGAGAACTGAGCAGAAGACAAATATTCCAGGCCAAATCATATATCATCTCACTTTCTTGACAAAATTACAGTTGTGATTAGAATATGTCTTTTATGTGCCCTTACTTTCCCTGGTGCTCCTACAAAGACCACTCCTTTGGCTGCTTCATTGTAAATGTAAGGTTGCTAGCTTTCACTTGAGGACATTGCTTTGGAGGGTGACCTTAGAAAGCTTAACAATGGACTGCACTGCCTCAGCAGGGTCAGTGTCAGTCTGCTTGAACTGGCTGACAGGTAATACCAAAGTCTGAAAGCAATCACCACCAGGTTCAAGGACAACTTCTATTCTGCTGTATTCTGACATACGAAAAGACCTCTTGTATGATAAGATAGATTCTTGGCCTCACAACCTACCTTGTTATGAACTTGCGCTTTATTATTTACACTTTTTCTGTAGCCTTTCTACTTCGCTATGCATAGCTGTTGTTTTCCCTTATTCTAGCCCTATGCATTGTGTATGATTTGATCTGTATAAACAGTAAGCAAGAGAAGTTTTGCACGGGATCTTGGTACACATGGCAATAATAAACCAATGCCAATTACAATACCAATAATGGCCAGGGTGAAGGGGGCAAGGGCAGAGATTGGCGTGAAAGGATCAGAGGGGAAAGCAAACATGTGCTGTCACTGGAGTTACTGATGTTCACCTGGAAAGACTGAATGGCGCACTACCGTGACAACCCATTTTGCATATTATAATCTACAATGACGATGGCTGACAAAGTAACAGTAAAATATTGTTGATGCCATTGCATGGAAGTCATTGACTCCTGCCATTGATTACCAGAATGTTGTGCTCCACTGCATTCTGAATGCATGTCTTCATTATCTTTTTTTTTGCTGCTTCCCTACCATTGGGTTAGGTTACATTTTCTGGGGCCTGGACAATTTTTGTGCCACCTGTGAACCTGCCTATCCCATATCTAAATCATTAATACACATGACAAATAGTGAGGTCCCCAGCACCAGTCCGTGGCACATAATAGATTTCAGGTTGCCAATCACGAAAAAGCCCTCCACCAACACTGCTTCTTATTAATAAACCACTTTCAGATCCAATTTTCCCAGTTACTCTGAAACCCATGATCCCTAATCTCCTTGACCAATGAGAACTACCATTAAGCCTGAAAAGTGGTTTAAAGATAGTAACCAGAGAAAACCAGGTACAGTTCTGGTCAGCTGTTGATATGCCAAACAGTGGGCTGCAGAATTAGTGCTGGCTGAGTACCAAATCATTGAAATGAACAAGCAGTATAAAGTCATAACATCTGAATTGAAATCAAAGGGAGTGGGTTAATCGCAGATCACAATTCTTGTACCCAGTTTTAAGAACATCAGGTTTAACCTTCATTACTTCTTTTGATGGAAAAACTAATCACTTTTCGCTTTCAAATATATCCTTGTGTGCTCATGTGGGCTTGACTTTAAATTGTCCAGGATAAATCATTTTCAATAAAACAGCTTGATAGAAGAATGTGCAAGAGACCAGTTCAGTGAATGGAACAATAAACACAACCTTTTGTCATAATGTGGGGGCTGGGAATGGACCTAAGTGCAAG
Organism: Mobula hypostoma; assembly: GCF_963921235.1. Classification (NCBI taxonomy): domain Eukaryota; kingdom Metazoa; phylum Chordata; class Chondrichthyes; order Myliobatiformes; family Myliobatidae; genus Mobula; species Mobula hypostoma. The sequence continues at coordinate 55,202,544 of NC_086112.1, forward strand.
ACACAAACACTGAAGGACTAGGGACAGGACTAGGATACAGGGTGATGGCAAGGACATGGACAGGAAAACCAGGAACCTGGAACAGAACTGGACAAGAGAGCTAGGAACCCGGGCTTGGACTCCGAGCCAGAGACTGGACAAGGATCCAGTACCTGGGTCTTGCCTCTGGCTCGGACCCCAGAACTAGGCAAGGATGAGGCTTGGCAGGCAGGCAGGATGAGGCTGGAGTCTTCAGGCTTGAGGCTAGAGGCGAGGCTTGGCAGGAGGCAGGGGGCTGGAGTCTTCAGGCTTGAGGCTAGAGGCTAGAGACTTGAGGTGAGGCTTGGCAGGAGGCAGGCGGCTGGTGTCTTCAGGCTTGAGGCTGGAGGCTAGAAACGAGGCTTGGCAGGAGGCAGGAGGCTGGAGTCTTCAGACTTGAGGCTAGAGGCTAGAGACGAGGTGAGGCGGCAGGAGGCAGGAGGCTGGAGTCTTCAGGCTTGAGGCTAGAGGCGAAGCTTGGCAGGAGGTAGGAGGCTGGAGTCTTCAGACTTGATGCTAGAGGCTAGAGATCTGGCTTGACAGGAGGCAGGAAGCTGGAGTCCTCAGGCTTGAGGCTAGAGGCGAAGCTTGGCAGGAGGCAGGAGGCTGGAGTCCTCAGGCTTGAGGCTAGAGGCGAAGCTTGGCAGGAGGTAGGAGACTGGAGTCTTCAGGCTTGAGGCTAGAGGTGAGGATTGGCTGGAGGCAGGATGTTGGAGTCTTCAGGCTTGAGGCTAGAGGCAAAGCTTGGCAGGAGGTAGGAGGCTGGAGTCTTCAGGCTTGAGGCTAGAGGCTAGAGATTTGGCTTGACAGGAGGCAGGAGGCTGGAGTCTTCAGGCTTGAGGCTGGAGGCTAGAAGCGAGGCTTGGCAAGAGGCAGGAGGCTGGAGTCTTCAGGCTTGAGGCTCGAGGCTAGAGATTTGGCTTGACAGGAGGCAGGAGGCTGGAGTCCTCAGGCTTGAGGCTTGAGGCGAAGCTTGGCAGGAGGTAGGAGGATGGAGTCTTCAGGCTTGAGGCTAGAGGTGAGGCTTGGCAGGAGGTAGGAGGCTGGAGTCTTCAGGCTTGAGGCTAGAGGCTAGAGACTTGGCTTGGCAGGAGGCAGGAGGCTGGAGTCTGCAGGCTTGAAGCTAGGCAGGCTCCTCCTGGGCAGGGCGCAGTGCTCCTGGGCAGGGCGTGGATCACCACCCAATGGAGGCATGGGACAGGAAGGGACAGAACCAACTGCAGGTAACGGCAAGATGGCCTGGTTTACCTGACAGAGGCAAGGGACAGGAAGGGACAGCACCAACTGCAGGTAATGGCAAGACGGCCTGGCTTACCTGGGCGGAGACAAGGGACAGGAAGGGAGCTAGGTACAGGGTGGCTCCAGGACAAGACTGCAGGTGAGACGAGGTGAGAGTTACCAGCAAGACAAGACAAGGCTTCAGGCAATGCAAGGCGAGACGAGAACTTCAGGTGAGTTGAGAGTTACCGGCAAGACAAGGCAAGGCTTCAGGTGAGGAAACAGAAGGCAGAGGAAGGGATACAAGGAGTAGGACAAGAACAATCCAGCAGCCACGCTCTGGTCTCTGGAGGTATTTATGCAGCCAACCCCAACGAGCATCAACTAACTCAGTTAGAACTCAACAGGAACAGAAACAGGGTAGACAGGAAAACCTGGAGCAAGGGTCGATGGACCAGATCTTGAACTGGAATACTGACTTCACGGACCGGACCATGACAGTAGCCCCCCCTTCCCGCCCCTACGGGAGCCTCCTGGTGACCAAACAGGGTATCCAGACTATGGATGACCCAGGCTGGTGGGAGGGTATTTAACAGAAAGGAGCCCCGGTTGGCAAGAGGAAAACGACAGTGTCTGTGTCACTGGGTCCATGGTTGGCTGGATCATTCTGTCATAAGGTGGGGGCTGGGAACGGACCCAAGTGCAAGGCACAGAGCCTGAAGTATGAGGGACAGGACTAGGATACAGGGCGATGGCAAGGACATGGACAGGAAAACCAGGAACCTGGAACAGGACTGGACAAGACAGCTAGGAGCCCGGGCTTGGACTCCAAGCCAGAGACTGGACAAGGACCCAGTACCCGGGTCTTGCCTCTGGCTCGGACCCCAGAACTAGGCAAGGACAAGGCTTGTCAGGCAGGCAGGATGAGGCTGGAGTCATCAGGCTTGAGGCTAGAGGTGAAGCTTGGCAGGAGGCAGGAAGCTGGAGTCTTCAGGCTTGAGGCTAGAGGCTAGAGACTTGAGGTGAGGCTTGGCAGGAGGCAGGAGGCTGGAGTCCTCAGGCTTGAGGCTAGGCAGGCTCCTCCTGGGCAGGGTGCGGTCCTCCTGGGCAGGGTGCGGTACTCCTGGGCAGGGCGTGGATCACCACCTGACGGAGGCATAGGACAGGAAGAGACAGAATCAACTGCAGGTAACGGCAAGACGGCTTGGCTTACCCAACGGAGGCAAGGGACAGGAAGGGACAGAACCAACCGCAGGTATCGGCAAGATGGCCTGGTTTACCTGACAGAGGCAAGGGACTGGAAAGGACCGAACCAACTGCAGGTAACGGCAAGATGGCCTGGCTTACCCGACGGAGGCAAGGGACAGGAAGGGACAGCACTAACTGCAGGTAACGGCAGGACGGCCTGGCTTACCTGGGCGGAGGCAAGGGACAGGAAGGGAGCTAGGTACAGGGTGGCTCCAGGACAAGACTGCAGGTGAGACAAGGTGAGAGTTACTGGCAAGACAACGCAAGGCTTCTGGCAAAGCAAGGCGAGATGAGATCTTCAGGCGAGGCGAGAGTTACCGGCAAGACAAGGCGGGGCTTCAGGCAAGGAAACAGAAGGCAGAGGAAGGGATACAAGGAGTAAGGACAAGAACAATCCAGCAGCCACGCCCTGGTCTCTGAAGGTATTTATGCAGCCAACCCCAACGAGCATCAGCTGGCTCAATTAGAGCTCAACAAGAACAGAAACAGGGTAGACAGGAAAACCTGGAGCAAGGGTCGATGGACTGGACCGTGAACTGGAATACAGACTTCATGGACCGGACCATGACACCTTTATACAAAGGTAACCACTTACCCAGAAGACCTTTTTCATGGGTAAGAGAACGGTGAGAATTCTGATGTAGAAAAAACAGATTGTTGGTGACTTCCAACTTCACTGATCTATTCGCTCAATTATTGCAGAAAATAGAGTGACAGTTTGTAGCCAAATGATATTAAGTAACCCAAGACAAAAAAAAGAAAGAGTGAAAATTATTTTTTTTTTGTTGTAAGAAGCCTGATTGCATTACACCAGAACTGTGCTATGTACCATGAATATTTCTTTTTGTCAGAGGAAGAAGATTTTTTTTCAGATTCTATATCCATTTCACTGATTTAGGAAGGTCTTCTTTGTCAGACTTGCACAGGTAGCACTTCCAGTCTCCACACAGCTAACTATGATCACCTGCCAGTTGCTCCTCACCTGCAGCCTATTTAAACCTAGCTCTCATCAACAGACCTTGTTCACTCATCAAACCACTCTGCCTCAATCAGTTACTCTTAGCCTTCCGTTTCCTCAATGCCTTATTGTGTCAAGTATCTATTCTCTCTTACTTTGTTGCCCCTCATGGCTTGTTATTTTGCGGTTTATTATTTAAGTCATCGCTCACTGCTAAATAGTCTCTGCTGCTCTGCTTTTAGATGAAGCAACCTCCACATTTCCTGACACTCTGAAAATGGTCTATCCATTACTCTTTTAAAAAAAAAAATCAAGTCACATTTTTTTCTAAAGTTCTCTCTGGTAGATGTACCCTGAAGTGCATCTTAAATGCCAGGGATCCAAGCTTCTGCAGTCCAGAAGATGTAGGGATTGCACATGAAAACCAATGGCCAGCCAGGACAATGGGATGCAGATGACAAGGATTGCCCAGAACCACTAGTTGAAGCAGCATCACAGGGTGGGTAAACTTTGTGCAACTCTTTGATGTTGTAAGATTTTGACACACATGAAGATTTAACTAAATTTGAGTGGGAGAACTTGGGGATGTTTGAGTGACCCCTCTTCGTAGGAGCAGGATCTGGGCTAGTAAAGAGACTTTGCTCCTTCCAGAGTGCGTTGTGCTCATTTTCATCTCAGCTGTTAGAAGGAGGACTGGGCGGATAGCAGATGGGGACTAATGTCAGACACACAGAAACAAAAACATATATAAATCTGTGAACTCAGAAATATGCACCAACAAAACCAACACCGCTCAGCAGATGACATGTGTGGACAGAAAAAAGCAGATAATATTTTAACTATGTGATATTTCGTCAGAATTAAATTAATCAGAAAATGGTACAAATCTTGTACTTTAAATCTGGATTTTCAAGCAGGTATGTCTTATTAGCATTATATCTATTGTTCTGTTAGCATTTTCAAAGCTTTATTTTTAAATGTTTAAAGGGAAATAAAATGAGAATTTGTTCAATGGGGATACTTTTACTTGCAAATTAGGAATGCTATAGGCAATGAACAAAAAAACAGATTGGATGAATTTGACTGGGTGGGGAGATGTGGTTTGGGGGCACTGCCATGTCAGATTGCTGGAAGGAGATGGCCTGGATCATTTTAGTCAACTTTGAACATACGAACATCACAAACAGAAAGCGAGGGGCCATTCACCCCGCCCTGTGCCTGCGCCAAAATTTGATAAAATCATGGAGGGTCCTTTACTTTCCTGCGCTAACCTAGAAAAAAAATAAAAAGTGAAAAAAAACCTAGACCGTAATGGAAACATCTGAAAAGGATTGACATCATTGAATGGTTTATTGTACATAATTTTATTTTTGAATGAAGTATATTTTGTTAAAAAAACTCTTATTCCTTGATTTCATTGATGTTCAAAAATCTACCTCAACTTTGAATGCACCCAGTTTGCACAGCTCTGTTGGATAAAGAATTCCAACGGTTCAATGTCCTCCCAGTGAAGAATTGTTTCTCATCCTGCTCTGAACTGCTCATCTGCTATTTTGAAAATGTGACCCCCAGCGTATTAATATGCCAGCCATAGGAAATATTATCCCCACATTTACTTTAACCTCCATAAAATAATTGTACATTTCACTAAGATCACCTTTCATTCTTCTAAAGTTAGAGAGTATGGATCCACACAAAATGCTGAAGGAACTCAGCAGGCCAGGTAGCATTATGGAAAAGAGTACTGTCGATGTTTCAGGCCGAGACCCTTCCGTAGGACCTTATCAAAATGAATGATCCCACATTTTTCCACATTATATTCAATCAGCCACGTCCTCACTTAATATGTCTATGTTCCCCTGAAGGTTCAAAGCATTCTTTTGCTTACCCACACTGCAACACGTGTTAGTATTATCAGTTAGTTTCAATATATCATACTTGTTTCCCTCATCCAAATCACAGATATAGATTGTGAACTATTGGTGCCCAGCTACAGCCCTGTAGTACACCACTAGCTCTGACTGTGAACCCTTTTTTTGTCACCCACTGTTTGTTTTGCATCTATCAACAAACTTTCAATTTGTATTAGTATATTAGACCAATCCTGTGTGCTCTAACTTGTTTGTACTATCCTCAATTTTCCAACCATTAATAAAAATAGATTGGAAAGTTGTGGGCAGCACATTGCTAAATTTCCATCAAGTGTTCCCAGTTGTAAGGTAACCAGTTGGTAACAAACTTGGAATATGAGCCCTTAAAGATAACTTTCAGTGCTGGACAAAGCCAGCTGATGAAGAAATATGACTGAACATTCTTTATTAATGTCATAAATAAGTGTGTTTTATTAGCAGGTTGTAAATCATTGGATGTTTTTATATCCCTGGATGCCATATAGATCACAAATTGTACTTAAGAATACTACTTTTTGAGAGTGCATAAAATGCAGGAATATATAGATCTATCATAATATGATAGAGAGGAGCTATATGCAGGTAATCACGCTGGGGCCTGGGGAGACAGGTAAGTGGGTAACAGACAGGAGAGGGAAGGGAAGGGCAGGTGTCAGAGGCTAGAGAGCACCCCTGTGGCTGTACCCCTTGACAATAAGTACTCCTGCTTGAGTACTGTTGGGGGGGGGGAACAGCCTACCTGGGGGAAGCAACAATGGCCACGCCTCTGGCACAGAGTCTAACCCTGTGGCTCAGAAGGGTAGGGAAAGGAAGAGGATGGCAGCAGTGATAGGGGACTCTATAGATAGGGGGTCAGACAGGTGATTCTGTGGACGCAGGAAAAAAGCACAGATGGTAGTTTGCCTCCCAGGTGCTAGGGTCCGGGATGTTTCTGATCGTGTCCACGATATTCAGCGGTCATGGTACATATTGGTACCAATGACATAGGCAGGAAAAGGGAGGAGGTCCTGAAAGCAGACTACAGGAAGTTAAGAAGGAAGCTGAGAAGCAGGACCACAAAGGTAGTCATCTCTGGATTACTGTCTCTGCCATGTGACAGTGAGTGTAGGAATAGAGTGAGGAGGAGGGTAAATGAGTGGCTGAGAGATTGGAGCAGGAGGCAGGGATTCAGATCTCTGGATCACTGGGACCTCTTTTGGGGCAGGTGTGACCTGTACAAAATGGATGGGTTGCACTTGAATTCCAAGGGGACCAATATCTTGGCGGGGAGGTTTGCTAAGGCTATTGGGGAGAGTTTAAACTAGGATTGGTGGTGGGAGGGGAGGGGTGGGAACCAAATTGAAGAGACGAGGAAGAGGCAGTTGGCTAACAAATAAAGAAAGCTTGGAGACAGTGGGAGAGGGAGGATAGGCAGGTGTTAGGCAAGGGACACGGTCAGACTGATGGTTTGAGATGTGTCTATTTTAATGCAGGGAGTATTATGAACAAAGCGGATGAGCTTAGAGTGTGGATCAGTACTTGGAGCTATGATGTTGTGGCCATTACAGAGACTTGGATGGCTCAGGGGCAGGAATGGTTACTTCGAGTGTCAGACTTCAGATGTTTCAGAAAGTACAGGGAGGGAGGCAAGAGAGGTGGGGGCATGGTATTGCTGATCAGAGATACTGTCACAGCTGCAGAAAAGGAGGAAAAAATGGAGGGATTGTCTACGGAGTCTCTATGGGTGGAAGTTAGGAACAGAAAGGGGTCAATAACTCTACTGGGTATTTTTTATAGACCACCCAATAGTAACAGGGACATCGAAGAGCAGACAGGGAAACAGCTTCTGGAAAGGTGTAATAACAACAGGGTTGTTGTGGTGGGAGATTTTAATTTCCCAAATATCGATTGGCATCTCCCTAGAGTGAGGGGTTTAGATGGGGTGGAGTTTGTTAGGTGTGTTCAGGAAGGTTTTTTGACACAATATGTAGATAAACCTACAAGAGGAGAAGCTGTACTTGATCTGGTATTGGCAAAAAATGAACCTGGTCAGGTGTCAGATCTCTCAGTGGGAGAGCATTTTGGAGATAGTGATCACAATTCTATTTCCTTTACCATAGCTTTGGAGAGGGATAGGAACAGACAAGTTAGGAAAGCTTTTAATTGGAGTAAGGGGAAATATGAGACCATCAGGCAGGAACTTGGAAGCATAAATTGGGACAGAGGTTCTCAGGGAAATGTATGGAAGAAATGTGGCAAATGTTCAGGGGATATTTGCGTGGAGTTAGGCACAGGTACATTCCAATGAGACAGGGAAAGGATGGTAGGGTACAGGAAACGTGGTGTACAAAGGCTGTTGTAAATCTGGTCAAGAAGAAAAGAAGAGCTTACAAAAGGTTCAAAAAACTGGGTAATGATAGAGATCTAGAAGATTATAAGGCTAGCAGGAAGGAGCTTAAGAAAGAAATTAGGAGAGCCAGAAGGGGCCATGGGAAGGCCTTGGCTGACAGGATTAAGGAAAACCCCAAGGCATTCTACAAGCACGTGAAGAGCAAGAGGATAAGTTGTGAGAGAATAGGACCAATCAAGTGTGACAGTGGAAAAGTGTGTATGGAACTGGAGGAGATAGCAGAGGTACTTAATGAATACTTTGCTTCAGTATTCACTATGGAAAATGATCTGGCAGTTGTAAGGATGACTTACAGCAGACTGAAAAGTTGAGCATGTAGATATTAAGAAAGAGGATGTGCTGGAGCTTTTGGAAAGCATCAAGTTGGATAAGTGACCAGGACCGGACGGGATCTACCCCAGGCTACTGTGGGAGGCGAGGGAGGAGCTTGCTGAGCTTCTGGTGATGATCTTTGCATCATCAATGAGTACGGCAGAGGTCCGGAGGATTGGAGGGTTGCAGATGTTGTTCCCTTATTCAGGAAAAGGAGTAGGGATAGCCCAGGAAATTATAGACCAGTGAGTCTTACTTTAGTGGTTAGTAAGTTGATGGACAAGATCCTGAGAGGCAGGATTTACGAACATTTGGCGAGGTATAATATGATTGGGAATAGTCAGCATGGCTTTGTGAAAGGCAGGTCATGCCTTACGAGCCTGTCATATGGAGGTGGCTGGGAACGGACCCAAGTGCAAGACACAGACACTGAAGTACTAGGGACAGGAGTAGGATACAGGGTGAGGGCTAGGACATAGACACGAAAACCGGGAACCCGGAACAGGACTGGACAAGAGAGCTAGGAGCCCGGGCTTGGACTCCGAGCCAGAGACTGGACAGGGACCCAGTAGCTGGGTCTTGCCTCTGGCTCGGACCCCAGAACTAGGCAAGGATGAGACTTGGCAGGCAGGCAGGATGAGGCTGGAGTCTTCAGGCTTGAGGCTAGAGGCGAGGCTTGGCAGGAGGCAGGGGGCTAGAGTCTTCAGGCTTGAGGCTAGAGACTCGAAGTGAGGCTTGGCAGGAGGAAAGAGGCTAGCGACTCGAGGTGAGGCTTGGCGGGAAGCAGGAGGCTAGAGACTCGAGGCGTGGCTTGGCAGGAGGCAGGAGACTCGAGGTGAGGCTTGGCAGGAGGCAGGAGGCTTGAGGCGAGGCTTGGCAGGAGGCAGGGGACTCGAGGCGAGGCTTGGCAGGAGGCAGGGGACTCGAGGCGAGGCTTGGCAGGAGGCTGGAGACGAGGCGAGGCTTGGCAGGAGACTGGAGTCTCAAGGCGAAGCTTGGCAGGAGGCTGGAGACTCAAGGCGAGGCTTGGCAGGAAGCTGGAGACTCGAGGTGAGGCTTGGCAGGCAGCTGGAGACTCGAAGCGAGGCTTGGCAGGAGGCTGGAGACTCGAAGCGAGGCTTGGCAGGAGGCTGGAGTCTTCAGACTTGAGGCTAGGCAGGCTCCTCCTGGGCAGGGTGCGGTACTCCTGGGCAGGGCGCTGATCACCACCCAACGGAGGCATGGAACAGGAAGGGACAGAACCAACCGCAGGTAACGGCAAGACAGCCTGGCTTACCAGACGGAGGCAAGGGGCAGGAAGGGTCTAGGTACAGGATGGCTCCAAGACAAGACTGCAGGCGAGACGAGGTGAGAGTTACCAGCAAGACAAGGCAAGGCTTCAGGCAATGCAAGGCAAGATGAGAGCTTCAGGTGAGGCGAGAGTTACCGGCAAGACAAGGCAGGGCTTCAGGCGAAGAAACAGGAGGCAGAGGAAGGGATACAAGGAGTAGGACAAGAACAATCCAGCAGCCACACCCTGGTCTCTGAAGGTATTTATGCAGCCAACCCCAACGACCATCAGCTGACGCAATTAGAGCTCAACAAGAACAGAAACAGGGTAGACAGGAAAACCTGGAGCAAGGGTTGATGGACCGGACTGTGAATCGGAATACGGACTTCACGGACAGACCATGACAGTATCCCCCCTCTACGGGAGCTTCCTGGCGACCAAACAGGGTATCCAGACTATGGATGACCCGGGCGGGTGGGAGGGTATTTAACAGAAAGGAACCCCAGGTGGCAAGAGGAAAATGACAGTGTCTGTGTCGCTGAGTCTATGGTTGGCTAGATCGTTCTGTCATAAGGTGGGGGCTGGGAATGGACCCAAGTGCAAGACACAGATACTGAAGTACTAGGGACGGGACTAGGATAAAGGGTGAGGGCTAGGACATGGACACGAAAACTGGGAACCCGGAACAGGACTGGACAAGAGAGCTAGGAGCCCGGGCTTGGACTCCAAGCCAGAGACTGGACAAGGACCCAGTACCTGGGTCTTGCCTCTGGCTCGGACCCCAGAACTAGGTAAGGATGAGGCTTGGCAGGCAGGCAGGACGAGGCTGGAGTTTTCAGGCTTGAGGCTAGAGACTAGAGACTTGAGGCGAGGCTTGGCAGGAGGCAGGGGGCTGGAGTCTTCAGGCTTGACTCTAGAGACTCAAGGTGAGGCTTGGCAGGAGGCTGGAGTCTTCAGGCTTGAGGCTAGGCAGGCTCCTCCTGGGCGGGGTTTGGTTCACCTGGGCAGGGCGCGGTACTCCTGGGCAGGGTGCAGATCACCAACCGATGGGGGCATGGAAAAGGAAGGGACAGAACCAACCGCAGGTAACGGCAAGATGGCCTGGCTTACCCGACAGAGGCAAGGGACAGGAAGGGACAGAACCAACTGCAAGTAACGGCAAGACGGCCTGGCTTACGTGGGCGGAGGCAAGGGACAGGAAGGGAGTTAGGTACAGGGTGGCTCTAGGACAAGACTGCAGGTGAGACGAGGCGAGAGTTACCAGCAAGACAAGGCAAGGCTTCAGGCAATGCAAGGTGAGACGAGAACTTCAAGTGAGGAGAGAGTTACCGGCAAGACAAGGCAGGGCTTCAGGCGAGGAAACAGGAGGCAGAGGAAGGGATACAAGGAGTAAGGACAAGAACAATCCAGCAGCCGCGCCCTGGTCTCTGCAGCCAGCCCCAATGAGCATCAACTAACTCAGTTAGAACTCAACAAGAACAGAAACAGGGTAGACAGGAAAACTTGGAGCAAGGGTTGATGGGCCGAACCGTGAACCAGAATACGGACATCACGGACCGGACCATGACAGAGCTTGATTGAGTTTTTTGAAGATGTGACTAAACACATTGATGAAGGTGGAGATGTAATGTATATGGATTTTAGCAAGGCATTTGATAAGGTACCCCATGCAAGGCTTATTGAGAAAGTAAGGAGGCATGGGATCCAAGGAGACATTGCTTTGTGAACCCAGAACTGGCTTGCCCACAGAAGGCAAAGAGTGGTTGTAGACAGGTCATATTCTGCATGGAGGTCGGTCACCAGTGGTGTGTCTCAGGGATCTGTTCTGGGACATCTTCTCTCCATGACTTTTATAAATGACCTGGATGAGGAAGTGGAGGGATGTGTTAGTAAATTTGCTGATGACACAAAGGTTGGAGGTGTTGTGGACAGTGTGGAGGGCTGTCAGAGTTTACAGCGGAACATTGATAGGATGCAAAACTGGGCTGAGAAGTGGCGGATGGAGTTCAACCCAGATAAGTCTGAGGTGGTTCATTTTGGTAGGTCAAATATGATGACAGAATACAGTATTGACGGTAAGACTCTTGGCAGTGTGGAGGATTAGCGGGATCAAAAAGTACTAAATTATTTTTTCCCCTTTTTTCTCTCTCTCTTTTTTCTCCCTCTGTCCCTTGCCTGCTCTCCATATTCCTCTGGGCTCCTCTCACCCTTTCTTTCTCCCTAAGCTTCCCATCCCATAATCCTCTCCCCTCTCCATCTTTGTATCCCTTTTGCGAATCAACTGTCCAGCTCTTAGCTCCATCCCTCCCCCTCCTGTCTTCTCCTATCATTTCAGATCTCCCCATCCCCCACCCCCTCCCACTTTCAAATCTCTACTATCTCTTCTTTCAGTTAGTCCTGACGAAGGGTCTCAGCCCGAAACGTTGACTGTACTTCTTCCTATAGATGCTGCCTGGCCTGCTGCATTCCACCATCATTTTGTGTGTGTTGAAAGGCTGCAGAGGAGATTTACAAGGATGTTGCCTGGATTGGGGAGCATGACTTATGAGAATAGGTTGAATGAACTCAGCCTTTTTTCCTTAGAGCAATGGAGGATGAGAGGTGACCTGATAGAGGTGTATAAGATGATGAGAGGCATTGATTGTGTGGATAGTCAGAGGCTATTTTCCAGGGCTGAAATGGGTAGCACGAGAGGATACAGTTTTAAGATGCTTGTACAGAGGAGATGTCAGGGGTAAGTTTTTTATTCAGAGAGTGGGTGAGTGCGTGGAATGGGCTGCCAGTGACGGTGGTGGAGGTGGATACAATAGGGTCTTTTAAGAGACTCCTGGACAGGTACATGGAGCTCAGAAAAATAGAGGGCTATGGGTAAACTTTGGTAATTTCTAAGGTGAGGACATGTTTGTCACAGCTTTGTGGGCTGAAGGGCCTGTAATGTGCTGTAGGTTTTCTATGCTTCTATGTTTCTATATGTAAAGGGGAAAGCAATAGCGAGCAGGAAATTAGATCTGAATACTTCATGACCATTTTTACAGAGGACGTATGAGGTTAACTAGAAGTTTACTTTCAGTTAAATGAGTAATGTAGCTCAGTTAGTAAAGCTGCTGCCTCTGTACCTCCAGTTATCCAGGCTCAGTGGTGCCCTCCGAGGCATCAGAGTTCAATTTACATGTTCTACTTGTGACAATGTGGCTTTCCCCAGTTGCTCAGGTTTCCTCCATCATCCTGAAGACGGGCAGATCGTTAGGCCTTCTTGCCACTGTAATTTACCCCTTGTTTTTACGTAGGTGATGGGGTGAACCTGGGGGAAGATGAAAGGAACATGGGGAGCATAGGTTACAGTGAAACAAGTGTGGCAAAGGGATTGCTCTAGGAGCTGCCTTAGAACCAATGTCCCTTTCAATGTTATACGGAAAGATTAACTAATATGAAGTAAGAGAGAGGTTTTGTTACATTAATTAGTAACCTGCTTTTACATGGGAAACTCATCTCAGAACTATGCAAAAATGCTCCACAGCCAAATAAATACACTTAAAGCTTCGTCACTTATATTATGCAGAAAAAAACAAAGCAGCCTATGTGCATGCAAATACAATAAAAGTGTTTTAATGCAAATTCAAAGGCATGGATTGCAAATGTTATTCCTTTAGTGTTTGATATCCTGATTTCTTTTTATTCCTATTATGGGGAAATGGGCAGCAATGTCAGGGCCAAGCATTATTGTCATTCTATAATTGTCCCTTGAGAAGGTGCTGGTGATCGATCTCAGAATCAGTATCAGGCTTATAACTATAAAAAGTGTTCACCACCCTTGGAAGTTTCCATGTTTCATTGTTTTACATAATTGAATCACAGTGGATTTAATTTGGCTTTTTTGACACTGATCAACAGAAAAAGACTCTTCCATATGAAACTGAAAACAGATCTCTGTGAAGTGATCTAAATTAATTACAAGTATAAAATACAAAATGATTGGCTGCGTAAGTATTCACCCCCCACCCCATTAATAAGACACACCAAATCATCACTGGGGCAGCCAATTGGTATTAGTTAAATGGATCCTTTCTTGGAACGTGCCCCCGTCGCCAACTTACTCCAGTTGGCTTTAGGATTCATTTCCAAGCCTCTCAATTTGGACCTTCTGAGGATCCCAGGTACTCACATTTTATTGACTCTGCCTCTCGCCACTTCTCCCGTCAAGCTCTGAAGGCGACTCTCTCCGCCATGAGGAGGTACTTGGTGTCCGTATCCCAGACCCTTCCACACCTTCGGGACACTTTCTTCGCTGTCTGTAATGGTCCTACCCGTTATTTCATGCTCCGTCGGATTCACGCCTGCAATCGCTGTTTTTTTGACTTTGTCATGTTAGGCAAAGATTGCAAGATCCTACATCTACGGACTCCAGAGCCTGCTGGCCCTGAAACTAGCAGGCATGAACTTCAGATTGCGGCTCCTGCCATTGATCTCACCGGCTCCAACACCTCAGGGCATATTCAAAACCCGGAATCCAGCAACGACCATGGACACCTTCACAGCGATTGCGCAACCACCAACTGCGACTCCAGCCTTGAACTCCAGGCCAGGTCTTTATGTGCTGCTATTGTGACTCCCGTCTCCCCTTCCCCCACCACCACTCCGTAGTCCCGTCTTCCTCAGATCCCACCGTCAGCTCCTGGGTACTCATAGGCTCCATCTTCCTCTCACTCCAACCCTCCCCTCTCCACTGACACCCCCAGCCTCCCCCCTCCCGCCTCTGATCCCAGCTCTCAAGATTCCAGCCTTGAACTCCAGGCCGGTTTTTATGTGCTGCTATTGTCACTCCCGTCTCCTCTTCCCCCACCACCACTCCGCAGCCCCGTCTTCCTCAGATCCCACTGTCAACTCCTGGGCCCTCAGAGGCTCCATCTTCCTCTCACCCCAACCCTCCCCTCTCCATTGACACCCCCAGCCTCCCCCCTCCCCCCACTGATCCCAGCTCTCATCCGTGCCGGGTCTTTACCATCCCCTCCGACCTTCAACTGTCGGAGGCAGAACGCTCTGTTCTCAGTAAGGGCCTCACCTTTGTCCCCCTTCGCCCACACCTCAGCGAGTTCCGTGTTCGCCACGATGCGGAACTTTTCTTCCGCCATCTCCGTCTCCGAGCCTACTTCTTCGGCAAGGACTCTTCCACCCCCACCGATGACCCCTTCTCCCGTCTTCAACCCTCCTCTTCTTCATGGACACCCCGCTCTGGTCTTCTGCCTGCTCTGGATCTCTTTATCGCTAACTGCCGACGGGACATCAACCGTCTCGACTTTACCGCACCTTGTCCCCATTCCAACCTCACTCCTTCTGAACGCTCTGCTCTCCACTCCCTCCGCACTAATCCTAACCTTATTATTAAACCCGCCGATAAGGGGGATGCTGTTGTAGTCTGGCGTACTGACCTCTACCTTGCCGAGGCACAGTGACAACTCGCGGATACCTCCTCTTATTTACCCCTCGATCGTGACCCCACTAAGGAGCACCAGGCCATTGTCTCCCACACCATCACCGACTTTATCCGCTCAGAGCATCTCCCATCCACTGCTACCAACCTTATAGTTCCCACACCCCGCACTTCCCGTTTCTACCTCCTACCCAAGATCCACAAACCTGCCTGTCCTGGCCGACCTATTGTCTCAGCTTGCTCCTGCCCCACCGAACTCGTTTCTGCATACCTCGACACTGTTTTATCACCCCTTGTTCAATCCCTTCCGACCTATGTTCGTGACACTTCTCACGCTCTTAAACTTTTCGATGATTTTAAGTTCCCTGGCCCCCACCGCTTTATTTTCACCATGCTAGGAGCCTTTGCACACTATAGATCAGGGACCCTTCCACCGTGGGGAGGAGGGGGAAGGGTCTGACTGGAGCAAGGGGGGAGGAAGTCACTGGCTTGAGCTGGGAAGCATGGAACACTGGGTAAATCTTCATCGATGATGGTAGACACAGTCTATAGGAGGTTTTATCGATAGCCTTCTCCACTATGAATGGTCCCATGTAACGTGGGGCCAACTTTTAGATCTCTACTTTGAAAGAAAGGTACCAGCCAGTCTTTTTCTCCAGCTTGAGAGGCCTCACCTGCCGGATACTGTATAGTGTTTCTGAGTGCGCAGTGCAGAAACCCTGACCGTCTCCATGTGCACTTGTAGCCTTTGGACAACGGGACACCTGCATCAGCCTCTCAGTCAGGGAAGAGCAGTGGATGGATCCCCTTTGGCTTTCAGAGGGGGACATGCCAGTGGAGGATGGCTGGAGGTTATTGTGGGCAATCTCTGTCCAAAGCAGCTGGGAGCTCCAGGTCGTGGGGTTGGAAGAGACAAGGCAGTGCAGGGTTATCTCCAGCTCTCAGTGTGGCCATGGTCAAAACCTGATGAGAGGCTGGCTGCGGCTCCCAAAAGATACAGAAAGCCTTCCAAATATAGGACATGAACCGTGGTCCTCGATCGGACTCGGTCCCCGATCTCCCTGAGAGAAGCCGTGCAGCCTGAACACGTGCTTAACCATGAGGGTGGCTTGGGGAGAGCAATGAAGTGGGCTGCTAAGGAGAACTGATCCACTACTACCAGAATGGTAGTGTTCCCATCTGTCGGAGGGAGACCATGGAGAGGTGAGACCAGGTGCAATGAGGAACTGGCAGAACAGACCTGTAGGGCATTGACGTGATCTCTCGCTCTGGGCACAAGTGGGATGGGCAAAGACAAAGTTGAGGACATGTTGGCACATAGGCACCACCAAAATTGTCTCCTTATTGTTACATGCCTCAAGGAGATCTGTGATTTTTTTTGTGAGAATGGTGTAATGGTCTTTTGGAGGTCACCTGATGTAATTTGGAGGTCCCGCCGATGTGAGGTCACGTGATGAGATGTGCACCATGGGTATATAAGGGAAGACCCCAGATGATGCAGTTGGTTTTTAGTTTTTAGATTTCCAGCTAGAACGTACTGTGTCTCCGTTTCTGTTGCATATTTGTTTTTATGACGCAGTTTCATTTTCAAAACGGTTGTTACATTCTGTTGCAAGGTACAATAGTGCTCGATTAGCAATTTTTGCTAGAAGTGTTGATGTACCTTATTCCAGCAGTAGTACGGGAGAGTGAAGACTTTATCGAAGTACAGGATCCAAAGGATTGAGAGGAGTCGGCATCGTTCAGCAGTTTAACAAAGGATCGACGTTATTGAGTCTTCATTGAAGGAGTAGTGACCTGCATCGAAGATAACTCTTGCCAAAAGAGCAAGGAGTTCATGCGGGATTTGCTGTCTAGAAGAATTTAAGGTCAGTTGTTTTAAGCTGTTTGTTTCCGGCATCGTGAATCCTGTGGACAGAACCAGCAGGAAAGTCGCGTCTATGAAGAAATCCTTCCCCAGAGAAGTCTCTCCCAATTGAACGTATAAATCTGTTGGACTGTCGAATTTACCATTTTAAGAACTATATCTGACTTTACCGCTTTAAGAACTGTTTTCACATTTAACACTTTCAGAACCAGTGCCGAGTGACGATTTGTTGAACGGCTGCATAGCGATTAACTTCTGGTTAAGGTTTTTGTTTTTTTTTATTGTTTTTCTGTGTTTAATAAATGTTTGGTTGTTTTTATATAACCTGTCTCGATTGATATTCATTGTTGCTGGTTACGTAACATTATAAATTCCAGAGTGCATTAAATCCCTGGATGGCCACCCAGACGAAAAGAGTGATCATAGTCCATCACTTTGATGTGCACAGTGGTATTGACAAAAAACTGGTAGGGAGGTCTCCTACCTGGGCTCATATCTAACTGTTGGGCAGCCCTCACCTCTCTTTCTATTCCACAAATCGCCAGAGCATCTGAGGAACGATAGTTTCTGGGTTAGTGATGCCCTCAGAGATGTCAACCTGGTGGGAGAGAGCATCGGCTTTCGTATTCTTGCTGCCAGGATGGTAGGTGATGGTGAAATTAAATTGGGTGAAGTAGAGAGCCCAATAGACTAGACAGGAGGTAAATGTCTTGTGTTATGAATATAGGAGAGGTCCTCATGATCTGTCGATACCAGAAAAGGGTACTCTGCTCACCCCATCAGTGATGCCATGCCTCCTAGACCTCCTTGACAGCCAGAAGTTCTTGGTTGCCGACATCCCAGTTGCACTCTGCAGGAGTCAAGCAATAGGAAGGAAAGGCACAGGGATGCAGCTGATTACTTTCAGAAGAGCGCCGGGATAGTGCAGCTCCAATGCAGACATCTAATGCATCAACCTCGATGATGAATGGACTGTATAGATCTGGATGTTGCAGCAC
This sequence comes from Mobula hypostoma, assembly GCF_963921235.1. Classification (NCBI taxonomy): domain Eukaryota; kingdom Metazoa; phylum Chordata; class Chondrichthyes; order Myliobatiformes; family Myliobatidae; genus Mobula; species Mobula hypostoma. Next base: position 55,220,160 of record NC_086112.1, read on the forward strand.
TGGGGCAGTGGTGAATCGTCACTTTAGCTCTGAGAATGCTTGCTCTGCTTTACTTGTCCATAGCAATACTGCAGAGGTCTTCTTGGTGAGTGCACTTCTGGGAGCCAGAACGAACTGAACTTTCTGTTGGAGCAGCGATGAAAGTTTGCAAACCCCATGACGTGCCTCATTTCTTTGACCATAGAAAGTTTGGGCAGTTCTGTGACTGTTTGAACTCAACGTGGGTCCATTTGAACACCGGAAGGGGTGAAGATGTAGCTAAAGAATGACACATTTTTTTTGTGAAATTCACACTCCTCTGGCTTGGAATGAAGGTTGCTCTTGAAGAGTTGTCTGAGAACCCTCCAGACATGCTGGACATTTTGCTAGAAAGAGCAGGAATAGATGAGAATATCATCCAAATACAGGAAAACAAACTGATTCAACATATCCTGGAGCACATTGTTGACCAAGGCCTGGAAAACAGCTGGGGTATTGGCCAGACCAAATGGCATCACAAAGTACTCATAGTAGCCAGTGGAGGCTACTTGTCCCCTTCTTGAATGTGAACCAAGATGTAAACATTGTGCAGATCTGTCTTGGAGAATATTGTTGCTGTTCGAGATATTCAAATGCTGAGGCAAGCAGGGGAGAAGGTATGCGGTTTTTCACCATGATGTTGTTGAGGGGAGAATAATCTATGCAGCCATGGAGCTTGTCATCTCTCCTGCCTACGGAAAAGCAGCTTATCCCTGCTGGTGAGGTGGACAGATGGCTAAATCCCAAGGCCAGTTCCTCCTTGATGTATTCTTCAATGGTCACCATTTCAGGACAAGAGAGAAAAAAGAGCCAGCCCCAAAGGAGTACTGGAACCAAGTAAGAGGCCAACGCCACAGTCATGTAACTGGTGTTGAGGGAGTGTGGGGCTGCCTTCTCACTGAAGATCTCAAAAGGTTCAGCAGTCACATTAGCAGTTGGCACAGGGGAGGGGATACACTGACAGGGGTTTGAGCTGGATCCATGGGTTGTGTCGAGATAGCCAGGGAAGAATAGGTACCAATAGCAGTTCAGTTCAGTGACCAACATGGAAGGCGATCTGTTCCCTTTGGATGCCTTCTAGCACAATTTGGAGAGTTCCCCTGGAGTCAATAAATACCTGAAGCTCATGGGTCTGGGATCCCCCACGACAGGAAATCTGGGAGTATTACTCGGTTAAGGAAGATGCTTGCAGAGAGAATCGGCCCATCAGAATTCCCCTTCTTGCTGACTGGTCTCCTCTTTTATTATGCGCTTGGGACATGATGCCTGGAAGTGTCTTGAAGAACCACAGTAGAGGGGGAAAACTGTTCTCCTGTGCCAGTCTGGTTCATACTGAGTTAGGTACAGGACCCCCCCCCCCCGCCAGTTGCATGGGCTCTCTGTGGACTGTGTATTGGGTGACGAGAGAGAGAGAGTAAAGACCTGATAGCGTTCTGAAGAGTAGGAATACAGGGCCTTCTTCCTCTGTGCCAATCAGTTGTCCAGTTGTCTATTCGAATGGCCAGATTTATCCAGTCATTCAGGCTGTCCTGTTAATAGCTCTGCCTCCGTGCTCAGCCCACTGTGAAAAGCAGTGATGAGGATCTCTCGTTCTACACCATCTCAGCCGCAGAGGTGCGGAACTTGACTGTGCAGACTTTTACTGTCCCTTTCCTTTGGTGCACGTCCAGGAGCTGATTGATAGCCTCCTGACCCCATAGGGGAAGATCAAGCACCCTCTTGAACTAGACTACAAAGTGATTCACCTTGTGAACAAATTTACATGCATCAGCACCGAACAGACTGTCTGGGTTTGGAAAGTCAGCTCACACTGGGTAATAAAGTTTCCTGCAGCCGTCAGGGTCACCAGAGTACCTGCCTGGTGGAGGAATGCTCAGTTCAGGTCCAGAAACTGCCAAAAGAATCAGAGTACTAGGGGCTGAGGCTGGTGAGATTGTTGTGGTGGAACATTTGGGAGGTTCTGATGCTGGGAGTGAGACTGTCCTTGCAGAAGGCTGTATAGCCGAGGTGAGAGCACGAGCTGCTGCCACCTGATTCTGGCTGCCTGTGGTGAGTCGCTGAACCGTCGCTGTGAATGCTGACACGTGTTCTTCCTGCTTGGACTGGTCTTGTCGCTTTGAGAGTAGTTGTCAGAGAGCATGAGCCATTCCTGCCAAACCAGCCCCCACTGACTTTAACTTCTCCTCCATCTGACCAATGAACTTCAGTTTTGGCTGGGGCTTGCCACTTTGGGAGCAGTTTTTGCACTGTGTCTGGGTGAGTCACTTCTTCCAGCCCAGACTTTAACTTCTCTCCTACCTGACCAACGAAATTCAGGGTCAAAGACAACTATTCTCTCTCTGCTTGGTCTATTTTTATGGTTGAGTCTTGTTGATATGGTGCTTGGTAATAGCTCAAGTGCAGATAGAGACACACAGAAGCAGAATGAATGGTTCACTGAGTTTTAATAAGAACAGTACAGAACAAAAGGAAACTATTAAATGCTAGACTAACCGGGCCGCTAACTAAAACTCTCAAACTACATTCTAACACCGTCACTGTGGCTCAGGAGCAGTAACTTAATACTAAGTTAATACCGCTCATTTATAGCATCAATCCAAATTGTAATCAGGGAGGGTTGCCATCACTATGCTTTGGTCAAGACTCAACAGGACTGAAACGAAAGCACAGTAGTTAAGTACAACCAGAAAGAAACTATCATGGTCCGGTCCGTGAAATCCGCATTCCGGTTCACAGTCTAGTCCATGTTTCTTATTCCAGGTTTTCCAGTTTTCCCTGGTTTCTGTTGAGGCAGCTGATTCTTGTTTGGTCCGGCTTCATAAATACTTTCAGGATTCAGCCTCTGGCTGCTGGATTGTTCCTGTCTGAATCCTTTCTGTTCCCCTTCCTTCTGTTGCCTCGTTTGAAGCCTTGCCTCGCCTCATCTGAAGCCTCGCCTCGCCTGTAACACTGGCCTGCACCGCTGTCAAGTTCAATTGCCGGAGCAAGACAAGGAACTGTCTATCATTGTTTTGAACTGTGTCTGTGTCCACGCCTTCACTAGGTAGATCTGGCCGTTTGTTGCTACCTAGTGTTGGGATCTGTCTTTGTGTCTTTGCCTTTGCTAGGTACGTCTGGCCGTTTGCCGCTACCTAGTGTTGGGAACCGCCTGTATCCATGCCTTTGCTTGGTAGGTCTGGCCGTTTGCTACTACCTGGTGTTGGGAACCGTCTGTGTCCATGCCTTCACTAGGTAGGTCTGGCCGTTTGCCGCTACCTAGTGTTGGAACTGTCTGTGTCCATGCCTTCTCTAGGTAGGTCCAGCTGTTTGCTGCTACCTAGTGTTGGGAACCGTCCATGTCCACACCTTCGCTAGGTAGGTCTGGCCATTTGCTGCTACCTAGTGTTGGGATCTGTCTTTGTGTCCTCGCCTTCGCTAGGTAGGTCTGGCCATTTGCCGCTACCTAGTGTTGGGATCTGTCTTTGTGTCCTTGCCTTTGCTAGGTAGGTCCAGCCATCTGCCGCTGCCTTGTGCCTTGTCTTGTCGTATTCTGCATTCTGTGTAATGAGTCCCGGCCCTACATCCTGTTTCCAAGGAGGGGTCCCAGCTCTGTGTCCCATGTTCCTGTCCCTCGACCAAGGCTTTGCATTTCCTGTCTCTCCCTCGACCAAGTGAAGGCTTCGGGGTCACATCCAGTCCTGTTGCCACTCCTCGTCCTGTAGCCACGTCTTGTTCTTGCCTTGTTCTGGAGTCCGAGCCTGAGTCAAGTCCCAGGTTCTGGGTCCTTGCCCAGTCTCTGGCTTGGAGTCCATACCCAAGCCTCATCATGTTTTCGTCTTGAGGAACCCAAGCCTTGACATGTCCTCGCCTAGATCCGGGGTCCAAGCCCGAGTTTTGGGTCCTTGTCCAGTCTCTGGCTCAGAGTCATTGTCCAGATTCCAAGTTTCTAGTTCCTCGACTAGGTCCCGCTTTCCTTGTCAAGTCCTAGCCCAGGCCCTGTATCCTTGTCTCGTTCAGGGCCTGTGTCATTTCCAGCGTTATTTCCTCCTGACTTCCCTTGCCTTTTGGACTAACCTAGTCCTGTTCCCTGTATTTCAGTGTCTGTACCTCGCATTTGGGTCCACCTCCAACACCCTCCCCATATGACAGAAACCCTAATTGGCTGGAATGTGCATTGTCTTTAGTGTGATTGCCAACACTTTTCAGCTGCCCACCTGCGAAGGCACCCAGACTCCGCGGCAGAGTTTGTGGTTGTGACTCTCACTCCCAGGCTGTGGCAACCAGTTAGAATCCTCTCCACTTCGCTTGCATAGAAATTTACACGAGGTTTTGCAAACTTGTCAAAAGGTGACATATCAAATCTCGTCAGACCACTAACAAAGTAGAGCTGTCAGCATGTCTCCTTCATGCCTGCATCCTTGTGATTGTTTATTGTTGTACAGCAATTCCTCTGGGGAATGCACTTGCAATGGAGTAGGGTAGGGAGAAAGAAACATAGAAACATAGAAAATAGGTGCAGGAATAGGCCATTCGGCCCTTTGAGCTTGCACCGCCATTCAGTACAATCATGGCTGATCATCCAACTCAGAACCCTATACCTGCCTTCTCTCCATACCCCCTGATCCCTTTAGCCACAAGGGCCTTATCTAACTCCCTCCTAAATATAACCAATGAACTGGCCTCAACTGTTTCCTGTGGCAGATTATTCCACAGATTCACCACTCTCTGTGTGCAGAAGTTTTTCCTCATCTCGGTCCTAAAAGGCTTCCTCTTTATCCTCAAGCTGTGACCCCTTGTTCTGGACTTCCCCAACATCAGGAACAATCTTCCTGCATCGAGCCTGTCCAATCCCTTTAGAATTTTATACATTTCAATACGATCTCCCCTCAATCTTCTAAATTCCAGAGAGTATAAGCCTAGTCGATCTAGTCTTTCATCATATGGAAGTCCTGCCATCCCAGGAATCAATCTGGTGAACTTTCTTTGTACCCCCTCTATGGCAAGAATGTCTTTCCTCAGATTAGGGGACCAAAACTGCACACAATACTCCAGGTGTGGTCTCACCAAGGCCTTGTACAACTGCAGTAGCACCTCCCTGCTCCTGTACTCAAATCCTCTTGCTATGAATGCCAGCATACCATTCACCTTTTTCACCACCTGCTGTACCTGCATGCACACTTCCAATGACTGGTGTACAATGACACCCAGGTCTCGTTGCACCTCCCTTTTTCCTAATCGGCCACCATTCAGATAATAATCTGTTTTCCTGTTTTTGCCACCATAGTGGATAACCTCACATTTATCCACATTAAACTGCATCTGCCATGAATTTGCCCACTCACCTAACCTATCCATATCACCCTGCATCCTCTTAGCATCCTCCTCACAGCTAACACTGCCGCCCAGCTTCGTGTCATCCACAAACTTGGAGTTGCTGCATTTAATTCCCTCATCTAAGTCATTAATATATATTGTAAACAACTGGGGTCCCAGCACTGAGCCTTGCGTTACCCCACTAGTCACTGCCTGCCATTCTGAGAAGGTCCCGTTTATTCCCACTCTTTGCTTCCTGTCTGCCGACCAATTCTCTATCCACATCAATACCATACCCCCAATACCGTGTGCTTTAAGTTTGTACACTAATCTCCTGTGTGGGACCTTGTCAAAAGCCTTTTGAAAATCCAAATATACCACATCCACTGGTTCTCCCTTATCCACTCTACTAATTACATCCTCAAAAAATTCTATGAGATTCCTCAGACATGATTTTCCTGTCACAAATCCATGCTGACTTTGTCCGATGATTTCACTGCTTTCCAAATGTGCTGTTATCACATCTTTGATAACTGACTCTAGCATTTTCCCCACCACCGATGTCAGGCTTACTGGTCTATAATTCCCCGGTTTCTCTCTCCCTCCTTTTTTAAAAAGTGGGGTTACATTAGCCACCCTCCAATCCTCAGGAACTAATCCAGAATCTAAAGAGTTTTGAAAAATTATCACTAATGCATCCACTATTTCTTGGGCTACTTCCTTAAGCACTCTGGGATGCAGACCATCAGGCCCTGGGGATTTATCTGCCTTCAATCACCTTCAATCTACCTAACACCACTTCCCTACTAACATGTATTTCCCTCAGTTCCTTCATCTCACTAGGCCCTCGATCCTCTACTATTTCCGGAAGATTATTTATGTCCTCCTTAGTGAAGACAGAACCAAAGTAGTTATTCAATTGGTCTGCCATGTCCTTGTTCCCCATGATCAATTCACCTGTTTCTGACTGTAAGGGACCAGGATTTGAAACTAGTTAGTAAGTAGGAAGAACAAATAACTTCTAGGTTTTGAAGGCATATGTGTGTAGTCTGCAAGTACTGGCATTTTCATGGATCAACTGTCCTTATTTTGCCAGGTAGAAGAGATCCTAAATTTTGGTGATATTGTAGAAGTAGTATTGATGAGATATGAATTGAATATTTTGTATATAGTGCACATTAGTGCTTGGTGGAGAGAATGAACACAGAGGACGGTGGATGTGGTGGTCATGACAAAACCTGTTTATTCCTACAAGCGTTTGTAGATGACATCAACCTTCTTGAGCACTGTCGAAGAAGAACTGTGTCTTTTTTTTATTAAATGCAATCGTGAACAATAGCCAGATCAGAAATGCTGATCAAGGCAACTAGTTCCCAAAGAGAACTCTGATAGGCCAATCAGATGGTTCACTGCTGCTCAGCGATAGAACACAAAAAAAATCATGTGTACAATTAAGAAACATTAAAAAATAGTAGAAATAGTGGAGTCATGATGATCATGATGAAGTCTGCAGGAGAGAGACATTTATACACATGCTGTCCTCCATTATTCAAAGAGATTGAAGGATAAGGTTGCAGGGTGACAAAACGTGGCAGGAGCACTTGGAATTAAAAAACTAATCCCTACTGGGAGAAAACAGCACCTGTTCTTTCTGCACTGCTCTCCAGCAGTTTAAGGACGAAGTCCAGCCGGAACGTAACTCACAAATACTCTTGAAAGTCAGGTATTAGCCCTACCTACCAACAACCAAGCATTGCCATCTTGGTCCCCTTCATGATAGATTATGAAGAAGCATGTGACTTCCCTCCCAGAGATGATAGGTGTTTGTGCGCTCGACTCTTGAAGGATTGGACCCCATCATCGCAGATGTTTCCAACCACAGCATGTGGAAGGTTGTTCCAAATAAAGGAAGCTTCTATCCAGTGAGTAGGTTCTCGCATCAGGCATAGAAACAGAATGAGCAGGCATAGATAAACTTGATTGTGTGGTGTGCCGTCTCTCATAAGATGAAGGCAGCATGGCACGAAGGTCTGCAGGGCTGTGGCTGGTGTGCATTTTGTATAGCACAGTAGCTGCAGCAACCTGTCGTCTGTGGTGTAAGCTACTGTTGGCTAGCTTCTCACGAGCTGTGGCTTCATCTACACCTATAATCTTGAGAGCCTTTCTGGAGATGAAAGAATATACCTGTAGATTAACAAAATTTTCTGTCTGTTATTCATTTGTCAACAGTAGTGCAAAAGGAATGCCTTTTAGTTTCGATAATTTTTTGTGTTACAACTTAAAAATTAGCAAATTGCTAAGTTAAGAAAAATAAAAATAATTAACCATGATATTTTGTGGGTTGAATAATCATGCTTAATTCACAAACATTTGATAGGAGTCTTGGGAAGAAAGACTGACATGCAGGCAGGAACTTGTGCTCAAGAACCGATGAATTGATTGCTAATCATTTTAGAGAGGTTTCAGAACACATTTGGTGATTTTGGTAATTGACTTAACAGTGCGCAGGAATGTGAGTTAAGTTCACAAGTGTTGATCACTAGGACATGTTCATGCACAAAATAAATGACACAAAGGAGAGAATTAGACTGATAGAGATGCAGAATTGCAACAGGCCATTCACCCTACCATGTTTGTGCTGACCATCTCCCACCCTTTACTCTATCTACATTAATCCTGCGTGCTCATCAATTACCCACAGATTTAAGCATTCACCTACACACTTTGAAATTTACAGCAGAAATTTAATCTGCCAACCTGTCTAATAAAGGTGAGAATTACTTAGTAGAGAAAGTTTAGCAAAACCGTTAGTAAGAAGGCAACAGTAATCTTTAACATGAGAAACTCTGCAGATGCTGGAAATCCAAAGCAACACACACAAAATGCTGAAGGAACTCAGTAGGCCGGCAGCATCTATGGAAAAGAATCAGCAGCCAATGTTTCGAGTGGAGACCCTTCTTCAGGACTGAGAAGGAAGGGGAAGACGCCTGAGTGGGGGCAGGGGAAAGATGCTGTCTAGAAGGTAATAGCTGAAGCTAGCTGGGTGGGAAAGGTGAAGGGCTGGAGAAGAAGGAATGTGATAGGAGGGGAGAGTGGACCATAGGAGAAAGGGAAGGAGGAGGGAACCAAGGGAGATGTAATAAGCAGGAGAGAAGAAATGAAAGGTCAGAGTGGGGAATAGAGGAAGTGGTGGTGGTGGTGGGGGGGTGGGGTGGAATTTGTTCACTGAAGGGAGAAATCGATTATCATGCCATCAGGTTAGAGGGTACTCATATGTAATATAAAGTGCTGCTTCCTCATCCTGAGGCTGGCCTCATTTTGGTGCAAGAGGAGGCCATGGATCGACATGTCGGAATGGGAATGGGAATGGGACTTAAATGTTTGGCCACCAGGAAGCTCCGCTTTTGGCAGATGGAGCAGAGGTGCTCATCGAAGCAGTCCCCCAACTTACGAGGGGTCTCACCAATGTAGAGGAGGCCACATCAGGAGCACCAGGCACATTAGACGACCCCAGCAGATTCGCAGGTGAAACATTGACTCACCTGGAAGGACTGTTTGGGGATAATCTTTTAATCAGTAATCTTTTGCTACTTATCCTCAAAGCTTTTCTCTTGCAATCCTTGCATTTTCACCTCTGGGTCAGAAGGTTGGGTGATCAAGTCCCACCTCAATTTCTAGTTGAACAATGTAAACAGCAATGTAGTGTTGCACTGGCTTTAGCACTACACAGAATTACAGATACTTTTTGACCTCTATTGTGTTACACTATTTCGGAGAAGACCTCTGGAGTTACTCCTGGCACCCTGCCTGAAATTTACTCCTAAAGCAATATGACAAAAACAAGCATCTGCTCATTATGATTATGCTGTTGAGGGAGTTCATCGTGTACACATTGGCTGTTGCATTTCCTATACTGCAGCAATGACTACCCGTCAATGGAACCTAATGAGCTGTAAAGAACTTCAGAGCATCCAGAAAGTATTTCTTTCCCTTTTATGCTTGAGATGACAATGATCTTCCCTAGTGAGCTACTGTGTCATTGGATCTTTCACCAGGATTGGATACGCACACACCAGAGAAGCCTGGTAATGGTCAGTGCAAGCTGAATTTGTCCTAAAAAATGTAAATCAAATGTAATAGTACAACTGCAGTTTTATTAAATGGATCTAATCTGAGGTGTTATTTCAATTCTTCCTTCCTTTCAGTTTACCTAATTTATCTACAGAATATTCCTTTTTGCTTTTGAAGCGAGTGGGGAGAGTGCGTAGAAACCCATCAGCAATGCAGGAAATTATTCCTGGCAGATGTTGCTTCACACCTATAGCGATATGCCACAGGGTTAAGCAGAAAAAAAGTCCAAATATATAATTTATAATGAAACCAAGACAAAATATAGTGTTTCTGAAATTCATCTAACGAAATTCTGATTTGGGGTGTTAGTGTGGTTTTAGAATTTGTGCACAGTTACACTTCACAGTGACAAATGAAATGTAATTGGAAAAGGACCATTTCTCTATGTCAGAGTAATACAGCTTAAATATCCATGAAAGACAGCTGTTACAAATGTTTCTGTTTTTAACAGCTGTTCTGCTTTTGAAGTGAAAAAAAGTCATGCGTTTCTGTTGGAGCTGCAGTGCTTACTGCCTTGCCGGAAGGCCCCTGTCGTTGTTGCTCCACAGTCAGGTGAAGTGTGAAGGTGACTTGGTGGCTTTGTTAACTTTCAGCTTCGTAACTCAACATTGCCTCACTGAAGAGCCATCAGTATCTTTGCCTATGCTTCCGCCGAGGTTAGTAGGTTCAAAGGCTCAATGGTCCAATTTAATGTCAGAGAAATGTTTACAATATACATCCTGAAATGCTTTTTCTTCGCAACCATCCACGAAAACAGAGGAGTGCCCCAAAGAATGAATGACAATTAAATGTTAGAACCACAAAGTCACCCCCCAGCTCCCCTCCCTCCCACATGGAAGTGGCAGCAAGCAACAATCCCCCCTCCCCCACCAGCAAAAGAAAAACATCGACACCTGCCACCAAGCAGTCAAGTGTGAGCAAAGCAATATCAAAGACACAGACTTGCAGTTACCCCAAAGACTTCGCGTTTCACCCAGTATTCAACATACCACAGGTTCTCTCTCTCTCCCTAGTAAGGGAGAGGGAGGTGTCTCCGTTTTCCCAGTGAGCGGGGAGACTAAACAAACAACTAGCAGGTCTACGATGTTAAAAGTCTGTTACGTCGCTTTGTGCCTGTGCCTGAAGATCTCAAAGATCTCGGGTCTCCTGGCACACCGCTGTAGATATTTCGACTCCCCTAACGACACACGGGTCTCCTGAAGCGACATTGACCTTTGATCTGCCCGTCTCCAGAGCCCAAGATCCCAGGCTTCCAAATCTGAGCCGGACTCTTAGGCCGAGTCCTTGGTGTGCTGAACAACAGCCAGTTATGAAACCACCAGAGCAGGTCCCATTCCTGCAAAGAATCAAAGTCAACATGTAACTCCAGGTTAGGGTCTTTAAAAGAACCCTGGAAGAGAAAAATAAAGATATTCAAGATGGAAATAGAGCTGCTTCTGAAGATGATAGCAAAGGAGTCACCATTTAGCGCCATCATTACTCCGCTCCACCTCCCGCATTTGGGTAATAGCTAACCTAAAATATTTGCACCTGCATTTCTATTAATGAATAAAAACTACCGTTAACTTTTTGAAACTTTAAAGTTAAAAGCCCTTGCTAGAAATTAAATAGAATTAATTTTTGAGAAGGGCAAAGAAACTGCCTTCCTGCCAAAGAGGTTTGGCCTGAAACGTCGACTGTACTCTTTTCCTAGATGCTTTCAACCTGCTGAGTTCCTCCAGCATTTTGTGTGTGTTGCACTTATGGGACTTAAATGTTTGGCCACCAGGAAGCTCCGCTTTTGGCAGATGGAGCAGAGGTGCAGTTGGCAGTCTGGTATCTTTGGAGTCTTTTTCATGTCTTATTGCCACTAAATTCTGAACGACCTTTCCTGCAGAGGATTAGAATATTTCACCAGATACCCACATTTCCCACAAAATAGGCTGTGGTCGGGATAAGGATCAATCTGTGGATGAACATCCTGAGTCATCTGGCGTCTGGTGTCAAGTCAAATCTGGGAGAAAATGCAAGCCTTGTACTCCATGATGTATAACCACTGCTGTGGTGCTAGGGTGCTGGAACCACAGACCCAGGCCCATCTGAAGAAGGGCAAAATCTGAAAATTGTTTGACATTTTTTTTTGGATAAAAGCAGGAAAATTAAGTGAAATTTCTTCAAATTCAATTTGCTCAGTTTTCTGTAAAGTTCACACAGTGCTGTTTTTGAGATATTGTCAGCTTCTCTGTAATGAAATCTTAACAAAAGGTCTTGGCATGGAAGTGTACCAGAACAGTAAACCTATTTTTGACTGAGTGAAAGTTCTTTAAAGATTTCCATGGGAAAGAAGGGAAAAAAGTCACTTCTTTTTCTCTCATAATCTGCATGCGAGCCATGGCTTCTCTGTAAACACATTTACAGAATTGAAATAACCGAGGTATATGCCAAAGAGATTATTTGTAATGTCCATCACTACGCTTGAAACTTAGTCAGGGTTGCAGCTTAATGTTGCAGTCAAGCAGAAATTTCTGATAGATGCTCTTATAGAGACAGAATTTGTTCATTTGATATTGCCAACTTCAGACTTCTGAATTCTCATATTTCCAATGACGATCAGTATGACTTCTTAATGTGAAGAAACATAACCTCAGTGCATACATGCCACAATTCATTTAAATGGGCCTGTAATCCATTCAATTGTTTTCATAAAACATCAAAGATCTGACTTAGTCATATTCTTAGAAATTGCCAAAGTGTCAGGAAAGCCTCTGCGTTGTGACAAGCTCATGTAAAAAAAAAATTCTTGTGATATAGATGTTACTTGCTGATACTTTGTTGGCCATCATAGGAAAGCAATGTATGTCTTCATTTATAAAGTACCATTAATGCAGTAAAATCTGTTCAGGATTTTCACAACAGTAATATATCACAAGGTACAATCTTCTGTGACACTTTGGTAATCTTACTTTAAGAAAGTCAGATCTTCAGAGCCAGGTTTATGCTAGATGATGTTGAGATTAATGATAGGGCTTGTAATTTTTGGTTTTAACCAATACAAGTGGGGGGAAACAGCCAAAGGACTGCTTGGGATGATTTTTTATTTATTTCACAAGTCAAACTTGATCCTGGCACTAAGTGCAAACATGCGGAACTTACCTTTGAATTCACAATGCTGCATGTGATGTTTAAAACGTGCAGATGGATAAAGGAAAGAGTTCATATTTTTTCTCTGAGGAACACTCTGGTCAGAGATGGTTGAGAAAAGAACTCCAGGGAAGTAAAAGTAAGGGCGAAAACAGGGCACAAAACTAAAGATGAAAGTGAGTATGTGAAAGAAAATGAAAATCTTGCTAAAGATTCTCAGTGTGGGAGACTTTAGTCCAGATATTATGTCAACTATCTTGTGACTGACCATAGTATTCAACCAAGCAGCCAAATGGTCTCAATGAAAAAAATTAGTTGTTGAGATGGATCTCTTTCAATGGTAATCCCATTTTCTGGCATATTGCAATGTAATCAACACCTCTCTGCATGCCTGAATAAAGCACTAATATTAGTAACTCCCATACCTCTTTAAAAGATGCAGAGTTAAGGCCAATCTCTGACACCATGTCTTACTAGTGTCAAGCATCCTGCAAGTGTATTATCGTGAATTCGGTATAAGCAGATTTTAAATCACAGCACAGCTTCACCATGTCGCTTGCAGGCTCAGTACGTAGACATCCTATCAACCCTGGATTCTTATTATTTCAAATAGATGTACATGAGGACAAACATTTATTCCTGAAATTAATTTTGTTAAACATTAGGATTTCCAAATTGAACAAAAAAGAATTGCACTGCATATAAACAGTCCTGCGATATTTTAAAATCCCATCCAAGGAGCGGCAGTGTTGTGGATGCAGCTCAGCACATCATGAAAATCGGGCTCCTCTCCATGGACTCTGTCTATACTTCTTGCTGCCTCAGTAAAGCAGCCAGCCACCCCAGATACAGTATCCTCTCTTCTCCCCTCTCCCATCAGACAGAAGGCATAAGACTGAAAGCATGTTATCACCAGCCTCTAACTCTGTTATGGACTTCTTATATAAAATAGACTCTTGACCTCTCAATTCACCTTGTTATGACCTTGCACTGCATTTTCTCTTGTAGCTTTCACACTTTATTTTGCACTGTTACTGTTTTACCTTGTTCTACCTCAATGCGCTGTGGAATGATTTAATCTATATGAACAGTATGAAAGACTCTTCTCTGTATTTTGGTACATATGATGATAACAAACCAATACCAAACTTATTGTCCCTTTAATTAATAACACGGATGACACGAAGCTGGGTGGCCGTGTTAGCTGTGAGGAGGATGCTAAGAGGATGCAGGGTGACTTGGATAGGTTGGGTGAGTGGGCAAATTCATGGCAGATGCAATTTAATGTGGTTAAATGTGAAGTTATCCACTTTGGTGGCAAAAATAGGAAAACAGATTATTATCTGAATGGTGGCCGATTAGGAAAAGGGGAGGTGCAACGAGACCTGGGTGTCATTATACACCAGTCATTGAAAGTGGGCACGCAGGTACAACAGGTGGTGAAAAAGGCGAATGGTATGCTGGCATTTATAGCGAGAGGATTTGAGTACAGGAGCAGGGAGGTACTACTGCAGTTGTACAAGGCCTTGGTGAGACCACACCTGGAGTATTGTGTGCAGTTTTGGTCCCCTAATCTGAGGAAAGACATCCTTGCCATAGAGGGAGTACAAAGAAGGTTCACCAGATTGATTCCTGGGATGGCAGGACTTTCATATGAAGAAAGACTGGATGAACTGGGCTTGTACTCGTTGGAATTTAGAAGATTGAGGGGGATCTGATCGAAACGTATAAAATCCTAAAGGGATTGGACAGGCTAGATGCAGGAAGATTGTTCCCAATGTTGGGGAAGTCCAGAACGAGGAGCCACAGTTTGAGGATAGAGGGGAAGCCTTTTAGGACCGAAATTAGGAAAAACTTCTTCACACAGAGAGTGGTGAATCTGTGGAATTCTCTGCCACAGGAAACTGTTGAGGCCAGTTCATTGGCTATATTTAAGAGGGAGTTAGATATGGCCCTCATGGCTACGGGGGTCAGTGGGTATGGAGGGAAGGCTGGGGTGGGGTTCTGAGTTGGATGATCAGCCATGATCATAATAAATGGCGGTGCAGGCTCAAAGGGCCGAATGGCCTACTCCTGCACCTATTTTCTATGTTTCTATGTTTCTATAATTAATATTGCTGAAATTGAAAAGCTTTTATAAAGCTGTTAAATTGGACAGTGATCATCTCTAGACTGTACCTCGTAGTTGTCACCAACGCTATTCCCATGGCTGCACTGAAGATCTGTGGCTGTGACCCTTCTCTGTGGCATAAGCATGAGGTGAGTAGCAATTAGACTGTAGGCTGATGAGTCTAACATCCCTCTGATGGAGCAACCCAATGGTTTTGACAGCTTGATTATCAGAAGGTTTGACAGATTACAAAAATGAAAGTTATTGAATGAATTTTAAGAATGATAAATGTAATCTAAGTTTTCTTGCACTTGCTGTTAATTAATGAACCCAATATTTCAATTTTCTAATAGAAATTAGATTTTTTTTGAAGAAAGAAGCAAAAGAATTTAGGTTTGATGTCTACCTGTTGTATCTTTTTCAAAACTAAATCAGCCAGCAGATGACCAAATTTTAATAAAACACAATAAGCATCAGTCTATTAAAGAACCATTGCCAGATCTAAACAAGTGCACAGGAAAGAAATAGAATTAGATTCAGTGTCCTACATTGAAGTGCCTGTAAACTAAGCCTTCACTTGCATAAATTCTCTTTTTTAGACTTCCAAAATTGTGTTCAATCGTTAGGTGCTTTTCATTCACAGTCACCTAATCTGCAAGCTCTGTGAGTCATCATCTCCATAGTGCTACTTTGAAGCAATTAACTGGGTTCCAGTTGTCATGCCCTGCTGATAGAAGGGTTATTTTTAATTGTTGTGTAGAAATTCTCACAGTTAGACCGCAGAACGAAAGCAACAAGGAATATTCTGAATTCCCCAATAAATGTAACTTCAAAAAATGTCCAATGTTTTGTATAGAAACATATGTGGAGATGCAGATAGCAGTGGGAAAATGACCATTGATTCATTAAAGACGAACATGAATATGTGTAAAGTGAATAATATGTATTTAATGGATCTCTTCAAAAGTCATCAAATTTAAATTCCTGTACATATACATAAGCTTTATCCATTTTCCAATGTCCTCTATTAGCACAGATAATCAAATATGAGGAGTGGTAACTCTGACATATCCTCTTCTTTCTGATATGGAGGTTAGAGACCTCTGGCTGTAGGCTCCTAAAATTTCTCCCAGCAGTTAGTAATATCATATGAGGAGCATATGGGCCTTAGTCACTGAAGAATGAGAGGTGATCTCATTGAAACCTATGGAATATTGACAGCCCTCGATAGAGTAGATTTGGAGAGCATGTTTCCTATGGTGGGGGAGTCTAAGACAAGAGGACACAGCCTTGAAGTAGAGGGACACCTATTTAGAATGGAGATGAGAAGGAATTTCTTTAGTCGGAGTGGTGAACCTGTGAAATGTGTTGCCACAGGTAGCTGTGGAGGCCAAGTCATTGGGTACATTTAGAAGAAAGATTCTTGATGAGCCAGGGCATGAAGGGATACGGGGAGGAGGCAGGAGACTGGGCTGAAGGGAAAATGGATCAGCCATGATGAAATGGTGGAGCAGACTTGATGCGCCAAATGGCCTAATTCTGCTCGGATACCTTCTGGTCTAAAGGCCTAATATGCTCACCTTGGAGTGAGTTAGTTCATTAACTGGATCAATATTAAGCACTTTTGACTTGATGCCACTTGACTGATTGAGGGGCTGCAGACAACTGCCATTGTCCATTCAGTTAAAAAGGGTTAGGCCAACATGTAACTAGAAATCAATGTAACAATCATCAATGTCTGCGCATCTTAGCAAGGCACAGGATAAATGTGCACAGCCATTGAAGCCAGTCTTTGCGTAATGACGGTGGTAGTTAACTAATGTGTTGGTGTGTATGTGTGTGTTGGTTATTTGGTTTTACTTAAGACTAACAATTCTCTCAAAGCATAGCAGGATAATGACAATGCACTTTATGGAGATAGAGGGCAAGGAACAGTAAAGTATTGAATTACAGAGAGACAAAGGACTCTATTCTGATTTCACATGTGTAAAAAGCAGCAATTAGAATGAATTTGTATTAAACAAATACTACTGACATTTTCCCTGAAACCATAGAGAATAAGGTTATGTTTAAACTTTAGGTACCGCTCTTGAAAGTAGTTACTTCTGAATTGCTATCTGATCAATATCTGATTGATGGTGCCTGGCAATGAATCAAACTCTCATGATCTGAAGAAAGCTCTTAAGAGCCTTTGCTATCATGGATTGTTGGTGTGATGGCAGGCATATCAAATGCTCTGGTCCCTTCCGGCTAACTAGAAAGAAAGAAGTTGGATTTCATTCTGTGTAAGTGCTTGTTACTTTTTTCAGACTTGCCTGCTTTGTAAACCTCAAGGGAAGCTAACTTAAATGGATATAGTTCACTTATGAAATGCTTTGTACTGAGCTCCTCATGTGGCATTTGGAGAAGGTTCAGAAGTTGCAAATGTAGGTGCCTAATTTTTGTATTTTATATGATATATGCACAGCAGCTCTAGACTGGATGTAACATCTGACTAAAGCCAGCTTTTACAACCAAAAAAAAGGGAGGACTTGCCTGCATTCCACTCAGTGTTGTCACCTATAATGTGTTGACTGGCATTATAAAGGATGGCTTTCAAGTTCCTTTCTGAAAATGTTGTAGCGATCCTTCACATCGATAAGTTTTCAGAGTCATAGAAAAGTAGTGCTGAAACAGGCTCTTCGGCCCATCTATTCTGTGCCAAACCATTTAAACTGGCTACTCCCATTGACTTGAACCAGGACCATAGCCTTCCATACCCCTACTATCCATGTACCTATCCAAACTTCCCTTAAATGTTGAAATCAAGCTTGCATGCACCACTTGCACTGGCAGCTCGATCCATACACTTAGGGCCCTCTGAGTGAAGAAGTTTCTCCTCGTGTCCCCTTAAACTTTTCACCTTTCACCCTTAACCCATGACCTCTAGTTATAGTCTCACCAACCTCAGCGGAAAAGCATGCCTGTCTTTACCCTATCTATACCCTTCATTGTTGGGGATTCACTTGGAAATCTAATGTATATTACCTAATGTTACAGAAAATGGAGTAATTAGTGGGCTGGATTGAAGGGTGATTGATACAACATAGAAACATAGAAACATAGAAAATAAGTGCAGGAGTAGGCCATTCGGCCCTTCAAGCCTGCACCGCCATTCAGTATGATCATGGCTGATCATCCAACTCAGAACCCTGTACCTGCCTTCTCTCCATACCCCCTGATCCCTTTAGCCACAAGGGCCATATCTAACTTCCTCTTAAATATAGCCAATGAACTGGCCTAAACTGTTTCCTGTGGCAGAGAATTCTACAGATTCACCACTCTCTGTGTGAACAAGTTTTTCCTAATCTCGGTCCTAAAAGGCTTCCCCTCTATCCTCAAACTGTGACCCCTCATTCTGGACTTCCCCAACATCGGGAACAATCTTTCTGCATTTAACCTGTCCAATCCCTTTAGGATTTTATACATTTCAATCAGATCCCCCCTCAATCTTCTAAATTCCAATGAGTATAAGCCTAGCCGATCCAGTCTTTCTTCATATGAAAGTCCTGCCATCCCAGGAATCAATCTGGTGAACCTTCTTTGTACTCCCTCTATGGCAAGAATGTCTTTCCTCAGATTAGGGGACCAAATCTGCACACAATACTCCAGGTGTGGTCTCACCAAGGCCTTGTACAACTGCAGTAGTACCTCTCTGCTCCTGTACTCAAATCCTCTTGCTATGAATGCCAGCATACCATTCGCCTTTTTCACCACCTGCTGTACCTGCATGCACACTTTTAATGACTGGTGCATAATGACACCCAGGTCTCGTTGCACCTCCCGTTTTCCTAATTGGCCACCATTCAGATAATAATCTGTTTTCCTGTTTTTGCCACCAAAGTGGATAACCTCACATTTATCCACATTAAATTGCATCTGGCATGAATTTGCCCGCTCACCTAACCTATCCAAGTCACCCTGCATCCTCTTAGCATCCTCCCCACAGCTAACACTGCCGTCCAGCTTCGTGTCATCCGCAAACTTGGAGATGCTGCATTTAATTCCCTCATCCAAGTCATTAATATATATTGTAAACAACTGGTGTCCCAGCACTGAGCCTTGCGGTACCCCACTAGTCACTGCATGCCATTCTGAAAAGGTCCCGTTTATTCCCACTCTTTGCTTCCTGTCTGTCAACCAATTCTCTGTCCACATCAATACCATACCCCCAATACTGTGTGCTTTAAGTTTGTACACTAATCTCCTGTGTGGGACCTTGTCAAAAGCCTTTTGAAAATCCAAATATACCACATCCACTGGTTCTCCCCTATCCACTCTACTAATTACATCCTCAAAAAATTCTATGAGATTCGTCAGATATGATTTTCCTTTCACAAATCCATGCTGACTTTGTCCGATGATTTCACCGCTTTCCAAATGTGCTGTTATCACATCTTTGATAACTGACTCTAGCATTTTCTCCACCACCGACGTTAGGCTAACTGGTCTATAATTCCCCGGTTTCTCTCTCCCTTCTTTTTTAAAAAGCGGGGTTACATTAGCCACCCTCCAATCCTCAGGAACTAGTCCAGAATCTAAAGAGTTTTGAAAAATTATCACTAATGCATCCACTATTTCTTGGGCTACTTCCTTAAGCACTCTGGGATGTAGACCATCTGGCCCTGGGGATTTATCTGCCTTTAATCCCTTCAATTTACCTAACACCGCTTCCCTACTAACATGTATTTCGCTCAGTTCCTCCATCTCACTGGACCCTCGGTCCCCTACTATTTCCGGAAGATTATTTATGTCCTCCTTAGTGAAGACAGAACCAAAGTAGTTATTCAATTGGTCTGCCATGTCCTTGTTCCCCATAATCAATTCACCTGTTTCTGTCTGTAAGGGACCTACATTTGTCTTAACCAATCTTTTTCTTTTCACATATCTATAAAAGTTTTTACAGTCAGTTTTTATGTTCCATGCCAATTTTCTCTCAATCTTTTTTCCCTTTCCTAATTAAGCCCTTTGTCCTCCTCTGCTGGACTCTGAATTTCTCCCAGTCCTCAGGTGAGCTGCTTTTTCTGACTAATTTGTATGTTTCTTCTTTGGAATTGATACTATCCCTAATTTCCCTTGTCAGCCACGGGTGCACAACCTTCCCTGATTTATTCTTTTGCCAAACTGGGATGAACAATTGTTGTAGTTCATCCATGCGATCTTTAACTGCTTGCCATTACATATCCACCATCAACCCTTTAAGTATCATTTACCAGTCTATCTTAGCTAATTCACGTCTCATACCTTCAAAGTTACCCTTCTTTAAGTTCAGAACCTTTGCTTCTGAATTAACTATGTCACTCTCCACCTTAATGAAGAATTCCACCATATTATGGTCATTCTTACCTAAGGGGCCTCTCACAATAAGATTGCTAATTAACCCTTCCTCATTGCTCAATACCTAATCTAGAATAGCCTGCTCTCTAGTTGGTTCCTCGACATGTTGGTTCAAAAAACCATCCCGCATATATTCCAAGAAATCCTCTTCCTCAGCACCCTTACCAATTTGGTTCACCCAATCTATATGTAGATTGAAGTCACCCATTATAACTGCTGTTCCTTTATTGCACGCATTTCTAATTTCCTGTTTAATGCCATCCCCAACCTCACTACTACTGTTAGGTTGCCTGTACACAACTCCCACCAGCGTTTTCTGCCCTTTAGTGTTATGCGGCTCTACCTATATCGATTCCACATCCTCCCAGCTAATGTCCTTCCTTTCTATTGCGTTAATCTCCTCTCTAACCAGCAATGCTACCCTGCCTCATTTTATTTCATGTCTATCCCTCCAGAATATTGAATATCCCTGAATGTTCAGCTCCCATCCTTGGTCACCCTGCCCAACCGAGACTCTTGATATGTCACTCTTAAAAGCCTCCCACTTGCTATTTGTTTCTTTTCCTTCAGATAGGCTCTCCTAATCAGACTCTGCTAGATTCTGTCTAATATATTTAACAAACAACGGACCCAGCACCAATCCCTGCAGCACACCACTAAGTGACAGGCCTCCAGTCAGAGAGACTACCATCTACTGCTACTCTCTGGGTTCTCCCACTATAATCCTGTCTAATTCCCCCAAAGTTAGCCCTACTCCAGTTTAGGACCCTAACCTGTGGACCTGTCCATCCTTTCCCATCTTTATCTTAAAGATAATAAAATTGTGGTCATTAGAGGCAAAGTGTTCCCTAACTACAGTTACTTGCTCTGCTTCATTTCCCAAGTGTTGCACCCTTCTGAGCAGCTTTAATTTTTTATAGGTATCCGTTAGTCTCATGAAACCATGGATTTGCACCTTGGAAGGTTTCCAGGGCACAGGCCTGGGCAAGGTTGTATGGGAGACCAGCCCATGCTGCAAGTCTCCCCTCTCCACGCCACTGATGTTGTCCAAGGGAAGGGCATTAGGACCCATATAGCTTGGCACTGGTGTCATCAGAGAGCAATGTGTGGTTAAGTGACTTGCTCAAGGACACACACACTGCCTGAGCCAAGGTTCGAACTAGTGACCTTCAAATCACTAGACGAACGCCTTAACCACTTGGCCATGCGCCAACACTAGCTTTATAAAACTCTAGTTAAGCCACATCTAAGCTAATGTTGAATCCAATTTACTACTTCATCCTGAATGCCAAGCGACTGAACCTTCTGGACTAACCTCCCACACTGGACTTTGTCAAAGGCCTTGCTGAAATCCATGTAGTCAATGTCCACTGTCTTTCCTTCATCAACTTTCCTGGAAGAGCCTCCTTGAAAAATTCTGTAAGAAATATTAAACACAGCCTACCATACACAAAGCCGCATTGATAGTCTCTAATCAGGCCCTGTCCATCCAAGTGCTTATATGTCCTGTCCCTTAGAATAACATCTAAAAATGTACCTGAAATGGACATCAAGCTTGTTGGCCAATAATTTCCCAGCTTATTCTTGGTGGCTTTCTTGAACAATTAAACAATGTTAACTTTCGTCCAGTCCTCTGGCACATTACCCATGAATAAGGATATTTTAAATATCTTTGCCAGGCCTCATTTATCTGTAGCTCTGTTATGCCTGTAGCATCTTTATCCCAGAATACTTAGCTTTCAGTCCTGCCCTCCTCTCAGCCATGTTTCTATTATGGCGACAACATTCCATCTCCAGAGCTAATCCATGATCTGGGTTCATCTGCTTTACTTGTTAATCCATGTGCACTGAAATAATTGCAATTTATGTGAGTATTCCTTTCCCTCCCTCTACTGTGCCCCTGACTATCCTGGTTGCCAGACTTCGTTGAGATGTGGAGATTTCTTAGGGATGTTATGAGATGCCTTCTTTCAGTCAATGGATAGAATCTAGGATTGTCATAACGGGGGTGCTGGGAGCAGACTCAAATGCAAGACACAGACACTGAAGTACTAGGAACAGGACTCGGAGTGTCAAGAAAGCAAGGCAAGTGGGGAAGAAAGGACACTGGACATTGACACAGGCCCTGGATGAGACTAGGATGCAGGGCCTGGGCTAGGACATGGAAAAGAAACAAGGAACCTGGACACGGAACTCTGAAACCAGAGCCTGGACTAGTGACACAGAACTCCGGAACCGGGGGACAGGACATGGCTTGGACAGGACGAGGTTCTTGGACGTGGCTTGGACAGGACGAGGGAACCCAAGCACCAGGCTGGGCGAGGTACTCCTGGCTGGCCGAGGCACGTGGACAGGATGAGAACATGAAGCCTTGACTTGGTCCTGGGAGACAGGAACGCAGAACACAGAGCCTTGGTCCTGGGAGACAGGAACGTAGATCACAGAGCCTTGGTCCTGGGAGACAGGGACGCGGAACACAGAGCCTTGGTCTTGGGAGACAGGAACGCAGAACACAGAGCCTTGGTCTTGGGAGACAGGAACGCAGAACACAGAGCCTTGGTCCTGGGAGATAGGAACGCAGAGCACAGAGCCAGGACCTCTCCTTGGGAACAGGATATAGGGCCGGGACTCATACACAGAATGCTGAACATGATGAGACGATTCCCAATACAAGGTAGCGGCAAACAGCCAGACCTACCCAGCGGAGGCGAGGGCGCAAAGAGACAGTTCCCAACACAAGGTAGCGGCAAACAGCCAGACCTACTTAGCGAAGGCGTGGTCACAGAGACAGTTCCCAACACTAGGTAGCAGCTAACAGCCAGACCTACCCAGCAGAGACAAGAGCACAAAGAGACGGTTCCCAACACAAGGTAGCGGCAAACGGCCAGACTTACCTAGCATAGGCATGGACACAGAAAGTTCCGAACAACGAAAGACAGTTCCTTATCTAGACACAGCAAGTCTCTGGTCTTGCTCCAGCAGCAGCACCTGACAGTGATAGAGGTGAGGTTGCAGGCAAGGCTTCAGAAGAGAAGGAAAGAGTCCAGCAAATGAAGCTGAACCCAGGAACTATTTATGTAGCCAGTCCAAAAGCAGAATCATGTGCCTCAATTAAGGCACACAACAGGACAAGAGAAAACCAGAAAACCTGGAATACGGATCGATGGACCGGACCGTGAACCGGAATGCGGACTTCACAGATTGGACCATGACAAGGATATAAGTGTGAAGTGGATCTGTGTTGGAAAAAAATAGGAAGAGGACAGTATTTGTACCATTGCTTCTGCTTCTCTAGCTCTGCCCTCACATCTCTGTCAGTTACAACTGTCAAGAAACACCACGGTCCAGACTGGTTTGATTCTTTTTCCCTTGTTAGGTTACTTAAGGGGACCAGTGAAAACATACCAGAATAAG